>NC_050573.1:89320302-89920302 GCF_011100635.1 Trichosurus vulpecula | reverse complement strand
AGTCAGCCAGATGACAGCCTTTGGCTCAGGCCCTAGACCTGGTATCCAGAAGTTCTGAGAAAATCAAGGAGCGATTTTTTTTCTTCCTGAGTTTGTTCATCCAGTGTCTGATTTTTTTTTTCCTTTTTGGAGCGACCTGACCCGGAGGCTGAGAGCCCTGAACACAGCACTGACAGCCACGTTTGTTTAGTTCCTGTGTGAAAAGGCCCCCGCAGCTCAGCTGCCAAGTCAGGAGAAAGTTCCCAGGCATCAGACTGTATCTTGTAGTGGGTTGGAACTGCTCTGGGGTCGATCCAGAAAAAGGCCAAGCCAGCCCATTCCTCCTCTAACTATAATAATAGTTCCCATTTCCGTAGCACTTTTGGATTTACAAAATTCCCTCCTCATAATAGCCCTGGAAGATAGGCACTGGAAAAGATTATTGTCCCTAGTTTACAATTGTGGAAACTGAGGCCTGGCATCATGGAGCTCTAAGCATCAGAGCTAGGACTTGACCTCAGTCTTCTTGGCCATCATGCCAGTGTTTTTTCTCTGTGACATGCTGCTTTCCCCAACCTAACGAACTTAGAAGCTTCAATGCATCTGCTTTAAGTTTTTGCTGAAAGCTAATTTATCCAGTCTTGGGTTATAGATGAGATGGAAATGATGATTTTTCCTTATTGTAGTTTATATCTCATAATGACATTGCACCACAGAGGCAGCTTGACACAGCTGGCCTCGGAATCAGGAAAATTTGTGTCCAAATCCTGTCCCAGAATTTGAGATTTACTAGCAGTGTGAATCTTGGCAAATCACTTAGCCTCTCTGCCTCTCAGTTTCCTCTTCCAAAAAATGGGGATAATAATGGTACCTGTCTCACTGGGGTATAGTGAGGATTGAATGAAATAATGCATGTAAAGCAGGGCTTTGCAAACCTAAAGCACTACAGAAGTATCAGCTATTATTATCACTGATTTGTAAATTAATATTCACATTGGTTACCACATTCATTCATTAGAACAACCCTGTGAAGTGTTATTAAAAAGTCACACTCTATTGATTTGCAAAGATCTTCCCTTACAACTTTCCTGAAGGATAGGCAGTACAAGTACTATTCCCTGTTTCACGGCAGAGGAAACTGAGATTCAGATGTGAAATGACTTGACTAAGGTCATAAATACAGGTAGTAAATGGTGGAGCCAAAACTTGAACCTAGTTTTCCTGATTACAGATCCAGCATTATTTCCACTATGGTGTTCTTTCTCCTATTATACAGATGTATACAGGGTATGAGTTACTTGCCAAATGTCTGTCAGTGACAATACCTAGGAAGCGATTCAAAGTCCATTGCTCCGGATCATGTCCTGCTTCTCTCAATGTAAGGGACCTCTTGCTAAACAAGTTGTAAAATTTGACAGAACTTTAGGCTAGAAGGAATCTCAAATTGTCATCCTAGTTAAACCAGTGCCCAGTGCAGGAATCTTTCTTTTTTTTTTTTTTTTCAAAAAATTAATTAAAAATTTCAACATTCACTTTTATAAGATTTTGAGTTCCACATTTTTTTCCTCCTCCCTCTCTCCACTCCCCAGGACAGCATGCAATCTGATATAGGCTATAGGTGTACAATCATATTAAACATATTTCCACATTAGTCATATTGTGAAAGGAGAATCAGAACAAAAAGGAAAAAATCACGAGAAAGAAAAAAAAACAAAAAAAGAAAATAGTATGTTTCGATCTCCATTCAGACCCCATAGTTGTTTCTCTGGATACGGGTAGCATTTTCCATCATGAGTCTTTTGGAATTGCCTTAGATCGTTCTATTCCTGAAAAGAGCTAAGTTTATTAAAGTTGGTCATCGCACAATGTTGCTGTTACTGTGGACAGTATTCTCCTGGTTCTACTCACTTCACTCAGCATCAGTTCATGTAAGTCTTTCCAGGTTTCTCTGAAATCTACCTGCTCATCATTGTCATAGAACAGTAGTATTCCATTACATTCATATACTACTTACTAAGCCATTCCCCAATTGATAAGCATCCTCTCAATTTCCAGTTCTTTGCCACCACAGAATGAACTGCTATAAATATTTTTCTACATGTGGGCCCTTTTCCCTTTTTATGATCTCTTTGGGGTACGGACCTAGTAGTATTGCTGGATCAAAGGGTATACACCGTTTTATATCCCATAGCTGTGTGAATTTGGGAAAACATGTATCATCTAGCTGGATGTGGTGGTGGATGCCTATAATCCTTACTGTTAAGGGGAGGCTGAAACTGGCAAATCTCTTGAGCTCCAGAGTTCCGAGCTACAGTGAGCTAAGCTGATCAATGTCATTACTGAGTTTGACATTAATATGATAAGCCCTGGAGATCAGGGGGCCAACAGGTTGCTAAAAGAGGGGAAAACCAGCCCAAGTTGGATGTGGAGCAGAGTCAAAGCTCCTGTCGGAGTGGTGTCGGGTCTGTGAGAAGCCCCTGAACTTCCAGCCTGGGAAAGATAGGGAGACTTAAAAAATCATTTAACTTCCAGAACCCTTTTAAAATGCTGTAGAAAAAACAGCTATTGTTAAAATACTCAGAAAACTCTTGAGTTTAATTCTGGTTTTTTTTTTTTTTTTGTAAAACTAGGAGCAGTGGGTGGAATTGTAAAAAAAATATTTGAGCATGACATAAGGAGAAATTTGCTAATAATTAGAGTTATCTAAAGACATAGTGGGTTGCCTTAGGAGGTAGCCAGTTCACCCCCACTTGGAGCTCTTCAAGCAAAGTCCTGGATTAAATGACCACTTGGTGCATATGCTGTAGACGGGATTCCTGTTCAGCCATAGATTGGACAAGATGGTCTCTGAGGTTTCAGTCCTGAGATGGTCTCACAGGTTTTCAACATGTTTCAATGCTGAGATTCAGTGATAGGCTCTGTTGGTTACAAATGAGGTTTTCTGATTGTGGGTAGCAGAGGTCGTTTTGTCTTCAGGTTCAGGACCACAGACAGCGACTGATTTTGCCCCCAGTGACCTCGAGTCCAATTCTCATTGCTTTGCCTCCCCTTTCTTGGCTCTCTTCATTTCCCACTGAACCCTTGTACTAATATCCAAAATGCTATCCCATCTGCTCCCTCACTTTATTGGGGAATGGGAAGGCAGCCAATATCTGACTCCTGCTCTTTCTTCTTATCCTTTTTTCAAACCCATGCTGACCTTGTGTCTAGTTCTCACCCTCTTCTTTGCCCTATGGTTGGTCTTACTGAGGCTGGTGAAGCCTATGTTTTGGCTCAGGCCGAAGACCTTAAATGAACTAATAATCCTGAAGGGAAAGCCTGTTGCCTCTGACCCAATTCTTTCCTGATCCTCTTCTCTCTTACTTCCCACCCCCACCCCCCAGTCACACAGGATTCTCCCCTAGGGGAATGTGTATGCCTTCCTGATTCTTGTCCTCCTTTTATCTGAGAGAGATTCTTCAATCAGTCTCCGCCCTTTTGAATCTCCTCTCATCCTTCTCTCCATATGTTGTTCAGTTCCATTTAATTGAATTGATCAAACATTTGAGTCATGATGACATGGTGGGCATAGTGAGTGCTGGACTTGGAGTCAGAAAAAATTGTGTTCCAGTCATGCCTATGGCATTTACTATGTGTCCATATGCAGATTACTTAATCCCTCTGAGTCTCTGTTGCTTCATTTATAAAATGTGAAGGTTGGACTAGATGTACCCCCCCCACCCCAGCTGCTATTTCCTTATCTCTCTGGTAACTTTGTACCTACTCTGTGTGAATCTTGTATATATTTGTTTAAGTATATGTTGTTTCTCACATTGGAATGTAACCTTCTTGAGAGAAGGGACTGTTTTTGCTCTTCTCTTTGTATGTCCACTCAGCCCAGTGCCTGGCACACAGCATGCACGTAATCAGCCCTTGTTGATTGAATTATTGATTTATGGTCTCTGTGGGCCTTTTCAGCTCCAAATCTACAAGCACCTCTCATGTGCTCAACAGTAAGGCCCCATGCTTGGTGCTGGGATACAAAATGAAAAGCTGAAGTCTGCACTTAAGGAGGTTATGATGGAGGAGCACCATGGTATAGTAGAAGGAGGGTTAGATATGAAGTCAGGAGACTTGGGTCCAAGTCTTGTGCTCAGAATAGTTCTCAGGTAAGTCACTTCCCCTCTTCAAGCCTTATTTTTCTCATTTCTAAAATGGGATAAGACACTCCTTGCTTCACAAAGTTGTTTTCATTATAGTTTAATAATGTGGATAGTGTGTATGTACAGATAAGTATGTTGCAAGGCAGAATGAAATAAGGGTAAAGGAAGTGGCTAGATAAAGTACCCAGAGAGTTTAAGAGGGAGAGATGCCTTTAAAAAGTAGAGGTCAATCATAGAATCTCAGAGTGGGAAGGGACCAGTAGGTCATCCACCTATAGAAAGCCTATGCCTGAACAGAAACTCCCTCTTATCATAGCCCCAAGAAGTAGACATATTCAGCCACAGTTTTAAAACCTTCAGGGAAGAAAAGCCTTTTTCTGCCTCTGTCTGTCTCTATCTGTCTCTCTGTCTCTGTCTCTGTCTCTCTCTCTCTAGCTCTCTCCTCTCTCTGTCTCTGTCTCTCCTCTCTCTGTCTGTCTCTGTCCTCTCTCTGTCTATGCCTTTGTCTGTCTGTCTGTCTCTGCCCCTCTCTCTCTGTCTCTCTCCTCTCTCTCTGTCTCTCTATTTCTGTTTCTGTCTCTCTCTCCCCTTCCTGAGATTCCCTGTTTAACTTTTGGACAGTTCTAATTGTTACCTAGTCAACAAGCATATATATATATATATATATATATATATATATATATATATATATATATATATATATATATATATATATGCATATATGTATATATGTATGTATGTTTAGAGTGTTTGCTATGGCATCAAGCACTGTGCCTATTGCAACATTTATTCTCATATGGAGCCTCAATCTGACTCTGCATTACGTTTCCCTTATTGGTCCTGGTTTTGCCCTCTGGGACCAAACAGAACAAGTCTGGTCCATCTTCATTATGTCAGCCCTTCAGATACTTAAAAATGTTATCATGGCCCTTCCCCTAAGTTTTATCTTCTCCAGGATAAATATCTGTAGTCCTTCAGCAGATCCTCTTCTTGCATGTTCCTAGCTATCCTAGTCATCCTCCTTGAGATGCTCCATCTTGTCAATCTTTTTCAAAAAATGTAACTCTCAGAACTGAACAAAATACTCTATATATGGTATCACCAGGGTGGGACTGTCACATTTGTCTGGATGCTGTGAATCTCCTGATGCAGCCTCAGATCCCAATGGATTTGGGGGCCATCTGTGTCACACTGAGTTTTTACTCCATTAAATCTCAGCTATTTCCTCCACAAATTGTTGTCTAGCCACACCTCTCCCATTACATACTTGGGCAGTTGAATTTTTGAACCTTGTGGTTTCTGATCCTGTGTGGGACTTTACATTTATCCCCATCGAGTTTCATCTGCTTTTATTTGTTCTGTTGAAGCCTATCATTTTATGGATAAGTAGACGAGCCCAGAGAGAGGGAAAGTGACTTGTCAAAGCTCAGGGAAGGAGGAGGAGGAGGAAGAGGAGGAAGAGGAGGAGGGAGAAAAAGAGGAAGAAGGGGAGGAGGATTCATAATAGCAGTAGTATTAATGGTGATCCTCTTATGTCATAATTTATGTCATGATAAATAACTTGCATTTACATAAGATTTATAAAGATAATTTAAAATTTACCAAATGGTTTATATTTGTTTTCTCATTTCATACTAAATAACTCTGTAAGTAACTGATGCAGCCTCAATCTGACTCTGCACTACGTTTCCCTTATTGGTCCTGTTATCCCCATTAAACAAATGAAGAAATTGAGGCAAACTTGCCCAGAATCACATAGCTAGTAAGTGTCTGAGGCTGGATTTGAACTCAGGTCTTCTTGACTCTTGCACCAGTAATCTACCTCATGATCTTGAAACCTTGACCCTCATAATCACCTTCAGTCTCTCCATTTTATCAAGGCTCTTTGTAAAAGATGACACCAGACTGAACAGAATTCTCCATGTGAGGTCTGACCAAATAAGAAGACAGTGGGACTCTACTCTCACCTCCCTAGTCCTTGGACTCTCTGTCTCTTAATCCAGCCTAGGGTCACATTAGTATTTTGGCCTACCAGTATCATCTGCTGACTTATAGTCAGCTTTTAGTCCCCTGATTTCCCTAGATCCTCCTTGAAAGTAGGCATTGTTTCATTCTATGTCCTTATATCCCCAGGGCCTAGCACAGTAGCTGTACATAGTATCTAGTACAGACGCATAGTAGGTACTTAATAAATGACTGTCGATTGAACTTCTTCAGACTTCTTTCTAGTGATACCTTCTTCATTTTTGAATTGTGAAGTTGATTTTTTGGACCTATCCTGAGGTTCTAGTCCAGGGGTGGGGAACCTGCAGCCTCAAGGCCACATGTGGCCCTCTAGGTCCTCAAGTGTGGCCCTTTGACTGAATTCAAACTTCACAGAACAAATCCTTTCTCAGTTCTTTTTGGATCTTAAATCTGTCATTCAGGTGCTAGCTACCCTTCTTAGCTTTATGTTACCTGCAAATTTTATAAACATGCCCTTGATGGCATTATACAAGCTATTGATTTAAAAAAAACCCATAAACTTAACTGGACCATGCACAGATCCCAGGGCCATTCCACTGGAAACTTCCTTTTAAGTTGGCATGGAGCCGTTAATGACTACTCTTTGGATCTGCCCATTTAGCCAGTTCTGAATATTCCTTACTGTACTAACCTGTGCCCTAAAGTTCTCCACCTTTTCCCACAAAAATAGCATGAGATTTTATCAACTGCTTTGCTAAAATTTGAGTGAACCTTATTTGTAGCATTTCTCATGTCCACTAGCCTAGTAATCCTGGCAAAAAAGGAAATGAAGTTAGTCTAGCTTGACCTATTCTTAAAGAAGCCAGGCTGAGATCACTGTTCTCTTTTCTAGACTTTCGCCAACTATTCTTTTATTATTATTTTTAAGAATTGTGTTAGGGATAGAAATTAAGCTCACTCGATGGTAGTTCACAGATATGCTGCTTCTCCCCGCCTCCCATTGATGTCTGTGAAGTTTTATTTGCCTCCTTGCATTAGGAGGTCTAGTGAAGCCTCTGTTTTACTGATATTTTGTGTGTTTATTTATAGGCATCTGAAGTAAAGGATTTTACTGCTTGCTCTTTTCTTATATTTTGTCTCCTATGAATTTCTGGATGTTTCTGTGGCTTATCTTCTTTGACATTATAGCTACTTCTTGGGGTAATCAGCTTCCTGGATATATTTATAGGCAGTTTTCTCCCAGTTTCTTCCTTTGCAGTTTAAAATTCTTTTTATTTGTGTGATTTATAAGTCTGCAAATATATTCTTACAGATCCTTGTTAGGCAGCAGGAGTGTGTTGTTTCTATGTTTTAAGCCGTATTTCAAGGGTCAGATGCCCTATTCTTAACTGTCTGACTTCCCAGATTTGCATTTCTTTTCATCAGATCCGGGAAGCAGGGATGAAAACATCTCCTGTTCCCCTAAGAACTCTATTTCCTTGCCCAAGACTTTATGACCTTTAGCAGCATTTTCTAGCTCTTTCTGGAACGATTACTGACATCCACATAAGTTGCCAGACTTTGGTGGCAGTCCTATGTTTTGCCAAGCCTTGAGAAGTTCTGTGTAACTTCTTAGATACTTGAGCTCCAAGAATTATGAGATTTCAAGCCTCTTAAGGGTCAGTCTGTAGGCATCGGGTCAATGAGAAGAGTGCCTTTCCTGAAGTAGCCTTTAAATCATCTCAGTCTCTTAGCATCCTAATCATTACCTTATTCTTCCTCGGGCACCAGGCTTTCAGAACTTTGAGTGATCTTGCTAGTCATAGACAGTGAGGGTGCGCATTTAGTCCATGCTCAGTCATCACAGGCCCCTCGGTGGTGAGTACCCCCTATTAACTACTCATTCCTCTACTCAGTTTCCAAAGAGATCTTCCTAATTTGCAGGTCTGACCATGTCTCTCTCTTTATTCAGTAAATTTTGGGGCCTCTTTATTACCTCTAAGATCAAATATAAAATCTTCTGTTTGGCTTTTAAAGCCCTTCATAACCTGAATCCCTCCTGTTTTTCCAGTCTTCTTATACCTTGATCCCCTCTGTATACTCTACTGTTCAGTGACACTGATTTCCTTGATGTTCCATACATAAGACACTCCATCTTCTGACTGGGCAGGGGGAGGAGGGCACCCAGTTTATTCAATTTTTCTGACTCTGCCTTTTCACTGGCTGTCCACTGTGCTTGGAATGCATTCTCTCCTTGCTTCCATCTCCTCAGTTCCTTCAGGCCTCAGCTAAAATCCTATCCCATGCAAGAAGCTTTTGCTGGGCCCCCTTAATGCTACTGCTTTCCTCTGTGTTTATTTCCAATGTAGCCTGCATGTATATCTTGTTTGTACATTTTTGTTGAATGTTGTTTCATGTATTAGTACTGAGTGCACCTTCTCTTATCCCTTCCCTACTTGAGCACTGGGACTGGAGGGAGAGCTGTTCCGGATTCCTCCTTCCCACTTCTCTGACTGTCCCCTTGTCACTATTATTCAGCAGCCCTTTCTCCATGGAGGTGTTTTCTATCCACCTTTCTCACCCAGTCCTGCTCCCTATCACTATCACATACCTACCTCTAGGTCATGCTGCTTCTTTTCTTAAGGAGGTCAGTACCTAACTCAGTTTTCCTGTCTTTTTCAATCCTGGTCCTCAAACTCAGACACTTCAGTGTATACATATATATATATATATACATATATATATATGTATATATATATATGTATATACATATATATGTGTATATATATATATATATATATATATGTCAGCATTCTCTTGGACACTGTGGCTTCCCAGTTCATCAGCCTTCTTAACTCCCATGCCTTATTCTTCTCTTTACCTGAGTCAGGTACATGCACGGATGGTCAACCCCATGGTCTGCCCATTACCCATAATTTTTCACCCTCCATGATCCACATTTTTGAAAATCTTCTCTCAAACTCTTCAATCTTTCCACCTGCCTTTATTCTCCTTAAAGCAATACTTTGTTCTCCTGATGGCTTCCACTGCCACTACCTTTCCTCGTTCTCCCAGTTCATTTCCCTGGCTCTGTTCTCCGTTCCTTCCCTTCATAGTTTTGAATTGTTTGATCAAACGTTATCAGAGATATCGATATCGAATCCTCTGCCTCCTAGTCTTGTCTTCAGTTACACATTGCCAAACTGCAGGCCTGGCTTGCTCTTACTACCTGCCTTTGTCATTCCTACCCACGCTGCTGCTGAATATTCTGGGAGAAAGCCCACAGCCATTCCAGATGGGTCCACTTGAAAATGTACACTACCTGATCTCAATTGGGTCCTCGCTGCTGTGATGAAATCCTTTTATTCTTCACCAGTGGTCTCTTACTCACACTTTCCATAGCAAGTGTTTCAAACCTTCATTCTCCCGATACCTCCTCCACCCCCACTGCCCTTCTCTTTCAGCAGATGAGCTTGCTTCCTACTTTACTGAGAAAATAGAGGCCATCCGTCACGAGCTCCCTCTTCTCCCCCACTCCACTTCTCAAAAGCCTTCTTCATATATCCTTTCCTTTCTCGCTGCAGAGGTGGGCCTGTTCCTTGCCAAGGCTGACTCCTTCCCTTGTGCTCTTGATTCTTTTCCCTCTGGTCTCCTCTGGGGGCATGCTTTCTTTAATGATTTCTTCTTTTTCTCTTCGTTTTCTCCCCATCCATTTATTAATAATAGTTAGCATTGGTACAGCACTTCAAGTTTTATGAGACTGTACGCACACTCACACAAATACACATACCTATATCTTTAACCTCAAGACAACTCGGTGAGATAGGTGCCATTATAATTCCAATTTTACAGATGAGGGAACTGAGGCAAACAGAGGTAAAGTAAATTGTCCAAGGCCAGACAGCTAGTAAGTGTCTGAGGCAGGATTTGAACTCAAGTCTTTTGGATTCCTCTCTACCCACTGCACCACCTAGTTCCCTAGGTGTCCTTTTCCTTCCAACCCTGAGACTCTAGTTCCAATTAGACCATAGAGAATCAAGTGCTTAAAGTATCTGATACAGACTAACTAGTTTGTGCTTTGGTCAGGAAGGGAAAGATGAATACAGGTTAAGGTGGTCTGGAAGAATGAACAGGATCACAGAATCTCACAACTGAGATCATCCAATGCTGCCTCTACTTGAAGTGGGAATTCTCTGTATGGTATCCTTGCCTGGAGGCCCTCTGGCCTCTACTGTGGGCCAAGCTCACTTTCCCTTCCCTTTCTGTGTGAGCCGGGGTAGTGCAGTGGCTAGAGCACCCGGACTTGAATCCAGGAACACTTGTGTTCTAGTCCTGCCTCAGACACTAACTAGCTGTGTGACCCTGGGCAAGTCACTTAACATCTCTGTGTCTCAATTTCCTCATCTATAGAATGAGGAAGTTAGATCCAAGGTCCCTTATACCGCTAAATCTGTGATCCCAAGGTAGCACATTCTGCTTTCTAATAACTAATTGTTGGGAATTTCTTTTTTCAGTCATCTGAACAAAGTCTTTCTGATACTGTCCACCATTGTTCCCTCCCCTCCTACTCTCTGGGGCAAAGCAGAACAAGAGGCTTTTGAGATATGGAGTGAGGGAGAAGGGGGAGCTCATGGCGGATGGCCCTCTTCCATATGGCAGCCCTTGGATAGCTATCATACCTCCCATAGAGTTTCTCTTATCTATCAGTCACTCAGTTAGCAAGTATTTCTGGAGCACCTACTATGTGCCAAGAAGTCCTACTCAGTGATGAGGAAATTCCTTGTCACTGAAGAGTTTATATCTTAAGCTAAACATCCCTTGTTTCTTCAGCTGTTTCTTCTATGGCATGGTCTCAAGTCATTGTGTTTTTGTGAAGGAGATGAGTTGTGAGCTTGCCTCACCAGGTAGGTAGGTAGGTAGGTAGGAGCAGGAGTGTTGAGTCTGGTGCACAGACTGTTTCCTGTCAGTTATGGATTAGGCTTGCTGATCCCTGAAGGGCCGCCCCCCCCAGCTCTTTGATTCTAAAATTCAATGGGCAGGCATTTTAAGCCAGGGATTCAGCATCAGAAACCCCCTCGGCTTTGGGAAACCTCATCTGAGCCCTCCTTCCAGCGTCTCCTTGTCCCCTCTCCTCCCCACCCTTCTTTCTAGGAGAACCAGAAATCCCATTTGTGAATCAGCATTTTTCTCCTCCCACACAGGCCTTCCCCCACCTCCCAGCCCATCCCAGCTTACCTGTGTGGTAGAGAAGGTGTGTAGGGAGGACTCTCCTGCAGCTGGGGAAATACCTTCCTCTGGAAGATGCCCAGGATCCCACTTGTCCTGGGGAGGTTGCGTCACCAGCACTAGACCTCTTTCCTTGATGTTACCGCTGTGGGCCCCAGCCAACCAGCTTGAGCTCTGCTTTCTTCCTTTCTCCTCTCTCTCTTAGATCCACGACATGGGCCAAGTCTGAAAGCCACAGGCCAGAGGAGAAAGAGACCAAGCAGAGACTGGGCACGGTGGAGAATTTGGGATGTGGAGGCTGAGGCCAGCGGGCTGCTTTATTCCTGCAGGGGCCAGGGCTCCCCACTGAGGTATGTGCAGACAGGAGCTCATCTTCTCTTTCTTTTCCTACTGTTTCCACACAGCTGCTCTTATTTGGGGAGATGCCTACTGACCTGAAACTAGGCAAGGCTCACCAGACAGAGCATGACTTGTGTGAACTTAACACCAGTCTTGGGTGGCCTGGGAGGTTTGGATGTGTCAGGCTTCAGACGTGTGTACACAGAACGACAGAGCTAAAGGGGATCTTGGAACATAGACTGTCAGAGCTGGAAAGGGGACCTTAGAGACCCATCTGGCCAAACCTTCACTTCACTGTGGAGGAGGCTGAAGCCCAGAGAGAGAAGAGACTTGCTCATCCATGGTCATGCATCAATTCAGTGGCAGAGTGCCCAGGAAGTACTTTTTGCTTTTGCATCAAATTATCCAAAGACATTATAAGTAATACGAGAGGGAGAAAGGTATAATTTTGAATTCATTTCTAAGATCTTCATTGTCTTTAATCAGTATCTGGTTCCAGGATGCATTAGCTCCAAGTTACTGTGGAATAACAGAGAGGCAGCATCCTGTAGTGGAAAGAACACAGAATTCGGATTCTGAAGGCCTGGACTGGAATCCTGAATTCCCAATTTGCTACTGGTATAACCTTGGTTAACACTACAGCTTTCTGAACCTAGTTTCTTCATCTGTAAATTGAGTGCATTAGACTAGAGTGACTAGGTAAGCTCTAAAGCCTGTGATCTTATTTAATAGAGCTTAAATTAAGTATTAAATGTGAGGAAGAAGATCCTAGGATCTTAGATCTGTAGGGACCTCTGGGTCTCATCTAGTTCAACCCTTTCATTTTATAGATGAAGAGAATAAGTAAGGCCCTGATTGGATAATGACTTACCCAAGGTCACATAGGCAGGCAGGCAACAAGTGTCTATTAGGTGCTTACTATGTGCCAGCACTTGTGCTAAGTATGGAGTTACAAAGAAAGGCAAAAATGCCATCCCTCCCCTCAAGGGACTCACATTCTAATGGAGGAGAAAAGATGCAAACCACCAAATACATACGAGATATATACAATCTACACAAAGTAAATGGGAGGTCATCTCAGAGGGAAGGCACTAAGGGCAGCTAGGTGATGCAGTGGATAGAGCGCCAGGCCCACAGTTTGGAAGCCCTGAGTTTAGATTTGACCTTAGACATTTACTAGCTGTGTGACTTTGAGCAAGTCACTTAACCTTTGTTTGGCTCAGCTTCCTCGATTTTAAACTGGGGATAATGACAGTGTTGTGAGGATCAAACAGGACAATATTTGTAAAGCACCCAGCACAGTGCCTGGCATATAGTAGGTGCTTAATAAATGCATATTTCCTTCCTTCCTTCTATCCCACTAGCCAGCCTCTGTCCTCCTTTTCCCTTCCCCTTCTCCTTCATCTCCAGAGTACCTACTTTGAGTTTGAGACTGGGGAACATAATATAAAATCATCTCTGCCCTCATGGAGTTCATAATCTAATGAGCACAGATCAATATAATGCCAGTCAGAATGTAATAATGAGTGATTGAAAGGCATAGAGTCTGGTGGCAGCCCATTGAGCTGAGCCAGGGTATATCATGGGAGACTTCATGGAAGATACATCCTATGAAGTGGATCTTGGAATGATTTGAATAGGTGAAGATGGAATGGGAGGGTCTTCCAGACCTGGGGGGGAGGGGCGGGGCATGATTCAGTGTATAAATAGCACAGGACATGGTCTGGGGATGTGAGGTCAGCCCTTTTAGCCAGTTTTCCCCCAGGAGACATTTTGGAAAGAATGAGTCTAAACAGGTGGGCTGGGGCTAGATTGTGGTAAGTCTTGAAGACCTTATTCTTTAGGCATTGGCAGATTCTCGAGCAGGGACTGGCTGTCATTGTAGTCTTGCATCTTCCGGAGTGCATAAATATGTGTATCATGTTGTATTTACCTTTTAGGGGGCTGTGATTCCTCTATGACCTCACCTCTGACCCTGGAGTTTCTTTTTTTTTTCCTCCAGCCTCTCTACATTACTGTGTTAGCAGAGGCAGCTACTGCCTTTGTCAAGACAAATTTGAGCAACTCTTGCTTTTTGAATATTCTGTGTGTGGTTTGTGCTCCAAGGAACAGGACTCTAGATGGTTTAGGGAAACTTCACAGATTTCTGTGTCATTTCTGTGTCAGTGACACCATGCTGCCCTACTCTTCTTCCTGAGCTGCATTCCTGGGTCACCAACTGCCTATTGAAAATTTACAACTGGATATCCTGTTGATCTCAAACTAATTATGTTCGAAACTAAACTCATTAGCTTTCCCTTCGATCCTGCCCTTCTTCTGAACTTCGTTGATTCTACGAAGAGGACATCAGCATCCTTCTAGACATCAGGGTTCATCTATTCTGGAGCATCTTCACCTCCTTGTTCTCCCTCCCCTGGTATATTCAATCAGTGGCCAAGCCTTGTCAGCTGTTCCTTCAAAGTAATGTTCATCTCTCTCTTTATCTTTGCTCTCTCAGCCACCCCCCTCCTTCAAATCCTCTTCACTTCTCACTGACATCATTGCAATAACCTCCTAATTGATCTCCCTCTATCAGGTTTCTTCCTTCTCCAGGCCATCATCCCCCCATCCCTCCCCAGTTACCAAAAGAATATTCTGGAAGCTCAGGTGTGATCCTGTCACTTTTCTGCTGATTACATTCTAGGAGCCCCCATTCCCTCTAGGATCATTTAGAAGCTCCTTTGTTGGACCTTTTACAGCTTTTTCCACAATCTATCTTTCCAGACTTCTTAAGCATTGCTTTCCCTCATGACCTTTCTAGTCTAGCTGCACTGGTCTCACACATGACTCTCTGTCTTCCTGCCTTCTCCCCCCATGCCAGGAACTCTCTCCCCTTCACCTTCTTAAAATGCCTAGTTTTCTTCAAAACCCACCTTTACTAACTTCACCATGAAGGCTTTTCCTGATCACCCTGCTCCCCCTCAAATTACCTTGGATTTATTTGGTGTATACTTATGTGTATTATGTTGGACATGTTGTCAGGTCCTTGAGAATAGATCCTGTTCAGTTTTTATCTTTGTAGTCCTAGCACCTAGCACAGTGTCTGATCATATAGATGCTCATTAAATGCCTGATAATTAATTAAAGTGCTTTACCTGTGATCGCCCAGCTAATACATGTCTACAGCAGGTTTTGAACTCAGGACTTCCCCGTCTCCAAGTCTAATCATATTTCCATTTATTCCATCTTGTTTCTGCCTGTATATACCTAGAGAGTTTCCTGAAGTGGTTTATGAAAGCATTTTATGAAAGTGTCATAGATTCATGGTTTTTTTTATATGAATGGGACAAATTTTGCAAACTTTCCCAGATTTCAACTTGTGCAATATTGACCTATGAATGCACTTACTGTATTTGTTGCACATATGTATATGTTTGTGTCTTCTGTATTTATTTTTATGTGTCTATGTGCCAAATGCAGGTAGATGTGTATGTGCATGTCTGTCTAGCTAGGTATATGGGTTTATGTTTTTGTGCATTTTTGTGCCTTTCTGTGTGTGTACTTGGCTATGTAAATGTGCATGTGTTTTTCGTGGGAGTGAAAACTCAGTCCTGTGTATTTTGAAGTCCTCGGAAATGTCAGTGGCAATAAAGCCCAGGACTGCCCTTGGGCCCCTTCTCCTCCCTCCACGGCAGTCCCCTGAGAGAACAAGAGAGGCACGTAGGCTGCCCACTGGCTCTGAGCATCAGAGAGAGTTCCCAGGAAGGAGGGAAACAGTCCCAGCTGGGGAGGACTGGAATCCTTTGCCCTTGACCCTGGCCCCTGGCAGAGGCTGAAGGCTGTGGGTAATTCCTACCCATCTCCAGGGACTTTCATAAGCTCTCTTCCCTCTCACCCCCTCCTCTAGGTCAGGGATCCGCTTCCTGTGTCTGTCTGGCTCTGGGACGAGTTAGGAAAACTGTGGTTTTGCCTTCCTGTCCCAAGCCCCTGAGACATTCTCCAGCCGTCTGAGAAAGTACCAGGGGGATGTAGAGAGAGGGCTGATCATGGCTTGGCAGGAGTGAGGGCATACTACCCAAATAGACATCTTCATAAAGACATTGAGCTAGAGGGGCCTCAGAACAGAGGCTCAAGAGCTTAAAGGAACCACAGAGACCATCTAGTCCATATTTCTCTTTTTACAGTTGAGAAAACTGAGGCTTGGGGAGGCAGAAGTGACATATACAATAAGTCAGGGACAGAGCTGAGACTAGAATCCAGCCTCCTTCACTTTGGTGGAAGCTGCAGAGCAGAGGGTTTGCATGTATGTGTGTGTCTACTTCCTTCTTTGATGTTGAACAGAGATTGCTCCTTTTTTAGCTCTTTCAATCAGTGATCCAACATAGGTTAGCCTGGCCCTCACGGGAGTCAAATTAGTCTTGAAGGGAGATGAGGCTTAACAATTTAGACTGATGAAGATGAGAGGAGAGAGGGAAGAAAAGGAGACCTGGGCCCTGCATTCAAGGCTCTCCTGGTCTCCTTGTGAAGGCTAAACTTTTGTACAGGGGACAATGAGAGAGAAATGAACAAAATGGTGTAGAACCAAATGAAAAACCAGGGGTTCTTACCCTTTTTTGTGTTACAGACCCCTTTGGTGGTCTGGTGAAGCCTATGGACTCTTTCTCAGGATTATGTTTTTAAATTCATAAAACAAAATACATAGAATTACAGAGGAAACCAATTATGATTGTTGTCAAAATTTGATTATAAAATTATTAAAAAAAACCAAGAGCTCAGACCCCAAGTTAAGAATCTTTTTGCCAGACTTCATGATATGAGCATCAGGGCATGGAAGGAGTTACGAGAGCTATGTGGGGTGGAGCTATCAGGGAATATTTTATGGGGGAATTGTGTTACTCTGCCTTTTCATAGCTGATAGAAGGGACCTCAGAAATCATCAGGTCCAATTCTCCCATTTTATCAGTCAGGAAACTAAAGCCCAGAGAGATAAATGACTTCCTCAGGGTCACATGGTCATTTAGTAAGTGTGAAGCAGGATTCCAGCCCACATCTTTCTCACTGCCGAGTCCAGTGCTCTGTCCTCTGGTATAGGAGAAAGAGACTGGGGACTGTAGTCAGGAGACCTAGATTCTAGTTCTAAGCTCTGCCACTATGACTTTGGGCAAGTCACTCCTCATCCTTCCTGGGCACAAGTTTCCTTCTTTATATAATGAGAGGGTTGGATTCAAAATCTAAAGCTACTTCCAACTTTACCATTCTATGTTTGATATTCTAAGTTCCTTTCAGGTTCTAAAATGTTACATTTTAAGATTCCTTTCAGCTCTCACATTCTGTGCAGTAAGGTTCTTTTGAGTTCTTGACATTCCATGTTCTTTGTCCTAAGATCACTTTCAACCTCTAATACTTCATGTTTGATATGCCAGTGTCTTTTCGGCTTCTTTCTTCTAAGGTTCCTTCTATCTCCCACATTCTAATTTCTGTGTTCTAAGGTTAATTCCAGCTCTAGCATTCTGTTGGACTAAGGTTCTTTTGAGTTTTTGGTATTTCATGTTCTTTGTCCTAAGATCATTTTCAACCTTTGACATTTCATGTTTGATATTCCAGTGTCTTTTCAACCTCTGTGTTCTAAGATTCCTTCCAGCACTGACACATCCTGTCTCTCTGTCTCTGTCTTTGTCTCTGTCTCTGTCTCTCTCTTCCTCTCTCTCTGTCTCTCTCTGTCTCTCTCTGTCTCTCTGTCTCTGTCTCTGTCTCTCTCTGTCTCTCTGTCTCTCTGTCTCTCTGTCTCTCTCTCTCTCTCTCTCTCTCTCTCTCTCTCTCTGTCTCTCTCTCTCTGTCTCTCTCCCCCCGTCTCTCCCTCTCCATCTCTCCCTCTCCCTGCCACTTTTAGTTTCTAATGGTAGCCATCACTGACATTCTATCTTCTATATTCTAAGGTTCCTTCTAGCTCTGACATTCTATCTTCTGTGTTCTAAGGTTCCTTTTAGCACTGACATTCTATCTTCTGTTTCCTAAGGTTCCTTCCAGCTCTGGCATTTTGTGTTTCTCAGAAGGGTGCGAATATGCTTAGAAGACTCTCTGGGGGAAAAAGAAAGACTCTGAGCTTCTGGCTAAATGGTGTAGGCTTAACAATTTAGACTATTGGGGAAGAGTCATTTTGAGTTCACCTCAACTAAAAGCTAAGTTATTTTTATTACTTTGTCAAAACATACATTAACTACCACTAGATCCATCCATTTCTCCCAGTTGCTGGGCAAGATGTTCTAGGCACAGTCAGGGCTTAATTAGTGTTTGTTAACTGAAAGGAAAAAAATGATTCCTTTAAATAAGCTAAACTTGCATTATCTCTCCCTTTCGCCTCTAGTTTATATTACTTATTAGCTAAATTGTTTTTCAGTGACCCAGGAATGATATTGCTCAGTGTCCTAGATTCCCAGAAATTCTAAGCAATAGCAGATCCTTAAGATTTCATTAGGCCATTATCATTTTCAGAGTACTTTCATTGGATTCTTTTACAGAAGAGGAAACTGAAGGTGAGTCACTTAAGGTCACACATCAGGTCAGTGGCAGAAATGAGACTTGATCTTTGATCCTGACTGAAAGGCCTAGTGTTCTTCCCACTCACCTTTGTTGCCTTCTAAATGAGTAGGGTCAGACATCTGAGCTTGATTGAATTTCCAGTTTTGTAGCCTGCCTGCCCACAATTTTCCAGGTAGTCCTCACTACAAGAACCAGTTGGGGTGACTGGTATGGGAGGAAGGACAGATCTTGGAAATCTCAAGGCCCCTTATTTCAGACCTGTTAGTGCCAGGATGTACAAAAATAGCTTTGGCTTTCTGCTGTTCTGGCTTGGCACCACTGGCTGCCTTGGGAAGGACTACGTGCTGGCCCTCATTGGAGTCAAATTGGTCTTGAAGGGAGATGAAGCTATTTTAGACACAGCCTCTCCGATCTGGGCCAAGACTGATTTTCTTCACCATGACCAGGTCTCTTCTTGGGGAAGGACTATCTCTGGAGTGACAATGCCCTGAAAACTTGAACTTCTGGGTCATGGTAACCCAAATCACATCATTCTCCTGTTATTATGTCTTTCAGTAGCTGCCCTGTACCCAGTCCCATGGAAGAGACAACTTTAGACCTGAGCCTCTAAATCAGGGATTCTAAACCCTTTTTGTATGTGTTGTGGACCCTTTTGGCAGACTGGTGAATCAGTCTATAGACCCTTTATCAGAATAATATTTTTAAATGTATAAAATAAAATAATTATATTGAAGTATTGTTATCAAGATTAAAAAACCCCAACAAACTCACAGACCCCAGGTTAAGAATCTTTGCTCTTAATTCATTTAGGACTTCTCCAGCTGGATGACTTTGAAAATTAAAACTCACAATGTCAAAAACTGAACTGTATGTATTTTCCCTTAAACCCATTCCTCTTTCCTTAATTCTGGTAGGCAGAGTGGTACAAGTGAAAAGAGGGCTGGTTTTACCATCCAATGGCCTGGGTTCAACACAGAGATTCTCCCCCCCTCCCCCTGCCCCAGAGTCTTCTAGGCATATTAGTACCCTTCTGAGATACACAAAATGCCAGAACTGGAAGGAACCTTAAAACAGGACGTGAATATCAAACATGAAATGTCAGAGGTTGAAAGTAATCTTAAGACAAAGAACATGCCACATTTGTGACTTTGGACAAGACACTTAACCAACCATCTTGGGACTCAGTTTCCCTTTCTGTAAGATGAGGAAGAGGTTGGATCAGATGATCTTTAAAGGCCTTTCCACCTCCACCTTCATTGGTCCTTGGAAGTCTTCCAGCTTCTAGTCTTTCCTCCCTCTAATCCATCCTTCACATGTTGCCAGACTAATTTTCCTTATTCATAAATATGACAATATTTCTCTTCTTCTCAGAACCATTCTGTGGCTCCCTGTTTGCTACTGAGTAAACTTCCAATTCTGGCATTCAATGTTCTATGTTCAAGATTCCTTCCAGCTTTGACATTTGATGCTTTGTGTTCTGAGGTTCTAAGCTTAGGACCAAATTCTGGTCAGCCTTATTTTATAGACCTTTGCTCTTTTATCTCTGTTCTTTTTTTTAAACTGAAACTCTTTAAATTCCTGATATATCCTCCTTGCCTCCTCTTCAGTAAGTATTTCCTTTTCCTATCTGTTATAATGACTTTCTCTTTGGATGTCACATAACATTATTTGGTACCTGTTATTAATACGTTTTCACATAACATCTTATAGTCTATTGATTTCTTGCACATTTCTTATCTCCTTGATCCATGAGAACAGGCACTGTCTTCCCAAAACTTTGTTTTCTCCCTTTGACCCACAGGATGGGACAAACACAAGGCCCTTAGTAAATGTTGAATTGTTACTAAGAGAAGAACGTGTGGGCCTTGGCCTCAGAGAGCTCACCATCATTTTGGGGAGAATAGATTCAAACTCAGGAAAGGAGAGAACAAGGTAAGGCTTGGTAAAAAAGTGCCAGATTGTGCAATGTAGAGTCTTAAGTGCCTCAGGAATTCAGAGAAGGGAGAATCTGTGTGGTACAGAGAGAAAGCTTGTGGGGGGAAACATCTTGAGATGGCTGAAGGACTATCATTGGGCTCATGAAAAAGATTTGTTTTGTGTGGCCCTTGGTGGCAGAACTAGAACAAATGGGGAGAAGTTACAGGGAAATGGATTCTGACTCATTATGAGGAAGAGCCTTGCTCATAATATAAATGCTTGTTGATTGATTCTGTTAAATGTGATGCCTTTGAATTTAGTGAGTTCCCCTTCCCTGGAGGTGTTGAAGCAAGGGCTACTATGGCCCTTTATCCAGGTCGTCATACCAAGAATTTGTACTTTTGGGAGGAGTCAAATGTAAATTATTAAGGTCCTTTTTTTGATTTGGAGATTCTATGATTTTAGCCAAGGAAGACTGGTGAAGGTAGGACTTGAGCAGTCCTTGAAGTAGGGGTAGAATCTGGAGACACAAAGGAATGGGAGAGGGCATGACAATGACAGAAAACAGAGATTTGAGAACAAGCTTGATGAGCTCAGATACAGTAAGGAGACTGGCCAGTTGAGGCAACTGGGTGGTACAGGGGATAGAGCATTAGACCTTGAATCAGGAAGACCTGAGTTTGATTCTGCCTTAGATACTTCCTAGCCATGTGATCCTGAGCAAATCACTTAACCTCTGTTAGCCTCAGTTTCTTCATCTGTGAAATGGATGTTTATAGTAACATCTCCTTCCCAGCCTTGTTATAAGGATAAAATGAGATAATATATGTAAAAACACTTTGCAAACCTTAAAGTGCTATGTAAATATTAGCTATTATTATTGTTATGATTATTATTGTCTGGCTGGAACAGGAAGCTCTCTTGTAGGAAAGGAAGAGGAGAAAGTTCTGGCCCTCTGTTCTAAGTGGCTGCAGAACCCACGCAACAGGTTTTGTTTGAAGTGATGGTCTGTTGGGTACCATTGATAGTGTTTGAGTGGGGGACAGCCATGGTCAATGCTGTGTATTAGGTGACAGAGCAACTTGGAGAGAATGGATTAGGGGAAGGGAGAGGAAGGGAATAAGTATTTGTATTGTATCTATTACATGCCAGGCACTAAGGTAAGTGCTGTTTACATATTAGAGATTGGTTTCATGGTTGATAGAATATTCCATATACGTCTGATGTCTGAGGGAATGACAGAGTTTTAATATTTTCCCTTAATGCTTTGTACATAATAGGTGCTCAGCAAATGTTTTATTGGGTTGAATGAGAAGATATCCTGAAACCACTCTCTCACTCAATCATCTTCAGCGAGGAGGAACATTGAGATGGTGAAGTCTATCCCCATGGGACTCCTTGTCTTTTCCCTTTTTGAATTCCACTAAAGTCTCCCTCCTAAGCCTTATTGTGGCATGGAGGTGGTCCTGGGATCTTAAAGGAGGCTCTTAAAGGAAGGAAGCTTTGTCAGGTATTAGAAGTTACAACGAAAGTCTGTGACAGGCTGTGTCTGGGTCCTCTGAAGATCAGCCTAGCTAAGAATTGTAGCATCATCGACTAGGCAAGAGGGGATGAAATAAAGTGTAGAAGGATTGGCAGAGAAACAATAATACCATTTAAGTCATGGATCCTTGGGATGTTTGAAATCTGAATGTCTCTGAATGTCTGGCAGGTACAGTAGAAAGAATCCTGTCTTGGGTTTCTGAAGACCTGAATTCTACTCTGTCCCCATCTCCCTGTTTCATATCAGACAAGTTAATTCCCCCTCTGTGACTTGGTTTCTATTTCTGTACAATGAGGAGATTAGACTAGATCAGGGGTTCTTAACCTGGGGCCATGCAGAGATTTTTGGGGTGCCTCAAAACCCCATATATTTATTTTCTCTAACCCAGAGGTGGGAACTCTGCAGTCTCAGGGCCATATGTGGCCCTCTAGGTCCTCAAGTGCAGCCCTTTGACTGAATCCAAACTTGTTCTGTGAAGTTTGGATTGAGGACCTAGAGGGTCACATGTGGCCTCGAGGCTGCAGGCTCCCCAACATCTAACTGAAATTTAGCATTACGTGCAGTTATGAAATTTTAAAAAAAGTTATGCAAAGGGTGTCCATAGGATTCTTTAGATAGACATAAGGGTCTGTCGAGATCAAAAAAGGTTTAAAACCACTGGGTTAGGTGAATCTTCAAGTCTTTTCCAGCTTTGACCTTGGATTCTCTTTGATTTCAGTTCTCATCTCTCTTCAAAGGACCAAGCAATTGGGGCCAGTTGAGGCCAGAAACAATGACTCCTTGCTGATCTGGGCTAATTGCAGACCCCATGCACCCTCATGCTTCTCTCTAATGAGGCTCTGCTTTGGGAACTCTTTGACTTCTGAGCTCTGCCCTTGATGTGGTCAGCCCTCAATAGGTGTTTAATCCCTTAGGCAGAATTGAGAAGTTGGGTAAAGTTTCCTTGGATTTGGAAATGGAATTGGGCTAGCAGTTAGGAGACCTGGGATTGAATCCCAGTGCTGGCACTTAATAGTTAGTTGTCTGATTCTGGACAAGTTACTTCACTTAGCCTTGTTTTTCTCATCTTTAAAATGGGAATGATAATACGCATGCTTACCTTCCTTAGTGGGTTATAATGAAGAAGGTGCTTGGTGAACTTTCACTGAGCCCTTCCATTTTCCCTAAGATTTCTTCCTTTAGCATCTGCTTCTCCCTGGGTGTGCAGAGCTGAGGATCTTCTCTTCATTTCTCTTTCCTGAGAAAGAAGACAGCCAACTCTTGTAGTCATGTCATCCCCAAGCCTCTGGTGCCTTCCCTTCTCTCTGTCTGTTCTTTTCTCAGAATCCTAGACATCCTTCCAGACACAGTTCAAATTCTGTTTTCTCCAGGAAGCCTCCCCTGCTTACACTAGTCCAAACCCAATATTCACTTCTGGCACAGTGTGGTGGAACGAGTACTGAGCTGGGAATATAGAGTTCTGGATTGGACTTCTACCCGTTTAATTTGCCTAAGCCTCTGTTTTCTCATTTGTAAAATAATAACGGTAGTAAATAAGAATAATACGTGACTCCTGGTGTAGGATTGTTGTTGCAAAGCACTATGGGAAGGTGAACTGCTGTCATTATTAGTATTATTTTACTATATTCCATTTTTTTACCTGCCTTCTATAAGACTCAAGTAGAAGAGACTTTGCCAGAGGTGGAAGGGACCTCCAAATGTAGAACCCTTGAACCCAGGACACCAAGGCAATTTGATTGCATAGTTATCACAGAGGTGGTGGAATGAGACCTGTGACTTGAATATGGCTCTGAAAAAAAGTCTGCCTTGTTCCAGGGACTCGGGATAGATAAAAGGTTATGCAGGATTTTATTCTGGCCAGTGGGGAGGAACTAGTTTGGGAATGATGGCAGCCTGGGGGAGGTAGGGCACTAATCATGCCATCTTTTTCAGACTGAGAAAGTGAGGAAAGTTAGGCATAATCTTAATAAACCAGATTTTGAAGGATTCGTGGGTAGGAGTGGATAGGATCCCATGGGCCAGTATTCCACAGGGAAAACCATGAGGGATGAAAATGGCACAAGAATAAAATTCTGACTGCGTGTGGTGTTGTGTGCCTGTGTTTTGCAGAAAAGGAAACTGAGGCTGAAGTAGCATGTTCAAGGTCACACAAATAATTTGTGGCAGAGTCAGGATTTGAACTCATGTCCTCTGACTCCAAATCTGTCAGTCTTTCCAGTCTTCTTACACTTTACACTGCTCCATGTGTCCTGTGACTCATTGCCATCCTGGTTGTTCCATCTCTTGACTGTGCATCTTCATTGCCTTTCCTCTGAGATTATCTCCAATTGATCCTGTACATATCTTGATTGTACATCATTGTTTTGCTTATTGCCTCCCCCATTAGACTGTGAGCTCCTTGTGATGAGGGACTATTTTTGTCCTTCTCATTTATCATTTCCCTAGTGCCTGGCATATGGCACATGCTTCATAAATGTTGACTTGACCCCTTGGCCTTTGTGCATCTTGCCCACTCCCAATAAATCCCACCTCTTTCAGGAAGCCTTCCTTGACCACTGTAGCCAACACTGTTCTCTCTCACACCTGAATTCCCATACTCTTTTTGAAATAAGAGTTTGGTTCCATACTTAACCTTTTAACCCCCATGCCTCAGGTTCTCCATTTAAATGTGGGGAAAATTACCCTAACCCTTCATATAGTTTTGTTGGGCTGTTATGTGGGTCAAACTAGGCGGCACATGCAGCACATGAAAGCGCTCTGGGGATGCTCGGAATGATAATTATGAGGAGCAGTGTGGTGTGGTACAAAGGACCCTTGATTAGGTGTGACCAAATTCTTCTCACCAGCTCTGTGGCAAGTGTTCAAACCACTAAACGTAATGCAATTTTCTCATCTTTAAAATGAAGTTAATTCAGCAGACATTTATTAAGGACCTCTTGGAGCTCACAGTCTAAGAGAGGCATTTGGCTGCCATATAGGATAGGTAACTCTAATATATAAATGAATAGGACAGCTCATTGGCACAGTGGGTAGGGGGGGGGGCCCTGGAGTCAGGAAGACCTGAGTTCAAATTCAGCCTCTAACTTTTACTAGCTGTGTGACCCTGGGCAAGTCATTTAACACTGTTTGCCTCAGTTTTCTCATCTGTAAAATGAGGTGGAAAAGGAAATGGGAAACCACCCTAGTATCTTTGCCAAGAAAACCCTAAATGGAGTCATGAAGAATTGGACGTAACTGAAATGACTGAACAATAACTGCAACAGATATAAACAAATACATGGTATGGATATGATAGTACATGCCTGTAAAATCCCTACTACCAGGGAAGCTAAGGCTGCTGGATCAGTTCTGAGCAGGTAGGGCTCCAACCGATCAAGTATCCGCAAACCTCAAGTCAATGAGCTCCTGTAAACGGGGACCACCAGACAACTCAAGGAGGGGCAAACCAGAACAAGTCAGAAATGGAATGGGTTAAATCCTAACACGAATTTAGTACTGATCAACAGTGGGGATGGGTCTTTGAGGGGCAGCAATACTTCTAGCCTGGGAACAACAGAGAGACCCAGTCTCAAAGTAAAAGAAAAAGCAAAACCAAGCAGAGCAAGGATAAAGGATAGGTCCGTTACAGAGGTGTTGACAAAGTGCTTTGTGAGGTCATTACTGACTAACAGGGTCAGTAGAAGAGGTGGTCATTGTGCTCAGCTCTAAAAGAATGGATGGGGAATTCTATGGACAAAGATGGAGCACAGCAACAGGCTAGAGGCAAGAGATTGCTGGGTATGTAGGGGAATAGGATCAGATGGGATAATATATGAAAGATGATTTGCAAAGCTTAAGATGCTGTAGAAATGTTGGAGTTATTATTATTTTCAGTCCTCCAGTTCTATTTGAGTGGAAAGTGCTTGGGAGGAGGGGAGATAAGATGAAGCATGACTGGAAACAGTGGATGGTGCCACAATATGGCAGCCCTTAAATGCCAGGGAAAGGAATTCAGATGTTACTTGATAAGTGACCATTGAAGATTTGGTGCAGAGAGGAGTCACACCGCTAGATATTAGGGTTTAATGTTAATGGAATAGGAAGATCTTCTCCATCCATTAACAGGCCTATGTGACCTGCTTTGAGCGCTGACCCAGCTCAGAGTTGTGATACATTCTGAGTCACAGAGCCCACTGGCGGAGAGAAGCTTGCTTAGGGAGAGGCTTGCTTGTAGGAAGGCTTTCACACCTTTTGGTACTAAATTCATTAGGCACTGAGTCACGAGAGTTGTGATGCCTTCTGGCTCTAAGAAGTGTATATATACTCTGAGTTGGTATTTTGCTTTGGGGGTTTGCTCATGAGAAGGACTTTTTTAATTTCCTGGTCGAGACTCTGAGTAGTCATATGTTCAGACCTCCCAACTGCTCAGATATAAAGGCTCTCTCTATTCAGTGGTGTATGTGAAGTGCATAGCAATATTGCTTTGATTCAGGCAGTTAAGAGCCCTGTCTATTAGTCTTTCTGCTAATTTCTTGGCTTGTATTTTCCTCTGTATTTTCTTTGCTAGTATTTTCTCTGATGTTCAGGGTGCTGACCCTTCCCTTGAACTAGTGAATGTAATGAAAAGTAAGATTGTTAACCCCTTTTTGAGCAGTCTTTCCTAGAAAAGCAGATCAAAGAACCTGTCCTAGCAGGCCTTCCTGGGTATGCTAAGGTGCTTGCTGTTACATGGGTCAGCAGTGAGAAGGATGAATTTGAGGGGAGAGGGAGGAAGCAAGAGGACTTTCTGGAGTTTATTGTGCTGTAGTTCAGATAGATGATGATAAGGACTTGTGGTAAGATGAGAGTAGAAATAGCCAGGAGAGGATTTTGAACCTGCCAAGTATCCTGTGTTCTGTTCTCTTATCTACCCTGCATGTGGGGGACTGCTTTATCCTTCTGGATAGTAATTTTTAGTGTTGACAATAGGAACGGTCCCTGGGAGTGCTCAGTAAATATTTGTTGACTGAAAGCTTAATGTCTTCATATTGATGTCTATAGACCTACAATGGACTGTCTCCCTTTTAGCCCCCCCTCCCCCCCAAAGATGCTTTCCTCTCATTTTGACCGGGATCCATTAAGGGCTGACTTTCACTGTGGAGGTTCACTTTTATTGTGATAGAAATTTTGAGTTTATCTTTCATTGCAGAGGAAATTTAAGGATTGACTTTCTTTGTGGAGGAAATTTGGTGGCTAACCAGACTGAGGTCTGCAGGCTCTGCTTCAGCCTCACTCAGTGTATCTCTCCCATCATAAGGCCCTAAAGGTTCTGGATAAATTCTCCAATTGATAGTAATTATGAAGTTAACAATAATGGCTTACCTTTAAACATAGCAATTCACATCTCTGTAACAGTTAAAGTTCACAGAATGGAATGTAGGCTCCTTGAGGGGAATGGACTGTTTCATTTTGGTCTTCATATCTGCAGCATCTGGTGATACAAAGTATCTGGTGTCTAGACACTTAAATACTTGTTGATTGATTGAGCTCTAACTTCCCTCCCAACCCTATGAGGCAGGCGCTACAATATTTTCCTCATCATTGTACCCACCAATGAAGAGATTGAGGATTACAGAAAGATGACTTAGCCAAGTTTGCAAAGTCAGTTAAGTTGTTAGAAGCAGGATTTGAACACAGATCTCCAGATCCCCAAGTCCACCCCTACTAGGCTGTGCTGCTTTATGGTTTACCAAGCCTTGTGTCCATGCCCTCCCCTACGAAGAATACCTTAGTGAGATGCCTCAGATTTAAGGAGACAAGGGTTTCACGTCCTGCCTCTTACATATACTAGGTGTGGAACTTTGGTTACCCTCTTGGTGTACCCAGGGATATGATTCTAAATTGCTCATCAGTGGTGGTAGAGGGAGTTTCCTCACAGGGAAATCCAGTCACGGATGAAATCACGGGGCTGACCAACCTCTCTTCGCTCCCCTCGCCTTTAAAGAACCCCCAAAACCTTAGTAAGGAGTGCTATAAACATTATATAAAACATCTCCGTTTAATGGATTAGGAGATTGGAGACCACGGAGCTAGTGGGGATTTGACAGAAGGGTTTCTTTTTCTGCATTGATTGCTCTCCCCTACCAGGTCCCTTTTCCCTAGGAAATTAACACTGCCCCAGCCAGTTGACAGGGGTTTTCCTGAGCACCTGTGTGTGGCCAGGCATGTGCCTGATGCTTTTGGGGAAACAGGAGAAGAAGAGGCACCTCCTACACACAAGGAGTTGATAATTCAATTAAGTTCAATATACATTTGTTAAGGAGCTAGTGTAGGGCCTAGTGACAGGTGCTGGGAGTACGGAGAAATCGTCCTTTTTAGAACTTACAGTTTTAGCAAAGAGACAAAATACTTCTGTGTAGGAAGGTGAGTAGCAACAGTACCTGCCTTTTTTGGGGGAGATTGCTGAAGTGCAAATTGTCATAGAGTTAGGAATCAGGTCGCCTGGATACCGATTCCAGTGATGCTACCGCACGACTTGCTCTGTGACTTCTCTGGGCCTCAGTTAACCTTCTCTGTAAAGTGAGGAGGGTAGCCTCCATAACCTTTAAGTCCTCACCCAGCTCTAGCATTCTGGGTTCTGAAGCCCCTTTCAGCACTGCTGCTCTGTATTCCAGCATTCTCTGGTCTAAAGTCCCTTTTGACCCTGAGATTCTGCAGTTATATCTGGCACTTTCAAAGGCAAAGGCCAGGAACTTTTCAGAGGGAGACTCCAGTGGGCCAGTCAATGGGAAGGGCTTCCAGTCTTCCCTCTTCAATCCACCTTCCACACAGCTGTCCAAGAGATATATTTTTAAAGCACGTCTGACCATGCCACCCCCCTGCTCGGAAACTGCAGTGGCTTCCTATTATTTTTAGTGTCAAACACAAACTTCTTGTATTTAAAACCTTTTTCAGCCTGGCTCTGATCTACCATTCTGGCTTTATATATGCATATATATATGCACACATATTTATATATACATTTAAATAGATGTATAGCTATATATACATATTTATATATGTAGAAATGTATTTTATATATACATGTATATACACATGAAATATGTTTGTATGCATATACACTTATTTGTATACATATTAAATATACCTATATTTACATATTTGTATAATATAAAGTATATTTATATACACATAAAATATATAAAAGGAAATTCTATAATATAAATTATATAGCAATTTATATAATTATATAATTTATATAGTAAATTATATAATAAAACAATAATATAAAGGGAAATATACAGGAAAATTTTTATATGTGTATATACATATGCACATATACATATATGTACATATACATGCATATATATGCACATATATGCATGTGTATGTATATAGCTCACAATATGTATCTATATATGTCTGTCTCTAAATATCTGTCTATCTATCTGAAATTTCCCTTCATATCTTTTTGGGTGGAGCCAGACTGACCTTATGACAATATATACTCATATCTTTGGCTGGTTATCTCCCATCTATGTGCTTTTCTACATGGTTGTTGTTGTCCACCCTTCGTTTTTGAAGAGGACCAATGACATCACAAGGGTGACATTTTGACTTGGATTTAGGTGAGACAGAGCTGTGCAAAGTCATCAGCCTCACTCTGTCTTCCAGAGTCATCAAAGTCCAGTGGCAGGATGAAAGTCAAGACAACTGGCCAGTAATGGCCCCAAGCCCAAGCCTCTGTGGCTCAGAATGAGTGAGTGTAAATAAGCTTTTCTACCTAGGCTTTCCTCCATCTCTGGTATACGCATCTTCCTCATCTCAGCCTATCGGAATACCAGTTTTCCTTCAAATCTCAGTTTAAACACGGCCTCCTACATGAAACCTGATCTCCCCCATCTGTGAGTGCCTCTCCCCTCCTTTTCCCCTCCCCAGTTACCTAGAATAGATATTAAACATACTTCTGTGGGTATATTGGTTCCCTGGTAGATTAAACTTCTTGAAGACCGAGACTTCCATTTTTTTTTACTTTGTCTATCCTGGACCTAGCAGGGTGCGTGGCATTTACTAGGTGCTTGATAAATGATTGATTGGTTGAAGGAAGAGGAGCTAGCATTGTTGATGCCGTAGTCTCCTTTCTGGTCGTTTCACTGTCTCAGGTGCTTCTGAGTTCTTAGTCTAGAAGTCTGTGCAGATTGGAGCATGTCTCCCCCTCCCCCCTTGGGGAGGGGAGGGAGCAGCTGAGCCACTGAGGCTCCTGCCTGGGCTCGCCTGTGTTGAAATTCTGCCTCATCATGACTCCCATCTCTGAGGGAGGCCAGAGGGCCATGCCCTTCACTAAAGCTTCTCTGGATCTATTTAGGGAGTCAGGCACCTGGAGATTTTCCCCGGAGCATCTGGGAGCTCCACCCTACTCCTTCCCCTCCTCCTCCCCCATCCCAAAGGCCCCACATTCAGTCATCTGGGTATCGGTTTGGTCCAGGTATCTTGGGGCTCTGTGTAGCTCACTTACTCCCTCTCTTGGCCCCAGAGAGCAGAACTGGGACTAAGGTGGTGGAGAGGAGAGACAGAGGAATTGGAGCGACATAGATTTAGATTGATCTGAGGAAAAACACCCTCTTTACCAGAGCTGTCCCCAAGTGGAAATGGGCTGCCCTAGCAACTGGAAGTCTTCTAGAAGGTTCTGCATACCCACTGGTTGGAGATGTTACGAAAGAAACTCTTGTTCACATCAGGGTTGGATTAGATGACCTTTATGGCCCCTTCCAGCTTTGAGATTCTGGGATTTCCTGGTTCTGTATTAATAAGGATAATATCTAACATTTATAAAGTGCCTTAAGGTTTGCCTCTTGCCCAGAGGTCTTCCCCAAGGTGAGAGTTGTCCTTTGCTGGTGACCCTAAGCTTCTTGGGGTCAGACAGACCAAGGTGACCTAGGCACTAAACCTTGAATTCACAGGGAGGCTGTGTAGCTTTGAGCCTTTCAGGAGGCTGAAACTTTGTGAGACATGAATTTTCTATATGTACCATTTCCTGATACAATTCATAAATAGTAATAACTACAGTAATAGTAACTCACTTTTTGACACTTAAAAAAATTTCTTGACATTTCTGTGGATCAGTCATCACAGTGGCATGCCTTGCCTCTCCAGTGGTGAAAATAGAAACTAATCCATGCCTTCCATCGTTACCATGTAGATTATTAGCATGTAGAACCTGGCCATGGCCTCCCATAAATTTTCCTTAGGAAGCTCCGCCGAGTATGGTGAAGGCCTTTCTTTAGCCCTTGACATCATACGGATATTGATCAAGCTTGAAGGCTTCCCTCCCCCTTTCCTCATGGCCTGCCTACCTCCTTTCCACATCTCCTTTGCTTTTCTCTCAGACAATATCATTTAGGTGGCCTCTTTGGTAACAACAGGCTGCACCCCACTGTTCATCTGCTGTGCTTTGCTGTGGCCCTTTGGAGGATCTGCTCGATACTATCAGGACTCAGATAATCTATGACTTGAAGCCGTGTAGAGTCATTGCTGTTAAAAAGATGGGCCTTTGTGTCTGGCAGAAGCTTGGTGCAATTAAAAGAACTGCCTTTTAAAAAATTCCTTTTTATTGTGACTTCAGCAATCATCAACAATGATGTTCGCAGAGGGTGAGTTTCTGGATGTAGAATCAAGAAGACCTGAATTCAAATCCAGCCTCAGACACTTATCAGCTGGGTGACCATGGAGAAGTCACCTAACCTTGGTTTGCCTCAGTTTCCCTCTCTGTGAAATAGGAATAATAATAGCTCCCAGGGTGGTCGTGAGGATCAAATGAGATAATCATTGTAAAGTGCTTAGCGCAGTGCCCGGCACTGAGCAAGTGCTGTATAAATGCTAGCTATTATTATTGTAAAAAACAGCTATATGGTTCAGAGGATAGAGTGCCAGGGCCAGAGTCAGCTATGTGACCCTGGGCAAGTCACTTAACCTCTTTGCCTCTGATTCCTCATCTGGAAAATGAGCCAGAGAAGGATTTGGCAAACCATTTTAGGCAACCCTAGATGGGGTCATGAGAGTCGAACATGACTGAAACGATTCAAAACTAATGTGAATGACAACATACAGTTAAATAATTAGGCAGTGACAAATCTTTCTGACCCTTTCTGTATCTCCCTTCCCTTCCCTTCCCTCTGCACATCTTTTTTTAATTTAAATTTATTTATTTTTAGTTTACAACACTTCCACAAGTTTTTGAGTTCCAAATTTTCTCCCCCCTCCCCCCAAGATGGCATGTAATCTGATATAGGTTCCACATGTACCTTCACATTAAACTTATTCACACAATAGTCAGGTTGTAAAGAAGAATGATAACCAAGAAAATGAACCAGGAGGAAGAAGCAGCAAAACAGAAACAAAAAACAAAAAAAGAGAGAGTAAATAGTTTGCCTTAATCTGCATTCAGACTCTGTAATTCTTTCTCTGGATGGGGATAGCTTTTTCCATCATGAGTCTTTTGGAGTTGTCTTAGAACCTTCTCTGCATATCTTTTAAAAAGTATTTTATTGATGGTCATTTCCCCTTGTATCTATCCTGTTCACCAATCCTACTATCTCGTAAGGAGAAGCTTTCCCTATTAAGGTCTGAGAATGCACATCTGGTTATATACCACTTTGTCACAAGTAAAGGACTGTTGACCAAAGGCTTTCTAGCCTAGTCTTCTCTCACTGTCCAGGCCTGGACAAAATTCACTGTCCATGTACAGTGTTTGTCCAAGACATATGAAGCAAGGCTGTGTGTTGTTCATTCAACTCCATATCATAGTTTGAACAATAGACGTTTTTCATGTCCTTGTCTTTTGTTGGCCTGATCTAGTGAATGGCTTGGGTTTTTTGTTTTTTGAGTGATTGTAGAGCTGATTTAGAAGGCCTAGTGATCAGCTGGGGCTTGATGCAGTTAGCACAATGTCATCCATAAATGTGTCAGAGCATCTGCGGGACCTCACTATCTGGAAGCAATCCCTCCCTCTTCCATTTGGGCTCTGTTAGACATTCTCCGTGATGATGGGGAATACCTTTGGCAGACTTACTGCCCTGAAGATAATCACCGCTTATGTAGCAATATCTGCTCCAGAGGATGAGTGGGCCAAACAGTTCTACAGAGGATTAGATGAGAACCTCCAAATGAAACCAATATTAGTAAGAGACAGTATGGCACAGTGGATAGAGAGTTGGACCTAGAGCTAGGAAGGCCTGAGTTCATATCATGCCTTGGATACATACTGCCTGTGTGATTCTGGGCAAATTGCTTCATCACTTGATGCCCTGGGTAGCTCTTGCTGGCATTCATTGGGAAAGTGAGTTTACTCCTCTGGGAGAAAAATATACTAATGAAACCAAAAGTTCAGTCCCCATCCCTGTCTCTAGACAGTAATGATCAATGACTTCAACACAAAGGTTTATATAGGGGAAAACGGCAAATTATTTTGGAAAACATTAAGGAATAAGAAACAAGAGGCCAAAGCTTTTTATAGATTATACAGAATCCTCATAGTTTTATGTACTTTTTTACAAAAGAGAAAAATCCCAAGGTCCCTTTAGTAGGCTTCAGAAGTAGGAAGAACATCATTGGTCAGGGAGTCACAAAGCCTTAGATTTAGTCTCCTTCCTAATATAATTAGCTGTTTGCTCTTCAGCAAGTTGCTTAACCTCAGTCTCAAGGTGCTCATCTGTAAAATGGGTATAGAAATCCCTGCCTGGCAGCTGTGAGGAAAACACTTTGTATAATGTAAAGCGTTATTGTTTTGTTATTGTTAATGTATTATCATTGTTATCTAATAGATAATTATAGCTGACGAGAATTGGAACGGGTTACTCTTCATTAGCCCTTGAAAGTAGAAATTACATATTTCAGCTTACAACAACTGCAACTCAGTCTAAGACAGAGTTTCCTAACAATTAGAAGTGGGAATGGAAATGGGTTATTTTGTCAGGTAGTGAATTTCCTGTCATTAGGAGTTCCCAAGCAGAGACTGGATCAGACCACTCGTCGAGGATATTGTAGAGGATGTTCTTGTCTGTCAATAGGTTGAACAGATGACCTCTGAAGTTCTCGCTAGCTCTGAGATGCTATGATGGTAGGGACTGTAACTCAGTTCCTTCATTTTATGGAAGCCTTAAAAGGGGAGATGACTTGACAGTTATAGAGTGTGTTGGTGGCGGACCTGAGACTATAACTCACTGGGACTCCTGCCTTTCCTCCACCCAGGGCTGTTTTCCACTCTCTGTTGGGGAATTTCATAGCCACAGCTTTATTATTATTTTTTCTTAAGCTTAGTATAGACCGTCTCTAAAATCCATGTGTGAGCACATGCATGTACTTCTCTGGTGACATTTGTGCCCCTGTGTAGGTGACTGTGGGTCCCTGTATGTTTATGTGTGTGTGACGGATTAGGAAAGGAAGATGGTCATTTAAAATGCTCCTGAGGAGGGTGAGCGTAGGATAGGTATTGATTTTAAACCAGTAGTCTTTTTTTTTATTCTTAATTTATGAGCTGAGGTTTTTGTATTTGAGTGAATTCTTATGCATAAATGTTTACTGGCTGTCCTGCTTACACTGCCCCACTCACTGCCCCCATCCTCTATGTCTTTTTTGACCACACCTCCCACAATCCTCTTGTGACAGTGTTGGGTAGAATCACAAGATCTTTGCCTTGGAAGGAGCCTCAGAGGGCACTAGGTTCCCTTCAAGACTGAACAGGAATCCTCTCCCTGATATCCCCAGGAAGTCATCGGCTGGTTTACATTTCAAAACTTTCTATTGTGTGAAACCCCTTTTTTCCCTCAGATTTCTTAGAGCTGCAAATTCTGCTTCTGGATCTTCAAGGGTATATGATAGACTCAATGAACATTGGGGTAGATCATACAACATAGAATGTTGGAACTGGAAGGGACCTTAGAACATAGAGATCTCTGGATTACTTTCCTACTTCCTCCCCAGCAGATGCTTCTGCTTCTGAGACTTCCTCCCCCAACTGATGGGTCCCAACCTGGAACCTGCATTTGAGAAAGTTCCTATGCCAGCTGTGCTTACTCATAACCCTCTCCAGGCTACTGTTACACCTTGCCTCCACCCCACCCCTTTGTCAGCTCTTTGGGGGCAGAGATTGCCTTTCTTTTTTCTTAGCACAGTGCCTGGTATGTATTTAGTAAATGCTTTATCTAATCAGTCACCTGCTCATCTGTAATCCAAGGACCTGGAATCCAAGCACCATCTAAGCACCTACATCCAGGATAAATCAATAGAGGGAAGGCACTAAGATTAAGAAAGACTGGGAAAGGTTTCTTGTGGAAGGTGACTTTAGATGAAATGTGAAAGAAGCCAGGGAAGCCAGAAAATGGAAATAAGCAGGGAGATCCTTCCAGAAATTGTGGATAGCTGCTAAAAACCAAGTAAGTAAGGAGATGAATGTCTTGTGCAAGGCACAGTCAGGAGGCCGGCGTCACTGGCATCATTGCTCTGGGGCTCTGTCAAGTCAACAAGCATTTATTAAGCACCTACTGATTCTTTGTCTAGTCTAATCTAATCCAATCCAATCTAATCAAATGTAAAATTCTAAATTCTTCAAAAGAACTTTGACATTCTGCCTTGAGTCTTAGTCAAGTCAGAAAGCATTTATTAAGTACCTACTCTGAGCCAGGCATTGTGCTAAGCTTGGGGTACAAAGAAAGGCAAAAACAGTCCCTGCTGTCGAGGAACTTAAGATCTGTTGGAGCTCGGCTATTTTGATTGGTGAGCTCTATAACCCCATGTAGCCCATTATATCTAGCCAACCTCAGACTAGACCAAGGTCACATTGCATCCCATCTTATATTCTACCTGGGCTAGCTTATCATCTGCCCTGTTGATTCTCATCTCTTGCTGTGGATATAGTAATCAAATTAATTCTACTATTGCTTTTGAAAAGAATATGTCAGTCTCCTGGCCCATGGATCAACTTACCATTCTTGTGGCTGTATAGACCCAAATTCCTTTTCCTCCTCATCACCACCCTATTATTCATTTTTTCCTTCTCCTTCTTGGTTTCTTAGTCATGTCTGACTTTGTGAGACCCCATTTGGGCTTTTCTTGGCAAAAATACTGGAGTGGTTTGCCATTTCCTTCTCCAGCTCATTTTACAGCTGAGGAAACTGAGGCAGATAAGGTTAAGTGCCTTGCCTACGGTCACACAGCTAATAAGTGTCCTAGGCCAGATTTGACATCTTGAAGATGAGTCTTCTCGACTGTAGGCCTGGTGCTCATCCGCTGTGACACCTAGCTGCCTCTGTCTCCTATAAAATCTCACTTTTGTGTCTGTTCTGGTACTTCTCCAGAAGCTTATGTTTTTTCATTTCATTCAACATAAAGTTTTTCAATCAACATAAAGTATATGAGCTGAGAACATAGAATATCAGAATGAACATATAATAAATAGTTAATATTGTTGCTTGATTGATTAAGAACATAGAATATGTGAGCTGGAAGGGCTCTTGGAGATGATCTAGCTCAGTCTCTCATTTTATAGGTAAAGAAACTGAGGCCTACAGAGAATAATGCCTTGCTTTCTCTGGCAGGAGGAAGGGTTCAGAAGGAAAAAGATTTTTGTTCTGTGGACTTAGTGATCTGGCCACCTGCCCTCGGTATGACAGGAGGCATTCCTAGGTGATGGTGGTGGTGGTGGTAGTGGTGGTGGTGGGTTGTCAGGTAGCAACAGGAGGAGGAGAAAGGATTAACAGCAAAACAAGCTGTTTGCAGCTGTGGATTTCCTTTATATCATGCCTGACATTTATATTCTGCCTTTGACTGATCACTTCCAGTGATGGGGAGCTCACTATCACTGAAGGCAGCCCATTTTATTTTGGGACAGCTCTGATAGGAAGATCTTTGTTATAAAATCCCGCAGGTATTTGTTGAACCTCGTGGTTGGCCCCTTGGGAGTCACTATGGGAGACCATAAGAAGCCTAGCTGATCCAAAAACTAGGGTCTCTTTAGATTCCACCCAATTAATAATTAGGGGATTAACACTAAACCTGCGATTTCATTGGTATTTAAAAGTCCTAGATGAGGAAATTCACTTCACGGAGGTATCTTTTCAACAATATTTTCAGTATTCTCAGAGAGTTGTCTAGAGCCCTGAGAGGTCAAGTGATTTCTCCAGGGTCACAGAGCCAGGATACGTCAAAGGCAGGGCTTAGGCCCAAGGCTTCCAAGATTGGCCCTCCATCTACCATGTTGCCACTGTCACTGTCAAGTCATAACCAGAGAGGTAAATAGTTACTGTCACTGTGGATTGTGCATCTGGAGCTAACTTTCTACATTTAAAAGAGCATTCCAACTTTTGTGTGATAGTCATACCATTCCTTTGAGGCAGTCCGATCCCTGTGTTGTAGAGGATCTAACTGAGGCCCAGAGAGGCAAAGATACTTGTCCAAAGGCACACAGGAAGTTGCTTGGGATTAGAGCCTAGGTTTTCAGGGATGCCAATTTTCTTTTTGTAACATCCCACCGAGATTCAGCTTCTCATGTTGTGCTTTGTCAGAAGACTGTCTTGCTGAGAGGTCAAGTCCCTCGTCCAGCCATGTATCCATCTCGTAGATAGAATAATAGCAGCTAGCATGTACTAAAATTTAAGGTTTGTGAAGCACTTTACCAATAGGATCTCATTCGATCCCTACAACAACCCTGGGAGATAAGTGCTTTTATTGTCCATGTTTTGCAGATGAGGAAACTGAGGCAGAGTTAAGTAACTTGCCTGGATTAAACAGCTAGTAAGTGTCTGAGGCCAGACTTGAACTCAGGTCTTTCTGGCTCCACATCTAGCATGCTAGCTACTGTGACACCCAGCTTCCTATATTATTTTATATGAATATACAGATATATCGAATAGCTCATAATCTACCAGAGGATAATTTTCTTGGCGATGCATATTTCATCTTAGGTTTTGTGATTAAGTCCATCTCTTTCACTGCCCAGAAGTGTGTTTTAAATGTGGTAAGTGCTGAATAAATATTGAACTATACCCTGGAAATAGACAGGCCCTTTAACTTATCAGCTGTCTTATCAACACATTCAGTGCAGTCCATCCCTGCTCATTAAGACACAGCTCAGAGCCCACAGGCTAGGACTGTTGAGCTAAAAAGGACCTCAGAGATCTGGTCTAACTATTTTACAGATGAGGGAAACTGAGGCCCAGAGAAATTAAATAATTTTCCTAAGGTCAAGAAAGCTAGTAATTGGCTGAGCTAGGATTTCAATTTAAGTTATCTGACTCAAAATCTAGCATCCTTTTTTATTGTAGAAGATGATGATAATTCTAGACGGACACTCTGTGGAGGTCTCTGAGGTTTATTTCAGCTATAACATTCTCTTTTTAGTCCTCTTTCAGCCCCAGTGTTTTGTGTTCTAAGATAGTAGTGTCAAATTCATATAGAAAAGGGGACCACGAAACAATACGTAAGGATCCCTATGGGCCACATATTAACTTAGGAAACCACATGTTAACATTAGGTATGTTCTATTGTATTTTTATTTATTTCACTAAACAGTTCCCAGTGACATTTTAATCTGTTTCAGGCTTTCATTTTGACACCTCTGTTCTAAGGCCCCCCTTTTTTTTCCAGATTCTGTGTTCTATAGATTTTTCAGGTTCTATGTTCCACTTCTATAATTCTGTGTTTCTTGTGCTGAGGCTTCTTCTAGTTCCAATATTTATCTGTGTTCTGAGGTCCCTTTCAGCTCTGACACTTTTTATGATTCTGTGACTATAAGCATCTGGTTTTCTATATGTACCCTCTGCATGGCCTATATGCTAAAGCCTGGGCAGATCGCCTTTCAGTCGATGACTGCCCCCTATCCTATCTTCCTTCCCTCCAGAGCCTTTCTGTCCTTCCGAGATTCTATCTCCTAGACCTTGCTGTCTTAACCAGGCAAAAGTTTGCTTGTAAATTACACAGACCTGGGTTCATATTGCATCAATGTCAGTCACTAGCTGTGTGGTCTTGGGTAAGGTTTTCCCATTCTCTCTCTGGCTCAGGGTGGGGCCTGGTAGCTCCAGCTATCTGGAGAAATGTCTGACTTTATTTTTTCCTTTCTCCCAAACCAGGCTGGACAGAAGGAACCTTATTTGGTGCAGATCTGAGCCCACTTTGCTTCCCTGAGGTGAGTAGTCAGGGCACTGGAACAAGGTGGGATGGAGAATGGATGCAGGAGGCCAAAGGTGGCCCCACTTGGGTGTGCTCTTAAATGGGAGGTTGAAGTTACCTGGAATAATGGGAGCTGAGTACCCAGCTGACAGAGACACATCCGGAATCCATCAAGATTTGCTTTCTGGACAGGCTTCAAGTCTTTGCCATGCTCCATATAAACATTAGAAAAAAGATACTGTTATGCTTTGGGGCTTTGGGGATCCCATCCTCTAGGAGGCCTTTTCAGATCACTCCTTACTCCCCATTCCCGGTCCTTCTTGCTAGTGTGCCCTCCCTTTTGCAGTTCTTTTGTATTACACTTAGTTACTTAGGTTTATGTTGCATCTCCTCGGTAGGATGTTAAGTTCCTTGGGGGCAGAGGCTATTTCTTTTGTCTTTGTATCCTCATATCTGGGCAGCTATGGCCTCAGACACTTAGCTGTGTGACCCTGGGCAAGTTTCTTAACTCTGTTTGCCTCAGATTCTTCATCTGTAAAATGAGATGTAGAAGGAAATGGCAAACCCCTCTAGTATCTCTATGTATCTTGTTTGTACACAGTTTTCATTTTTTTTTCACTCTCATTAGACTGTGAGCTCCTTGAGACCAGGGCCTGGTTTTATTCCCCCCTTTCTTTGGATCCCTAGCACTTGACACACAATAGATGCTTAAAAATGCCTATTGATATCACCTCCAATGTCCTTTCCAGCTCTAAATCTAGAATTAATCGTGAAATGTCTAGGAGCCCCTTGAAGGCAGGGACTATACTTTGTCATTGGTCCCCAGTGTCTAATACGTTGAATTGAATTTTTGATTTGAAAATTCCTCATAAACCCTAAAATGCTAAAGAAATCCACATTGTTATTTATTGTACATATTCATGATGACTCTGCTGTTTTTGACTATTCCTATTACCCTATACACACCCCAGGCAGGCCATCCTCTCTTCTGTTTCCCTGTCTAAGCCAGGCTTATTCTCAGCACCATAACTTTGGCTCACACTATCCTCCCTTCCTTGCTCCCTCCCCCAATGTCTGTTCTCAAACCTGACCCATCATAGCCATTTTTCACAGCCCATATCAGGTTCTGCCCCCTCCAGGAAGGGGGTAGAAACTCCACCTTTCATCTAGGAATTGGTAAATGGAATGTTTAATAGGGATCATAGACATATAGTAGGAGCTTAATAACTGCTTGTTGATCGATTGGTGGTACTGGTAGAGTGACATCATCCGTCTATCCTCTATCTATCTAATTATCTAGCTATCTCTTATGTATCTTTATATCTATTCCTCTCTCTATCTCTTATCTATCTTTATCCATATCTATTCCTCTGTCTCTTATCTATCTTTATATCTATTTATCTAATCTATCTTTATCTCTTTCTCTAATTTATCTTTATATCTATTTATCTTTCTTTGTCTATTTCTGTCTCTCTCTAATCTATCTACATCTATCCATCTGTGTATATATGTATGTATCTCTCCATTTGTCTCTCTCTGTCTTTATCTATATCTATCTGTCTTTGGGGTCAGAAGAAGCTGCTTCCTCAAAGGGTCTCCTTGTCTCCTTTAAAGGGAGAGTCTCACACCTATTCTAGCCACAGACGTTTAGTGGCCACGTTATTCCACTCTCCTTGGCTTTGTAGGCTTCTCTGCCCCTCCAGACATTTTCTCCTCCTTGAAGCCTTACTTGTATTCATCCCCAGAGCACTTCACTCCTTCTCAGTACTTGAGAACAGAGATGCATTCCTGTGACCTTTTCACTACCTCCCCTGGGATTGAGGCCCATCTTCCCCTTGGGCAGGAGTAGCTGCTGATTGGCACTGACTGATCCACAGGCCCTGGCCACACTGGCCACATTCCTTTCCCCCCATACCCGCATCATGTCAGGCGTCTGCTGCTGCTGATCGTCATGCTAATAGCAAGCCTTTGTCGGCTGTTTTGTGTTGCCCTGCTGGGCGCTCTGCTGATGGTGACTCCTGCAGGCTTTACTGCCTTCTTTTGGGCTGGGGTACGAGCTTGCTCAGCTGGCTTTGATTGGCACCTAGCAGACTGCTGGCTGGTCCTACTATAAACAGAAGCAGCCCTCAATTGTCGTCTTCCAGCATTACTGTAATTACCAGCAAGGCTACAGTTATTTACATTTATCTAATTACCTACCTCTTCTTTCTTCCTTGCTGAAAGACTTCAGATACTAATTTGCTGCTGCTCTGCCTGAAACACTGTGTCCTCATTTTCCCCCTGTGGCTTGCAGAGGAAATAGCAATGATTATCTTAATAATAGCTGACATTTATATAGTACCTACTATGTGCCAGACACTGTGCTAAGCCCTTTATATTCTCCCATTTGATTGTCCAGCAACTCTGGGAAGTAGGTGCTGTTATTAACCTCATTTTACAGTTGAAGAAACTGAGACCTACAGAGGTTAAGTGACTTGCCCAGAATCACACAGCTAAGTGTGTGAGGCAATATTTGAACTCAGGTCTTCCTGACTGCAAGTCCAGCGCTTTCTATCCATTGTGACATCTAACTGCCAATGATAAAATTTGATGACATGTAAGCAAATGCATGGGGAAGCTAGGTGGTGCCGTGGATAGAGCATTGGAATCAGGAAGACTCATCTTCATGAGTTCAAATGCAGCCTTAGATACTTACTAGCTGTGTGACCCTGGGTAAGTCATTTAACTCCAGTTTGTCTCAGTTTTCTCATCTGTAAAATCAGCTAGAAAAGGAAATGGCAAACTATTCCAGTATCTCTGCCAAGAAAACCCACAAAATGAAGTCACAGAGTTAAACACAACTGAAATGACTGAACAACATGAAGCAGTAAATACATAAAGGTAGATAGAGTGGGGACTGCAATTTGAAGTAATTCTATAAAATGAATATTTCTCTTTCGGTTGAGAATGTTGTGGTGCAGTGGTGAGCACTGTGCCGGGATCAGGAGCCCTCGGTTCCAGTCTTGTCTCTTGTTGGTCACTGGTTGCATATGTGTGGGGACATCGCCTTCTACCTGCCCTTCACTTCCCTCACTTCTGACATTCTGTGTTTTGAAAGAACATCTTTTCTTAGTATTTTATGAGCCTGTGAGAATATCAGCATTTGGAACGGACCTTAGGGATCATGTAATGCAACCTCTCATTATGCAGAGGAGGAAACCACTTCTCAGAAGAGACTTTATCCAAAGTATGTTATTCTCTTCCCTCTGTGGCTGCTAGGTGGCGCAGGGCAACTAGAGTGATGCCCTTGGATTCTGGAGGACTGGAGTTCAAACTCTGCCTCACGTAATTAGCTCTGTGACCCTGGGCATGTAATTCAACCTTTCTGTCTGCCTTAGTTTTCTCATGTGAAATGGGGATAGGAATAGCACCTGTCCTTCCAGAGTTGTTGTGAGGATAGAATGAGATATTTGTAAACTTTTTCAAAACTTTGTGCAAACCTTATAGACACACATTGGTTGTTACTGCAATTATTATATATAGAGAGCATGTAGTCGGTTTGTACCCATACAACGTCAAGCAAAGGAAGGCCCCCGGTACATGGATGGATCCTCTTTGAAGAATTTATAGGAGGCTTTGGACACAAGTCATACAAGGTGAGAGAGCACGGATGGGTCACAGTCTGCAGCACTGGAGAGAGTATCCCACATCAGTGGGACCACAAAGCCACCAAAGCATAAAGACTGATACAGAGAACTTCTTGCAACTTTAAAGTGCTATGTAAATGCTAGCTATAGTAGTAACACGACTTATCATCACTGTGCTTCATTTTGGGAAGATTATTATAAATACTGCATTGAGTCTGTTATTTCTCATTTTACTCTCGTATTACTCTTGTTTCTCCTTCGATCATTTGTTTGAACCATTGCATATCATACCATCAGCAGGGCTTTGTGATTCATAATCAATTCTAGTGTTAGAATGCGCCGTTAATAACCTCATTTATGGAGCGGAACATCTGAGGCATGGTGGGAGGAAGGAAGGACTTTCCCAGAGGCTCTGATGGGTGCTAAAGCTGCAACCTAAAGCTGTTGACCACTTAAAAGTTTTTTTCTATTCTGCTTTTCAAACTTTTCACACTGACTCATTATTTTGTAGATATAACATTTTGGTAGAGAGGCAGCCTGGTGTAGTAGATAGAGAGTTGATCTTGAAACCAGAAAGGCCTGGGCTCACAGCCTGCCTCTGATACATACTGACTGTGTTACCCTGGACAAGTCACTTAACTTTCCAGTTCTCTTAAGACTCTAAGTTACAGAGAGCTTGATGACTGTATTAGTAGAGGGCATTTTCTCCTCTGGGAGTTCCTCTATATCATTGCGGTTCAGATCTTATCCTTTAGCGTCTGTGTTGTCTCACTGATGTGGGATACTGCCTCCAATGGTATAGACAGCCACCCAACAGTGCCCTCTCATCATGACTTCTGTCCATGTCCTCCTATAAATTTGTCAAAGGTGATCCATCTCACGTGCTAGGGTGACATTGCTTTTTTTTTTTTTGCTTGACATTGTATGGGTACAAATGGAGTACATGAGTCCCATTGGTTTTCCATTGCTCTCCATAATAATTGAAATAACAACCAATATCTGTGTAAATGAATGAAAAAAGCATTTATTAAGTACTTACTAGCAAGGAAAGAAGCATTTATTAAGTACCTACTATGTGTCATGCAATGTGCTAAACCCTTTACAAAGATTATTTTGTTGAATAACCTCACAATAACCCTAGGAGGTAGGTGCCATTATTATCCTTGCTTTACAGTTGAGAAAACTGAAGCAAACAGAGGTTAAGTGACTTATCCAAGGTCACATATATAGTAAGTGTCTGAGGCCAGATTTTAATTCACCTCTTCCTAACTCCAGGCCCAGGGCTCTATTCATTATGCTCTATACACTCTATTCCCCATTGCCTCTATACCAAACAATAATAATACAAATGGAAAAAAGCTCTTGCCCTCAAGGGGCTTACATTCTAATGGGGGAAGGTAACACATAGTAGGGAGTTTTGACCTGTAGGGTCAAGGCAGTTATGAGTAGATCCAATCCAGAGTTGATTATTGTATCCATAATAGCAGTTGGGAAGGGGCGAGGGGGAGGGTACACCTGGAGGGCAGATGACAAGTTGGCCGGTGTGGATTGTTGCATGGGATACGAAGCATAATTTGGTCTGGTGTCATCTAGATAGAGTTGGTTGGTTGACTTTATACTCACTCATTCAAGAATCAAGACTTTAGCCCAAGGGTGGGGGTGTTGTGAGGCCAAGTGGATTAGGTCATGGTTTTTAGCCATCTAGTTTGAAAGGTGCTATTTCTGGTGGTGAGAAACAAGGCAAATGTTGAACAGATGGTAATCTCATAAGATCATTGATTTGGAGCCAGAAAAGGACATTAGAGAACATCTAGTGCAGCAGTTCCCAAAATATGGTCTAAGGACATGTGGTTGGCCCTTGATACCCTTTCAGGGGGATCTGTGAGGTCAAAACGATTTTCATAATAATACTAAGACATTTTAATTTCTTATACAGTAAATATGATAACTATAACCCATATAAACAAAAGGCTTTTTGAGGGGGGGGGCCTTCAACTGAAATAATCAGATTGATTTTCTCTTTACTAATAAATTATGCTCAGAATTTTGTGCCTCAGTTTACCTTATTTTGGCCATAATACAACAATTTTTAAGAGTGAAAAAGGGGTCCTAAGACCAAAAAATTTGAGAACCAGTGATCTAATCCAACTCTCTAGGTTACACGGCTAGTAAGCTTTAGTTTCTCCATTTCCAGAACCTCTTCTCTTTCCAGAGCCCCTTTTCGCTGTACTAGGCTGCTACCCAGTTGCCCTGGTCATGTGCCTAGATGTGATGTGAAATTTTTAAAACTTGCGAAAAACTTTTCACACATTATCATTTTTGATTCTCAAATAAACCTTGTGACTTAGGTACTATGGATATTTATTACTCCCATTTTACAGATGAGGGAACTGAGGCTAGAGAGGCCAATTGATTTTTCCTTTGTCACCTGGTAAGTGTCAGAGATGGAATTCCAAACCAGTCTTCCTGATCCCATGTAAGACTGTCCGCTCTGTCTCTAACTGACCAGCTCACCTCGTATTTGTCATTCATTTGTCTGATAATATCTTTTATGCCTCTCTCTTGGCATAGTTCTTCATTGGTAATATTCTGTAGCCTACTCCTATCCAGTCTAATCCTTCAGGCATTTATTAAGCGCCTACTAAGATGATGTTCCTGGAGGGCACTGTGCTGATGTTGGCCTCCAAGAGTGAGAGTGGCCTTTGCAAAAACATGGAAGGCAGTTGCCTTCACATAGTCCCTTGCTGACCTAGGTCAGGGCACAGTCACGGTGTGTATCTGGGGTCTTGTCTCAGCCTACAACTGGGGTCTTGTCTGACTCTTGAATCCATGGGCTTTGAGTTAGGCTGGAGTTAGGACTCAGTGTATATTACTGGGACTCCTGCTCAATTGGTGGCTTTGTAAGATAACTGTGATTGAGTAAAGGTCTCTGCCTCAGAATAGACAATAAAATGGTGCCTCTGGCCTCAACAGCTTTGTATTCTAACCTGTTAAGCTTGTTCGGGATAACTGGAATAGAAGCCTTTCTCCATTCTTCCATATGAGGCTTTCTCCATCCATCCCCCTAAGCTATTTAGACTCTTCCTGGAAAACCATGCCTAGTTCTGGGCACTAGACTTTTAAGTGGGATGTGGGGTTTTTGGCAGGGGGCCATGGGTATACTCTGCCAACTGTTTGGAGGGCTCCAGAGGAAAGCTCCAAGGACTTGGGATTAAGTCCTCAGTAGAGGATTAGACTTGTGATTGGATTCTTCTTGAGTAGATAGGATTCTACAATTGAAGAAATAGGAAAGACTTTAGAACATAGAGTATTGGAGCTGGAAGGGACCTTATACTATAGATCATAAGATCGTAGATTTAGAACTGTAAAAGGACCTTAGATTTATCTAGTATTCTCCCTTCCCCTTTGATGAGGAAACTGAGCCTCAGAGGTGAAATGATTTACTAGAAGTTAGTAAGTATTAGAGCCAGGATTTAAACAGCATTGAATGCCAGAGCATTTAAGCAGAGCTGTCAAGCACAATTTGGCCCGTAGCACTTGCAGAGACAGATTAAAATGTAGTTGGAAATATTTAACAAAATAAATGAAAGGACAGTAAAGTGTGGGTTTTCCAAGTGATATGCACATGGAGGGATCCTTCCGTATGGTTTAGCGGCCCCATTTCCATTTGCGTTTCAAACCACTTCCTTAAAGTGTAATGTCAGAGCTTGAGACGTCAGGGTTAGTAGGGGACTGTGAAGATACGATGTCAGAGCCCAAGGGACCTGAGAGGCCATTTGGGCCAGTGGCTCTCAAAACTTTTTCGATCTTGGGACCCTATTACATTCTTAAAAATCATTGAGGGCCCTCCTTTCCAAAGAGCTTTTGTTATGTGAGTTGCATCTATAGAAACACACTTTATTAGAAATTAAAATATCTTATTATTATGAAAATTGTTTTGACCTTGCGGACTCCCTGAAAGTGTTTCAGGGACTCCCAGAGTGCCTCAGACACACTTTGAGAATCACTGATCTAATCTTTGTTGTTGTTGTTAAGTCATTTTTAGTCTTTGTGACCCCATTTGGGGTTTTCTTGGCAAAGATACTGGAGTGGTTTGCCATTTCCTCCTTCAGCTCATTTTACAGATGAGGAAACTGAGGCAAACAAGGTTAAGTGACTTGCCCAGGGTCACATAGTTATTAAGTGTCTGAGCTTGAAGTTGAACTCAGGTCTTCCTGACTTCAGGCCCAGCACTCCATCCACTGTGCCACCTAGCTGTGATCTAGTCTATACCCTTCCCGCATTTTATAGAGTGGGGAATTGAGACATAGAGTCTCTTGCCCAAGGTCATAGAAGTAGTGATTGGCCACCTTTCTCTTTGCTGAGCCCAGGTTTCTTTCTTCTGTGGAGCTACACTAGGAAGTTTTTACTTAGAATATGGGAGCCCAGCGGAAGGGTAGAATGCCAAGCAGTTATAGAGGGGAATCTCTGTTCAGATATGGATTGGACAGGGTGGTCTGCTGAGGCCCTTCCAACTTCTTTGATTCCGTGAAAGTGGCTTCACCTTGTAGCAATAGGGAATTTTGTCTTGTTCACTAAGTCTTTGACTTTGAGCCATTTGCTCAGTTTCCATGTGTCTCAGTTTCCTCAGGTGTAAAATGGGAAGATGGTCCTTTGTACTTCTAACTTTTAATGATTCAAAGATCTTGAATTGAGGATCCCCAAAAGGGCATTGGAGAGTTTCATGGGGGGGTGGGGTTAGGGGACTGTAACAGCACCTCATAAACCAGGAATTATGAAGGAAGTGGGATGACAGGGATATAATGAAGGACTTGTCAGAGACAAAAAGGAAATGAGCTGGCCACAAGGATCTGTTTCAAGCTCCTATCAGTGAAATCTCAAGTTGGTTTGAAATTTTGAGCTTAATGAGCCAATGAGATTGTACAGGTCTTTAAGTATCACGTGCACCATCTGGGTCTGCTAGGCAGTAGTCACTCGGTCAGTCAGCAAGCTTTTATTGAGCACATACTATGTGATGGGCAGTGGGCAGTGCAGATGGTGCTGGTTTTGGAGTTCAGTAGGCACAGCCTTGCCTAGGAGTGGGGACAGGGACCAGAATACCCTCTGAAGGTCCCTCAGAGGCTAATGACTGCCTGGGCTACTCCAAAGCCTCACTTGGATGTACTTCATACCATGGTAGTTTGGAGGAAGCTGGGCTGTTTGCCCTGAGGGGGTTGTCTCAGGGTGAGGAGGGTCCCATATTTCCTGAACCCTCCACACTGCTCTTTTTGGGGGCAGCTATTTCTTCCCTTTCCCATCCCATCCCTTTTGGAGCCTGCTTATCTATTCAGCCCAAGCCCCTCTCAGGGAACAACACCCTTCTCCTGCCTCCCAAATCTCTCCCCTCCTCAAAGTTGGGAAAAGACAGCCCGGGCTAGGGACTCAAACCTCCTCCTTCCATCTTCTCAAGGGGCTCTGAGTTTGTGCGTGTCTGCAACTTGCCCTTTTCAGGAATTTAGGGCTCAACATACACATTTGTCCCTGAGAGCCCAAAGCTGTTAGATGGCCAGCTTGTGATCTGTGTGGCTCCCTTCCCAATGCACCAAGAAGCCAGCAACCCCGGGAGAGTGTTCAGTCTCGGGCGGAGACGTCAGCCCCCAGTGCTGAGACAGTAACCTACTTTTTGTGTCTGGTTCACAGCCCAGTGGGGAAAGCAGGAAAAACTCCCTTCTGCCAGCACAGAAGGAAGTGACTAAGGCCCCTCTTCTTTGGGCCCCTTGGGTTGTCTCCTGAATGTGTGTGTATGTGTGTGTATGTAAATGTGGGGGTGGATGGGGGGGCAGCGGGGGGGGGGGGGGAGAGAGAGAGAGAGAGAGAGAGAGAGAGAGAGAGAGAGAAGGAGGGAGACAGAAGGGGGAAAAGATAGGGGGAATAAGAGAGGGAAAGAGTAAAAGGAAGAGAGGAGGTAGGGAAGAAGAGAGGGGGGAAGCAATGGGGGTGGGGACAGTGAAAGAGAGAGACTAACAGAGAAGGGGGGAGGATGGGGGGAGGGGGGGGAGAGAGAAAGAGAGGGGGAGAGAGAGAGAAAGAGGGAGAGAGGGAGAGAGAGAAAGAAGGAGAAAGAGAAAGAGAGGGAGGGGGGAGAAAGAGAAAAAGAGAGAAAGAGGGAGAGAGAGGAAGGAGGGAGAGAGAGAGGGAGAAAGAGAGAGAAAGGGAGAGAGGGAGAGAGAGGGAGGGAGGGAGAGACGGGGGGGGGAGAGAGAGAGAGAGAGAGAGAGAGAGAGAGAGAGAGAGAGAGAGAGAGAAGGGGGAAAAGATGGGGGAATAAAAGAGGGAAAGAGTAAAAGGAAGAGAGGAGGTAGGGAAGAAGAGAGGGGGGAAGCAATGGGGGTGGGGACAGTGAAAGAGAGTGATTGACAGAGAGAGGGGGGAAGAGAGTTGGGGAGGGAGGAGAGAGAAAGAGAGGGGGGACAGAGAAAGAGAGAGGGAGAGAGAAAGAAGGAGAAAGAGAAAGAGGGAGAGGGAGAAAGAGAGAAAAAGAGAGAGAAAGAGGGAGAGAGAGAGAGGAAGGAGGGAGGGAGAGAGAGAGAGAGAGAGAGAGAGAGAGAGAGAGAGAGAGAGAGAGAAGAGAGAGAGAAGAGAGAGAGAAGGGGGAAAAGATGGGGGAATAGGAGAGGAAAAGAGTAAAAGGAAGAGAGGAGGAAGGGAGGGGGAAAGCAATGGAGGTGGGAACAGTGAAAGAGAGAGAGATTGACAGAGAGAGGGGGGGAGAGAGAGAGAAAAAGAGAGAGATAGAGAGAGAGAGAGAGAGAGAGAGAGAGAGAGAGAGAGAGAGAGGACAAGAGAAGAGAAGAGGGGAGGGAGGGAGAGAAAGAAGGAGAGAGAGAGAGAGAGAGAGAGAGAGAGAGAGAGAGAGAGAGAGAGAGAGAGAGAGAGAGAGAGAGAGAGAGAACAGGAACAGAGGGAGGAGAGAATGAGAGACTCAGGCAGGCTGAGAGACAGAGCTAGAGGGAGGGGGATAAGAGGGAGCAACGAGGTTGGGAGGGGAAGGGATCTGGGGAAAGAGGGAAATTTTGAGGAGAGAGGATCCCACACTGAGAGCAATAGAGAGAAGGGAATGCTATGGAGAGGCTTTGGAAGTCTTCTTATCTGATCCCCTATTTTCTAGATAAAGGAGCTAAGGCCCTGAGAGGTGAGCACACACCCTGGGAGATGGAGGAGCAGGTCTAGAGGCATAAAGAGTAGAGGAGGAGTGCTTAGGGACAAGGCCTTCCAAGGACTGTTCCTGGTAATCCCAAAAGAATTAGGTTTGATTATCTTTATGCAAATGACTCCCAGCTCTAGACTTCTTTCCAGCTCTCACTGTCCCATAAGCATCTTAAAATAAATACGTACAAAGCTTCAAGGAGGTAACTGGAGCTAATCTTTGAAAGGGGCATGGGAATTCTATAGCAGAGGAGGGGAGGTGGAAGGGATTTCAGGTCACAAATTTCAGGTGGCCCAGCAGGTGGCCTGAGCAAGGGGTAGGGAAGAATAAGTAATAATCACTAACATTTCTATTAAAACTTTCAAAGCACTGTCCTCCCAGATTAGTCCTCTGAGGCAGGCAGAACAATTATCCTCATTTTACAGGGGCAGAAACTGAGGTAGAGAGAAGTGACTGGTTCAGGATCACACAGCCAGGAAGTAGAGATAAGTCTCAAGTCTATGTCTTCTGACTCCCAGATTGGATCTCCTACTGGATAAGGTGGGAGGGTGGTGTGAGGAGCAGCATTTGGAGGGGGGGGGTGTGACCAGAGTTCTGAGTTGATTTTGTTGAAATGAAAGGAAAATAGAAGTGGGGAGCAAAATAAGGATGGTAGGAAGGAAGGAAACTAGCATTTATGAAGCACCTGCTATGGGCCAGGCACTGTGCTACGTGCTTTATGGATATTCTCTCATTGGCTCTTCACAACAACCCTGTAAGGTTGGTGCTATGATCCCCCTTTTCCAGGTGAGGAAACTTAGGCTGAGAGAGGTTAAGTGACTTGTCCAGGGTCACAGAGCTAATAAGTGCCTAAAGCTGGATTTGAACTTAGGTCTTCCTGATTCCAGGCTCAGTGCTCTATCCACCATGCCACCTAGCTGGACTGGCCCAGAAGCCAAGAGGCCTGAGTTCAAAACCCAACCCTGTCACTGATTCGATCTTAGACCTTAGATAAATAATTTCATTTGGGATCAGAGATTTAGAGGAAGAAGGGACTTTAGATGTCTTCTTACCTGATCCCCTTACTTTCTAGATGAGGAAGGTAAGGATCTGCGAGGTAACTCCTCGGCCATGTTCACACAGGTATCACTTCCTAGTAGAAGAGTTGGAATTCTGACCCCAGCTCCTCTGATTCCCTATCTAGTGTTATTTATACTTCTCTATGCTTTAGTATTCTCATCTATAAAATGGGACTAAATCATTTCCTGAAACAGTTGTGAAAATCAAAGGATAGAGTGGATGGAAATGCTTTGGAATGTTCGGAATGATCTTTCCAGGTAAGGTAGGAGAGATGAGATGGCCAGGATGGACCTTGCTTACCTTCTCTTTCTCCCTCAGTCATTTATTAAGCACCGCTGTATGTCCAGCTCTGTAATTTCAACTGTGGCAGCTATAAAGATGTATTAGACCTGGCTTCTGCCCTTAGGGTGCTTCCAGTCTAGCGGAGACTGACATGACATACAGAAGAAGTGAACACTTGGGTATAACCATGTTAGATATAATAGATGCTAACCTAGAGAAACAGAAAGCAAAGTAACGGCCAGCTTGGCAGCTGCAGCGATCCATTCTGTTTGCAGAGAGAGGAACTTTCAACTCCCAGCTTGCTGAAAACCTCTCTCCTTCTGTTGCTAATCCTTGCCCTTTCTCCATGTCCATGCCATTTGTACCCACCCCCTTTCACAATCTCTATTTTGGGGCCAGAGCTCTTGGTTTGTTTTTCGGTGTTTGTTTTAGTCTGTTTCTCTCTGTCTCTGTCTCTGTATCCTTGGGTCATCTCTCTGTTTCTGTTTGTGCTCCTCTTTGTATCTGTGTCTCTCTTTTTGATTCTGTTCTTCCCTCTTACCTTCTTCTTATGTTCTTTCTGCCTTTCATTTTCTGTTTCTTTGTCTTTCTGTTTCTTAGGCCTCTCCCTGTGACACTTTGTGTGTCCGTGTGTGTCTCTTTCTTTGTCTCTAGGTTCTAGGTTCTTTCCATTTCTACCAGATATGTCATGTGACCCCCTCTAAGTCCTTGGGAGAGCCCCTGGCCTGTGGTGGCCCAGGGTAGAGAGAAGAGGACTAAGTGTTCACCATGGAGGGAATGGTGGCACATGTTGCCAAGGGAGAAGGGAGAATTTCAAAGTTAGGAGACAGCTTTTGCAAGCAAGGTGACTCCAAATGTGAGGAAGCTGGGTGGTCCTACCCAGAGAGAAAGGGGTGAGTGTTGAGGACTTGGGAGTGAACATTGAGTGCTTCTTTACTCTTTCTCTCTTCCCTCTGTCCATCTTTCTGTAAGGGTGGAGGTTGATTGATTAATCACCAAAATTTCCCCAAACTACTTTAAGTGATAACATGAATTTATCAGAACACATCTAGATTGTTCACTAGGTTTGAGCAAGGTCTGGATAGTCCTTGATGCAGTCAAAGACATTTCTACCAGATGAGGTGGAATCTCAATCTGTTTTAATTGGATGAGGGACTTGGTCATAGCCTTTGGGGGCCTATTCAGAACCCTAGAGATTTGAAAAGAGAGAGGGAGAGAACGTTCCAGCTAAACCCCTGAGAAAAAATTGATTTGTGGGGAGGGAAGCACCATTGCACTCCTTTGGGCAGAGGAGGATCGCTGGTGACTCTTGGGTGATTTCCTATCTTCCCATCCCCATCGTGCCTGGAACAGCTCAGCAGTGTGTGCATCAGGAATGGGAAGAGATATCATTCTGCATTAAGAAAAGCCTAGTATTCAGAACGAGGGAGGTGATAGTTCTGTTCTGCAGTGCCCAGGTCAGACTGCATCTTGAGTATGGCCTTCGGCTCTGGGTACCATATTTTAGGAAGGTAATTACCAAGCTAGTGCTTCTCCAGTGGAGGTGGGCCTCCAATTCCCCTACCCTTCAGTACTCTGTCAAGTTAGTACTCTTTGCTCTCACTTTAGTTTCCTTCTCTAACCCCAGCCCAGGAGGTAGCTGTATCTGTTCCTCTTTTCCCTCGAATTCTTTGTCCTTTAGCTTTATTGGTGCTTTTCTCTTGACAAACTCAGCCCTGGGTTATTCTTATCATTCACTTTCTATGCTCCTACTTAGAAGTCACTGTGGCATGTTTTGGGGTAAGAGTGAAGCAGTGTTCAAGCCCAGGAAGTCAGAAGCAGAGATGGAAAGGGAATGAAGGTTGGTGGGCAAACAGAACATATTCCCTCGTTGCTCATGTCTAAACTATCTATGCCTCATTCTGCACCCAAGTCCATGACTCCTCTGTCAAAAGGCAAGTAGCATACTTTATCATCAGGCCTTTGAAATCATGGTTAGTCATTGGGCTGCTCAGAGATATGTATCTTGTTTGTCCATAGTTGTTTGTGTGTTGTCTCCTCTCATTAGACTGTGAGCTCCTTGAGGGCAGGGACTGCCTTTAGTTTTTCTTTGTACCTCTAGGGCTTAACACAGTGCCTGACACATAGTAGGCACTTAATATTTGACTGACTGTTGTCTAACCATGCCTAATCATTTCATATATAGATATATACATATATATATACACATATACATACACATACACATACACACATATGTGTGTGTGATTAAATATAGTTGTTCAGTTTTGTCTGACTCTTCATGAGCCTAAGGCCCACAGCATTCCAATACTGGCCATGGGGTTTTCTTGACAAAGATACTAGAGTGGTTCGCCATTTCCTTCTCTACTGGATTAAGGCAAACAGAGGTTTAGTGACTTGCCCAGGATCTCACAGTTAGTAAGTGTTTGAGGATGGATTTAAACTCAGGTCTTTCTGACTTCAGGCCCAGTGTTCTATCCACTGAGCCACCTAGCTGCTTCTGTGGTTGAATATACACATGTATGTATGATAAACTGGAGATAATCAACAGAAAGAAGGCATTAGCATTAAGAGGGATTAGTAAAGACTTCTGTAGAAGACAGATTTTAGCTGAGACTTGAAGGAAGCCAGGAAAGAGTTTGTGTGAAAACTTGGGGTTTAGTGGATTGTAAACTCAGTGTGAGTCACCGTTGAGACATGGCAGCCAAAATTATTAATGGGATCTTGGGCTCCATTGAGCAAAATAGTGTCTAGAATGAGGAAGATGGTGTTCTGACTGTGCACTTTCCTTGGTTAGACAGCATCTGCAATGTTATGTTTAGTTACAAATACCACGTTATGAGGAGGATATTGACCAGTTGCCCAAAAGTTCTGTGATTCATCATTGGAGCAGTATCAGTGTAGTGTATAAGGTCATCTTCAAACCTTCAGAAAGAGGCTAGCAGCACTGTCAAGAAATAGTGAGAGGCAATGCATCTGAAGAAAGCCTGAAAGGAGACCAAATGAAGCCTTGTATGTATGTGTATATATATGTATATGTATACATATATATATATATATATATATATCATCCCTAGGGAATAGATGGATGAAATAACAAATATATGGAAAATGGAACAGATTCGCCAGTGATTGTTTCTCATATTGGATGATTTGGACCCTTTATATTTGGACTCAGTACTTCATGTGCACTTTAAGGACGTGAAAATGGTGCTTTAGAAGATAAAATAAAGAAAAAAATGCTTCAGCAGACCAGCTACACACAGAAGAAATATGGACTGCAGGTGGCACCATTTTTGAAAAGCCTTGGATCAATTTTCAAGGTTTCTTAAGGATGGAAAGATACCAAAAGCATGAGGAAAAATCAAAGACGTCATTGTTGTTCAGTCATTTCAGTTGTGTCTGACTCTTTATGACCCCATTTAGGGTTTTCTTGTCAGATACTGGAGTGGTTTGCTATTTCCTTCTCCAGCTTATTTTACAGATGAGGAAACTGAGGCAAACAGGGTTCAGTGACCTGCCCAGGGTCACACAGGTAATAAGATATGATGTTAGAGCAGGCTCGTTGTTGTTTTAAGATTTTCCCACATGGAGACAATTCAGAGTATAGCCTCTAGTCTCTGAGATGTATTCAAATGAGTTAACATATATAAATTCTGGGTGTGATTATGAGGCAGCTAGATGGTGCAGTGGATAGAGCCCTGGACTTGCATTCAGGAGGACCCAAGTTCTAATTTGGCCTCGGATCCTGGACAAGTCATTTAACTGCTGTCTGCCTCAGTTTCCTTATCTGTAAAATGGAGATGATAATAGCACCTTCCTCACAGGGTTGTGAGGGTAAAATGAGATAACATATGTAAAGCGCTTTGCAAACCTTAAAGCATTATATAAGTGCTAGCTGTCATCATTATTATTAACTATTCATCATTATTATTATTCCTGCAGAATTGTTCCCATCCCAGTTTCTGTCAGTGTTGGGTGAGTCACAGTCACAAAGAAGGCTTCGATGTGCTTCCTTCTTTACTATTGAAAGGAATACCCACATGGAGACGGTCATGGTTCCATCAAAGTATACTGTAGCCAAATTAGAGTATGTCCGGAGGAAGGGGAGGAGGGTTTGGGGAGGATTAGAAAGGATGCTGGATTGTGATTTGTTGAAGAAGGTGGATAGAGTGCTGAGCATGGAGTCAGGAAGACTCAACTGTCTGAGTTCAAATGTGGCCATCAGACACTAGCTGTGTCTGAACAAATGACCCTGGACAAATCACTTTTGCGTCAGTTTCCTTATCTGTAAAATGAACTGGAAAAGGAAATGACAAACCACTCTAGCATCTTTGCTGAGAAAACCCCTAGTGGGGTCATGAAGAGTCAGACATGACTAAAAAATGAACAACAGTGGCCCTCTGTAACGTACAGGAAAGAAGATTCAGGGTGAATATGGTAACAGATAACTGTCTTCCTGAATTTGAAGGACTCTCATGGTGAAGAGAGTTTTAGGCTTGTCATGCTTAGTCCTGGAGGGGCAGAATCAGGAGCAATTGAAGGGTGGGAGCTATAGGGGAAGACTAGAGAACAGTCAGAGCTCTCCCAGAGCAGAATGGGCAGTTTTCAGGGGTAAAGACTTCATCCTCACTGCCTGGCTTCAGGTGGAGGCTGGAGGACCATTTATTTGTCAGTGGTATTGTAGATGGGATTCCCATCTAGGTACGGATTGGACTCTATGATTCAGTGATAGATAGTCCTACTGTATTCTGCCTTGACCAGACTCCAGTTAGAATATTGTGTTCAGATCTGGGTGCCCCAGTGGGGGAAGGGCATTGATCACCTGGAGACTATCCAGAGGAAAATGGGGTGGGGAGGGTGGATAGTCTGTGGCTCATCACTACCCTTTTAGTCCCTTGCTTTCTAAGCTTGTCTTCCATCTACTCTCTCTGTGTCTTGTATGTTTATCTGTTGGTGTGCATGTTGTCACTCTCGTTAGAATGTAAGCCCTTGAGGGCAGGGACTGTTTTATGCATTTTTTTTTTGGTATGCCCAGCCCAGGGGTGGGGAACCTGCAGCCTGGCGGCCACATGTGGCCCTCTGGGTCCTGAAGTATGGCCCTTTGACTGAATCCAGACTTCCCAGATTCACAGCTTTGAGGCCTCAGGTTCCCCACCCCTGGCCCAGCACTTAGTACAGTGTCTGGCAACATAGTAAGTGTTAATAAATATTCGTTGTTTTATTGATTGTGGGTCAAATTTGGGGAGGGAGGTTCCCCTTTCCCCCACCCCTACCCCATCCCCACACTAAATCTCCTGTCTGGACTCAGAGCTGGGAAAGTCATGTATATGTTGTGATATTTAGACTTGAGGGGTACGTGGTCAGGGAGCCATGGGGTGTCTTCCTTAGACAGGAATTTGTGGCTTTTATGAGCCTCTAAGGGATCTGGGCACTTTATGGAGCCCATGTGGCATAAGAAATCTGCCCTTTAGAAGAGAAGTTAGGACAGGGGGCAAGACATGAGTTATCGTTTCCGCTCCCAGCTGCTGCATTACAGCAGGGGGAAACATTAAAAAGAAGAAAAGAAAACGTTTGTGTTTGGGGGCAGCGGGCCAGGAACTGTGGGAACCGTGCTTCCCAGCTCTCCCCTGGAGGATCGTGGGGCGGGGGTTGGGGAAGGCCAGAACTGAGGCTGCGTCATAGCTCCTGCTGCTCCAGCTTGCGTCATGTCTAGGAATCGTTCAGAGTTTGCTGTTCTCTGCTAGTACTGACCCCTGGCCATCCAACTGGGATGCTAGAATCATCCAGGAGAGGAGCCCTCATGGAGCCCCAGAATGGCTCAGGTGTGGCCAGGAAGTCCTAGAATTAGATATTGTCCCCCATGCCTATTCACCAAGTGATCCTGGGCAGGACAGTCAACAAGCATTTATTTAGTGCCTGCTGTGTGCCAGGCATTGTGTTAAGCACTGGGGACACAAAGAGGCAAAAGACAGTCCCTGCCCTCAAGGAGCTGGTAATCTAACAGGGGAGGCAGCATGCCAACAACTATGTACAAAAAAGAGATATACAGGATATAATGGAGATAATCCACAGAAGGGAGGGACTAGCATTCAGGGAGATGGGGAAAGGTGGAATTTAGCTAGGATCTGAAGGAAGCCAGGCCGTAGAGGTAGGGAAGGAGAGAATTCCAGGCATGGGGTAAACAGCTAATGAAAAAGCCCAGAGTCAGGAGATAGAGTGTTACCTGTGAAGAACAGCAAGGAGGCCAGTGTCTCTGGATCATTCATCCTCTTTGAGGGGAGGGTTTACCCATCTGTAAAATGGGGATACTTGTATCTATTTTGGTGGTATTTGTAAATCTCATTTGATGGGGTAATAATGTGTGCCAAAGTGCTTTCTTTATGTATAACTGCACCCTGGACTCTTCCATTTACTTCCTATGTGACTCTGGGCAAGTGACAACCTCTCTGGGCCTTGGTTTCCTCATCTGTAAAATAAGGGTAGTCCTATATAACTGTAAGAGCCCTGTAATCCTTTGATCCAGTTAAAGTTCCATCCTCTAGAACCAAGCAGAACAGAACGTCTGGTCCGTCCTCTTCGTTAGGTGGCTCTTCTGATATTTGGACATAATGTTCTGGAAAGACGTGCATCTGGAGTCAGATGACTTGGGTCGATGTCCCAGCTTTGACACTTTGACTTTGGAGAGTGACTTATTCTTTCTGGGCTTTTGGTAACTTCATCTGTAAAATGAAAGGGTTCATGGGGCAGCTATTTGGCGCAGTGAGTCGAGCACTGGCCTCAGACACTTGACACACTTACTAGCTGTGTGACCTTGGGCAAGTCACTTAACCCCAATTGCCCTCCCTTCCTCCCTCCAAAATAACAAAAACCAGCAACAAAAAAACGAAAAGGTTCAACCAGATGGCTCGAGTTCCCTTAGGGGCAACGTAGCAGTAGTGGCTGGATGGCTGGATTTGGGGTCAGGGAGACCTGGGTTGAAATGCTGCCTCAGAGATTTACTAGCCTGGTGACTTTGGCTGGGCAAGTATTCTCAGAGAGCCTCAGTTTTCTCATCTGTAAAATGGAAGAGTCTGGACTCAGTGACCTCTGAGGGCCCTTAATTATGATACAGTGATAATAGCAATAACAGCTAGCATTTCTCTTAGTGTTTTAAGGTTTGCAAAGTGCTTTACAAATATTGTTTTCCTCACAACCGCCCTAAGAAGCTAGTGTTAGGATTGCCTTCATCTTACAGATGAGGAAACAGAGGTTAAGTGATTTGCCCAGGGTGATGCAGCTAGTAAGTATTTGAGGCCAGATTTGCATTCTGCTCTTCCTGACTCCAGGTCTAGCACTCTCTCTGTTGTGATACCTAACTGCCTCTGTGATCTTTCAGCTTTACATCTGCCTATGATTCTGGGATAAGGTGATCCTATTTCTCCCAGTTCCAAGTTTGGTGGGTTTTTTTAGACCTACTCTATGACCCTGAGCAAGTTCTTTAACCTCCCCAGGTCCTCGGCTTCCTCATTTTTAAAATATAGATGATGGACTAGATGATCCCCAAACCCTGAACAGCTCTGACCCCTGTGATCCTAGGTTTGTTGTCCCCGGCCTTCTGGTCTACCTCTCTTCTCCTGTGCTTTCCCTCTTCCAAACATGTGTCCTCATAACCATGGTTTACCATACGGTACAGTGAGAGTGCCGAGGTCTTGGCACCGGAAGATCTTAGTTCAGCTCATACCTCTGATACCAGCGATCCTGAGTATATCATCCCCTCCTCGTGACTCAGTTTTCTCATATTTCAAAATGAACTTTGTAGTCATTTCATGATTAACCTCCCCAGGTGGTTGTGAGGCAAGTGCTTGGTAAACTGTGAAAGATCATATCAGCATTCCATGGCACACGTCAGCTCAAAAACCATCAGTGGCTCCCAATGGCTTCTAAGGCAAGTCTTCTTAACCTGGGGTCTGTGAACTTGGTTAAAATTTTTTTATTATGGAATTTCAATAGGATTGGTTTGCTTTGTAATTTTCCATATTTCATTTTACACGTTTAAGAGCACTAGAACAGAGCATCCCAGTGGTTCCATGGGTAGAGTGCCAGGCCTGGAGTCAGAAAGACCAAATTTGGCCGTAGACACAGAACCTCTTTGTGACTCTGGGCAGGTCACTTAACCTCTGTCAGCCTCAGTTTCCTCATCTGTAAAATGGGAGAAACCATAGCACCTACGTCATAGGGTTTTTTGGGGGTGATAAAAAGATATTATGCTTGTGAAGTATGTCAGTAAACATTTACTTATCTCTGCATATGTCATCTATTGCTTGGGCATTTTCAGTAGCCTTCTGATTTGTCTTTGGGTAGTTAGGTGGTGAAGTGGATAGAGAACTGGGCCTGGAGTCAGGAAGACTCATCTTTGTGAGTTCAAATTTAGCCCCAGGCACTAGCTGATTGACCCTGGGCAAGTCGCTTCATCCTGTTTGCCTCAGTTTCTTCATCTGTAAAATGAGCTGGAGAAGGAAGTGGCAAACCACTCCAGTATCTCTGCCAAGAATGGGATTACGAGGAGTCAAACACAACTGAAAATCAACCAAACAACAGCAACACCTCATTGGTTGGCCTGCCTCCACTCTCTTTCCAGCTCCAATCTATCCTCTATGCATTTGATATTTCCCAATGCCACTCTCCTGCTCCAGAAGCTGCAAAGGATCCCTGCAGCCATTTGGATCAATTATAATTGTCTGGCATTTCAGGTCCTTCACTATTTGACTTGAGCCTGTCTGTCCAGGCCTGTTACACTCATCACTCCTTTTCCCAAACTCTCCAACTCAGCCAGACTGGCTTGCCTGCTGTCACATCTGACCTTCCAGCTCCCGTCTCTTTTTGTGCCTTTTCAAAGACAAAGGGAAGTCTCTTCTCTCCTCGCCCCTCCCCTCCCCGGTAGAACCCCTAGCTTCCTTCAAAGCTCTGCTAAAGCCCCAGCCCCTACACAGACCTTTCCTGCCCCTTCCTCCTCAGGTGCTAGTGCCTTCCTGTCCCAAATGACATTGTATTGACCAGATACTTCGTGTTTATTTTGTGTGATATGCATACATGTTCTTTCCCCAGTAGGATATAAACTTCTTGAGACAAGGAGTCCCCAAGCACTGTTTAAAATTTTGTTTTTCCCTTTGTATCTCGTGTCTAGCATGGGCCAGATACATAGTAGGTCTTCAATAAATTTTCTTTGATTAATATTGTATCCCTCCATTAGAATGGAGTAAGCTCCTTGAGGGAAGAGACTAGTTAGCATTTGTCACTATCTGCAAGAAGCTCTTCTCAATCCCCAGTAAAAAGTCCTTTTCTTCTCTGAATTATCTCCAATTAATCCTGTCTGTATTTTCTTTGTACGTAGTTGTTTCTCTGTCATCTCCCCATTAGATTGTGAGCTTTTTGAGGTGAGGCACAGGCTTTGGCCTTTCTTTACGTCTCCAGTGCTTAGTACAGTGTCCAGTAGGACACTTTTTGTCATTGTTCATTTGTTTCGGTCGTGTCCAAGGCTTTGGGAGCCCATTTTTTTTATTTCAGAAAGATACTGGAGTGATTTGCCATTTCCTTCTCCAGCTCATTTCCCAGATGAGGAAACTGAAGCAAATAGGGTTAAGTGACTTGCCCAGGGTCACACAGCTAGTAAGTGTCTGAGGCCAGATTTGAACTCGGGAAGAGGAGTCTTCCTGACTCCAGGCCTGGCACTCTATTCATCATGCCTCCTAGTTGAGTTAATGAACACTGATATCCTTTGTCTGCAAGACTGTGCTCCCAGACCAAGCCAAAATGATTGGGATGGAAGGAGGGTATCCTTTAAAGGCTTCCTCTGCAACCCCTTTGATTGTGACTGTAGTTGACAGATAGCATGGAGTAATGAAGCGAGTACTGGCCCTGTACTCAGGGCTCTGGACTTTGGGCTCCTATCTCAGCTCTGAAGACAAACCTGCTGTGTGATCTGGAGTGAATTCCCTTACCTGTCTGGACCTTAGTCTCCGTGTGTGTGGAGGAGGACTAACACTTGCAGATCTGCCTCACTACATTCCTGTAAGGGAAATGCTTTGTAAATTTTAAAGCTCAACAAGAATGTGTAATTTTAACCTTCAGATCATCTTTCCTGTATCCCTCCTTCTCTCCACTTACACAAACACCACCCAGGTGCAGGCCTTCATCTCCTTTGCCTGGATGATTGCAATAGTCTACTGGCTGACTCCCTGCCTCAGTCTCTCCCCACCCTAGCCTGTCCTCCACTCAGCCGTCACAGTGATTTTGCTAAAGCCTGGGTCTCACTATGTTACTCTCCCTACTCTGTAAACTTCAGTGGCTCCCTATTACCTTCATAATTAAAAAATAAAGTACATAACAAGCAAAAAAAAACCCCAAAGCCACCCCCCGAAAAAAACCCCTCCTCTGTTTGACAGTTAATGTCCTTAAACATGGCCCCTTTGTATTTTCCCAGTCCTCTTTCTCTACTGCTTTTTATCCTGCCATACTGGTCTTCTAGCTGTTACTTGCCTATTATGCCATCTTTGACTGTGCATTTGTCCTGGCTGTCCCCATGCCTGGAATACTGTCCCTCTTTACTTCGGACCCATAGCTTTTTGGGCTTCCTTTAAGATTTAGCTCAGATCTTATCATCTGCAAGATGCCACCTGCCTTTTTGCCTTCCCCAGTGCCTTCCTTCTGAGTTTACTTTCTTTTTATACTGTAACCATCTTGTCTGTACATTGTTGCTTTCATATCTCTCCCATTTATGATGCAAACGCCTAGAATGCTGGGTTTTTGGTTTTCATTGTCTCCCCTGAGTTCAAATCCTAATTCAGACACTTAGTAGCTGTGTGACCCCCAGGCAAGGCACTTAATCTCTATCTGTCTTAGTTTTCTTATTTGTACAAAAGGGGACAATACCAGCTTCCCAGGGTTGTTGGGAGAGTGTAATGAGATAATATTTTTAAAGTGCTTTGCAAACCTTAAAGAGCTATAAAAATGCTGACTATTATTATTGGTGGCAGAGTTGTTAATCCTTGATCCAGTCAAAGCCAGGTCTAGGGCTTAGCATAGAGCTGTTAGACATAGTACTTCATAAATGTTTGCTGACTTTTTCTTTTTTCTTTCTTTCTTTTTTTTGGAGGGGGAAGGCAGGGCAATTGGGGTTAAGTGACTTGCCCGAGGTCACACTGTTAGTAAGTGTGTCAAGTGTCTGAGGCCAGATGTGAACTCAGGTTCTCCTGACTCCAGGGCAGGTGCTCTACTCACTGCGCCACCTAGCTGCCCCTGACTGTCTTTTTCTTCAGAGGTAAGGGAATGAAACTTTAATAGTGGAATTTTAGGCATAGAAAGGGAGGTAATTTGGGACACGACTCCTCTCCCCTCCCTCTCAGATCTCACTACATGGGTGGCCTCTTTCTTTGATTACATATGCCCACAAACTTTGGAGTCACCCTCTCCATAGGACTGAATTCTTTATTTTCTATACTTTTTGTCATTTCCATCCCCTTCTCTCCCCTCACCCTACTCTCATTTGCATGGGGGAATCACAGTAATAATTCGGTGCTTTCCTCCCTTGGGTAGGTAAGCAGAGTATTACCATCTCCATTTTATAGATGAGGATTGCTTAGCTGACTTGCTCAGGGTCAGCTCATGGAGGTAAGTGATGGACCCAGGATTCCAACCCAAGTTCTCTGCCTGCCTATCCACGTGCTTCGAGCTAGCCAGTGTTTTTCGAGGACCTACTAGAGTGCAGGACCCTGTGTTGTGGACCGGGAAGATGAATGACTAGGCAGTGGGCAAGCATTCATTAAACACCAACTGCATGCCCCAGGCACTGTGTTAAGCACTGGGGATACCCAAAATAAAAGTGTACTCTCAGGGAGCTCGAAGTCTGATGGGGATTGGGGGGGGGGAGGCAACAAACAACTATGTACAAATAAGATATAGACAGGCTGAATTGGAGATAATCCTCAGAGAGAAAGCTTGGCATTAAGGGGTCCCTGTCCTCAAGCAGTTTATAGCCTCTGTTTGGGTGGTGAGCGACATAGACACACATAACTATAATACAAGGCAGTGTGGAATCAGAGGGGTGGACTTCAGAGAGTTGTAGACTCTTGGCTCTGGGGGTTGGGGGGAAGAAGAGATTCTCTTTGACTGGGGGGTAAATCAAAGAAGGCTTCGAAGAAGAAGCATTCAGTAAACATGAGCGACTTTTGCATAACTGGGCTTGGTTTGTGCTCAGTGCTTGGAGGTGGGGACAAAAGGAATGTTTGGGGGTTCACTTCCTGTGGGCCCCATCCCTATGCCTTCAAAATCAGACTCTTTTTCCTTTCTCACTGCTCTCTCTTTTCTTCTGCCTTGTGTCTTATCCCTTGTTAGGGACTCAGACTTGGGGAATTGAGTCCTGAACTTAGGCTCACTGAAGCAGTCAAACCTAAGGATAGGATTATGACTCCCTGGGGAATTGGCTTTGCTTCTTCCTTTTCTTTCTCTTTTCCTTCTTTAACATTTCTCTCTCTCTCTCTCTCTCTCTCTCTCTCTCTTTCTCTCTCTCTTTCTCCCTTTCCCTCCCCCCCTCTCTCTATCTTCCTCTGTCTTTTGACTCTCTCTTCCCCTGTATCTCTATCTCTTTTTTCTGTATATCTGTCTGTCTGTCTGTCTGTCTGTCTATTTATCTATCTATCTCTCTCTCTATCTTTCTCACTCATCATCTCTCTTTTCCCATCTCTCTGTCTTCTTACCAGTTTGTCTCTGTCTCTGGCTGTGTTTGCCCTTTTTTCTCTCTCTCTTGCTTATCTCTTTCCCTTTCTTCTCTTTAGTTCTTCCTCTCTCTCCATCTCTGTCTTTCTCTTTCCTTTCCTTTCTTCCTTTTTTCTCCATCTTTGTCCATCTCCCTCTGTCTCTGTCTCCTTTCTCTCTCCCTCTCTGCCCTTTTCAACTTCTCCCTCTTCCCCTCCAAAATGAAACAGAAGGAGAGCAGTAATTCCTTAGATTCTATCCCCATTCCCTCCTTTCTCCCCAGAGAATCTGAGTCTAGTTTTCTTTTCCTTGAGAAGTACAGAAGCAGGAATTGGAAGCTGAGGGGGGAGGGGGAGAGACCATAGCTCTGTCTTAAGCATGATAATTAAGTGGGGGTGGTAGTGAAGAGGGGATACCCCTTTGCCTAGGCAGGGCTTCACTTGAGAACGGTCAAAATGATGTTCAAAGATAAGGTTGTTGGCAAGGGGTGGGAGTAGAAGGGTGTTTACGAGCTCTGTTCCATTCCTTTCTTCTTCGGGAAAGATTGATGAGACCTGCTCAGAGTCCAAGCCCAGAGAAGGCTTTTGACGTGGGTGCGACGTTTGCAGACTCCCAGCTGTTGATAGGGGAGCCAGCGAAGAAGGAGGGGGTGATCTTCCAGAAAATAAAAACCGGATTTCACTTTCCTCCGCTCTACCAGGGTCACCTCCCCCAGGAGGCATTCCTTTCTAGCAGCCTGGGAGCGAGAGGGCCATCGAGATGCCATCAGTGAGTATGGGTCTGGGCCAGCTTTGGGGCACTGGCCCTTCCCTCAAGGGGCCAGCCTGGAACCCTAAGAGTATGCTTGAAGTCACGGGGTGGGGGCTGGTGTACCTTCTGGCTCAAGTTTAGGGGTGAAACATCTGCCCTGAGGAGGGCAAGGGACAAATATAACAATGTAATATTAAAGATATTGGACTTGGACTCAGGAGACCTGGGTTCAAATCTTCTTTGCAGTGCTTAGCACATGGCTTTGGGCAGGTCAGCTAATTTTTCTGTGTCTCAATTTCCTCATCAGAAAAAAAAAAATTTTTCCTTCTATTTCCTATGTTACCAGGTTGTTGTGAGGAAATCCCTTTGTAAACCTTAAAGCGCTTTAGAAGTATGAATGGCCATCACTATTGTTATTGACAGTAGAAATGTGGGTTTGCTGCTTTCGGTCTTGGTTTCTGTGTTTGGCAGCTGCCAGATCCTGAGGCTGGACCCTGTGAAGAAGTGGGACCTGGTCCCGTCACTGGCTTACTGGGTTACCTGGGACCAGTCAGTCACACCGTGGACCTTGGGGGTTTCCTCTGTGAAATGGGGAGATTACTTCCTGGCCTTCTGGGCATTGTAGGGATGAAGATGGAGGAGACATGAATATTCTTGAAAAGGATTTGAACTCTCAGGAGCAAGGATAATATGGAAATCCCAGTTCTATATGTCACTGTTGGAGCCACAGAGAAGAGAGGCTGTAGTTGTGTTGAATGAGCCCTGAGCAGAATTTGTAGACCTTGGTCTAGTCCCCACCCTGCTGCTCTATTTAGGCTTCATGACCTTGGGCAAGTAATTACTTTCTCTGCTGCTGTTTCTTCTTCTCTAAGAGGAAGTGGTACTGGCTGGTCGCTAAATCCCTTTCCAACTCTGGCATCCTATATTCTATGTCATCTATAGTCTATGTCTAAGATCTAAGATACTTAGATTGTATGAGGCAGCTAGGCGGCTGGGTGGATAGAACTCTGGGCTTGAGTTCAGATCTGGGCTCAGACACTTACTAGGTCTATGCCCCTGGGCAAGTCACTCAATCTCTGTCTGCCTCGGTTTCCTCATCTGTAAAATAGATAATAACAGCACCTACTTCACTCGGTTTTGTGAGGATAAAAAGAAATAATATGGGTAAAGGACTTAGCTCAGTGCCTGGCACATAGTAGGTACTGTATAAATTGCTTATTGCCCCCTTTCTTCCCTTCCCTTCTCCTACTGAGATAGTCTGTGTTGTGTTCTAAGGTCCATCCCAGCCATGAGATTGTGGTTCTGTAAGATCATTTTCTTAACCCTGAAGAAACAAGGACCATGGTGGGGGGGACAGGCTTTTTCCCGCCTTCAGGGATCCAAGGGAGTTTGGGAGAGAAGCGAAGTGCTGTCTGCATAATTGTAGATGGCCCCACTAGGAGGAACAGGGGAAAGAGAGAGACGGGGCAAACCCAAGGCAGAATTCCCCATTCCACTGGGACTTTGGAGATTCCTTCTAGCTCCAGACTTCTGATTTCATGATCCTCTAAGGAAGAAGGCTTGGCTTTAAAGTGACAAATCCATTTTGAGTGCAACTAGTTTGGGTTACAAAGACATCTTTTTAGACAGTCTCCTCTAATCTCCCTGACCTCTTAAGATGAGGAAACTGAACATATTTTTGACCTGGTTATCTCCAGGTCGTGAATTATTATAAGAACTCAAGTTGTCTGTATAATGCTTTGCAGTCTCACAACAAGGCTACAAGGTAGATAGAACCAGGAGAGTTGTTCTAGAGGAAATTGGGCCTCAGGGATAGTCCAAGATCACCTAGAGCTAGTAAGGGGCAGAGGGAGGGTTTGAAACAAAGTTTCTTGGTTCTCAGTACTGTAGCCTTGCTCCTCCATCACATTGCCAATCTGGCCTGAGAGGCCGTATGCACTGCTGCCCTCTGGAGGTGGCCAGAGCTGATTTTCCCTACACACAGTGACTCTCTATGGTTGCCCTTGTGAAATTATTTTATTGGCTGTTGGTAGAGAGTCTCTTCTCTCTGTGTAAAGCTCTCAGTCATCTGACTCATCTTCTTGAGTTCGAATCTGGCCTCAGACACTTACTAGCTTTGTGACCCTGGGCAAGTCACTTAATCCTGTTTGCCTTTGTTTCCTTGTCTGTAAAATGAGCTGGAGAAGGAAATAACCACCCCAGTGTCTTTGCCAAGAAAACCCCAAATGGGGTCAGGAAGAGTCGAGCATGACTGAAAAAATCACTCAAAAAAAAAGAAAAAAAAAAGAAAAAAAAGAGTCAACAGGTTCTGAGCCAGGAACTCCCCTTTGGATAAGAGGCATGTACTCCGTGGTGTATTTTGACCTTATGAGAAGTGTGGCAGGCATACAGTAGCACTGGATTTAGGAGGCCTGGGTTCAAATCCCAAATCTGGTTTTTACTGAGTGAACACGGGCAAGTCACTTAGTCCATGCCTCTTTTGTAAAAGATTGCGACAATAATAGTAGTAGTATTCCTGCTTTATCATGTCCTTGTGGTCTAAGTGCTTTCTTTCTTGTTGCTGTTATAACAATTCTTTTGTGGTTTTGGTGAGTTGAGGTTGCTGGGGAGCTGAGCCCCAGATAGGTGAACCATTTGTCTATTAGCAGACCCCAGGCAGGGTTGGAGTCGGGAAGGCTTTGGCTTCCAGTTTTTCCTCTGCCAATATCTTGTGTGACCACAGGCAAATTCTGTGAGCTCTCTGAACCGGTTTCCCCATCTATAAAATGGGGATGATAATACTTTAACATTACCTCCCTTGCAAGGTTGTTATAATCAAAGGAGAGTATGTGTGTAAACTGTTTTGCAAACCTGAGGTGCTCTATATATGTTGACTTATCTTTAGCTGTTCTGTTATTTTGGCCTTTCTGGGTGTGGTTCTGATGCAGATTACCACGAGAATCAGGAAAGGTCTCATGGAGGAGTGAGTACCTGAGCAGAGGATTGAGGGAGGTGAGAGGAGTCAATGAGGTGGGCAGGGGGAGGAAGGAGAGCATTTCAGAGGTGGGGAACCACTTGGACAAAGGAGGGAGATGGAGATGTCCTTTTTGATGCAATCTAAGATTTCTGTTAGCTGGGTTTTTTTTTTTTTTTTGCCTTCTGGGTCACTCTGCTAACCCATATTGAATTTGCAGTCCATTAAAACATTCAGATCTTGAGGAAGTTAAGCTTGAAGTCCATTAACGATGCCCTCCCCCCTCCCTGATCTTTTCCAGATGAACTTCTCTCTGAATTTGAAGATGGTGGGGGGGGGGGGAAGAGAGTATATTCAGTGGAGTGAGGTCCCAGAGGAGGAAGGAGCATGCGAAATCGAGGCTATAATTGGAGTGGTGTTTAGCATTGGCAAAGAGGAAGGGCCATCTCTTTCTTATCTTGGAGCAAAGAGGAAAGGCTAAACATGAACAAAAAGCAGTTTTAAGGGATGGGAAGGGAGAGATAGAGACTTTAACATAAAGTAATGGGGTCTGAGATTCCTTCCATTTTTGACATCCTTTAGGTCTCTATTCCTCTGGCTCTTATGGAAGTGGATGTTCCCTTTCTGTCTCTATAGGATTTCATATTTTTCATATGAAAAATCAAACTGTCAAACTGTTGGAAAGGCAGTGTTGTTCTGGGGAGAGAGTGCTGCCCTGGGAGCGGGGAAACCAGGCTTTGAGTCTTAGCTCTCATATTTATAGGCTGTGTGGTTTGGGGCAGGTCAGTTGTCATCTTTGAGTTTTGGTTACCTCATCTCTATAACTATGAATATAATACTTGTACTTCTTACTTCACAGGACTGTTAGGAAGATAGGTTCTGGAGGCAGGAAGGCAAAGGTGCCCAACCCTTATCTTTTGTTCTTTCTGCCAGGGAGAATGATCACTGGACTGGAAAGCACAGGACAAATATGCCTGATAGAGAATTGATAGCTAAGATAATTAGGAAGATAGTTAGTAAGAGATCACATAACGTGCTCAGATGAATTCCAGTTACCTGGCCCAAATAAATTAAATCCTGAGGTTCTGAGAGAATTGGCAGGTGTCATTGCTAAGCCACTGTCAGTGATCTTTGGAAGGTCATGGAAGGAGAAGGGGAGAAGTCTCATAGGACTGGAAAAGGGAAAGTATTACTTTGATTTTCAAAAAGAAAAGATAGTAGAGCATGGAAACTCTAGGCCAGGGAACTTGATTTTGATTTTTGGAAAGAGAGATATTAAAGGGATTTGAGATTGAAGGCATTCCCCACTCCAGTCCATCCTTCACTCAGCTGCCAAAGTGACCATGTCACTCCCCCTACTCCTCTACTCAGTAAACTCCAAGAACTCCCTATTACCTCCAGGATCAAACATAGAATCTTATGGCTTTTAAAGTCCTTTACATTCTGGCCTCTGAGACAGCTGTGAGTACTGTGCCTGGAACCAGGAAGACAGGAAATGGCAAACTACTGCTGTGTCTTTGCCAAGAAGACCAAAATGGGATCATGGGGGGTCTGAAATGACTGAGCAACACCTTACTTCTTTTTGATGGCTTTCCCCCTTTTATGGAAAGCTCTCCCTCCCTCCCCTCTCCTTCTTGACTTCCTTCAAGTCTAAGCTCAGTTACTACCTTTTATTAGTCTCCCACAGTGCTAGTGCCTTCCCTCTAGATTATCTCCAATTTACCCTGTCTCTTGTGTGTTGTTGTTGTTAGTTGTTGTTGTTCTTCAGTTGTTTTCAGTTGTGTCCAGCTCTTTGTGGCCCCATTTGGGATTTTCTTGGCAAAGATACTGGAGTAGTTTGCCATTTCTTTTTCCAGCTCTTTTCCCAGATGAGGAAACTGAGGCAAACAAGGTCAAGTGACCTGCCCAGGGTCACATAGCTAGGAGGTGTCCGAGGCCAGATTTGAACTCAGGTCTTCCCAACTCCAGGCTTGGCACTCTATCCACTCTGCCACTTAGCTGCCCATCTCTTGTGCAGACATAGTTGTTTACATGTTTTCCCTGTTGGAAGGTGAGCTTTTTGAGGGGCAGGAACTGTTTTTGTCTTTGTGCTCATGGTGCCTGGGAGATACTGTTTACAAATGTCCATTAGCTTGTTGACTTGAGAATTGTGTGGCTTGGTAGATAGCGAGCTTGTCTTAGAGTTAGGAAGCACTGGGCTTAAGTCCCTCCACTGACACTGCTAGTTCTCTGAGTCTGGACAAGTAATTTAATATGGTACTCTGCCTATTCTAAATTTTCGGTGACTTTAAGTTGCAGAAAAGGCGCTAATATTTATTGATAGAGGGAATTTCCTTATCTAGAAGATCCCTATGTTAATGAAATCTCAGGTCTAGTCCCTCCCTTCCTTTGTCACTATCCCAGTCTTATCAAAGGGAAGGTTAGTGAACAAGGAAGGGGTGAAAAAGAAGAAACAGCGCCATTTTGTCAAAGACAGGTCTTGACGTACTCACTGCCTTTTCTTTATTCACGATGTAACTAGACTTAGGGAGATTGGGGTGGGTGGTGGATGTTTTAGATGTAGTTCACCTAGATGCTAGCAAAGTATTTAATAGAATCTGTCTTTGGCTGCCCTTGTGGGCAAGACAGAGCGACCTGGACTGAATGATTGTCTCTTTTAAGTAGACTGAGAAATAGTTGAATGGCCAGACCCAGAGAGGAGTCATTTGTGATTTCCTGTCCTTTTTGAAGGAGGGCTGTGAGAAAGTTTTTGTCGGTTGCTCTGATAATGACAACGATGACATGCTTTTCATATTTGCAGGGGACCCCAGACCAGGAGAGAGAGCTAATGCACTGGATGCTGGGATTGGAAAAAACTAGACTCTTGGATGACCCTGAAAAGATGGAATTTAGTAGAGATACATGTAAAGTCACATGTGGGTTGAAAAGATGCATTTTCACAAGTCCAAGAAAGGTGAAGCCTGGCTAGACAGAAAGTCTAAAAAAAGAAGGCTTTTTGGTGGATTGGTGGCTCAACATGTGTCAACAATGTGATGATTTTTTTTCCCTTTGTATCTTTGATTTCAATGTTGCAGCAAGCTTCTGGTAAGGAAGGGCCTTCTGCTCTACCAAGGCAAGTTGGCAACTGTTTTAGGCAGTAGATACTTTGTGGTTAAGTGACTTATCCCAGAGTCACATAGACAGTATGTGTCTGAGGTGGGGATCAAATGCAGATCTTCCAGACTCCAAGGCCTGATCTCTATCCATTGTACCGTGCTATTTTTGGACAGTTCCTTTTCATCCCTCCAGGTTGTACTGAACTTGGAAACATACTCCATCAGCTCGTTGAAGCCCTCCCCCTCCTTTAAGGCTCAGTGCACGCGCACACACACACACACACACACACACACACAAGGTGGCATGTATATCTGTTTAAATGTGTATACATGCCCATACATACATATGCCACCTTATTCATTAAGCCTTTCTTTATTGAGGAAGTGACTTCTCCCTCCTCGGGTTTCCTGGTGCTCCTTGTTTGCCCCTTTCTCACTGACTTATTTGTCAGATGATAAGCATTTGGCTTTTCCCACATATTACACCATAAGTTTCTGGAGAGCACCAGTTATTTCATTTTTCATCTTGTATCTCCAGCATGTACAAGGCTTTGCAAATAATAGGCATTTAGTAAATGTTTGTTGAATTAAATAGAACTCTTGGTTGATCTTTGAAAAGCCTTCTGATTCTGAGATTCTGAATTAGGTGAAAGGAATTGAATCAGCATAGAATATTGTGAAGTGAATTCTTTGATTCAGAGTTAGAAGACCTGAGTGGAAATCCCAGTCTGCTACTACCTTTGTGACCTTGTACATGCCAATTCCAGCTCTTGGCTATGTAGTACCTTTGTGACCTTGTACATACCAATTCCAGCTCTCTCCTCTGGAAAATGAGAGAGGTATATTTTTTTGAGGCAATCAAGTTAAATGACTTGCCCAGGATCCCAAAGGTAGTAAGTGTCTGATATCATATTTGAACTCAGGTCCTCCTGACTCCATTGGTGGTACTCTATGCACTGTGCTACCTAGCTGATCTTTAAGGGTCCTTCTGGCTCTAAATCCTTTGACCCTCATGATTTAGGAAAATCTGCATTCACCTGAGAGAGAGATTTCATTATGGCAACAAGACTGGGTTGGCCAGGTTCCGAATGAGGTTTGGGGTAGATTAGTAGAGTGTGTAGGGTTGGGGTCTAAAATAGAAATGCATTTCTGCCTCATCCCTACTTTCTCAGAAAAAAATAATTCTAACAGATCTTTTAGGTCCTCAGCATTTCAATCAGCTGACTCTGAGTTGATAGTAAGAGGGGCCCTGATTACAAAGGAACAATACTGCTTATTAAAAAGACAAGCCAGGACTTCTTGATCCAAATGATGCTGCCCCTTCAAAGGCGCTGCCTCAGGAGGCTATATATGGGATTTCAGAGCAGCTGCTGCTGCTGACAGCATCACGAAAAGGGCCTTCAGTGTTAAGTGTTGTGGGTACAGGTTCCCAGAACTATCTTAGGCATACCTTGTCTGTGACCTAAAATGAGATTCCTTGGTCTGATCTCCTGCTTCATTCGTCAGGCTTGTCTCTGAAGGGATGACTTTGAACCCTTTCCAAAAATCCAGCCCGTCCTTCAAATATGAGGATTTGCCTCTATCGAGGACTTGTAAAATATAGGTGGCCCCCACAGAGGACACTGGGCATAGTTTGAGTGATAGCACCCTCATAGTAAAGGTTCATTTCAATTCAAGAAGCATTTTATGCAACAAACATTTTTTAAACTACCTACTGTGGGTAAGACATTGGGCTAAGTGCTGGGGTTACAAAGGGAAAAAGAAACAGTCCTTACCTGTAGAAAGTGTGTATTCTTCTGGAGTACAGAACCAATATGTAGCCTAAAGGCATAAAAGTATGTCAGTCCTCAGTATATACAAAGCAAAACAATTTAACTTGAAGAGGGAAGAATTAGTAATAACAGGAGTGGAAAAGGTCCAGGAAACACTTAGTATAGAGCCCCTTAACCCTTTGTATGTCTTTGCCTCCCTGGGCAGTCTGGTGAAGTATATGGGCCCTTCTAGAAATACTGCTTTTAAATGCATAAAATAGAATATAACGGATCACAAAGGAAACCAGTTATATTGAAATACAGTTATATTTTCCTATCCAAGTTTGTGGACTCCCTGAAATCTACTCCGTGGATAACAAGTTAAGAACCCCTTCAGTGAAGAATCCTTGCCTGGCAATCGTACTTGTCCTGGAAAATGTCCCCTTCTTTTTTAGGGAAATGTAGAAAGGGAGAAAAGGAAACAGGCTGCTATTAATCAACAGTATTTATTAAGCTGTGGCACCCAAGTTGTGTTTTGAAGGAAGTTAAGGGTTCTTAGAGTGTGGAAGTGAGAAAGGAACATATTTTAGACATGGCAGCCCTTTGTACAAAGGTGTGAAAGTGGGAGGTGGACTGTCATGTAGAGAGGATGGCTAATGTTCCACTTAATTAGAACAGAGGGTGTGTGGAGAGGAGTAATAGAGACATGACTGGAAAGGTAGGTGGAAGCCAGCTTGAGGAGAGCTTTGAATAACAGGTTTAGAATAGAATTAGCCCAGGGAGACATTTCCGAAGGAGGAGGCACTCATTCAAATGATTATATCAGAATTCTAACATGTCAGAGATGGAAGGGGCCCTAGAACATACAGGATGTTCCTAAGGTCTGGACACATAGGCAAAAGTGCATATTTTCAAGAAATGAATGAAACTTTCAACAACATTTTATTTAATTGGAATATTAACAAGTAACATCTTTGATATGATTTCCATCATTTGTGATGCAAAGGTTAATGTGCTTTGCAAGATTCACATGAACTCAGTGCAATAACTCCATGTTTCCTATGTGTCCAGACTTTAGGAACACTGTAGAATATTAGCGCCAGAAGGGAGCTTAGAATGTAGAATCTAGAACGTAAGTGCTAGAAGGCATGTTAGAGACGATGTAGTCCAACTCCTTTGTTTTACAGAGGGAGAAACTGAGGCTAAGAGATGGGAATTGGCTTGCCTAGGATTATACAGCTGAGAAGGTGAGACTGATGCCAAAAGAAGCGAGGGAATGTCAGCTGGAGCCTCTAGTTATTGTGAAAACCTGAGTTAACCAGAGACAATCTGAAAAGTCTGGTAGACAAGAGAATTAGGGTAAAAAGGAGACCCTTTGGATGCTTCCCTGGAGGTCCATAGATGGAGAGTAAGCATCTCCTTTGCCTGATGCTGCTTCATTTTCATATTGAAATTACTCAGAAACTCTCTCTCTCTCTCTCTCTCTCTCTCTCTCTCTCTCTCTTTCTCTCTCCCTCTCTCTCCCTCCCTCCCTCCCTCCCTCCCTCTCTCTCTCTTTCTACCTCCACTTCATCCTCTTGGAGTTCCTGATTTCCAACTTCTACAGATCTTTTCTGACCTCAGCTACTAATACCTTTTCATCCAAGGTTGTTGGATAGTCATTTTTAGTCATGCCTGACTCTTCCTGATCCCATTTGGGGCTTTCTTGGCAAAGATACTGGAGTGGTTTGCCATTCCCTTCTTCAGCTCCTTTTATAGATGAGGAAACTGAGGCAAACAGGGTGAAGTGACTTGCCCAGAGTCACATAACTAGTAAGTGCCTGAGGCCAGATTTGAACTCAGATCTTCCTGAGTCTAGGCCTGGGTTTCCATCCTTTGTGCCATCTATTTGCCCTCATCCTCAGTTACCTTGCATCTATCTGCTTCTATAAACTTATATATTAGATGTTCATGTTGTCTCCTATGATAGAATATAATCTCCCTAAGGTCAGGAACTATTTAATTTTTGTCTTTGTACCCCCAAACTGGCACAATGCCTGGCACGTAGCTTAATAAATGCTGTTGATTATCAGCAGCCTATGCCCTGTCTCTCTTTCTGTTTTTCCCTAAAAAGAAGGGGAAATTTTCTAGGACAAGTGAGATTGTCAGGCAAGGAGTCCTCACTGAACACCTTTGGTCCATTTGTGGGCCAGGTCTTGTAGGGTGGACAGAGAGAGGAATTAATGTCAGGGGCTTCCCGTCTGTTTGGGTGAAGAGGACTTATTTACATATAGGGAATGATGACAGAATAAGCCAGTTCATGATCTAGACCTAGATCATGTGCTTTAGACTATATGTGCTGTAGAAGAGAGATCTCACTATGTGCTGGGGGGTCAGAGAAGGATTCCCAGAGGAGGCAAGTTTTGGGTCAAGTCCCAAGGGTATCATAATTCTACTCAACTGAAAAGTGCCTTAAACTCCACAGTGAATGATATCCTGTGTGAATTAAAGACATCACCACTGAAGGCCAGAACTGAAAGGTGGGACAGGACAGGACCCTAAGTGTTCATCTCATGCAGCCCTTCCATATTACAGATGGGAAGACCGAAGCTTGGAGAGGGGAAGTTTCTCCCCAAGGATGTTGATGTCGGTGTTCCTTCTAATAAGTGTATCATGACTTTCATTGTTTTCATCCTATGGTTTGTGGCTGGGAAATCCTTTTCCGTTCAATTGAGTAAGAATTTGTTAGTATCCTGACATGCTCAGAGCTTCATGTATAGTGTGAGGGAGCCACAGAGAGGTCTGATAACAGGGGAGAAGGACATGTAAATAGGCAAGTGTGATAAAGACAAAGAAGGAGGTCAGACAAAACGTCATGAGAAATCCGAGATATGGAGATGTCACTTTGACTTGGCCAAGTAAGGCAGTACTACTAATAATAATAGCCAACCAATTCATATAGCTCTTCAAACTGGCAAATCCATTTATTTATGTTTTCATCTCATTTCATCTTCATAATAACCTTCTGAAGCAGGTACGACATCATCAGGCACTGGCTGTGACCCTGGGCAAGTCACTTAACTTTCTGGTTCCTCAGTCTCCTTCTCTGTAAAAGGAAGGGATCAGATTGATGATATCTAATCTAAGGGCCTTTCTAGGTATGTATCTATTATCCTATGGGTTACCCGTGTTCACAGAGCTATTTAAAAGTTAGACCTGAGATTTGAACCCAGATCCTTCTTACTTCCAGTCCAACACTCTTTATGACCCTGTGCTGCCTTCTCATAAGAAGGTTTCGAGGAGGTAGCACCTGAATTAGCCCTTGAACAAGAGAGGAGCTTGGGTCTGTGGAGGATGGGGGAGGAGGATTCCATTCCAAACATGGAAATTGGAGGGAGGGCAGTGAGAATGAGGGAGTAGAGAGGAGTCCAGATTGGCTGGAGCGTATGAAATAAAACCAGAAAGGTATGTTGGAGCCAGACTTGGGGAGAGCCTTGAAATCATTCATTCAGCAAGCATTTATTAAATGCTTTTTGTGTGTACGGCACTAGGGTGAGCTCTGGGTATGCAAAGACAAAACAAAGAACAGTCCCTGCGCACAAGGAGCTTATATTCTGATACTCCTGGATGCCAAGAATTGAGTTTATTTTGTGTGGGCAGCAGGCAACTACTGAAGGTTTTTGAGTGGTGAAATGATGATGGTGATGATGATGGAGGAGGAGGAGGAGGAGGAGAATGATCACTAGCATTTATGTACTGCTTTAAGGTTTGCAAAGTCTTTCAAAGATCATTTCCTTTGATCCTCACAATAGCCCTGGGAGATAGGTGCTATTTTTATCCCCAATGTATACATGAGGCTGACTTAGCAAAGGTTAAGTGACTTGCCTAGGGTGACATGCCTAAATAAGTATCTGAGTCTAGATTTGTACTCTAGTCTTCCTGACTCCAAAATGGTGTGATGAGAGTAGTACCTTAGGAAAATTACTCAGGTACTGATATCAAGGATGATTTAGGAATGGGGAAAACCAGAAGCCAAAAAACCAGTTAAGAACCTATTCTAGTCATTTAAGTGAGAGGTATTTTCTCTATCACCTATTCTTGGATGAAGTTAAGAAGGCAGGTTGGTAGATGACACAAAGCCCAGAAGGAAAGCTAACACATAGGATGACAGAATCAGGCCCAAAAGACCTTGATGGGTTGGAAGGAGCAGGGCTTGGCAAATCATGGCCCAAGGGCCGGCAGCCTGTTTTTCTGTGGCACCTGAGGTGACTGCTTTTTTACATTTTACAATACAATAAAACTTTAAAAATATAAAAATCATTCTTAGCTTGGGCTGTGCAAAAACATGCACAGCCTATACGCTGCAGTTTGCCTGGCTTTAGGTTTAAAGCAGTAGACTGAATCTACTAAGATGAAATGCAGTAGGGATAAATGTAGCATTTTGTATTTGGGTTCAAAAAATCAATGTAACAAGTATAAGATATCAGTCAACAAATACTTATTAATCATTCCTTCTTAGGGCCAGAGACATTTTTTAAAGGCCCCCCTCCAAAAAGTTTGACAGCTGTTTGAAAAAAGATCTAGGGTTTTTAGTGAACCACAAGATCAGTGCGAGTCAGTTCTGTAGTGTGGTGTTGCAACCAAAAAAAAAAAAAAGCTAATATGATCTTGGGCTACAGTGGAAGAGGCATAACTCACAAATAAGGAGGCGATGAGCCCTCTGTACTCTGCTCCTGTCAGATATTACCTAGAACATTGTGTTCCATCCTGGTCACCAAGAAGGATGTCAGGAAGGCTGGAGAGCATCCAGAGGAGAGCCCCTACTAGGATGGTGAAAGTCCTAGAGTGCATGTCATAGGAAGATCATTTGAAGGCATGGGACAGGTTAGGCCTGGTTTAGCCTGGATGTGGCTATGTCCAAGTGTTTGATGGGCTTTTCTGGGGACATCTTGTTCTTTTTGCCGCATTTCCCAGCAGGGCAGAACTAGGGGCAGTGAGTAGAAGTTGCCCAGAGGCAGATTTAGGGTGCATGTCAGAGATGTTATTAGTAAAGCGCTTAGCTCAGTGTCTGGCACATAGTAGGTGCTATATGAGTGTAATAGCTAATATCACTATTAAATAGCTACCTGCCAATGAGAGCAATCCTGAAATAGAAAGGATTGCCTCAGGAGGCAGTGGATTCCCTTTCCTTGGAGGTCTTCAAGCAGAGCTGGATGACCATTTGTCAAGAGATTAATTATCATGGGGATCCATTTTTGAGCCTGGATCAGACTTGTTGGCGGCTGAGGTTCTTTCTTACTTTCAGATTCTATGAATTAGGTACAGAAAGCCTAAAATAGGGTGGCTGCATTTAGGAGCACAAAGGGGGAAAACAGACAGGTGAGATGTTATGAGCTGGGTTCAGTAGTATTTGTTAACCGATTGGGCGTCAAGGGAGAGAGGAGTCAGAGGTGATTTGGGGTGGCTGAATTTGGGCCCATCTCAGCTAGAGATGGTGTTTGTTTTTTTCTGTAGGGAGTCTGGAATTCGATGTCTCTGTGTGAAGGGATCAGGGCAGGTGAATGGATTACTTTGCACAGGTTCCTAACCCGCTAATAACATCTGTCTGGGCAAACCTCAGAGCCATACAGACCTGTCTGGAGCAAAGTAGTGGTTTTGTACTCTGCTCTAAGTGGGCGGCCCTCTCCCTCATACCTGTAATCACCACCCCTTTCCTGCCCAGGTGGTTGGGTGTGGGTTCCAGACCTCCCACAGATGGCAGACAAGGCAGGTGCCTTCCTTGTTAGCCAGCCTGGGGGCCAGGATGGTGGAAAGGTAAGGGTAGCACATTTGGGCTGGTATCCTAAAGGAGGTGAGTAGGCATGGTCTCTTAGACTGGTGGAACTCAGGAGAGTGAGTATAAGGCATCAGAAAGACCAAAGTCATCTTGCCCATTCCCCTTTCTCAGCCATATTTTAAATTTTAAGCCCAAAGAAAGATTTCTTGATCAGAGCTCAGGAGGTTTAGGTTGTAGTGTGACTCTTAACATTTCTTCACTATGTGACATTTGGTCTTGTCTGTTTTTGATTTTCACTTTTCTGCCCTATTAAATGAGAGAGTTTGACTAGATGAGAAGTACCATTTAGTAATGTTTAACTTGGAGTTAGGCAGACCTACATTCAAATTCTGCCTCAAGCACATACTGGATGTGGACAAGTCATTTAACTTTCACTGGCCTTATTCTTCATCTGTAAAATGAGGGGACTGGACAAGTTAATCCCTTCCAGCTTGAAATTTAGTAATCTATGACTAGGTGACCTGTAAGTCCCTTCTAAGTTCCAACATTGTGTGCGAGGTCACTTCTTCTTAGAGTATTCAACTCTTGGTAACTAGTAATTCTTGTGTCAGGGGCAAATTGAAGGTGACTTTTTTTAAGGGGAATGGAGAAAGGGTGGTACCGAGGTACAGAAGATAGTCTTACTGTTTAGAGAGAGGAAATAGTCCAACTTCCATAGAGTTCATCTTGGTATCCTGAGGGAGGTGGGGAGGAGGGGTGCTAGAGTGAGAGAAATGGTCACTCCGGGTAGCTGAGGACCGTGTAGTTCAGGGAAAGTAATTTCTAAACTACTACAGGAAGGAGGTGAGCAACCCCTCTCCCCTGCCTCCCTCTGATAAGAGGTGCACTTCTGGATGCTGATACTCAGAGACAAAGCTCTAATCACTGCTCTGGGACAGCTGTGGATAGAGTGATGGGCCTGGAGTCAGGAAGACCTGAGTTCAAATCTGGCTTCAGACACTAGCTATATGACCCTGGACAAGTCACTTAACCTTGTTTGTCTCACTTTCCTCATCTGTAAAATGAGCTGGAGAAAGAAATGACAAACCACTCCAGTATCTTTGCCAAGAAAACCCCAAATGGGGTCACGAAGAGTCAGAAATGACAAAACAACAAAGTTATAAATCTAATCTATGTTCTAAGGCTCAGCTCCCTCTAAAATTACATACTAACATGTCTGTATTTTATTCTGTGTTCTAAAAATCCATGCTCTGAGGCTCCTCCCAGCTCTGATGTTCCTTTATCTATCCTAAAGGTCCTTCAGCCTCTAAGATGACTTGATTTCCAGATTCTAAGACTCTTTGATTCTGGTGTTCTTTGGAACACCTCCTTCCTTTGTTCCTCTCTTCCTTTCTCTTAGGGCTTCCTTCTCTTTGACCTGCTGACTCAACTACCTTTCACCTTTCCTCTTCTGCCTAATCTCGTGTTGCCAGTGGGAGACATCAGAAAGCTTCTCCTTGTAGTTCTCACATGCCTCTGTTTTGGAGTTGCCTTCTTGCCCTAGGCTCCTTCAGCTCACAGATTCATTGGGGCCAGGTGTGATATGCTGTGTCCTTACTTATTGTGGGGAATTTTAGGTCCTTTCTTTCCCTGAAGGTGATGGAAAGTCCTCAAACCTATTACTCTCCTGTTCCCATCTGACGCAGATCTCCCTGTTTAAACATCCCAGAACCGACACCCATCCATTCTTCTGTAAGCCACAGTGCCCCATGACACGGGGGTGGGTGGGCAGGTCTGAGCTCATAGATGTGGGCTCTGTGTGACCCTTGGGGGTTGAGGGAGTTTGGAAGAGAACCGACACCAGCCTTCTTCCAGGGAAGTCCCAGTTTCCTGCCTTGGCCTAGGATTTGGCCGGGAAGCAACACCTTTGCACCCAGTTAAAAAATACTTGTTTTGAATCGTCTTTCTCTTCTGAAGCCACTGATAAATCCAGCCTAAGGCAGAGGGATGGCTGAGGTGATCTGGGGAGGCTACTTGTGGTCCCATGGTTTCATAATCTTATAGTAAATGTTTAATAAATGTTGAATGAATGAATGAATAATAGAGACAGTGTAGTGAACAGGGAAGAAAATTGGATTTGGAGTTAGTGAATCTGGGCTTGAATCAAAATTCTGACACTTAAAGCCTGTGTGATGTCATTCAAGTTCTTTAACTTCTTTCTGCCTCAGTTTCCCCCTCTGTATCAGATGGAAAAAAGGTGCATATGTAAGAGATTGTTTTAGCAACCAAGGTGGGCTGTGGGTGGTGCTCAAAGTATGGAGGTGGTGTATAATGACAGAATTCGATTACATGACCTCTAAAGCAAGGCTTATTAAGGTTTTTTTTGGTACCATAGACCCCATTGGCAGTCTGGGGAAGACTATGGACCTCTTCTTACAGTAAGCTTTCTAAATACATAAAAGAAAATAAGCAGAATTGCAGAGGAAACCAATTATATTGAAATATACTTATCAAAAAAAATTTTTTTTAAGTTCACAGATTCCAAATTAAGAACCCTGGCTCTTAGGATTCTTCTGGCTCTGACATTCTGTATTCTGTTTCCTTCCAGCTCTGACATTCTGTGTTCTGTGGTCTCTTCCGGCTCTGACATTTTCTGTTTTTCTGAGCTCATAAAGCTCTGACATTCTATGAATTCACATTCTGTGAAAGTCTGAAAACCAAGTCTTATTAAAGGATAGTTTGAGCAGCATATAGGTCCAAATCCAGGCCAGAGGGTCTGAGTATCAAGTCTATAGCCCAGACAGCGTGAATGGGGCAGGGCCAGCTGCTGTGCCCACAGGCTGTCATTGGCAGACACTTCCTATATACTTTCATTGAATCTGGTCTCAGAGTTTTGCTGGACCCAAACTGGCAGGTGGTAGCATGTTGTCAGGACACCTGGTTAGAAGGAAGAATGGGGTGGAGGAGTGGGGAATCAGGTACTACTCTGGTAGGACAGCAGGAAGTTGGTTCTGAGGTTGGTCATGATATCCTCTCTGGCCCTCTGGCCCAACTTGGGGATCTTAGGATTCCTCCCTCTCCATCCCAATTCAGTTCAGCATGCCAACTGGGCCCTTGTTTACTTGGTATTTAAAAACTGCTCTGGGGCTGCCTGCCAGGAGTTAATGAAAGCCTTTCTGGCCCTTGTCCTTCAAGACAACCGCTTATCAGTTGACTCTGCAGAACCTGCAATTCTCAACAGGGAGGCCCTTTCTTCTCCATACTTTAGCACTGCCCACAGCCCACCTCGATTGCTAGAGCAGCAATCCTCTTGTGTGTACACATGTCTTGGGCCCTGTGTTTATTCCACAAGGCTGTCCCAGGTCCGGGGGGGGGTAGGATGGGGAGGGCAGGCCTGAAAGCCAACACCCCATGGCACCTTTAAAGGACATTGGGCTCGGGCAAGACTAACCCAGAGCTGTGTGCTGGATTGGATGGAGTAGTGAGGGGGGACTGTGTATCCTCATACTCACAAAACCCAGATCTGAAACATTGAAACAGACCTTAGAGGTGAGTTTCCCTTGGAATTGACTGTTCTTCTTCCCTAGCCTCTTTGGCAGAGTGACCCTCCTTTGGTGAGGTAGTGTGTAGTGCTAGAGACAGGAGAACCATTGGGATCTCAGCTCTCACATGTTGTAGGAAGGATATTAGGTTTGGAGTCATTGAATTATAGATAACTCTAGACCTGGAATGGATTGGCTTAAGAGGTCATCAGTTTTAAAGGTGAAAAAATTCAAGTCCATTACTGTAGAATTGGAAGGGACCACGTAGACAATTTAGACCAATCCCTTCATTTTGTAGATGAGGAAAAAGACCCAGTGAAGGCAAGGGATTTGCCCAAAGTCACCCTAGTATTAAGTTGCTGAGGTGGGATTTGAACTCAGGTACCCCAATTCCAGAGTCAAGGTCACATAGTAAGTGCAGAATCCAGATCCAACTCTCTTTTGCTTCATGGACCATGCACTTGGGTTCCCTTCTTTCTTCTGCTCTTGCCTTGGGCAGCTCAGTTTTCTTTGGGCTTAGTTTCTCCACTGTTTTAATGATATTTGATATAGAAATATGTTTACTTCTCAGGACTATGGGTGAGCTGGATCAGATTCCCAGCTCCGGGAGTGGGAATGAGGAGGACAGGCAACCTTAACAGAACTGTTGCTCACAGGATGTCCATCAAGACAGTAAAAAGGACTGGAAGTCAGGCTATAATAGTGACCAGTTGAAGAAACCTACATGGTTATGTAGACTGGAGAAGAGAGGACTTGGGAACATGATCTGTCTTCAGATGCCTGAGGGACCCTCTTAGGGCACTAGGGGCAGACTTGCTTGGGTGTGGCTCCAGAGTGCAGATTGAAGACAAAGGGCGAGGGGGACCTGGGGTGAGGAGAGGAGAGGACAGTCACCCAGGATTCTGTGTGGCACAGGATCAGGAGGGATTTACTAATACACACTTCTATCCCACCATGGATTGAGGTGCTCCTTGAGATAGAATTTCGTGCTTTTGGGTGTGTTCAAGTAGAGAATGAGTGATAGCTCGAGGTATGACTTCAGGCCTCTTCCAGGCTGAAGACAGAATTTAGTGCAAAGGGAGTATTTATTGAGTGGTTACTTTGTGCCAAGCACTGTGCTAGGTGCTGGGGTATAGAAAGATGAAAATGGAACAATTCTTGCCCTCAAGGGACTTACATCCTCCTAGTAGGGGAGCTACATGTGCCCAGATAAAGAAATACAAGATATATACAGAATAAATAACCATTTGGGGTAGTGGGAGGAGGCACTGATAATTGTTAATAGAGGAAAGCCTCTTGTAGAATGTGACACTTGAGTGGAACCTTGAAAGGAGGTAGACATTCCGAGATGAAGAGGCCAGGATGGGGGCATTTTCCAGCCTGGGAAGCAGGAAATGGAATGGTATATACAGGGAACATGGAGTAGGCCATTTAGCTGGAACATAGCGTGTGAAGAAGAGTTAATGAGATTCATCTACCCCAGCACCCCAACCAGTACTCTGCACATAATAGATGCTTAACTGCCAGGGAGTTAAAGGATTTGGGTTCATATGCCACCTCTGGTAGGACCTTAGGGAAGGAAAGAAACAAGCAGTTATTAATCACCTCCTGTATACCAGGCATCGTACTAAGCACTTTACAAATTTTATCTCATTTGATCCTCATAAGTACCATGGGAGGTAGGTGCTATTATGATCCCCATTTTTACAATTGAGAAAACTGAGGTTAAGTGATTTGCCCAAGGTCAAACAGCTAGTAAGTATCTACAGCTGGATTTGAACTCATGTCTTCCAGATTCTGGGCCCAGCACTCTGTCCACTGCACCACTTATTTGCCTTACATCTAGTTATTTGGGCCTCACTTTCCTTATCTGTAAAATGTTGAGGTTGGGCCAGAAAGGTCCTCTGAGATCCCTTCCAGCTTCAGATCTTTGATCCGATGAAATGGTTCTTGATTGAATAAAATGGGTGGGAGATTGAACCCAAGGATCCTTCCAAAAGGAAGATTTCTGGAGTGGTGGTATTCAGGAAACTGAGATTCTAGCCCCCTTCCACCACTTATTTTCCAGGTCCTCAGACAAGTTATGTAACCACCCTGAGCCACAGGTGTCTGTCCTGGAAAAGAAAGAACATAATAGCTTCCTTTACTGAAGACAAGGGGTTAGGCCTGCTCATTGGAGCTCTATGTTTCTCTGGTATTCCTGGAATGAGGTCTTTGATAGACAGGTTGCTTGTTTTCCTCCACCTTTATCAGCGGCTGTGGTGGCGCCTGTCCTCCCCTCGCCACTCACCCCTCCACCCTCCAGGTCCCTCTTCAGTGCTGGGAATCTGATCTTATAATCGATATTGCCTTCAGAAGACATTTCATAACTCTTCCTAGGCTGAAATCACAGAATATTGGAGAGGGCAGGGACCTCAGAGGGCATCTGGAATCCAAACCATACCTGGAAAAGATTTTCTATAAAACCCCCTACACATAGTGAACAGTATTCTCTGGAAGACTTCCATGGATAGGGAGCTTATTATCCATCTCCTGAGATCTTTTTTTTTCTTTTCTGTTTTTCTTCTTCTTCCTTACCCCCTATCCCACCCTCCTCTTGTGCCATGAATTTTCCCTTTGCTTTAGAAAGAATACTAGATTTGGAGTTAAAAATGAGTTAACAAATAAACAAATAAAAAAGTTTAAAACCCAGTTCTGATCTTTACTATTTGGGTGACCTTTGGTAAGTCACCTCTCTTTTTTGGGGTCTTCTTGTCAATTTCTCAAAAAAAAATGAGGAGTTGGGCTAAGACATTCTTTGGGTCGCTGATCTCCAAAGTGGGACCTGTGGCCTAACCACCCGGGGTGTGTGATGAACCATTTAGAAAGTGGGAAAATGGTTCACGTTCCACTGCAACGGCCCCTTTTAAGTATGCCATATCTCCAACACAACCTCCTCTTATCTGTACCCTCTTACTTCCCAGATGTTCCCTGACCTCCTTCCTCAGGGTAACTTTACTACTCCCTGGGCACCTATAGGCAGCAGCTTGAAAGATGATAGCTACATTGTCCAGTTAAGTGGATTTATGGATTATGTTATCTGGTTTTAACTAAATTAACTTTCACAAAGTGGACAGATGCCTTAAAAAAGACACCTGCAAAGGAACTGCAAATTTGAGATAACATTTAATAATGGCAACACAAACAGGAAAATGGTAGGGCTGTCATCTCTCCTGCTCCCAGCCTAGGACAAGGTGTTTTTAAAATATACGTATTTTGCTTTTTCCCCAATTTTTTGTTAAAACGATTTTTAAACTTTTTTTAAAAAGTTTTGAGTTCCAAATTTTGTCCTGCCCTCCTCTCTCCCTTGAAATGGTAAGCAGTCTGACTGCATTACAGTGTAAAAATAAGAATGATGGGCTCAGCTGTGAGCAAAATATACACCCTGCCCCCACTGAACTTCTCAAGAACAGTGTTTGAAATAATGCGAATTTACATCTGCTTTCATTAATGATAAATTGCACCCTAAGCATATATGCTGTACCTTGGGATATGAACCAATAATGGTATGAAGTCATCATAATTAGCAAGACATTTAGAAACTGGGCTTTCGTGGCCCAGAATGATGTCAATATATCCCTTGTAAAAAGCACTCAGACCTGCATATATGGAAATAATTTTCTAACCTTTTAAAAAATCTTCCAACAAGAGCTTTTAGTAGGTTTTAAATCCAGTTGTTAAACACAAAATACCTTCCTACGAATTTGAAAGAACAACCGATTGATGGTAGGAGAGATGGAAATTTGCTGGTCTAATTTCAAACATAGGTATCCTGACTTAGGGATAATCATGGTTTGATCACAGACCATTAAGCTCCTCTTCCAGGTAGATAGCAGTATTTGGTAGGTTATCTTTCTTATTTCTGACAGCTATTAAGACTCAGTATTTTATAAACTGAACTTAGGACCACATGTTTGAATCTGTATCACAAAATATTAAGCTATTATTTCAAAAATAATGAAGCATATTCAGATACATGTTCTGACAAAAATTATTGATTCATTTAAAAGGTTTCATTTTTGAACCCAACTGTGGGACTTATAGTTACGTTTATTAAGTTTGGACCATGGTCCATAGAGATATTTTCTGATTCTGATTCTTCCACCTATGCGGGAGTTTTATCCTTTCTGCTTTCATGCCATCTTTTGTAGTAGGGGGTGAGAGGGCTCTGTGTAACCGTACTCTTTTACCCCCTTTTCTATATCGATCTGACAAAGTCAGAGGAGATTTGGAGCAAGGTGGAATTAATTGCTGAACTCCCAGAAAAAAATCATCTAGGCTGGATGTCAAGGAGATTAGATGGTAGACGGATGAACTGCTGAGCAAACTTCATCTCTTGAGAGTGTGTTAGGGGATCTCTGTCTGTGGGAGCAAGGATTCAGGCTAATTCATTTTCTAGGGGACTGAGTCCTAAAAAGATACAGGTTTTGCAAACAGTGGGAGGTTTTGCACACAGTGTATAGCTTGTGATCACAGGCTTCACAAACATGGGTAAGCTCAGCAAATAGAAGCAGGTTAGGTCATAAGTCCAAGACTTAGAAGTGGAGTCTGTCTTGCAGATCTTTGAGTTCAGCCTTGTCGTTTTGCAGATGAAGAAACTGAGGCCTAGAGAAGGGCAAGTGACTTGTTTAAGGTCATGTAGCTATTTGGTAACAATGACAGGATTTGAGACAAGGTCTTTTGGTTACAAACCCCAGACTCTTTCTGCTGGTTCTTCAGACTTCAGGTATATACGACCTCAGCAAGGATGGCTAAAGTCTGTGCTAGAACTTCAGATAGCCAGAGGGCATATATAGCCCTGTGTAGAGGGGAGGAGACCTGAGGGTTTCCTTTTTAACGCTTCTTCCTCTCTCCTACCCATTCTTGACCATCAAGGTGTGTTGGCGGCATGCCCTCCAAACACCAAAGAAGGTCCCATTATTCTCTAGGAAGCTTGCCTTCTGCCATGGCCCACAAATCTCCTGAGAAAACACTGTTATATTGTGGTATGAACACTGAAACATGACCACGGACATATCCTGTAACTTCCTTGTGTCTTGCTTTCCTCATCTGTAAAACCTGGATAATAGTGTAGGCACTGCATGCTTTGCCATGATCATCACAACTACACCACACTACGTGAGAGGGTGTCTTGTCTTGATCTTCACAACTCAGAACCATAGGAAATATCCCTTAGTAATAGAGCTGTAAGGGATCTTAGGGACCCACCTCTTCTTATCTAAGGTCCTCCTTTTACAGATGAGGACACCAGGGAGCACAGAGGTGAAGGGTTTTGCCCGATTCTGTGCAGGTGACCTTTGAGATCCTCTTGTCTTCTCCGAAGCCCAGGGCTCTCCTCACTACAACACATTGTCCTCTGGCACACCATGTTTTGTTGGCCCCAAACAGAACTCGGTTGTCAGGCTGGTTCTGTGTCAAGGCTGGGCATGTTCCAAAGCTTCCTCTGAACTTGGCCTTGCTCACCCTGGCACCTTGCCCCACTTTGGTAGAGGCTGTGGAAAGGACAATGTATTAGGAGTTGAGACATAGCCTAGTCCTAGATAGCTCTGCTCCTGTCTCACAGTTTGGCTTTGGGTACGTCAGTTCCCCACCCATACTCCCCTTTTTCCTCCTGTGGCTCTCACTTTCCTTCTCTGATGGTTGAGAATAATTTCTTTGTCTTCTCACCTGTCCCTCTCCCCTGGTTTCCAATCCTCAGTTGGTTTGGAAGGATAAAATTCAAGAATTCAATACAATAAAACACTGATTATATACCCACTGTATGCAGGGCCTCATGCTAGGTACTAAAGAAGAGATAAAATATTTAGAAGAAATGTAGTTCCTGCCCTCATAGAACTTATAATTTAGTATATAGATGCAACACTTTTGCAGATAACTCTACTATACAGTTTGAAGGTTTTTTTTTCTTTTTTAAAATTCCAACGCTGTGATTTATAGGGAACTCCCCACCCAATGCAAAGGAGCAATTTCTGTGCAACTTAGAGCCTTAGAAAGTTACCCAGGGTACTGAGAGGTCACATGGCCAATATATGTGAGTGGCAGGATGGAACCCAGATCATTCTGACTCTGAGGTAGGCTTTCTGTTGGCTTGCTTCTCATATTATACAGTATTATATGATAGTATTGCACTCAGGGCTGAGTCTGATCAGGACAGAATAGCACAGGAGCATTGCTTCCCTAGGCCTAGAAGAAACCAGGTTTCTCTCTTCATGGAGCTGAGGATTACATTAGCTTTCTTGGCTACCCTATTATCATACTGTTGGGTCACATTGAGCTTTTGGTCCACTAGAATCCCCAGGCCATTTTTGGATGAACTGCTGTCTAGCTACCCTTCCCCCATCTTCTGCTTAGCATGTTAAATTCTTTTTTGGTATCCAAATATAAGAACTCATATTTAGCTTTAAAAAAATTAATCTTGTTCATTTTGTTCCAGTGTTCTAGTCTGCAAAAGATCTTTTTGAATCCTGATTCTGACATCTAATTTTTAAAGCTACTTCCTTGTGCTGTCTGAAAGTTTGTTAAGCATGCTTTCTGTGCCTTTGGTCAAGTCATAAATAAGACTGTTAACCAGAACAGGGCTAGGCATAGGCCCCTCAAATCCTGCACTGTAGGCCTTCTTCTCAGTGAGCATCAGACCATTAGTGGCCACACTTTGGGTCCAGCCATCTGACTGGTAGACTTTTTCAAATGCATTGTTAAAATCTAGTAAATTAATATCCACTGCATTCCTCTGATTGGCTAATCTAGAAACTGTGTCACAAAAGGAAGTAAGGTTGGGTCTGGCAAGACTGTTCTTTAAAAAAAAATCTTAATTTTTTGATGCCTTTTGTTTTTATATCCCTTTTATTTCAGACTATACCTTTCCCTGCTTCTGCCAAGGGAACTGTCCCATGCAGGAAAGATTAAAGAAGAAAGAAGTAGGGGACAGCAGGAAACAGTTTAACAATTGCCCAACTTTCAAACCTCTTTGACTATGGATGCAACTTTCCATACCAGTTGTCTTCTACCTTTACAAGGGAGGGAGGTATTTTCTTTTTAGTCACCAGCTCCGAATCGTGCTGCCTTTGCTCTGGCCATCATCCCTCCTCCTCCTCCTCCTCCTCCTCCTCCTCCTCCTCCTCCTCCTCCTCCTCCTCCTCCTCTTCCTCCTTACTGGAAACTTGGGCTTCCCTCTAGGAACCACATAGGGATCTCCTAGCTGAGCTTTCACTGGATCTTGCCTGGAATCAAACCTCCACCTTACTTGCTTGTCACCAGCTCCAAACCTCCACTCTGGCCACCCCTCCCTCCACCCCCCAGCTACCCTTGGTAGGTTGTCTTCACCTGCTAAAATGTAACCACTTTGAGGGCAGGGACCATCTTACTTGTTAGTATTTGTATCCTCAGCACTCAGCACAGGGCCTGAGCAAATAATAAATGCTTAATAAATGTTTTTACCTAGCTAGTTATCAGCTGTTCTCCTGGGTCAAGGTGGAATTAATGAATTCTTTATGAAGCCATGTTCCTTGTGGTTGTTTTTCAGTCTTTCAGAGGTGTCCAGCTCTTTGTGACTCCCATTTGGGGTTTTCTTGGCAAAGATACTGGAGTGGTTTGCCATTTTCTTCTCCAGCTCATTTTCCAGATGAGGAAACTGAGGCAAACAGGGTTAAGTGACTTGCCCAGGGTCACATAACTAGTAAGTGTCTCAGGCTGGATTTGAACTCAGGAAGATGGATCTCCTGACTTCAAGCCCAGCACTCTATTCACTGTGCCACCTAGCTGTCCCTGTTCTTTGTGAATACTGTTGCCTTATCTGGATATTCATTAACCATCCCTGTGATAATATTTTTCAGAGTTTGTCTAGGGAATCTATATCCATCTCCTTGGCATACAGTCAATGCCTCTATTCTCTTTCCTTTTTTGAAAACTGGATCCCATGGTATCTTTCCAGTTCTCCATCATCCTTTGAGGATCACTGACAGTCCCTAGTTTCAGGGCCTGGGCTGTAGTTCATCTAATGGTGATTGGAACCATCAAGGGCTCTTCAGTACTAACCCCTTACCTCCCTATAATTAGTAGTCCCTAGTAGTCATTGTAGTTCTATCCTTCCTAGTCCAAAAAGCATTCTCTTTGTCAAAGAAAAGCGAAGCAAAATAAAATGGAAATAATTCTGGGTGGGCATTGTGCTCACTGGTCAGTGAGTAGGAGCAGCTGGGAAAACAGTAGGGCATAATGGCAAGAGACAGCCTTGGATTGGGAGTCGAAGGCCATGAGCTCACATCCTGACCCCGTCCCCTCTCACCCTGGTGACTTGGTCAGGTCTCTTAATCTCCTCAGTCCCTGATTTTTCCATCTGCAGGATGAAGGGATTAGACTGGATGTGGGGTTCTTTGCTTGGGGTCATCCCTTTGGTCCAGTAGGTCCATGAACTTGAATGGGGGAAAATCACATCAAGATTTCCTTTGTTGTCCAATGCATTTTGTTTTATGTACATAAAAACATTATTCTGAGCAGAGGCCCATAGGCTTCACTTGGCTGCTAAAGATACCAACAAGGTTAAGGACCCTTATTCTTATCTCTTCCAGCTCTCAGTCTGTGATCCTATGATTTCTCATATCTCTTCCTATTAAAACAACCTATGATTCTTGTCCCTTCCTATGTCTCTCCTATTCTTCACTCCTTCTTCCATTCCTAGCCTCACCTCCCTTCTACTGTTCCTCATCTTCTCCCTTCCCCTCTCCCCTCCCCAACTCTCCCTTTCCCACCTGTTCTTCCTCTCTTTTTTGCCTCTATCCATACTCTCCCAATTCTTTCCCGTGCTCTTCTCTCCATTTTGACTTCTTTCTTTTTTCCCACAATTTCCATTAAATTTTGTTTATTGAGCATCTGCTATATGCTGGGCACTGTTCTAAGGCATAGGTGATCCAAATGCAAGCTAGTTCCTGGCCTCAAGAACTGTATAGTTGTCCCTTCTCCCTCAGGTCCCTTGTATCTCCAGCTCTGTTCTTCCTTTTGCCTGCCCTCCCTGCCTCAACCCCCGCAGTTTTCACCCTCTCCCTTGTTTTCTTAGTCTTCCTTCCCTGCCTGGGGCTTGGATAATCTGGTGGCTGATGGGGGAAGAGGGCAGACCCAGCACACACATGCAAGCTGCTGGCTCTGGCATAGAAGAGTGGAGGGCAGAGGCTGGCCTGTATGTGGAGAGTGGGAAAATGACAATGGCTGTAGGGGCCTCTGTGTATCCTTGGCTCAGGGTGAACACACAGCAAGATTTCTTCACCTTCAGCCCAGAGCCCCAGTCTAGGGAGTGGCTCTCCACAACTCCCTAGAGATTCTGAGCACATGGTGCCCCATAGCAGAGAGAAAAACACCAGCCCAGGTAGACATCCCGAGTGGGACTGAACACAGGAGCCATTGAGAGGATGCAGTGATGCCTGTGAGGGTTTAAAACAAGTGAGTCATTGAATAGCCAGGTCGAGGGTTCAGGATACTAGCAGTGAGAAAGATGGGAAAGGGTAGAGGTCTTGGAAGGTGGGCTCTCTTCCTCCTGTCCCCCCTACAGCACCAAGCTGGGCATGTAGTAGGCTCGAAACTGACTGATAAAGTCTATCAACAAGCATGTATTAAGTGCTCACTAGATGCTGGGGATACAAAAGCAAGGAACGAAATAATCCCTACTCACGAGATTATATTCTAATGGGGAAGACGGATGTGTGTGTATATATGTGTGCATGTGTATATGTATGTATAACCACACATATTTGCCACACTGTTACATATGTAACACGTGTGCCCATATAGAGATGCATGTGTATATGCATACATGTGCATATGCACAAACCAGCACATATATAATATGCGATACATTATATTACATTCTAATGGGGAAGACAAGTATATATGTGTGTATATATATGTGCATGTAAATTACATACATATTGTTGTGTATATCATCATGCAATATTTCATGTAACACATGCATACACATTTATTTACAAACATATATGTTTATATGTATGTATAATACATTATATATGTATACACATATATGATATATCCATAGTGTATTGTGCACAGTACACATATACACAGATACACATACATGCACATATTATATTACATGTAGTATGTTATATTACAGTCTAATAGGGAAGACTATATATCTGTCTGTACATATATTTTTTTGAATATGTATATGCATACAATACATTATTACACATACATACATTAGAATGTAATGTATTATATGTAATACAATATATAATAGAATGTAACATATATGCATCTATAATATGTATAGATATAATATATTTATATACACACACATGCATGCTTGGGGGCATACAAGTACCATGTCTATATATGCATACGCACAAGTACATATGTGTCAAGTAAATAGGAGAATGGATACTAACAAATACAAGGGAGTTTGGGAGGAAGGTCTCTGGCACTTGAGAGGATCAGGAAAGGTTTCACATCGAAAGTAGGGTTCGAGCTGTGTCTTTAAGGAAGAGAGGAATTCCTCAAGGAGGAGGTAGGGAGAAAGCATGTTCCAGACATGGGAGAAGGCTGGTGCAGAACCCCCATGGAGAAGGCATGAGTGTCCCATGTACATAACAGCAGGAAGGCCGGAATAGCTAAGCCACAGAGTGAGGGGAGCAGTGAAGACTGGCAAGGTGGGAAGGAGGGCACCAGGTGTGAAGGGTTTTGAAGGCCAAGCAGAGGAGTTTTTATTGGACCCCAGAGGCAGTAAGAGGGAGCTGTTGCAGTTGATCTGGGGAGTGATCTGACCAGTTCATCAGCATTGAGGGGGATGGGTTGGAGTGGGGAGACACTTGGCAGGGAGACTGACCAGTGGGCAGTGGTTTTGGTGAGAAGGCGTGGTGAGCAGGTGCTGAAGTGGTAGCAGTGTGAGTAGAGAGAAGGGGTCAGGTGCGGGAGATTTTGTGGAGGTAGAAATGCTGATTGACTGGACGTGGGGGGAGAAAGAGAGAGAGAGAGAGACAGACAGACAGAGACAGAGACAGAGAGACAGACAGAGAGAGAGACAGAGAGAGACACAGAGAGACAGAATCTGTCTCACTATCTAGACAGGGAAAGCTGTCCTGGGCATATGGAGGGGGGGTCTGCAGAAGGATAGTGGCTGGGCAGGGATTTTCCAAGGCTTTCTCCTCTTCTGCATCCTCTCTGACTTCCTCATCCATACTTCAGAGTCAAGTATAAGCATACCTCCCTAGGACCTCCTTTGACTGTCCACGGCTGCCTTCCTTGCTCCAGCTGTATAATTCAGAGTAGTATAATCCAGCCCTTGGATGGACTCTTAATCTTATCTATATGAATGTTCCCTTCGCTTCTGCATATCTTGAACTATCGGTGAATCTCAAAATGGGTGATTGAGTGGGAGGAAGTACTAGCTTTAGAGATCCCAGCTCTGCTCCTTGCTACCTGTGTGATGTGGGCACGGCATTTAATGTCTCTGGGTCTCAGGTTCCTCATCTGTAAAATGGACTGGCTGACCTTTGAGGTCCCTCCCAGATCTCCTGTTATATATGTCCTATTATATGTGTCTTTCCATAAATGCCTCATAGGTACACTCAACACATTGGAGGCCTGTCTTTGTTTCTCTTTAAAAAAAAGGATTTAAAAAATTTCTGTGGTTCTTTAATATCTCTGCAGCATCAGGGCAATCAGGCCCTTGGAGGACCTGCAGAGCCTAGGAGTCAGGGTGGACCTGCGTTCAAATCTTGCCCCTGACATATACTGGTGTGTGACCCTGGGCAAGTCACTTAACCTTTCAGTGTCCCAAGCAGCTAAGACTATAAATTGCTGGACAGCAGCCAATATGCATAACTGTAAGAATCACAGGTCTGTAACACACACATAAATACAGAATCAGTGCAGGACTAGGACTGTTCCTTATCCTTGGAATATTTTTCCCTCCTTACTTTTGGTTGGTCAGTAAATATTGAGCACCTACTATGTGCCAGGCCCTGTGCTAAGCATTGGGGATATAAAGAAAGACAAAAGACAGGTCTTGCTTCCAAGGAACTCAAGGTCCAGTGGGGGAGATAATGTGTAAACAGTGTATGCACAAACAAGAAAGATAGAGAATAAACTGGAAATAACCATCCTCGAAAGCCTAACTCCAATGTTACTTTCCCCAGGAAGTCTTCAGTGATTTCTCCAGGTTAGTAATGACCTTCTCCCAGGACCCCACTCAGCACATTGTTTAGCGTTCATCCTTCTATTGCCCTTGCCAAATAGCCCTGTACATCATTGTTATCTATCTGGTGGTTATAGAGAGGCAGCTTGGAGTTGTGGATGGAGGGAACGCTGGGCTTGTACGCAGAGACACTCGAGTTCAAACCTCACCTCTAACTGGGTGACATGGGCAAGCCATTTAATGTTTTCTGAGTTTGAGACAGTCTCTAAGACCAAAAGTTAGACATGGATTGCAGTCTGCATCAGTGAAGAGTTCCACTCTGATGAAATCCCAGGTCCTTTCTGCATTAGCATCTCATTCCCTTCCTGGACTTTGAGGTTCCTGTGGAAATCTTCTCTATTGATACCTTGTTCCCCAGAAGCCAGTATAATGCTCTTCACACCGGAGGCAGTATACTGTTACTGCCCCTGTTCATTAGAGAACTCATTCATAGCCTTTGTTTACACTGTACCGCTCCCTGGTATGACCTGAACATGGGCTCTTAACCTTTCAAGTGCCATGGAACTCTCTGGCTCTCTGGGGAAGCCTATAGACTCCTCAGAACAAGATTTTTAGATGCATACAATAAAATACATAGGATTACAAAAGAAAAATGAAACCCACTTGTAAAAAATATTTTTAAAAACAAGTTCGTGGATTCCAGGTTAAGAATCCCTAAATCTGGTATGTCCCTCTCCAGAATTAAGCAAAGACATGTCGATTATTAGATTGAATTCAATAGCATCAGCTGCCAAGTTAGAAATATAGGGTGTCCCTAAAGTCTGGACAGATAGGCAATGTGGAGTTATTGCATCGAGTTCACCTGAATCTTGCAAAGTGCATCAACCTTTGCATGACAAATGATGGAAATCATATTGAAGATGTTATTTGTTAATATTTTGATTAAATAAAATGTTGTTGAAAATTTCATCCATTTCATTTCTTGAAAATATGCATTTTTGCCTATGTGTCCAGACTTTAGGAACACCCTGTAGAATGGAACATTGGTGCTAGCAGGGGCATTGGACCATAGAGTGGGATAGCTGGGAGGGACTTTAGAACATAGAATGTCAGAACCGAGAATGTTAGAATCTATGGTGGGAGGAGCTAGAATGGATTTGTCTAGGTCAACTCCCTCCTTCTGTAGCAGAGGAACCTAGGGTCCAGATATAGGAAGGGACTTGCCCAAGGTCATGCAGTGATTTAGATGCAGAGCTGAGACTCAAAGCCAAGTATCCTGACTCCTAGGCCAAGCCACATCTCTTTTTGTTACATCAGGATAGCACCCACCTTTCCCATCTATTCCCCACACAGATGACACCTAACTCCCCATTTTCCATGTGGGGAGTTAAATCACAGATTGTTGGAGAAGGCAGGGGACTCCTTTGACAGAGGAGCCAGGAGATAACAGTCTAATCCCTTCCTTATATAGAGGACGTGGTCCAGAAAGGAGAAGGGCCTTCCTGAAGGTTGCACAGCATCTCTCAGCTTTCTGTTTTCCTGTGACTGACATCATGTTCTTCACATAGTAAGCACTTAAGAGATCTTTGTTGTATTATATTGTAGCTGAGGGCCTGGCTCTTAAACCCAGGTTTTCTCCATGCCAGGCTGTGCTTTTTCTAATACTTCTCTTAAGGTTGGAGCGCAGGCAAGTTGTCTCTGTGTGTGGCCAGCCCCGGCAGGGCCAGCTATCTCTGGTCATATCTCAGATTGTAGGTCCGTGGGGGCCTCATCTTCCCTCCTCCCTCTTTTCCCCATGAGCCTTCAGAAGCTTGTGGCCTTTACAACTTGGCAACGGTCCCTCTACCCAAGCGCAGAAATCCCGAGGCATCAGATTCCCCAAAGGGAACTGTGGTCTCTGTCCCCTCTGTAATTAGCCCTGATTGCACAGTGGAATGTTTTTGTTTGTAAAACCCCACTAAGAAGGGCAGGAGGCTGGGAAAGGAATAGACTTTGATATTCCCTTTGGAGCCCTGTGCTTGGAAGGCCTTCAGGGCCGTAGGCTCACCAGGGCGGTCAGCCTTCAGGGGAGTAGATGGAGTCAGTTGAATTCTGCCCCCCATGTTCCCAGTTTTCCACTAACAGAAGGCTACCATTAGTAGACCCCTACCCACCTCCCTTTCATTCTCCTCTACACAGAAGGCTCATCAGTTCCCTGGATGTTAACGAAGGGATATTCACCTGGTATATTCCTACATTACCTCTCTTTTAAGTTGGATGTTATACATCTCCTCCATTAGACTGTAAGTTCCTTGAGGTCAGGGACTGTCTTTTGCCCTTTTTTGTACCTCCAACACATAGCACCATGCTTAGCCCATAGAAGGTGCTTAATAAATGTTTATTGACCCAACAACAGGTGAGAAGTTGCATTTGGTGACCTTTCTAGCTATAAGATTTTCTGGTTTTGTGGTTTGCAGTTCTTTAGTTCCAAAGTTCTTTGTTCTAATATCCTATTAAGGTTCTACTTTAAGGCTCTGTGTTCTGAGGTTCTATAACTCTTAAGGTTCTTCTGTTCTAGGAGTTTGTGAATCTAAGACTTGCTCTATGATTCTCCCCCTTCCCCTCCCCTCACTTCCTTTTTCTTTTTGAATTTTGAGGTTCTGTGACTCACTTCCAGTGTTTCATAGATGGGTAAGCAAGAAGCACTATAGAAATATAAATTGCAATGGTTATCTATTGAACACAGATTATATGCCTGTCCCTGTCTGCATTGGGTTGCCCTAGGAGAGCTCAAAGAGAAGATATGGGCCCTGTGCCCTTGAAGTTTATATACAGCCTAGAGTGTACTAACACAGAGGAGAGGATATTAGACATAGAAGGGGTCTAATCGATGTTTTGTGGCTGGAATCAAATTGGCAAAGACAGGTCATCCACCAGTCGGTAGTTAACAGAACAATCCAGATCACTTTATTGTTATCATGAGATGTTTTAATACAGACACTAAGTGCTATGTGAATTGACTGGCTAGAGAGATCAGCGCAGCTTGGGAAGGCATCCCAGAGGAAGTAGGACTTGTCAGGGCCCCAAAGGACAGGTAGAATTTGCAGAGGCAGAGAAAAGGGAGAGGGTGTAGCAGGCGGAGCCAGAATGGCATCCCTGGAACTGTTTCAGCCTGGAACTTGAGACTCCTCAGCAGGAGTTCTGGTGCCCTTCCCTGTCATTGCAGTCCTAGGGACAGGTCTCTTCCCTTCTTTTAGTCTTAATTTCTTCATCTGTGAAATGGGATATGCTCTTAATCTTCTGGGAGGAAAGAACTATGTAAATGTGAGCTTTTTGCCATGGGATATAGAAAAAAGCAAGCTGGGGCTGGATCCATTCAGAGGAAGGCTGCCACCTACATCCTCAGCTAGCTTTGTTTATCAGTTTGAGGAGTTTTCTCCCATAGTCTCTCATATGTGATAGCTCTAGCTTCTCATTATGGTTCCAAAGTGCTTTCATGCCACAAAACTATAACCAGTCAAGCCAGACATGTAGCTTTTATTAAGCACCTGCTAAATGCCAAGCACTGTGCTAAGCTCTGATAATAGAAAAAGAAGCAAAAAAAAAACCCAAAATAAATAAAACAAAACTCCCCTGCTGTCAACAAGGAGCTCACAATCTAATTTATGGTCCAAGAGAGCAGAGAAGCCAGAATAGGATCACAGGGGAAGAAGAAAGATGTACTTTATTTTTTATAACCTGGGACAAGACCTGTCCTCTCTGGGACCCAGTTCTGTTACCTGGCATAGAGGAGAGAGCTCAGGGCATGAAATTAGAAGATCGAGGTTTTGACTCTTGGATTCAGAAACTTTCTTAATACTGGGCAAGTACTCTATTTTTTCTGAGTCACAGGTTCCTTATCCGTAAAAGAGGCAGCATGATGTCGGACTAAGGTTGGCTATCAATTACCCATGGGCCAAATCCTGCCCACTGCCTGCTTTTGTACAGTGGGGAAGCTAAGAATAGTTTTTATATGGTGGCAATTTGGCCCTTGGGGTGTAGTTTGCTGACCCCTTGTATAGGGTAGAGTGCTAGTCTTGGAGTCAGGAAGATCTGAGTTCAAATCTTGCTTTTGATTTAGTCACTGTACAGCCTGAGCCTCAGAGTTTCCTGCTCAGTAAGGTAAGGGATAAAAATACCTCATAAGATCGTTGTTAGGAGCAAATGAGATAATGTAAGTAAAACATTTTATAAGCTCTAAAGCACTGTGTAACTATGAACAGTCATTTTTAGGAATAAGGACCAGGTTGGTGATTTCACTGATTCCCTGAGGAGAATTCACTAGGGGACTGTCCTCTGTCAATGAAGAACATTGCCTTCTCTACAACTTAGAGTCTTAGAGGCCTAAAACAGCTGGGAACACTCAAAGGTTAGGTGATTTGCTTTGGGTCATACGACCAGTTTTTGCCAGATGTAGGACTTGAGAACAGGTCTTCCCCTCTCTCAGGCCAGAGCTCTAACCACCACACCAAGCCGCCTCCCATCTCCTTCTATAAAATGAGAGTAAGAATCAATCAGCAAGCATTTGTAATACTTGCTTAATTTATCTTCCAATTCATACCTCATAAAGTCAAAAATGTCTATAAATATGATGTCTTCTTAGTGTTCCCACCCAGCTGTCTGTATTTTGATGCTTAATGAATCTTAGTGGAATTGAATTTGGATCCTTCCATCAACCACCTGAGGGAGGTAGGGCAATGATCTCTTAGTTTTTATTTATTTATTTTTACCGGATGGAGAAACTGAGGTTTGGAGGGAGGAAGTGTTTTGCCCAAGGCTACACAGCTAAGATGTGACCTAGACGGATTATCATTAAGCATTTATTAAATGTTTTCTACAGGCAAGGCACTAAGTGCTAAGTGCCCAGGATTTAAAGAAAGGAAAATACACTGTCTCTATCCTCAGGTTGCTTAAATTCTAATAAGGGAGACAGCTAAGGATGTACATACAAGTTATATACTGTGTAAATGGCAGGTAATCTTGGAGAGAAGCCAGGTGGAGGGATGTATGTGTGTGTGGGGGGGCAGCTGAAAAAGGTCTCCAACAGAAGGTGGGATTTGAGCTAATCCATTTATTCATTCGTTCATTTATTTTAATTTTATGTATTTATTTTTATTTTTTGATCTGATTCTTGAAGGTAGACAGGGAGACTACGAAGCAGAGGTAAGGAGAGAAAGTGTTCCAGGCATGAGGGACAGACAATGAGAAGGCTCACTCATAGGGGATCGTATGGCCTGTGTGAGGATCAATCAGCAAGGAGGCAGATTGTGGAATATCTGGAAAGGAGTAAACTGTTTGAGGACTGGAAAGGTAGATAGGGGCCAACTTGAAAAGTCAAACAAGGATCTTTCAGTCCTGGAAATATTAGGGAGCCACTGGGGTTTTGGCCAGAGTTCTATCCTCATCTTTAAGACACCCCGTCTGAACCTTCTTGATCAGATCAGAGTAGATGTTATATGGATGGTGTGGGGTCCTTAGCCTTTTTCCTGGGCCCCTGTAGCCTCAGGAGAGGTAAGCTGTGAAAGGTCCTGGGGCTCTCCCACTTCCTCATTGCTTAGGGTTCAAGAGTCCCTCAGGGCTTTGCCCTTCTGCTCACCTCTTCTGGTGTAGAGTTTAAGGGGCATTCATGAAGAAACTCCACCCTCTCTGGCTCTGGCTCTGGGTTGGCCTTTCGGCCCACCTGCCACTGAGTGGGAAGCAAGACCTGATTACCTTTCTGGGAAAGCTATTCTTAGCCGCCTTGAGGGAGTCAGGGTCTGTTCCTAGAATCCTTGCCCAATGCCCTGCAGGTGGCCCCAAGGGCTGTATGCCCAGCTCCTTCTACTCTCTCACCACCAAACACAATTTGAAGTATGAGGCTGAAATGCTTACAGGAGAAGCTCAGATTTTCTTTTACCTACCTTCAGGGCTCAGCCCCAATCCTCCTCCTTCAGGAAGAGGGTCAGAGTCTTCAGGATGCCTTAATTACCTCTCCCCCTTCCTTCATCCCACTCCCCTGCACCTACAGAGGGGTAAATTCCTCCTTGGACTGAATTTACCTCTGTTATCTTGGGTGTCACTTTATTTTTCTGGGCCTCAGTTTTCTCATTTGTAAAATGGGGGGTTGGACTACATGATCTCTAATGGTCCCTTCCAGCCTTAATTAAGTCTGATTCCATAATCCTCGAAGAGGGAAGACTTGGAGTCAGAGTCCAGATTCTGATACTCCCACACTGGATGGTTTTGGGGCCGTAGCTTAACCTGTCTTGGTCTTGGTTTCCCCATTTGTGAGGGGATTGGACTGGAGGAATTCTAAAGTTCCTTCCCATTCTCATCTTCTGTGAACACATGAGTAGTACCTCTAAGAGGAGGCAGGCCCCAGGAGAGGGATCCAATAGATGCCGAAATCCCGATGTTGCCTGGCTTGGGGAGGCTGTGCTGTCCCTCTCTGCCAACCCTTGGCTAATTGCAGGCACTTGGTCTGTTTTTCTTTTATGCCTGTTTGTTTTTCTTGGAAAACCTCGGAAGCCAATTCTCTTACCCAAGAGCAGAGGACCGCTGTGACTCAGCACTGTGGTCAGGTTATCTGCTGATGAGAGGGGGGCCTGCTTGTCTGGGAGCTGAGACTTCTAAGCCCAGTTCCCAGCTCTGCTGAGGACTTGGGTGACAGGGGGAGGAGGGTTGGGGAGGGGGCTGAGATACGAAGGCTCATAGGACCTAAAGCCTGAAGGGATGATAGAATGTAGAATGTCAGGGCTGGAAAAGAGGCTTTCCTTATAAGGCAGAAGGTCAGAACTGGAAGGGACCTTAGATGATGATGGTGATGATGACGGCTGATGTCACTCATGTTGATTATCTTCTCTGGGCTCCTAATTTTACAGTTGAGGAAACTGAGGCCTGCAGAAACTGTGATTTGCCTAAGGCACAGTGCCTGGCTGATTATAAAGGTTTAATAACAAAGCTATATGTGTCATCCCATTGGATATACATTGGGAGATATTGGTACTCTTATCCTCAATTTCCACATGAGGAAACGGAGACAGACAGAAGTTAAGTGACTTCCTCAAGGTTATACAACTCCTAAGTGTCTGAGGACAAATTTGAACTTGGATCTCCCAGACCCTAAGTCTATCATTCTTACTCACTAGCTGCTTAGGTAGTTTGATTGATTGATTGATCGATATGATCCCACAAGTAGTAAGCAAGAGAACCAGGTTTTGAACTTAAGTCACAGAAGGTCAGAGCTGGAAGGGAATCTTAAAGATAATTAAGTCCAACTTCTTTCACATCACAGTCATTTTCAGACACAGTACGACTCATCTATTGATCTCTGTTTTGTCGCAGAGAGAAAAGATTAAGTACAACTGGCTGGTGCAGTGACCACATCGCATGGCATCTATGACATTCTGTACCCAAAGACCCCTGCCTTTCCCAAGGAAAATGAGGAAGTGCAGCTGCAGGCTTTTATTTTAGAGAGGAAGAGACAAAGATCCAGAGAGGGAAAGTGACATTCCCAAATTTTTCGGGGAGAACTGGAAGAGTAAGGATTAGAACCTAGATCTTCTGACTTCAAGTCAGCAAGAGACAACTTGGGAAGCAGGAGAGACCACACACATCGAGGAAATCATACTAGGTTTGGTGCTAGAAAGCCCTGCGTTCAGCTTCTGGCTCTGTTAGCTGCTCACTGGCTGAGGGAACTGAGGCAAGTCCCTTTCCCTCACTGAGGACTTTCAGGCTCCTCTTAATAATCCTTGTCGGTAGTGTGCTGGGTGGACGGAGGAGACGCTTTTGGGTTGCATCTGCATTGCTTTCTTAAATCTAGATGATCAACAAAACGCTCATGGGCTGGTTTTAGTAGGCTCCAGTTCACCTGCTTATCTGGCTACCTCCCTGATCAGAGAGAGTTCTGAGGAAAAGTGCTTTGTAAGCTTTGAAGTGCTATAGAAACTGGGATTTTATATCCATGTCCATGTGCGTATCCATGTCCATGTCCCTGTCCATATCTGTGTCTGTGTCCATATCCATGTCTCCATCTATCTCTATATCTATCTGTCTGTATCTATATCTGTACACATACATACACAGAACTAGGTGGTGCAGTGGATAGAGTACAGGGCCTGGAGTCAGGATGACTCATCTTCCTCAGTTCAAATCTGGCCTCGGATACTTCTTAGCTATGTGACCCTGGGCAAGTCACTTAACCTTGTTTGCCTTAGTTTCCTCATCTGTAAAATGAGCTGAAGAAGGAAACGGCAAACCACTCCAGTATCTTTGCTAAGAAAACCCCAAATGGGGTCAAGAAGAGTAGCCTGAAAAAGACTGGATGACAACAACAACAAAAGAAACTGGGATTATTGTTATGGCCATCAATTCTGTTTCTTTCTAGCCACAGCACCCAAGTCAAGGGTGTGATCTTCCCTGAGGATGGTTTTTCATCATGGGGTGGGATTCATACCCAGGAGGAGCTAGAGAAGGAGAGGAAATCACAGAGGTGGCTGCAATGTAGACAAAGGCTGAGCTTCCTTCCCTCCCCTCCTCCTCCTTCCCCTCATTCCCTTGCCAGCTAGTCAGTATCCCATAACCTGTGTGCAAGTTGATACTTGGGCATCTTCAAGCAAAGCCAGGGGTCAGCAGCTCCAGGGACCAAGCAAATACCAAGGGGTATCTCCCCTTTAAGACTAGGGTTTCTCGTTTCAACAGAACAAGGTGGAATTTGGGTTTCATTCTTCCTCATCTCTTAGTGGGGTTTGGGGGTGAGGGAAGAGTAACAGAGGGGAGATGGAAGGAGAAAAGATGTGAGTAAAACCGCCACGATGTAGTGTCCATACTGAATATGGAACCAAGGGTCCTGTGTTCTAATCCTGTCCTTGTGACTTAGGCTTTCTGTGACCTTGGACAAATCACTTAATTCCCATAGTTTTCTGTTCTCTTTCTATTTTGTAAAAGGAGTGAGGTTGAACTATTTGAGTGCTAAGGTTCCTTGTTGTTTTTCAGTCATGAGTGACTGTGACTCTTTGGACTAACTATTCATAGTGTTTTCTTGGCAAAGATATTAGAGCAGTTTGCTATTTCCTTCTCCAGTTTAATGCAGGCAGGGGTTAAGTGACTTGCCCAGGGTCACACAGCTAGTAAGAGTCTGAGGCCAGATTTGAACTCTGGTCTTTTTCACTCCAGGCCCAGTATTCTATCCACTGTGCCACCTAACTGCCTACAGTTCCTACCAACACTTAGATCCTATGCCCCCTTCTCCAAGCTCTCCTATCCTACCTTCTCTCCTTTCTATGTTGTAATAATCAAAGAATACATTACCTTAGGGTCAATATAGATAGATTTCAGATGGTGTGTGAACTTAGAGGGGAAAAATACATCTTTATTTTCACTAACTTTTGGTTTCCTTTATGGATATTTTATTTTATGAGTCTTAAAAACATTATTCTGAAGTGTCTGTAGGTTTCACCATCCTGGCAGATGAGTCTGTGAAACACAAAAAAGGATGAAAAATCCCTTCATTAATCCGAGGCTAGTGTCCAGAATAAGGGAAGTGATAGTCCTCCTCTCCTCCTATACTCTGCCCTCGTTAGATTGCACCTGGAGTACTGAGTTGAGTCCTTTGAACCACATTTTAGGAAAGACATTGACAAGCAGGGGCCTATCTCGAGGAGTATGACCATAGTTCCCAGGACCTCAAACTGGGATCCAGGCTATGGGACCAGGAATATTTAACCTAGAGAAGAAAAAAAAGGCACAGGAGGAAACATGACAGCTCCATGTGAGTGTCTGAAGGGCTTTCATGTGGAAGAGGGAGTAGACTTATTTTGTGTGGCCTCAGAAGGCCTACTTCTGTAGGTGCAGTCTGGGCAAGGTACAGGGAGGCATTTTTTATTGTTCAGTCATTTCAGTCGTGTCTGACTCTTTGTGACCCCATTTGGGATTTTCTTGGTAGAGATACTTGAGTGGTTTGCCATTTCCTTCTCCAGCTCAATTTATAGTTGAGGAAACTGAGGCAAACAGTGTTAAATGACTTGCCCAAGTATCTGAGGCTGGATTTGAACTCAGGAAGAAGAGTCTGCCTGACTCCAGGCCCAACCTAGTTCCCCTTTCACTGTCATTGCAACCACCTTATTTTAGGCCCTCAACTCCTCTCGTCTGGACAATCTCCATACTCTCTCTCTTCTAATCTCTTCCTTTTCTAATCTATTCCCTTGTGGCTGCCAAAACAATCTTCCTGAAGCTCAGTTCTGATCAAGTCACTCCCCTCCTCAACCTTCAGGGATTCCTAATTACCTCCACATAAAATAGAAACTCTTCAGCTTGGCAATTAGAGCCCTTCAGAGCTTGGTTCTAGCCTACTTTCTAGACTTATTTTACATCGCTTCCCTCCATATACTTACATGCACATACTAGTTCATACCCTCCATATACCTGTATGACCGTACTAGAACATACCGTGCACACAGTAGGCATCACAGTGGCTAGAGAGGTGGACTTGGAGTCAGGAAGACCAGAGTTCAAATTGTGCCTCGAATATGTGACCCTAAACCAGTTATTTAAACTTTCTCAGCAATAATAGCACTGACCTCAAAGGGTTGTTGTGACCATCAAATGACATAATATATAAAACTTTTAAAATACTAGATAATTTGCCATCATCAATCATCTCTGTGCTAGCCATACTGGCCTACCTGGTGTTCATTGAATCCAACATTCTCCCTCCCTGGAGAAGGCCTTTGGACACACTGTCCCCATTGCCTTGAACACATTCCTTCTTCACCTTTGAATCTTGCCATCCCTAGCTTTTACAGTTCCATTCATGTGCTACTTTGTGGTACTAACTTAGCTCTTTAAATGCCACATCCCCTCCCCCTGTAAAGCATAAACATTTTGTCTTTGTATGCCAAGTAACTGGCACATAGCAGGTGCTTGGTAAATGCATATTGAACTGTTAAACTGAATTTGACCATAGACAAGGCCTGCCTCCTCTCCAAGCTTTACTTTGCTGCTGTATGAATTCACTCATTTGTGAAATAGAGATAATTTTCAGGCTGCCTACGTTATAAGGTGGTTGCTTGGAATGTGATATGTAAACCCTAATGTGCTCTACTTATTCCACATCCAATAAAATTCTAGACAGGACTAGGACTGGACAGCACGACTCCAGGTTCCCAAGATGGTTGATGCAGCTGTATTAATTCCAGAAGGACCTCGAGGGAGGGAGGTTGGCGCCCTTGACTTTGGGTTGGGTAAGGTGTGAGATTCCTTGAAGATGGCTCCCTGGTTGCGTTCTGGTGCTGCCAAGAGACCTGAGTTCTCATCCTGCCCTTGTGGCTTATGTTGGGTGCTCTCAGGCCTAGAGACCTTGCCCCTCTGGCCTGGTAGAGGTAAAGGTAGGGTCTGCCCGTTGAAACATCTCCCAGCTGTGTTATCGAGGGTGTATTTCACTGGTTGTGTGAATCCTGTTAACTTCCACACCCGTGATTTTGAGCATTAGCCCTACTCCTTTATTAGTTGTGAGTCCTTGGGGAAATAGACTTAACCTTTTCTGAATCTCAGTTTTGTCATGTCTAAAATGGAGATATTAGTAGTATCACCTACCTCACGGGGTGGTTGTGGGCCAAATACTTTATTAAACCTGAAAGAGCTATGGAAATGAGAATTCATGCTATTTTCACTTGCCTCATCCTGGGATCTGAGTTGAAGATTCTGTAAGTGTACTAAACAAACTGGTCTGTACCATAATCAGGGTTTGATCATGGCTAACACTTGCCTTTGGCTGTGTTCCTTAAATGTATAGCCCTTCATTCCTGGGGCTTCCTTCTACAACTTCCTAGACATGCCACCTCCAGGTAAGCTGGCCTTGGAGTCAGTGAGGGATACTAGCTGTCTGACCCTGCCTAGTTACTAAAACCTCTCCGACCCTCAGTTTCCTCATCTGTAAAACGAGAATGATAGTACCTATAGCATCTTTCTTACTGGGGAAGGGGGTGTTGTGAGGCTCAAATGAAAAAATGTGTGAAAAGCCCTTTGAAAAATGTTGAAGTGCAGTTTTAAGCTTTCATAAATTCGGAAGTATAAATGCTACAACTTAACCCAAAACATCATTTCTTGAAAGTGTGATTATTTACATTTTTTACACTAGTTTCGCTTTGTGGCTTTTGCATAATGAATTTCACTTTTTAACTTTAACAAAATGGGACACACTGTCATTATGCATTGCGTGTGTGGCCGACTAGTGACTCAGTGGAAGAGGTCCTCTTCCTTGGCCAGCTCCGTCATCTGATCTATCTCCATTCGATGGTTTCTTATGGGGTCACGTCAGAACTGTCACATGTATCAGAACCTCAATGTTTGAAAGATCTTAAGGCTAGGATTCCAAATCCTTTCAGTCTCTGAGCAGCAGCCGGGGAAAGTTTTTACAAAGTTTGGAAAGTGACTGGAGAGATACATAGGACATGACTGTGGTTCTGTTGAGTTTTAGTCAGAATCATATTAATATTTTAAAATGGAAATAGTTACCCTTTCAAATGTTTTGTAAGTTTGCAAGCACTTATATTTTTGAAGTTGGAAAAGCTTTATAACTTCACTGAGACTTTTTGCGACATGCTGTAGAAATGCTGATTTCCTCCCCATGTAGCCTTCACCGGCTGCCAGGGTTGTTTCCTCCAGCCTTCTCATCCATGGTGGGCTTACAAGCCAGTTAATAGACTCATTTGCAGTAAGCGTCAGTAGGCTGTGAGGGAGAGAGAGCCTGATGGGAGTGAGGGAGGCAGAGTGTCAGTTAGAGGTAGGAAGAGGCTTGGATCCTACCTCACTCAGACAATGGCTGTATGTGAAAATCACTTACCCTCAGTTTCCTCATCCCTGAAGTGGGGGTAACAGTAGCATCCACCTTCCAGGGTTGTTGTGAGGATTGAGTAAGAGAATATTATTGGCTTGTTGGTGGCTTTTAAAAATCTTCCTCTTGGTTCTCAATTGTGTTATTGAAAACCTTGGACCCTTTCTTTCCCCCTCCCCACCTTCATGCCTAGAAAGAGGCTAAGTAAATAGGATAACAGTAATGAGAATGATAGTTGACACTTAGATAGCATGGTAAATGTTTTCAGTGTACTTGACACTTACCTGTTAACCCCATAATGATGCATGCTTTGAGGGCAAATTAAAGTTTACGAAGGGTTGTTCTCCTGACTACCTTTCAACAATGTTGATAGTGCACAAGTATGATATTGTTCATGTGACAGATGAGGAAACTGAGGCAGAGAGGGAAAGAGACCTAATAATCAGCCCAGATTTATTGTTTGAGCCACTCATCGATTATCTATAGCAGGAGTTCTTAGTGGTAGGGTCATGGGGTTTGTGGATAGATTTTGGGGTGGGGAGAGTCCACAAACTTGGATAGAGAAAAAAATAATTACTAATCTCTAACCAATTTTAAGGGAGAAAAAGAAGGCTAAACCAACATGATTCCAAGAAAGGATACATAGATGTCACAGTGTGTAAGCTCCTTGAGGGCAAGGGCTAGTTGTCTTTTACCTTTCTTCGTAATTCCAGCCCTAGCACGGGCACCATCTCCAGTTGTTCTGATCTAAATCTGGCACCTGGATCCAGATGGCTCTGGAGGAGAGAGTGAGGCTGATGACTCTGCACAGCCCTGCCTCACTTAAATCCAATGCATTTGCAAGTCATGACATCACCTTCCTGATGTCATTGGGTCCTCTTTGAGAATGAAGGACAGACAACAACCTGTGAGTAGTAATAGCTGTCTCACTGGGGACCTAACTGGACAGTTACAGTTGGACAGCACAGCTCCTCCCTCCCTCCCTCCTTCCTTCCTTCCCTCCTTCCTCCCTTTATTCCTCCCTTCCTCCCTCCCTCCCTTCCTTCCTTCCCTCCTTCCTCCCTTTATTCCTCCCTTACTTCCTCCCTTCCTTCTCCCTCTTCTCCTTTTTCTTCTCCCTCTTCTCCGTCCTCTCCTTCTTCCTCCACTTCTTTCCTCCTCTCCCTCTGTCCACATAGGGAATCATACCCTTACCTGCAGGTGCTCTGTCCAAAGGAATGTTAATTTTGATTGCTGAAAACTCGCAAGTTATCTTGGGGGTTATGGGTTAGATTTCTTTTTTATGGACCATGCCTTAAACCCAAATCACTCTGGCTCTTCATTGATTGGCCAACAATAGGTCCCAGCCCAAGCCTCACTTGGTCATTGTTTGGATTCTGATGGCTCAGAGTGAGTATAAATAGCAGTTGTTTCTGTTTTGGCCAGAAAACTTGAATGTCTTTACCTTCCAGATTTATTTTTTTTTACTAGGTAAAAGAGGACATTCTTTGCCTCATTTTTTATCATATTTATTAATTATATTTTTATCATATTTATTAATCATTGAATAGGTGTTGCCTCAGATAAACTGAGACCTGGGAAAGACCTTAGCTTAAAAAGGCCAAGGTCTCCCACTGCATCGGGGGCCGTCTCCAATTGTCCTGGTCTATATCTTGACACTGGATGAAGATGGGGAAGAAAGTGAGGCCGGTGACTTTGCACAGCCCTTCTTCACTTAAGCCCAATTCACTTGCAAGCCATGACATCTTCTTCCTAATGTCATGGTCCTCTTCAAGAATGAAGGACAAACAACAATAAGAACAACAGCTCTAGCATGGTGTCCTGCACATAGTAGGTGCTTGTAAACATTTATTGACTGCAGCTAGGCGGCTGAGTGAATTGAGTACTGTGCCTGGAGTTAGAAAATCTGAATTCAAATGTGGTCTCAGATGCTTACTAGTTATGTGACATTGGGCAAGTTGCTTAATCTCTTTCTGCCTCAGTTTCCTCAACTGTAAAATGGGGATCATAATAGCACTTACCTCTCAGGGTTATTGTGAGGATCATATGAGAAAGCACTTGGTGCAGTGCCTGGTAGGTACTTAGTAGGTACTTAACAAATGCTTTTTTCCTTCCTTCCATGACACAAAGAAGGTTAACAGCCCCTGACCTCAAGAGAAGCATCATGGGAGTCAGGAGGCCCAAGGGTTTTTTTTTCCCCTTCTTTTCTCCCTAGCACGTTATGGTTAACAAACCTCTGTCCTCGAAAGAGCCTCACAGGATGTCTGGGGAAGCAAATTGCGTAGAATTCTAGAGGCTTGTAGCGCTCCAAGGGAGCCTTGAGGACCCCTAGCCCAACTGTTTCCTTTCCCAGAGAAGGAAGGAGGCTATCTTAGAGATGGGCAGTGCACACAGTGATCAGTGGTCTACGCTTGACTGGAATCCGGCTCTCTCACTTGCTCAATCAGGACTTTTTGTACCAGCCACGCCAGAGGTCCCAGTCCACAGCCCCCAAGGTTTGTGGACTCCTACCTGCTGCTTTTTACAGCTCTGATCGCATTCCTATAACCCTGCTGCCCTTACCCTATGGGCAACGTCTGGAGTTTGCTGCCTTGGACCAGGAAGGGGCGGTAGGGGTTGTGGTGGTGGGCGCCTTAATTTGCTACTGTCTGCCCCCTCTCCTGTCTGCTTTGGCCTCCAGAGCTCCCTTGCTCTGTTTTTTCCTCCCAGCAAGCCTGTTTGCAGATGCCTGACTCTAAATATAGAAAACAGGTGTGGGTGAGCAGCAAGGGGCCCGGTGTTTATCAGCGGGGCCTTCGCTGTCTCCTGCTTTCAAAACAAGCCGGTCCGAGCCACCCCATCCTAATGGGGAAGACTTGGGCCTGGCCACGTGATGCCTGTACAGCTCTATAAATAGCCTCGGAAATATGTTGCTTGGGCTATTGAATATCCCCGGAGAGCCGTGGGATCCGTCCCTGCTCGGGTTCCTGCTTCCTGCAGGAAGCTTCTGGGAGGATGGGAGTTGTTTACCGCCTCGGGCCGTAGCAGCCCCGAAGTGTGCCCCAGCGTGGTGGGTGCTGCTCAGGGCTGGGGAGGGAAGCTGGCCGGGGTCAAGGACGGCTAGCCCAGGCCACAGGCTCCCAGCAACAGCTGGCCTCGGGAGCTGGAGAGGGATGGAGATGACTGTTGGCCCCTTACTCTCAGGATTGGGTAAGCTGGGAATGGTGGAATCCTGTGCTGGAATACCTGAGCCCTTCTGGGTTCCAAGAAGGGGAGGGGGACGGTCCATGGGATGGAGGTTCCCAGTAATCCCTCCCTTCTGGGAGTATGCGAGTGGGGAGCTGGAATCAATCAGCAAAATAGAGAACCAGCAGAACGATTGATGGGTCTAAAATCAGAATCCCTGAATTCACATTCTGAATCTGTTACTTCTTAATTGCTTGTCATTGGGCAGGTCATTAACCTGTCTGGGCCTTAGTTTTCTTCTATATATAAAATGATTCTTAAAAGGCCCTTGCAGCTCCTTAGTCATGTAGTCCTGGCTAGAATGTCTGAATCCCCTCTCTCCTTCCTCCCTGGGTTTCGAGGCAGCAGCGGAATCAACTGAGAGCAACAGGGTCCCCTGACCGAGTTCTGGGATGGGAAAGGGAGAGTAAAGGAGACACAGGGAGTAGGGATGAGGGGGAGAGAAGCAGTCCTGGTGCATCCTGGAACACCCATGGTCATGGGGATGGAGCAGAGAGCAGGGGGCCCGAGGTCTGCCTTAGAGGGTCTCACTGACCTAGACCTCCAGATTGGATGGGGATCCATGAACTGAGAACATTACATCGGCACTTTGCTGAACAGAGAAAAGAAAGAAAGAGAGAAAAAGAAAAATAAAACCTAGGAGAACTGAACAGGACTGTTAAATTGCGTTCCAGCATGTGAGATGGGTTGGGAACCCTGGATAATTCAAAAGCAGCAGATAGTCCAAAAACTGTTCACTTTTGGCTAGGAAAAACATATTAAGATCTTCTGCTGTGTAGACCTCTTTCCTTTGTGCAGCTGACTTGTCTGTCCTGTTCCTGGTATTTTTTGCATGTTTTCATAATGTGCGTGTCCCTCTTGGGTCTGTGGCAGATGAACCACAAAGCAGGTACCCAGACTTGTACTAGGAGCAGGGTGACCTGACTTTGAGACTAGCTGTGTGTATCTTAGTGCATAGAGGGTTGGGCAGCACACACAGTCGGGAGACCTGTCTTCCCATCCCCCGCCCCCCTCCCCCACCTCTGACACTAGCTGTGAGACTATAGACAAGTTGCTTAACCTCTGCTTTCTCATCTATAATGTAAGAACAACAATTATTGCATCAAATCCTCACAAACTTTTTATGAGGATCAAATGAAATGGATGGAGTAAGCATTTATTAAGCACCTACTGTGTGCCAGGAACAGTGCTAAGCCCTTAACAAATATAATCTAGGTTGATTTGACATTTGACAGATGAGGAAACTGAGGCAAACAGAGGTTAAGTGACTTGCCCAGGGTTCCACAGTTAGTAAGTGTCTGAGGCTGGATTTGAACTCAGGTCTTCCTGACTCTAGGCCCAGTGCTCTATATCCACTGAGTTACATACCTGCCTATAGACTATGTAAGATAGGTTTGCAAATAATTGATAATATAACCCGTGTAAAATACTTCGCAAAGTTTAAAACACTATACTAATAGGAACAGTTATGATGAGACAGATAAGTAGGAACAGCTTGCGTGTAATAGGCAGTTTATAAAATATTTGTTGATTTTATTTGCAATGGAGTAGAAAGTACCCCTGAATTTAGAGCCAGGAGACCTGAGTTTGTATCTCAGTGCCAATACTCAACTCAGCTGCCTCTGATGGGACCTCAGTTCCCTTACCTCTGAAATGGGCATAATAAAACTCGGACTATCTACCTTCTTGCACAAGGCTGTTTGACGAAAACCCTTTCTAAGTGTTTGGCACATTTGTGAGCACTTAACAAATGCCTGTCAACTGGCTAAATCTGAAGTCGTTACAGAGATAGAGAGTTTATTATTTGTGGAGTGGGCTCTGTGGAAGATGGAATGGAGGCCAGCTGCTTGGGATGACTGTGTGCTGAAGGAATGTGTGAAATGGATGTTGCTGCCTGATGCCGCCTTCAGAGTGGATCCTTGTTCGTTTATCCTCATTCTATACATTGGCAAGGTGAAGTCTGAGCTGGTGCGTTGGAGAGCCCATCCAAGTTGTAGCTGATTGTGGTAAACTGATAGCCACTGATTTGGGGGCAGCAGACTTTGAGGAATGAATCTGAGATTAGTGGGGTTGCATAATCTCTCTTCATCTTGGGGAAGGGACTAGACCTCCCAGGGGCTAGCCTGGGATAGCACATCTCCCAGGGATTTGTCGAATAAAGTTTTCCATGGCTAGCCAGGGTGACAATCCTTACAAGGACCACCCTACAATGAAAGACCTCGAAGGGGATGGTGTGAGGGAAAATTCCTCTTACGTGCTTGCCTGTCATCCTCACAGCATACGTTGTACTTGATGAGGGAGTGACAGGGCCCAGCTCTTATATTAGAGAACCCAGTGTGGCCCCAGCATCCTAAGGCCATGCTGCTGACACCTTTGGGCTGCCGAGTGAGGCTTCTCTTGGGTGAGATCCCCTGTGTTCCATGCACACGCTCCTCAGTCTGCTGCTCTGTCTGATGTCCCTCACTGGGGCTGGCTGGTGGTAGTGGACCATGGCTCATGTGGAAAAGGCCAAATGTGCTTCCTATTTTGGAAACTGAACTTCTGCCTGAGTCAGGAACTGTGCTGGCCTCCCTGCCCGTCTCTACCCTAAGAGCTGGGATGTTTGACAGGGCAGGTCTCTGGGGAGATGCCCTCTGTGGTCCAGGGAAGGGTGAGTGTGTGGTTGTAATAATAATTAAAAGATTATAACCATTGTAATTATAATTATGGCCCACCTTTCTATAGCTCTTAAGGCTAATAAAGTCCTCACTACAACCTTTAGACATAAGTTATATACGTATTATTATCCCCGTTTTGCTGATGAGGAAACAGAGAGGTGAGAGGCACTGTGGCCTAACTGGAAAATACCTGCTTTTGGAGTCAGTGTCTGGGTTCATATGCTGTCTTTGCTGCTTACAGTGGTTCCAGAGCTTAATAGCGTTATGAGCTTTCATGAGTGCCGAACCTCACTAGGTGTCAGTGAGAGAGAGACTGGAGAGGATCTGGAGGGCTCTTTCTGATTTTTGATGTGATCCTATGAAGCCTGGCTTCATAGTGCTTATCCAGGTCACACAGTTAACTGTCAGAATTGAAGGTCAAACCCATCTGTCCTAACTTCAGAACCAGCACTCCATCTCCTCTGCTACGTGTTTGCATGACTCATAACCCATGTACCTTTGTTCAACAACTGAACAAAGCCAGTACTATATACAAGGTGCTGTACTAGTCACTGGGTTAATGCCTACCCCTAAGGCGTTTGCATTGTATTGGAGAGGATACTACAGGCAAGTAAATAAATAAGAATAAAGAGAGAGAGAGAAGGGAGAGAGAGAGGAGAGGGAGAGGCAGAGGGAGAGAGGGAGAGGGAGAGTGTGAGATGGAGAAGGAGGGGGGGAGAGAGAGGAGAGAGAGAGAGAGGGAGGGAGAAAGAGAGGGGAGAGAGGGGGGAAGAGGGGAAGAGAAAGAGAGGGGGGGAGGAAGAGGGAGGGGAGGAGGGAGAGAGAGACAGGGAGGAGGGAGAGGGGGGGAGAGAGAAACACACACAGAAAGAGGGGAACGGGGAGGGGGAGAGAGAGAAAGGAGGAGAGAGAGAGATGAGAGAGAGGAGGAAAGAGAACTAAAGAGAGAAGAGGGAGAGGAGAGAAAGGGGGGAAGAGAAGAGGAAAGATGAATAGCTGGGGACAGAGGAAAGAGATCAAGGAAAACTCCACTGTGGAGGTGACACTGAGTTGAGCCTTCAAGGAAGACAAGATTTCTTCAGGTTGAAGATGAGGAATGTGGCTTGTGCAAATGTATGGTAGGGAGAGTTGGAGGATCAAAGTTGGGACCTAGCTACCACCAGTCCATCTAGGTGGGATTGTAGAGTTTTCAAAGATGAGTCAATAGCAGTCCTTATTCAGGAATTTCAGGAATTCAGGAATCCAATCACATTTGGGCTGGATATATAGATTTTAGAATTATCTGTGTAGAGATGGTACTTGAACTTATAAGTGCTTTGACCTTTCCTCCCCTATAGAGCTGTGAGGAGACTTGACTCTACCTCATCCATAACTATTTTCCCCATTAGATTATATGTCTCTCCATTTACATCCAGACACAGTTATTTCCCTGACCCTCAGGTCCTGATCCCAATTTACTGTGAGACACTGTAGGTATCAGCACTGCATGGATGTACCCTAGTATATTGCGCCTTATCCCACTATATCTTCTACCCTAATATTGAACCTGATAGGATCAAGCCGCTGGTCCTCAGCACTGCTTTCAAGGCCCTCTACCTTGAATAAGGCCCATTTGGCCTTATTCTGCTTCCGACCTCATTTCCCCTTCCCCACCAGTCCTTCGCTCCAACCAAATCTGCTTGCAGATCTTCAAATGACTTTTTATATGGACAAAAGCAAGTCAGTTCGCTTCTCTGGCTTCAGTAAAATGATGGGTTTGGCTTAAATGCCCTCTAAGGGCCCTTCCAACCTGGGCCTTCCATGTTCTAAGGGCCCTTCCAACCTTGCCATTCCATGTTCCAAGTGCCCCTTTCACTCTGACAGTCTCTTTTCTAAGGGCCTTTCCATCTTTAAGCTCCCATTTCTCCCCTGTTCACTAATTAGTCTTTGGACACAGCGTGCTTATCCATTCTCTGCCTTTGCTCAACAATCACACTGTTATAATTTAACCTTCTGGGAATGTTATTAGCATTCATCCCAGGGCTTCAGATATAGAGGAGGCTGCTGGAGGTTGGGGGATTCAGATGAGAAATGTCAGGCCTTTCTGCAGTAACTCTGGTCCACTCATGTATCCAAGAGTGGGAGTTCAAAATGGAAGACTCTCAGAGTAGGATGAGGCCTCAGAAGTCATCTAGTCCTAATGCTAACTCCATGGGCTCAAGCCTGAGCCATGACCCTGGCCCCAGGCTAAGCCTCCTCAACCCACCTGAGATTTTCTGTTGGTAAGAAGGTGAGTAAATGGGTCCAGTTCAGAACCTACAAGCTGCTGAGGTCTGAGTCATCATCTCAGTTTGAGGAGGACAAAGATCCTTTGCTGATTTTAATGGATCAGAAATCAGAAGGTCAGAGCTGAAAGGGTCCTTAGGACATAAGAATACAATGTCAGAGCAGGAAGAGACCTCCTCAGAGACCATCCTAATTCATTTCCCTCATTTTGCAAGGGAGCAAACTGTGGCCCAGACAGGGGAAGTGATTTGTCTGAGGTCATACAGGGAGTTTTTGGTAGTGCTAGGACTGGCTAGAATCCAGGTCTCCTGAATTCCTAGCAGAGGGCTTTTTTTTTTACTTCAACGGACTTTTGACAGTAATGGTTCACACAGAGCTGTTTAAGGATTGCAAAGATATTATCTGATCTGGTTCTTACAGCCCTGTGCGGTAGGTGATGTTATCACCCCCACTTCACAGATGAGGAGCTCGAGGCTCAGAGATGTGACTTGTGTAGAGTCACATAGCTAGGAAATATCAGAGGAAGGTTTTAAACCCCAGGTCTTCTGTCTGTTGCTGCATATTGTCCATCCAGACCACTGGGAGAGTCAGACCTCTATGTATGTATCCTTCATGACCCTGACACCTCGTGTCTGGGGCTTCCTTGCCTTGGCATATCTTGAGGAGTCTTGTTTCTGTGCCCACTTTCCTCACCAGTCTGTCAGCTTTCAGGGATATCCTTCCTCTTCTCGCCCCAAGGACCTTGCGTCCGACTGACATCAAGCAGAGCCTTGTAGTGAGGGCTGCAGTACGTTCAGTTGCCTAGAGAGATACTAAGGTTCCTTTTCCTTTTGGAAGTTGTTGAGAGGAGGGGCAGAGGGGGCAGCTGTAGGACTAACCTACCATGGGGCTTCCATGACTTCCTACCCAGCCTGGGATTGACCTTGTTTATACCTAAGAGGCTTAATTTTGTAGCCTGACAATGCAGGGGAAGTGAATGGTTGGGATCAGAATCCTGAATCACAGAATTTCAATCTGCAGAGTATGATCTAATCCAACCCTATAAGATCCAGAATCTCTTTTATAGCCCTGTTGACAAATGGTCATTGAGCTTATTGCTTGAAGACCTCCAGGAATGGGGAACTCATTCCCTCATGGGGGGGTAGTAACCCACTGCATTGTTAAATTAGCTCTTATTATTAGTTCTTTATGCGAACAAAAATCTCCCTTTCTTGAACTTCCTCAGATTGCTCTTAGTTCTGCCTTCTCGGACGAAGCAGAAGGTGGCTAATTCCTCTTCCCTAGACAGCTCTTCAGATAATTGAAACCAGCTCTCCTGGCACAGACCCGTCACCCAAATCTTTACTTCTCCAGGCTAAACAAGTCCAGTGCCTCTTGTCAATCCCCATATGACATGATCTCTAGTCCTCTCACCATCCCGGTCACTCTGCTCTGGACACGTTTCAGTTTTTCAGTGTCCTTCCTAAAATGTGGCACCCAGAATAGAAGATGATCCCCCAGATGCAGTGTGACTAGGGCACAATGTTGCAGAAATGTCAGCTTCATCTTTGTGGACTCTAGCCTCCCAAATTACTTTGCAGTTAGTTCCTTGGCATGGGTTTGTATTTATTCTCTTTATATTTATGCTATCCATGCTTATGAAATACTTATCTCTCATATTAGAATGTAAATTCTTGGTTTTATTCTTTGTATTTGTATCTCTGGTGCCTATCACAGTGCCTAGTATACAGGAGCTACTTAATAAATTCTTGATTAATGTGACCCGATGCCATGTTAGTTTTTCAGCCTGCCCTGACACACTGTTGACTCATTGAGCTTGAAATCCACCAGAACCTCTGATCTTTTTCTGTTGCTTAGAAACACCTTTGGTCATTTCCATCTTTGTGCAGCTGATACTGTAGACCCAAGCATAGGACTTTACATTTATCTATCCCTATTATATTTCATCCTGTTGGATTCAGACCAGAGTTTATTTTTGCATTGTGACGATACTAGCCCTGGTGGCCACAGCTTTCATCCTGGCCATGTGCTAGGATCATCAGGATTATTGGCAATTTTATCACATGTGACATCTATGCCTTCATCTAAGGTCTTTGATTTTTTTAAAAAGTTGCAGATTTCTTTTGGATATAGGGAAAGATTCCCTAACAATTAGATTTGTCCAAAAGTGGAAGGGGCTGCTTTAGGAGGTAGTGAGTAGGCTCCTGGAGAGCTTCAAGTGATGGCTGAATGGCTCATTGTCTGAAATGTTGTAGAGAAGATTCCTGTTTTTCTGGAAGATTCTTTCCAGTTCTGAACTTCTCTGATCCTCTAACATTGAACAGAACAGGAGAGACAAGAGCCTTAGGGCACTCCATTAAAGACCTGTTGATCCTTCAGTGTTTCATTAATACTACTCTTTAGGTCCATTTATATAAATGTTTCAAACTGTTGCTAACTGTGCTACCATCTGATCCATATCTCTACATCTTCACAAGAATGTTGTATATGCACAGAGACTGTCAGCTGCTTTATGAAATCCAGTTATGTTAGGTTCACATAATTCCTATTATCTTTTAGTAACTCTGTCCAAAAAAGGGAAATGAGGAACCCTTCCTTCTCCCCCTCAAATATTTGCCCTCATTGAGGTTTGTGGATGGTGCTTGGCCAGTCATCCACCAACTGGCATTATTTTATTCAAGGTTACGTACATTGTTGTTCTTGATCAAACTATCTATTTATATTTATGCTGGCCATCTTCATTCCTTCTTCACCAGGACTATAATTCAAATCATGGCAACCAAATAGCAGTTATTAGGAACTTGTCTTATGCTGGGCACTGTGCTCATTGCTGGGTGTACAGAGATGAAAAATCATGAAGTCCTGACTTTGAGTTCAGCAGAAATGTTTTAAGCACCACTTGGTTGCTTACTAGGCTAGGCACAATCCAAGGTTTTGATAAGATACTCTTCCTTCCCTTTTGGAGTTTGCAGTGTGATAGGGGTCTAAGTGAATGAATATGGTGCAAATGAATTTACAAGAATTTATTAAGCCACAACTGTGTTAGGCTCTGGGGATTCAAAGACTCAAAAACAGGCATGTTAAGCCCTCCATGAGCTCACATTCTCATAGGGGTGAGGGGTAAGGGGGTGGGGAGAGGGGAGCAACCCAAATACATATAAGCAAAAACAAAATACAGACAAGGTAGATTTACAAGGTAATTTCATGGGTGTAGGCAGAGGTGAAAGAAGAATGGCACTAGGTCTTAATAAAGGATTTGTTAATAAAAGGATTTGTTCTGTGAAGTTTAGACTAGGTCAAAGGGTTTCCCTTGAGGATCTAGAGGCTGCAGGTTCCCCACCCCTAAGAGGATCAGTAAAAGTCTCATGCTGGTAGTAGTACTTGAACTGAACTTTGAAGGCAACCAGGAATCCTAAGGGCAAAAGGTGAGCCAGGTAAGACCTATGAGAAATCAGAAGAAGGAGAGTTTTCTTTCACATCTTAGGATCATAGAGTTAGAAGAGAGCTTAGTGGCCACCTAGTCCTCCTCCCCAGTTTAGAGATGAGGAAATGGAGGCCAGGGCAATTAAGTGATTTGTCCAAAGTTACAGAGAGTGTAAGTGTCAGAGGTAGGATTTGAACCCAGGTGTCCCCAACTCCCAAGTCCAGCACATGATCTCCCATGTGGGGTGGCCTCGGTATCTTACTGAAATTTTAAGCTATTGAAGCTTCCAGCTGCAATAAGACATTAGGGTCACGCTGTATGTTGCTGCCTCTTGGGTTATGGCAGGGAAGGCTTCATTTAGGACGTAGCCCCAGAGGTGGGTCTCGAAGGACAAGAAAGAAAGGATTGATGCTTCTGACTGGGAGAGATGGGGGATGACCTGTGTATTGGGTTGAATTCTGAATTTTGAGGTCACGGGAAATACAGTAGAAGAAATCATTTTTCTTCTTCCCTCTATACACTACTTAGAGATGGGGAGTATTTATCTAAGTAATTAAGTCCTGATGTGGATAGCCAATCTTCAAACCCAGCATTCAATAAGAAGGCTTCCTAGTGGGCCATGTGAAGGTTCTTGCCCTTGGCTTTACCCGTAGCTTTCCAGGGTATCAGTACCTCCCCTGGGAGCCATTCATGGGATTACTTTGTTATCTTGGCCTTTTGCAATTCTTCTCCCTTGTCAGGTCCATCTTTGACTTGGCACCTTTCTTTAAGCTGTCTCAATTCTCTCCCCATCCTTTCTAATCCTCTCTCCAGCCTGCAATGTTGTTCTTCTTTCTACCTCTCCACAGCCCACTGATCCTTCCAGGGTCCACTCAGGTTTCTACTTCTTCCTGAAAGCCCTCCCTGACTACCAGGAGCAACGAGTGGAAGTTATAGAGAGGGGTATTTCGGCTGAATTAGAGAAGTCCAAAAGTAGGCAGCTTTGGGAAATAGAAGGTTTTCCCAACTTAGGGGCTCTTCAAGTATAGCCTGAGGTGGATGCTTTTAGGGGATATGGTAGAAGGGGGTCCTTTGAGGTTTGGATTAGACTAAATGTCCCCTGATCTTCCTTCCCACGCTGAGATACTCCTGAACAGCAGTTCTCAAGTGTGGTCTGCAGATCCCTGGAGCATCCACAAGACCCTTTCAGGGAGATGGGAGGTCAAAACTATCTTTTCATTCTCCTTCTTCTTCTTCCTCTCCCTGTCCCTGTTCTTTCCCTTCTCCTTCTCTCTCTTCTTCTTCTTCTCCCTCTCCCTCTTCTTTTCCCTCTCCCTCTTTTTCTTCCTCTCTTCTTCTCCTCCTCCTCCTCTTCCTTCTCCTCCTTCCTCTTTTTTCATCATCATCATTGGTTTTAATTTCTAATAAAATTAATATTCATAGATATAACCCACATAAAAGCTCTTTGGAGGAGGGTCCTCAATTTTTAACAGTTTAAAGGGGCACTGAGACCAAAAAGTTTGAGAACCACCACTCTAGAAGATAATGTGGATTGTTGAGATACTGTCCTTCTGAGAATTTAAATAGCCTTCAGAAATTGGCCTCCATGAGACATAGGGACACTAAGAGTCTGAACCAAAAGGCAGCATGGTCTAATGGAAAAGATATTTGAGTCACAAAACCTAGATTTGAATCCTAGCCCTGCTAATAGTGACTATGTGACCATAGAATAATCCCTTCTCTTCCCCCTCGGAGATTCAGTTGTCTTATTAGTCAAATGAGGTGGTTTGGCTGGATATCTCTAAGGTCTTGATTGCTGCAACATTGAGACCTGGACTGCACTTAGATTCAGAGAATCAACATCACAAAAGCAAGATGAGGCAGGCCTATAGAGATGACAGTTTATCTGCAAGAGACCCAGGGGACTTGGTGAACCACATTTTTAATATGAGTCAATTGAGTGACACGGCAGCCAAGAGATCTAGTAAGTGTTTCAGCTTCCTTAACAGTGAAGTGATTTGCCCACAGTTGCCCTGTTGATAAGTAGCAGATGGGGACTTAGGCCCAAGCCGTTGGGTTCCAAAGACAACATTCTTGTTCTGCTTGTACCCAGGGAGTAGCAGAGCTAGGACCAAGGATGGGAGCTACAGGGAGGAAGATTTAAGCCCAAGGAGGAACTTTCTAAAAGAGTAGACTGGGTTACCTCAGGTGGTCATGGGTTCCTTCTCATTAGAGGTCTTCAAGAGAAGGCTAGATAACCCTGTGTTAGGTCTCTTATAGAAGGGAGCCCCATCTAGGTATGGGTCAGACTAGATGTCTCTAGAGGACCTTGCCAACTGTGAGGTTCAGTGATTTTCTGTGGCTGGAGAAAGGATGAGACTAAGCAGAAAAGGAGTTCGAAGCTTAATCCCCCTTTTCTGTCCTATCTCCGAAACAAACAAAGGCCACTCTACAGTAGCAGTTCTTAACCCGGGGTCTCTCAATGTGTGTTTTAAATTTTTTTTTTAAAGAAATAACTACTTCAATATAATTGGTTTCTCTTGTCATCTTATGTATTTTATTATATGCATCTAAAAACATTATTCTGAGAAGGGGTTTATAGGCTTCAGCAAACACCAGAGGGGTCCAAGACAACACAAAAACCAGTTTAAGAACCCCTGCCTGCTTTAGAGGAAACAAAAACTGCTTGAAGTTTCTGTTGGAGTAGGAGGAGAGAAAGACCAAGCTGCTTTCTTAAAGTGCTGAGTTAAGCTGGGAAAGCTAGGGGTAATGGGATCAGGAGTTGGCAAAGCTAAGGGCATATTTCCCTTACTTTCTTCCTCCCTCCCTCCTTCTTCCGTTCCCTCTGTCCTTCTTTCCTTCCCTCCCTGCTTCCTTCCTTCCCTCTTTTTCTCCTTCCTCCCTTTCTTTCTGCCTCCATTCCTCCCCTTCCTCTCTCCTTCCTTTCTTCCCTCCCTCCCTTTCTTCCTCCCTTCAGGAACCAGGGCAGCAGCCCTCAACTCTGCTTTTATCTTCCTCTGAAGTCCCTTCCAGAACAAGCTGGGAGATTGAGGATTGTTTGTTTCTCACTTGTACTTCATTCCCTCAAGAGGAACCAGAAGACTATATATTGAGAGAGGATTGTTGTGCAGAGAAGTGGGGGAGGATTTATACCCAGCACTTCTGAGGAGACCCAGTTCTCCTGGGGAAGGGCCTACTGGACCCTATGGGCACTTCCAACCATAAGCAGCCTTTTAGGGGGCGGCCAGGGACATAGCTACTTAGGGAGTCCAGGAAGGTGCCTTCCAGGGTAACGGTCTTGGGGTGGGGGGAAGGGTGACTACCCCAGAGAGCGGCTGCTGGCCGGGAAGGAGGGGCTAAGGGAGGGCAGGGGGAATAAACAAAGCTCTGGAGCTTAGCCCTCCTCAGGTTTCAGTTTACTTATAGGCTTAAAGGTCTATTTTGAGAGGGTCACGGGGCAGGGGAAGGTGTTCCCATCTGGGGAGGTAGCACATGGAGGCTTTGGATTATTACCCCTTCTTCACAGCTCCCAAACATCTGTGGTTTCATGCATGTGGGTATTCACCCCAGGCCTTCATTGCCTGGACAGCTTCCGAGGTCAGGAACATTTAACACCTAGTGGCCAACCTTTTGGAGACAGGCCTTTTACCCTTATTAGGTGGCCAAGCCTGTACCTTTCTAGCTTGGTGATAATACTTATTTCCATCTCTGTTCTCCTTTCAGGTTTCCAAAGTGTTTTTCTTAAGCTTAGGTAGTAGAATTATGATTCCAGTTTTACAGATGAGAAATCAGGGATGTTTCACATCCATGAGAGAGTTAGGGTTTGTGTTCCAATGGCCTTCGTCTTCAGGAGCCAGGGTCACTGCCCTGCCAAGATAGGATATCTGAGGAGGGCTTGTGTTTGAAGAGCTGACATGTGGAAGAAGGATTAACAGATTCCTTTTGGCCCTAGAAGGCAGAATTAGGAGCCACAGGTGGAAGTTGCAAAATGGCAGATTTCCTCACTGATATGAAAAAAAACCAAAAAGCAGTACTTTCCAACAATTGAGGTGGCCAAAAGTGGGATGGCTTGCTCAGTCCCTGGCTGTCTAACGGCAAAGGCTGAATGACCAGTAGTCTGGGATGTTGTAGGGTAGCTGCAGCTAGGTGGTGGTGTATTGAGTGCTAGACTTGGAGTCCAGAAGACCTGAGTTCAAATCCCTCCTCACATATTTATTTAGTTATGTAACCTTGGGCAAGTCCTCTCTCAGCCTCAGTTTCTTCATCTGTAAATTGGAGATAACAATAACTCTTTTCTCATACAGGTTGTTGTGAGAATCAAGTGAGGTAACCTACTTAACATCCTTTGCCAAACCTTAAAGAGCTATGCCGTTGTTGTTCAGTCATTTCAGTCATGTCCAACTCTTCCTGACCCCATTTGGGGTTTTCTTGGCAAAGATACTGGAGTGGTTTGTCAATTCCTTCTCCAGCTCATTTTACAGATGAGGAAACTGAGGCAAATGGAGTGAAGTGACTTCCCAGGATCATGCAACTAGGAAGTATCAGAAGCTGTATTTGAAAATGCAGGTCGCTGCCCTTAAGGATAAGTATACATATGATATATATAGCTAGTTGTTGTTGCTCTTGTATCATTAATTATTACCACCCTTCCCTGTGGTCTATCCTCTACACTGGGTTGTTTCTCAAGGAAGAAACAGCACTGGATTATTAACCCACTATAAGAATCGAGGAAACTGAGACCCAGAGAAGTGACCTGTGTAGACTGTACATGCTGAAGCTTTAGGCTCACCTTTAGACTTTTGTACCACTTCATTTTGTACCTGTCCAACACATAATATCGTTTATTATAGTTCTATTGTTTGTATCTGATATCTCTCCTAGATGGTCAATTCCTTGAAGGCTGGTATTTCATATTATCTGAACTGTGTATCTAGCTCCCTCAGCATGAAGCACATGGTAGGCACTCTAAAATATCTGTCAAATGAACGGGTGAATACAATTGTGTTGGTAACAATATATGAAACAATGTAGGGGAATGTTTTGAAAATGTGTCAGGTCTTATACAGATGGGAGCTGGGGTCTTCATAGAATTTCTGTCATTATAATTCCTGCCCCCACTGCTCCCCAGCTTCTATGCCAGCCTTTGTGGCATATGAGATAGAAGGCACAGTACTTGTGATGACTAGAAAGACCAATCTCTTAGGGCTTCAGATTTTCCAAAACCATTCAAAAATTATAGGATGTGCAAGACTATCTCTATACTATGTGCCCTCTGTGGGCCTAGAAGAGACAGGGTAGACCTGGAACTCTGATTTCCTGGAGCCCTTAGACTGGGAACAAAAAGGTGGCCCCATCCTTTTAAACTCAGTGGGACTGAGGTTTCTCTAGTTAACCTCAGGGCATCCCAGTCAGAGACAGATTCCAAAGCTAGGCCCAGTCTCTGAAACACAGCCTTCATTTGATGGTGTACAGGAAGAGAACCCCAGGACTCAGTCATTCTCATTCATACTCTCAATCTCTCTCTCCCTCCCCCTACCTCTCTCCTTCCCTCCCCCCCACCCTTTCACACACACACGAAGGAGGAGCCCACTCAGCTTTTGATCTGTCTGGGAGTTCTCCACCCCCATTTCCCCCTCATTTGTTCCCTTCAACCCCATTGTGACCTCTCTCTATTCTTCCCTAACCCTAGTTCTTTCTCTTTCCTTGTTCATCTTGCAGTCTCATTTCTTCTCTTCCTTTTTTTCTCCCTCCTACCTCAGGTAGGTTTGGTAAAGGAAGAAGGCTTGTCTTGGAACTAAGAAGACCTCCACTGAGTTCTGACGCTTACAGGCTTAGCAAACTTTCGCCAGCCCACTTCCCTTCTCTGAGGGTTAGCTTCATTTCTCTGTAAAATGAGGGGTTTCAACTAGATGGTCTCTCAGGCCCCTTCCCCCTTGAAATCTACGAACCCAAATGGGTATAATTAAACCTTGTACTGTCCAGAGCTGATGTGAGGAAGGCCTTCAAGTACGATTAAAAAGTGAATTTTCCTTATAGTTATGCCCTTTCTAGGTCGAGTGTCTCTACTCTCCCCTTTCTCTCTTTTCTTTTTGGTTCCTGTTCTCATCCTTTCTTTCCTCCCTCCCGCATTCTGCAGTTTTCCCTCACTCTTTTCTCTCTACCTCTACTCACCTCTTGTCTTTCTCCCCTCCTCTTCACTCATTCTCCTCCTCCTTTTCTTCTCCCTCCCTTTCTCCCCCCTCCCCTACTCCTCCCCCATCCCCTTCTCCCCCCTTCACTTCTCCTCCCCCTCCTCTCTCTCTCTCTACTCGGCTCTCTTCTCTCGCTCCCCGCCTCTCCCCGCCCCCAGTCCCAGCTCTGCTCTGGCCCCAGCCCAGTTCCCTGCCTCCGAGGGCCCTCCCCCTTCCCCGATCCTGGCCCCGTTGGCCCCTCCCCACCGGGCCGGCCTGGGAAATGCCTAAGGGGCCCCGTGAGCTGGAGAGGTGAGTGTGTATGTGTGTGTGTGTTCGCTCATTCGCTTGCTCGCTCGCTCGCTTGTCAGCGTCATGTGCCCAGCAGGGCAGCCCCAGACTGGTTCCCGGCGGCCGTATTAAGGTCACACACTCACCGTGCAGCCCCACACAGCCCAGCCCAGTCCGGCCCGGCGCGGCGCGCCGCGGCGCAGCGCAGCGCTGCCCAGCCCGGCTCAGCCCAGCTCAGCCCCGAGCGGCGCATCGCTGCGCAGCGCCCGGCAGCGCGGCTCAGCCCCTGCGAGGAGCCCCGATCGCTCCCCTCGGCTCGGCTCCGCTTAGCTCGGCTCCGCTGCGCTCTCCTTCCCTGGCCGGCGCCCCGGCGGTGACTCAGAGGTGAGCCCCCTTCCCCCGCCCTCTCCCCCACAGCTGCCCTTGGACCCTGCGGGAGCACATGGGGAGAGAGGTGCGCTGGGGGATACCAAGCCCTGGGCACATTTGGGTGGCTTGTGAAAAACGCCCTTCTCCCAGGCCTGGCTCAGGGCTTTTCTTTCCTGGAAGGGGGGTGGGGAAGGCTGGGGATGGCTTCTTTGTTTTGGGGAAGCTTCCTGTGCCGAGTGTGTGTGTGTGTGTGTGTGTGTGTGTGCTCGCGCGCTTGTGTGTGCGCATGCATACACACATGTGGGTGTCATTGTGCTCCCGGCTGTGCTTTAGAACATGTGGAAGTTGCAGCTTTGGACTCAATATTTAGAGGAACTTCTAACACTGAGAGCTAGTGCATAGTGGCCTAGGCTTCATCCGCTTGTGGTAATGAGTTCCCCATCACTGGAGGTCTTCAAGCAGAGGCTGGTTCATGCTCGGATACGTTGTTGTACTCGGCCCTTTGGGTCCGTTTCAGCTCTTGAGATTACCTGATCCCCTGTGGACAGGCATGTGCTGTGAATATGATACCTATTTTTATGGTGCTGTAAGCTTCTCCCTTCTGGGAGGGGGTGCCTTCTGGCGCGTCTGTGGGGTTCAGTATGTATGTGTGTTCGTGGGGGCACAGCCCGGGGAATGTGCGTGCAGCTGGGTGTACTTTGTTGTAGAGACTGCCAGAGAATCGGGGTTCCCCGTGGGCTGGTCTTCGCGAACATGTGTTGGTGTGCATGCCCCCGCACATCTGAACCCACTGGCATGTGGATGAGCGTGAGTCTGTGTTGGTGTACACATGGGTGTGGAAGTAGGTTTTCAAAAGGCTGTAGGAACAGGAATGCATGGTTCTCACTCTCAGAAAGAAGCAGCCTTTCTGGCAGCAGAGCAGTGTTGGTCCCCAGCACCTGTGGGAGCTGGGGGGAGGGAGGGGGAAACCTGTTGCTTTCAGCTGGATGTTTGGCTGAAGTTTGGGGGCCATCGTGTGTGTGTGCGTGTGCGCTCATTTCCGGAGCAAAGAGGTGTGGAGGTGTGTGTGTGTGGCAAAAGAGGGTCATATGTGACTTCAAGAGAGCCAGTGTTCCCATGTATATCTATGGGAATATATGTTGGGGGAGGTGAGTGTTTATTTGGCGTGTGTGTGTGTGTGTGTGTGTGTGTTTGTATGTGTATGGTGGCGGGTTGTATTTGTGTGTTCTTGTCAGAATGTGTGGTGATATGTGTATTCTGGGTGAAAACGAATAGGGGAGAGTTTGGGTATTGTTTAAGAGAGACCTATGTGTTTGGGGGTGGTGTATGTAGGTGTGGAGTGGGGAGGAGGGAGGAGGTCTATTTGGAGATTTTGAGTTAGTGTGTTGCAGGAGAGTATGTGTATATGTTTGAGGTGTGTTTATGTGTTCTTGTGTTAAAATGTATGTCAGAGGGGAATTTGTGTCTGTGTGTAGTGGTGGGGAGGGTGTATCTTGGGGAAATGAATGCTCCTTGCTGGAGGAAGTATGTGTGGGGATTTTGTGTATTTGCATCTTTGTATAGCTAGAGATGTATGTGTATGGGTGTGTAAGGAGGGTATTTATAGAGGAATGTGAATGTGTGCATATCTAAGAAAGGGACCTTGTTTGAGTGGGCTCTGTAGGAGTTGGACTTGGGTTTGAAAGAGATGATATTGCTTTGGAGATTAGCTGTGGGCTCAGGAACAATCGATGTCTACCCCAGACCCTCATAGTTGTAGCTCTGGGCACTGAGATTGGATCCTCCTTGCTAGAGATGAACAGTTCCTGGCTTTGATAGTCACATTTTCCTCTCTTGTTCATGCCTCTCTTTTCTATTCTCATCTCCCAGCCTTTTCTCTTTGGGCCTGGGGCAATTCTCTTTACCCCTTGATCTAGCCTGTCTCCCTCTAAGTTTTTCCACCCCCTAGCACACCTTCATCCTACTGAAAGAAGGTTTGCCAGTACTAGTTGCTTTTCCCAAACATCCCTCCCTTTCCTTTTCGCTTCCCTGCCTCTCTTCTCTTTTGCCCCAGCCCCAGGTGGGGAGAGGTCTGAGAATTAACTGCCCCTGTGGATCATACTGTTACTGAGAGGCAGCCTGGTTAAAAGAGCTTTCTGGCGTGGGTGTCAGGGGCTCCGGGAGTCACTGATCCCAGCTGCTTTGCTGTGGACTTGTAGCGTGACTTCAGGGATATTAATTATTCCCAGTCTCTAGGCTGTAGTTCTAAAATTCTGTTATTGTGAGGCAGGGCTTCCCAAGCCATTTTCAGCTTCTGTACTTTCTGGCTTTTCAGCAAATCTTTCCATACACCTTCATCAAATAAAGAGATCAGTTTTTTAAGAGCTTACCATGTGTATGTATGAAATAGATTAAAGAGATTAATTAGGTTTTCTTCTGCCAAGAGTACACACAGAATTTTGTAACTTCAGTGATTGAGATCAGTTTGGAGTTTGTGGATCATTTCATAAGATAATATAGTTGCTTTGCCAGATAATCCCCTTATTCTGTTGACAAGTTTCTTGTAACTTTTGGGGAGTCTGCAGACGCCAGGTTTAGAACTTTGAAACACTGCTCTTAAAGGTGGCTTATGGGAAGTGTGGAGTAGTGAAGGAACTCTGGACTTTAGAATCCAAAGACCTGGGTTCAGATATTGCTGTTTATTGGTCAGTGACTGTAGGTTGCCATTTGACCTCTTCCAGGCCTAGGTTTCTCATGGGTAAAATGGAAGGTTGATATGCAGCTCTAGCTTTAAGGTCCTTTCAAACTCAAAAGTTCAGTGGTAAGTGGAGATACATGGGAGAAAGTAGATAGTCATAGACTGTCAGAGTAGGTAGAGATGTGTGCCCTGGAGGAACTTCCACCCCAGGGGTTCCCCCACTCCTGATTGTTGCTGCTTACTGTCCCACTTGTTGTTCCAGGAAAGCCCCAGTCATGCTTCATCACTCTCCTTTTTAGCCTTTTAGTCAATTACCTTACTTCCTCATTTGTACCCTTTTCTTCACTTCCCCTAGCTCTCCAGTTCTGGAATCATGGACCACAATCACTGTTCTTGGATGGGACGAGTCAGTCTCCTCCTCCTTTAGACTTCAGTAATCAATCTTCCCAGTACCTTTTTGGACCAAAGAGTTCTTCCATGGCCATCACTTGCAGGTAGCACAGTGGATGGCCCTGCACGTGGAAGCAGGAAAGCACTCTGAATTCTGTCTCAGACATTCTCTAGCTGGGTAACCCTGGGCAAGCCATGGAACTTCTCTGAGCCTCAGTTTTCTCATCGGTAACCTACCTCATGGGGCTGTTGTGAGGCTTTAATTAGATAACTTATGTAAAGAGTTTTGCAAACCTTAAAGAGTTCTCTGTGCATGAGCTGTTATTATCTCTATGTGCTTCTGACATTGGAATGTAGTTTCCTTGAAGGCAGGAACTGTCCTTGCTTTTGCATTTATATCCCTGGCACTCAGCACAGTGCTTGGCACATAGTCAGCATTAAATAAATGCTTTTTCATTCATTTATTCATTCAGCTAGTTCAGGCCTCTTCTTTTATAGAAAAATATATTGAGACCCCAGAGAGGAAGGGACGTGCCCAAAGTCATATAGAATCATTAGCAAGGAAGAGGCTTGAACCTAGGTTTCCTAGGTTCCCAGTCATATGTTCTTTCCATACCATACTGTTTCATATAATTCTGGGAGTGCACTTTGTTGTTTTTGTTGTTGTTCAGTTTTTTCAGTTGTGCCTGACTTGTCGTGACTCCATCTGGGGTTTTCTTGGCAAAGATGCTAGAGTGGTTTCTCATTTCCTTCTTCAGCTCATTTTACAGATGAGGAAACTGAGGCAAACAGGGTTAGGTGACTTATCCAGGGTCATGCAGCTAATATGTTTCTGAGGCTGAATCTGACTTTCGTATTCCTGACTCCAGGCCCACTGCATGATCTGGCTGTTTCAGGAGTGCTGTGGAACAAACCTTTATTAAGAGCCTGCTAGGTGCCAAGCACTGTGCTGGACAGTGGGGCTACAAGGACAGAAAGAAGCTTACATGAATGTTTGATGTGTCTAAGAGTTGGGAATTAGGACTTCTAATTTCTAATAAGGGCCTCTTTTCCTTTGCCAGCTTTTTCCTGCCAATCAGTGAGCCCCCTTTTCACGCCCCTTGCTTGGAGAGGAGTAGTCTCCCTGGGCCCAGGCATCAGGGCCGGGTCCCTACCTGGCCTCCCTTTCCTGAGGAGCAGCAAGTTTCTGTTGCTCAGGCTTTGTTGGGGGAGTTGGGCTTGGGCTTGGAAGTCCCTCCTGAAGAAGACCCATGAAGCCCTGGGTTCCTGCCTTTCTCTCTTCTTTTTTGCCTTTTAGCAGGGGAGGCAACAGGGTTGAGACAAAGATGTGTGGGCTAACCAGGAGTGACTGGCATTTCCTCTTACACACACACATACTCTCTCTCACACACACGCACACTCACACTCTCTCTCTCTCTCTCACACACACACACACACACACACACACACACACACACACACACGCACGCACACATGTATGCCCTCATACTTGCCATTTCAGACACAAATCCATGCACATACATGCATATATCCACACTTTCCCTCCCACTGAGTTGGTTACCTGCTTGTTCATACTCACTATCAATAAGCATTTATAAAGTGCCCACTGTGTGCCAGGAAGTGTAGTCAAGCATTGGGGGTACAAGGAGAACAACACTGCATTTCACGCTCTTGAGGAACTCCCAGTCTAATGGAGGAGACAGCATCTGAATAACTCTGTCCACATAGGATAGACACAGCGTACTCATGCCCACCTATCTCTGCATGTGCTTGTATACGTATAGACCTCTAAACATAGACACCAGCACCCACATTTACAAATGTGTAGGCACACACATACAGATACACATCTGATACCCCCCTCAACACGCAGCTGCACACCTAGCCACACACATAGTTATCCTCGTATTGTCTCTCTGGTGCATATAAGCAAAGGAAGACAGACACTGATATGCTATGCACAAACTCATACGTGTGTATACACACATAGGCACACAACAAACAGAAGCACTCTTCATACAGTCAGCTATGTACATATGGTGTTCCCCCTGCCCCATGTAAAAAATATGTCCAGGAGACAAAACAGACATGCCCATGTATATACAAGCTCCCTTTCATTCCCCTGCACACACACATACACACAGAGAACATACACACACACACACACACACACACACACACACACACACATACACATATACATACACACATACACTTCAGGTCCCCGCAGCTGTCTCCTTGCCCACAACTACTGTTTCTCTTTTCTCAGCTCAGAAGGGGAGGCTGGGGTGTTGCTGGCCTGGGAAGAGGTGAGGGGAATTTCCCCAGCGCCTGTGTGGGTGTGGGGACCCTTGACACTAAGATGCCTTCCATCTCTGGGGATCTATGAGCCCCAAGTTGGGCGGTAGGCCAGAGCTGGGAGAATCTGGCAATAGCCTCCCCCTTATCTTTTTGGTTGGGGGGAGGGCGGGGGATGTGGGAAGGTGTTTCTGACAGCTGCCCCACGGCGTCATATCCTTCCTTCTTGGCTGTTCTACGCTGACCTTCCTGGGTCAGCCAACTCTGTAACACCGGAAAGTGTGGCTAAGAAACCCTAGCTAGGGCCCTCCTGGTCTGTGTGACTGCAGGGCATAGGTCACCCCATGACCTCCTTCCTCATGGTGGTGGAAGTATCACTGCTCCCTGGTCAGAATGAGGCAGAGACAACTGCCAACAGCAGTATGTTCCAAAACACCACTATCTCATTGGCTCTTTACTAGAGATCCCTGTGAGGTAAGGAGGGAGGTAGGGTGAGCAGGGATCATAGGATCCTAGGAGCTAAAACTGGAAATGACCTTGGAGAGCATCTGGTCCAGTCTCCTTCATTTATACATGAAGAAACAGAGACCTAGAGAAGGTAAAGAGACTTTGCCACGGTCACCCAGGTGATAAGGTACAGAGTCAGGTTTGGAAACCAGGTCCTTTGAGATCAAGGTCATGGGCTTTCTCATTGTACCAGTCTCTCATTAGCCTCATTTCACAGGTGGACAAACCGAGGCCCTGAGTGGACATGTGGGCAGCTATGTGGCACATTGCTGGGCTTGGAGTTAGGAAGACCTGAGTTCAAATGTGGCCTCAGAAACTAGCTCTGTGACCCTGGGCAAATCATTTAGCTCTGTCTCAGTTTCTTCATCTGTAAAATGAGCTGGAGAAGGAAATGGCAAACCATTTGGGTATCTCTGCCAAGAAAACTCCAAGTGGGGTCATGAAGACTGAAACAACTAAATGACAAAAGAGGACATGTGGCGTGTTTGTAGTAGGAGAGCCTGGAACTAGAACCCAGTTCTCTTGACTCTTTAGCTCTGACATCTTCAGTTCTGTTCTGACATTCCCTCTAGTTCCCTGACATTCTGTGGCTCTAATACGCCAAAAGAGTGCACCTTGGCCATGTTACTCAGTGGGTCAAACATGGTGGTATTGAAGCCAGGGTTGCCAGTTTGATCCCTCCATGAGTCAGTTAACTGTTTGCTGAGTCCTCATTCTAGTCACTGTCTGAGTCCTAATCCTAGCAGCTACCTCAAAGTTCCATACTTGAGGGCATTAGGACACTCCCTGACAGGAGAGTGGGGTTGGTTCAGTGCCCCACCATCCCTGCTGCAGTAGACACAGTGTGGAGCCCATGTGGTCACCTACACAGGTTAGTTATCTCATAGTAGGAGTGATGGCAAGGTGGAGTCAGAATAATGGATTTTAAAAAATTATTTTTCCCTCTCTTCCCAGAAGTTGCTGGCTTTTGAACAGCCCAGAATTTATGGAGACGCCTGTGGGGAGCAGCTTTGAATACTGCCACGCGCAACATCGCGCCCGCCGGTGAGGAGGCGCCTGCGCCCAGCTGTCACCATTCAAGGCTCCTGCGAATGGCTCCCAACGCCCGGCGTCCGCCCGTGGCTGTCCCTGCTGCCTGAGCCCCCTGCTGCTCCCAAGGACTCCCCGTACCCCGATGGGGTAACGTGACCCAGGACGCCGTCACTGCCCCGAACTTTTCAGTATCTACAGAGGCCTTCTCTCCCCAGTCGAGTTCAGTTTTACGTTGCTTCTGTTCCTTGGGTTTTTTTTCTTTTTTCTTTTTCTTTTTTTTTTTTAAACTTGGATCCCTCTGTTCTTTTGGTTGCCCACCCCAAGAGTGGAAGAGGGAAGGCTGAAGTGGCTCCTTGAGCATCTTTCTGCTGCTGGACGGACTGGGCTGTGTACAGCTGCATCCCACTGCCCAGACGGGGGCTCACAGAACAGCAGGATCTATGGTCTTTGTCCTTGGGGCCCTCTTCTCCCCATCCTACCCCATCTAAGTATTTGGCTTCAAGTTCTGGAGTCTTGGCCTGGTTGTTACGTGTATAGGAGGGCTTTTTTGGGGGTGGGGGGAGGGGTGTATTTTTTTTTTTAAGAGTCAGGCTTTTTGGTGATTTTTTTTTGCTTTTGTTTTTCTTTTTAACAGACTAGAACCCTTGTGACAACCGTAACACGTTCCCAGAAGCCGATAACATTTGCACAACATTTGTGTTGGTTTTGAGGGGTGTTGCTTTTTAACTCTTCTTTTCCCCCCACCCTCAAAAAGCACAGGGCTCTATTTTTCTCATCTGGGTGTTTTATTTTATTTTAATTTTTTTTTTGGTGGAGGTAGGGATCTGACGGGCGCCCTGGTCCCTTTGTACCTCCCCATCCCTGATTGCTCCTCTGGTCTTCCCCCCTCCCTGGCCCCTTTCTTACCTTCCTGCTGCCACAAGAGGCCACACCATGGCTCGGATGAACCGGCCAGCCCCTGTTGAGGTCTGCTACAAGAACATGCGGTTCCTCATAACTCACAATCCCACCAATGCCACCTTGAACACCTTCATTGAGGTAAATCCCTTCAGTGGGCTGGGACATATGGGGGCAGTGGGGAGAGGGTGAGCATCTAGAGGCCTTGGTTCAGATATGAGCTCTGCCATTTTAAATTCTGTGTCCTTGGGGTGAAACACTTCACCTCTCAAGTGTGCTCGTCCATAAAATGAAGAGGGTGGATGAGGGGATTGCTGAGGCCTCGTTGAGCTCTTATAAGGTGGAATTCTGGGGGTTTTAGTCTTAATAATCCTTCACCTCCCCACTAGTCCTTTCTTGACATCTCATTGTGACATGGAGGTAACCCTGGGTCTTTGCAACTCGGAAAGGCTAAGTTTGGAGAGGTCCGTTATCGGACACTTGGCCACCAGGTGATGATGGAACTGAGGAAACCAGAACTGTATCCTGTAGCATCAGGAGGCTGTGATTTCCACCAGTGGCAGTTCTACTCACACCAGTGAAATCACAGAGCCTTAAAGTATGGAGGGATAATTGCTCACATCCCTGTGGCCCAGAGGAAAGAGCTGTGGACACTGCAATAGGGAGACCTGGCTTTCAGTCCCAACTCTGTCACTGACTTGGCATGCTGCCATGGACAAATGTCCCCACAGGGTTACACTGGCCACGTGGGTTATATGACTGAAAAGGAGCCCCACATGTTTTCTTCCCTTTACCCCAGGACACAGTGTCTTTAGCTGGTGGCTGTAGCTGCTCTTTGCAGAGAACAGTAGTGTTTGCAGACTCCCTTGGCTGTTGGCAGTGCCTGGTGCTTTGTCCAGCATTCTGCTACATTTTCCCATGGGCAAAATCCGGTGGAGGTTTGAAGACCTACCAACTGCCACCAACTTTTAGGAAGAGCACTGTGGTGGCAGTCAGAAAACTTGGGTTCAGATTCTGACTGTACTACTTATTATGTGATCGTAGGCAAGTGCTCTTTCCCTCTCCCCCCTTTTTAATTGCATTTTCTTTAAATAAGGGAGTTGGACTAACTACTTTTGAGGTTCCTCCCAGCTCTAGGTGTGTGATCTTCTAAAGTCCCTTGATGCTCCAAGTCCTGTGATCTATTACCTGACATGGCCCTGTTAGCAAAGCTCAGCTGCGTTCGTGGAACCTGCGGCAAACCGTATGGAATCTCTCATTGTCCGTAGAACTTGCAGCTTTTGAGGCTGCTTTCTTCTGGAGAACTTGTCATGTTAGCTCCTCAGCTAGCCCTCTTCCGCTTCCTGGTGACCAATTCACCAGGCTAAAATCTGCTTGGGGGCTCTGGTCTGCAGTCCGTGCTCCTTGCTGTCTGGCCTACGGTTTGCTTTGGGAACTGTGTCTGTTTTGCTTTTGGTGCCATCCTCTTCCATAGTTTCCTGCCTATTGCAAAAAGAGGTATGGATAAAGGAGATGAGAACGACATAGGGTTCCACAGAGTCCTCCTTCTCCCTGTCCGAAGCTAGGAAGGAGGGCTAAATCAGGGTACTCTGTCAGGATTGGATGAGATCCCATTGGGTTATAGAACCATGGTCTAAATCTAGTAAAGTAAAATTTAATCGGTTTAAATGCAAAGTATTTTTTTTTTTTTGATTAAAAAAGTCAACTGTGTGAATACAGGATTTGGGAGGGCAGTTGTTCAGATATTTGAAGGACTGCCCTGTGGTTTAAGGATTAGATTTGAGGCAACTAGGTACCACATTGTATAGAGGACTGGGCTTGGAGTTAGGAAGGCCTAAGTTCAAAGCCAGTCTTAGACACTATGTGATCCTGGACAGGTCACTTAAGCTGGATTTGCCTCTATTTCCTCAATGGAAGATTGAGTGACATAACATTTGTAAAGCACCTAGCAGAATGTCAGGCACATAGTAGGCACTTAAATTCTTATTCCCTTCCCCCTTGTTCTGCTTCGCTTCAGAGGCAGATAGCAACAGTTAGAATTGTGCGGGTGAGGTAAGGACTCCCTTGGTGGTAGTGAGTTACCCATCACTGGAGATATTCAGGTGGAATCAGGGATACGTGGAGGTGATGACTCTTCAGGTTTGAGTTGGGCCAGATGTACTGTGAACTACTTTCCTACTCTGAGATTCCCCAGTGGAAGGAGATAGGATTCTCGGGAGATCTGTTTTATAGAAGAGAGACTGAGGACGCAGGTGAGTCAGCTTTAAGATATTTACCTAGCCAATCTGCCTTGGAGATCAAGGGGATTTCAGTTACAGAACATTAGAAACCAAGCCTTCTAACTCCCAGTCCTCCTAGTTTTTCCTCATAGCAGCTCTGGGGGAGTATTTGAACTGGGTGTGGGCACCCCTGCCCTGAGGCACCAGCCTGAGACAGCCCCTCTGGTTTCTGGCCAAGTCATATGAAAGATTGTGGTCTCTGCTTAGAACTTGGTGCCGAAGAGGCTAAGGCCGCACGCTTGATCCCTGGGTGACCTGGTGAGTTGAGCTTTGTTTCCTTGGTGCAAGAGATAGAGCCCTCACCCCAGACTTAGCTCTAACCCCCATTTGCCTGAGATTGAGCCTAAAATCTGGCCACGAAGGGGCTTCAAGCCCCCAAATTCACCACTCCCCCTAACCTAACTTCTGTTGCACCTTAGGGATGATCTAGTCTAATTTCATTAATTAGAAGAGGACCCTGACCCCCAGAGAGAGGGAGTGCATTGCTCAAGGTTGCCCATCAGTGGAGCTGCAGGGACAGAATTGGAACCCAGGTCTTCTGATTTCCCCAGCCCAGGAATTTCTCCATTCCGCCAGTGTTGCATTTCAGACCTTGCTTTGAGAAGAAAGGGAAGTAGATGCCTCTTTCCCTACTGCTGCCCCTATTCTTGAACTGAGGCCCCTGCATTCCTTTGGGGAAGCCCCACGGCCCTCAAAATAGCCCATGGCATTTCACTAGGGCATCTGGCTATTTTTATTCTTGGGGGTGGGTAAGGAGGGGTGGTTTCCTCTGAGTGGGCCATGTGCTGTCATTACAGCCCCTTCCCAACACACGAAGACTGTTTCCAGAGGTCCAGGAAAAGAATTTGGCCTTTTCTTATCTTTGGCCAGAGGAGCTAGCAAAGGCACCACCTGGAGGCCAACCGAGATTAGAGGGTGGGATTGGGGTGGGGCTGACTTTGGACTAATGGGCATCCTCCTAGGGGAATGCCCTTGACACAGCCTTAATCCCACTAACTGCCTGAGCTGTGATTTCTGGTCTCAGGCAGAGCCTTAACCTCTGTCCAAAGTCCGAACCCTAAACCTGGCTCAGGACTGAGCTCTGACTCCTCAGATGTCTCCCAAGTCAAGGCTCCCTAGGGCTTTGATGTGAAAGAGAATGTGGCTCATTCCTATAGCTGGGAACATACCTCAGAGCATGAGTTCTGTTGGCTTTGTCAGAATCTTGCACAAAGAACAGACCTCGTACTCTAGGGAGTAGAATTTATAGGGATGAATGTTTTTCAACATGAAAAAACATTTTTAAGAATCTGAGCATTCCAATAGTAGGTAGGCAGTGAGCTCCCTGTCACTAGAGATATTCCAGTAGAGGCCATACTTCATTCTATTCTTCTTTTCTCCGCTCTCTCCTTCCTGGCTGGAGTTCCCCAAACCAGAGGAACTGGAATGGATTCCCGCTGCAAAACCAGGATTCTCTGCCCAGGGGTGGCTGGTTTGAGAGGCCACAAGACATAATGGAAAGAATACTACTGGACCTGGAGTCCAGGGACAGGGTCATAGCCTGGCTCTGCTGTTTATTAGCTGTTTAGCCTTAGGCAAATTACTGCCTCTCAGTGAGTCCACTTTGCCGATGAGTTCCACTCCAGACCCATGACACTTCCTAGCTGTGTGTCACTGGAGAAGTCACTTTGCTTCTCTTTGCCTCACTTACCTCAGTCATCAGAAGGGATAATAACAGCATTTACTTCCCAGGGTTGTTGTGAGGATCAAAAGATAATATTTATAACATGCCTAGCACAGTGCCTTGCACACAGTAGGCATTTAAATAAACAAATTCTTGTTTTCTTCCTATATAACAATTCTAATCCAATAAGTTAGGGAGTACAAGGAAGTCTTTCTGAGTCTAGGCCCAATACTCTTTTCCGCTGTGCCTCCTAGCTGGTTGTTGTGAGCAGTTTGTGTAGGGTTGTGGTAGATTTGACTCAGATGGCTGCTCTTGCCCTTCAAGGGTAGGGAAATTGGGCTCCAGACAGTTTCCTACTGGATATGTGTCAGGTGGGGGGGGCAGGAGCAGGTTGTTCTTTTAGAGGGTTAGGGTCAGTCCCGACCAGGACTCCCCAGCTTCAAGAAGTAACCAACCCCCTTCCCCTTCCCCACCCTTGCCAGGAGTCACAGGTGCAAGGTCCCACTGAAAGTTAGTGAGAGCTGAGACTGAGTCACCTCTCTGTGAGAGGCTCTGTAGTATCCCATCTGCCTTAATGAGGCTTCAGGGTTGAAGGATGATCGTGAAAGAGGCATGGACAGATAGGACTGTGGGCTATTTAGGAAGGAAAGGAGAGGGGGAAGTAAGAAAAAAGAGAGGGAGGTGAGGAAGAATGAAGGAAGGAGGGAAGAAAAAAGGAAGGGGGGAAGGAGGGAAAAGGGGAGGGAAGGGAGGAGAAGGAGGGAGGAAGAAGGGAGTGAGAGATGGAGAAAGGAAAGGAAAAGGTAGAGGAGGGAAGGGGAGAGAGGAAGGGAGGAAGGAAGAAAGGAAGGGAGGAAGAAAAAGTAGGAAAGGAAGGGAAGAGGGAAGGAGGAAGGAGATATATAGTGCTTGCTATATGTTAAGCACTTTATATTTATATATGTGCTGAGCACAAACATTAGGGAAAAGAAAGTGTTGGCTTTGCAATTCAGAGCATCTTACTTGAATTCCCTGAGCCTTACTGTCGTTACCTGTAAAATGGGGATAATCATATACTGAGTACCAGCAGAGGTGTTGTGAAGAAACAGCTTTGGAAACCTTTAACAAGGGCTATTTAAAGAGCGTCGTGTAGTAGTACAGAGGCAGGGTGTCAGTAGGTAGAGTGCTGGCCTCAAAGCCAGAAGGCCCTGGGTTCTAGTGTTGCCTCTGACACATAATTGCTCCTGAGGCCCTTTGCTTTCTTTTATCTGTAGGATAAGGGGGGGTGGTCTTGTCCTGTCTCTTAGGTCCCTCCCAACTCTAAATCCTCTGATGCACTTCCCCTCCCCCACAAATCCTTACCCATCTTCTCAAGTTTTCTCTCAGCTTCCCTCATTCCCACTGCCCCTGTCCCTGCACCAGGCAGGGATCACAGTGTTCCCAGCATCCAGGCTTGTCCTTGGTGGGGTCGAGGGGGGAACAAAAGATAGGGCTGAGCACAGCATCCTCCCCCAGGCCTGGGCCCCCGTGTCTGCCTGGGAAGGGAAGTAAAAGCATGAGGCCCCAGGAGGGAGATAGAGATGAAGGCTCGGGTGCAGTGTTGGGGAATGTTAAGAACCTTGGCTTGGCAGTTGGGAATTTTAATCTAGAGTCTGTCACTGATGAGGTGGGTGACCTTGGATCGGTCACCTCTTCTGTCTAGGTTTTCAGTCATCTGATCTGTAAAATTAGGTGCTTAGGCTAAACTGTGTCCGAGGTCCCTTCATGCTCTAGGAATCTGTGCATACATTGGAGTATCTAATCCTGAGGCCCTGGGCAGCGGGCCACGGGGGCTGGCTCAGCCCAGTGCCAGCAGCGCCTGCTGCCAGGTTTTCTACCCGAGCAGCTCTTTGGCCTCCCATGTCTGGGGGCCCTGAGGAGGGACAGGAGGAAAGGCACTTCCCTGGGGAGAATCTCTAGCTTTCAGAAAATTCTCTGCCTTTCCTAATAGTGCCTGAGAGGTCCCTGTCTTAAGTATCTCTATTCCACCTGAAATTCTTCAAGGACAGAACTATCTGCATTTTTCTATACAGCCCAGACCTCAGATGCTCTGGCTGCATAGTGACAGAGGGGGGCTGCCCTGAGCCATCTAGAATGCTTTGACCAGGTCTTGTGACCCTCTGGCCCTCTGTTTTGAAGGGGCCGGGAGATTCCAGCTTGAGCTGTGACCAGGAGCAGGACTCACACTGTGTGTAGTCAGGATGATCAGGGTCTCAGCCTCAGCTGTTGGTTAGTTTTCAGACTTTGAGATTATTATTAATCTCAAGGGTGAGCAGACATAGATTTGAGTGTAGAGTTCCTTATGCCTGGTGGCACCTGTTGGAACCTTCCCTTCTAGGGTTCTGGGGGCAGACTTCTCAGTCATTAGAACCTTCTGAGAATCTTGGGCCAGAGTCTGGGATTATTTATTATCTTCTTAGAGGCAGTACTAGGTGGTACAGGGGGTAGAGGAAGTGGAGTCAGGAAGACCTGAGTTTGGATCCTGCCTCAGACACTTACTTAGCTGTGTGACCTTGGGCGAAAGCCACCCTCTCTCAGCCTTAGTTTCCTCTAAGATGGAGATGATGATAGCATCGATAGCATAGAGTCATTCTGAGGATTAAATGAGATAACATAATGTGGGTTGTTTGTTTTTCAGTCATGTCTGACTCTTCATGACCCCATTTAGGGTTTTCTTGGCAAAGATAGTTGAGTGGTTTGCCGTTTCCTTCTCCAGCTTATTTTACTGATGAGAAAACTGAGGCAAACAGGGTTAAGTGACTTGCCCAGGGTCCTCTAGTTAATAAGTGTCTGAGGCTGTGTTTGAAATCAAGAAGAATCTTTCTGACTCCAGGCCTAGCACTTTAGCCCCAGCACCACCTAGCTGCCTTTCACCCACCCCACCTTATGAGAGATTTTGTGAATAAAGTGCTGTAATCTGCCAGATATTATTTGTTACTATTATTTCTTCCCTATTTTCCAGGGAGCCTTCAGCCTAAGTGGAAACTAAGTCCCTCTGTTGGAATTAGCTCTCTATGGCTGGAGGATTGCCTGGGCTGAAGTCTGGGAGCTGGATTTTTGGTCCCCTTTGTTCAGTGACTTTCCTCTTCTCCTCTTGCAGGATCTAAAGAAGTACGGGGCCACCACCGTGGTTCGGGTATGCGAGGTAACCTATGACAAGACGCCGTTGGAGAAGGATGGTATCACTGTCATGGTAAGTGAGGGCCACTGGACTTTGGCCATTTATCTGATCCGCTGGGGGAAGGGAGACTGAGGATAGGATGGGTGGGCTTGGGAGTAGGGGTAAAGAATTTGGCATCTCTTAGAACTTGGAATGTTGAGCTGCAGGGGACTTTGGAACATGGAATGTTAGGGTTGGGAGGGAACCTAGAGATCATTTAATGCAGCCCCCTGATTTTAGAGAGGAATAAATCAAGGGCTAGGTAACAAACAGTGCTTGCCCACAGTGATACAGTAAGACATCTGCAGAGCTGGTCCTCACCCCCAGGGCTCTCTCCACTGGGCTGAGGGGTAGGAGGAGGCAGCCACTATTCACCATTTGTAGTTTGGTTTGGGGCTCTGTGCCCTCCTATTCAATAAACTTGAGTGGCTTCCTATCCATTCTAGGATCAAATACAAAATGATCTTTTTGGCATTTAGAACCCTCCCTAACCTAGCCCCCTGCTGCCATTCCAGTCATGGTAAGTCACACTTTACCATGTACTAGTGACCCTGGCTTTCCGGCTCTTCTAAGAACACGGCACTCCATCTCTTGCCTCTGGGCATTTTCTCTGGCTGTCCCCCATACCTGGACCCCTTTCCCTCCTTCCCTCTGATTTCTGACCTCCCTGGCTTCTTTTAAGTTACAGATAAAATACCATCTTATACAGGAAGCCTTTCCCAAACCCTCTTCATTTTGGTGCCTTGCCTCTATTGATTATGTCCAGTTTGTCCTATGTATAGCTTTTTGATAGATATTTGTTTTCTTGTGGTCTCCCCTCTTAGACTGTGAACTCTTTGAGGGGAGAGACTGTCTTTTACCTTTTTTTGTATCCCCAGCTCTTTGCACAGTGCCAGGCACATAGTGCCTGGTTCTTAATGATTATTTGTTGACTGATTGACTGAGCTGTATCAGGTTAGCAGAAACTTTAGGGCAAAGTAAGAGATGGAAGGAGGGCTATATGGTGGTGGTGTGTACACACTCACCGCTATATACATTTCATGTGAGTCTGTGTATGTGTGTGTGTATATGTGTGTGTATGCGTGTGTACCTATGGGTTGAGTTGAAACCTGTGGGTGTTTCAGGGGTATGTGTGCATTTAAACTCATATTCAGGTATATATGAGCGTGTATCTTCATTCTCGTGTATGAATTTTGTGCCTGTGAGTGTCTTGTTACTGAATGTGTGTTTCTTGTTTGTATGTGTATACAGCATGATGCATGGAATGCTTATCAACAGACTTGGGTTCTAGTTAAGGCTTGGAACCTTAGTTTCCTATCTGTACAATGGGGATAACACCCTGCTGACCACCCAGAGATGTGAAAACATTTTGGCCAATGGGTGTAGATTGCTAGATGTCTGTTGTTATTTCTGTTGTGTGGTTTAAATGGTTAGGGGCATTCAAAGAATGGCTAGTCCAGGAAGGCTTCCTAGAAGAGATTGGATAGGGTGGGACCTCGAAGGACAGGTAGGTTAGAGATAACTGGAGCTTTGTTTCTGTGGGGCTTGTCAGCCCTCGGTCAGCTGAATTAGACTGGTTGAAGTTAGTCCTGGATATCCCCTGGGCTGTCTCTGGGCAGGTAGAGAGCTGTTTCCTTGGCTTTCTCTAACCCCAGGGAGGAGGAGGATGGGGAGGTACTTAGGCCTTAGATCCCTAGAGTCTCAATCAAGTGTGCTGAAGCTTAATCAACAAGAACAGGAAGGTGTTTTATGTTCCTGGGTCCTTCTTCTGGTCCCTGGTAAGAGAGGGTGACTGTTTCCCTCCCAGGGGAAGCAGGAGAATCTGCCACAGAGTCCTCTCACCGGGTTGCTGGCCAAATTGGAAGTAGGATCGGGCGATTCCTATGCACTGCACATCTCCCAACTCTGGGCATTTTCTCTGACTTTCGTTCATGTCTAGAAAGCTCTCCTTCCTCATCTCCCCTTACTGGCTTCCTTCAAGTGCCAACTAAAATACCATCTTCTATAGGAAGCCTTTCCAAACCCTCTTAATTCTAATGCCTCCCCTCCGTTAATTATTTCCTGCTTATCCTCGATGTAGCTTGTTTTGTGTATAATTGTTTGGATATTGTCTACCTGCTTTAGATTTTGAGCTCCTTGAGGGCAGGGGCTGTCGTCTGCCTCTTTTCATATCCCCAGTTTAGCACAGTGCCTGGCACATAGTAGGTGCCTAATAAGAGTTAATTGCTGTTATTATTATTCTGTATTGTTAAGGGCAGCTAGGTGGTCGGGTCTTGAATCCCTCTCTCTCATAGCCCTTAGACAAATTGGTGTCTTCTGTGGAAGGACGAGAATACCTACGAAGCTTAAGATTTGCTTACCTGAGGCTCACTGGCTCATTGGTCATTGCTACAATCCTATGCTCATTTTCAGCCAATCTGTAAGCATCCTGATAGCCAGTGCCACTGACTTGTCCTTGACTTGGTTCAAGTCTGCCAGCTTAACAAATCTGTAGGTGATAGAAAGCTAGGAGCAGTAGCTACTACTCTCCCTGATGGAATTTAGAGCCAAAAAATCTTTATAGGCTGGAACATTGGGCCAGACTGTTAAGATGAATTTTAACAGGGATAAATGTAAAGTCTTTTGCTTGGATTAAAAAAAAAGTCAGCATCACAAATGCAAGTTGGGGAGAGGGAATGTGGCTACATAAAAATGTTCTGAAAAAGATCTGAGGAGTCTGGGTATGAGTCAGCAGCGTGCTATAGCTGCCCCCAGACTTTGGGATCATAGGCTGCATTGCAGAGGTAGAGAGTCCAGAAGAGAAGGCAGATGATGGTCTCATTATAGTCTGACTTGGTCAGGTACCTCTGAGAGGACTGCGTTCAGTTCTCGAGACCACATTTCAGGAAGGACATCGATGAATCTGGAGAGTGCCCAGAGGGTGATGGCTAGGGTAGTATGAAAGCTTTGCAACTCATGTGATGTGAAGATTGGCTGAATAAGCTGAGGATATTGAACCTGTCGGAGAAAAGACTTAAAGGGGACAGGATAGCCCTCATCATTTTTGTGAGGGACTGTCCTGGGGAAGACTGGGATGTGTATGGAGGAGGGGTTAGACATACTCTACTTGGCCCTTTAAGGCAGAACCATATAGTGATGGGTAGACATTGTAAAGTGGAAGATTTGGGCTTCATGCCAACACTTCTTAGCAATTATGGGTCACTCTGGAAGGTTAGGGGTTCTCCATCACCAGGAGGCCCATCGCTATTGAAATCCCCCCTCCTCAGCAGATTAGATGACTACTTGTTTACAGGTATGCTAGAGAAGGTTTTTCTGTCAGGTACAGATTAGACAAGTGGACTCTGAGGCCCTTTCCAGATAAGAGAGTGTGTGACTCAATACCTCCTCTTAGAAGCCTTCCCGGACAGCCCTGCCTCCTCGTCTGGTCTGGGGGAAAGGTATGATTTGCCTGGACCTCTCCTTTATCTCCATCATATTATAACTTGTACCATAACTTATTTTTGCATACAGGTTGAATTTTCCTATTAACTGTCAGCTCTTTGAGCATAAGGTCTGTCATTTTTTTTCTATGTAGCCCCAGAGTCTAGCACAGGGTCCTGCTCATAGTATTTGTTTAATAATAACATTTCTTGAATTGAATTGAGTGGACTGAAATGTCAGCGTTAGAAAGTACATTAGGGCTCAGCTGGTCCAAGGATCTCTGTAAGGAGGATGTCTTTTTTTTTTTTAACTGAGCATTCCCTGTTTGTTAGGCTGAATTATTCCAGTTTTTTTGAGGTGATGGTAATCTCATTTTTCAGCAAGATGGATGTGAATTAGACTTCAGGAAGTCTTCTTGAAGTCCCAGCTAAAATTCTACCTTCTACAGAAAGCCTTCCCCAACTTTTCTTAATTCTAATGCCTCTTCTCTGTTAATTATTTCCTAGTTACCCTTCGTATAGCTTGCTTTGTATATATTTGTTTGTCTTTCCTATTCGATTGTGAGCTCCTTGAGGGCAGGGACTTTCTTTTGCCTCTTTTTGCGTCCCCAGAACTTAGAACAGTGCCTGGCACATGGTGTAGGTGCTTAATAAATGTTGATTGATTAAAGAAACAAATCCAGAGGATTATCCCTTAAGGTAACTCCAGGTGTTTACCTGGAGAAGAGAAGATTTGGGGGACCTGATAGCTGGGTACTTGCATGGGAGCCGGAGAACCTACTTGGGCTGCAGTCATGGCTCCACCACTCACTTATTAACCATGTGTCCCTCTCTCAGCCTCTGATTCTTGGTATGTAAAGTGAGGTTAATGATACTCATGCTACCCCATATCACAGGATTGCCACGAGGAAAGTCTTTTGTAAACTGTCTTGCTCTTTAAAAATGTGAATTGTTGTTCTTGAAAATAGTATTTAAAGGGCTCTCATGGGGACACAGGGATTAGACTGATTCTGATTGGCCCCAGAGGACAGAGGAGGAATGGGAGAAGAATTACAAGGAGGCTGATTTAAACATGTGGGAAGAACAGTGGGTATGTGGAGAGGACACTTGATTTGGAGTCCGAGGGACCAGTGTTTGAATCCTGACTTGGAACCTTGACTCTGCTCTAGGAGACGTTGGGCAAAGTGGCAGTTTGAGTCTACTATCTGTGATCCATAACCCCTTTCTCTCCTCTTTGCTTGCCACCCCCCACCCTTAAGTTCCTTATCTATGAAATGACGACTGTATGATCTCAGTGATCCTTCTAGCCCTAGAATGAAGCCAGCTAGGTGGTACAGTGGAGATAGTGCTTGACCTGGAGTCAAGAGAATCTGAGTTCAAATTCAGCCTCAGATTCTTACTAGCTGTGTGACTCAAGGTAAGTCACTTAACCTTTCTGGGTCTCAATTTCCTCATTTGTAAAAAAAAAAAGAGGTTAAGTGACTCGCCCAGGATCACACAGCTAGTAAGTGTCTGAGGCCAGATTTGAACTCAAGTCTTCTTGACTCTAGGCCCAGCTGTGTTTACTACACTACTTGGGTACCAGGAAGAAGAGAAAAAAGTCAGTAAAACCAGGCAACCAGCCAGCCAAACCAAACCAAACCAAAATCTAAAAAGACTGAAAGTATATGCAGTGTTCCACACTCTTAGGCTTCTCGCCTCTGCAAAGGAATGAGGAGAGGAGTAGAAGACACGTCTGTTAATGGATCCCAAGCGTTAGCTTTTTCAGTCATCATGTCACTCTCTCGACTTATATTGAACCACAGTTCACCAAAGTCTTCAGATCTTCTACAGACAAAATTTACCAAGATTTTTTCTCACAATAACCCTGTGAGTTCAGTAGTTTAAGTATCATCGCTGTCCTTTCACAATTAAGAAAACAGACTTAGCTGAGTTAAAAGGACTTACTAAGTAGGAGAGATGGCTTTGAATCCTGGCCTCCTGACTCTGGTCTGGTGTGTGTGTTTTGTTTTTTTAAGTCACGTGTTGTGAATTCCTTCTCTTGGGGTGTCGAGGCTAGATGACTCCTTGTTATTGACGCTCTAAGGGGGATTCCTTCTCAGGTGCCAATTAGAGTAGATGGCTCTTCTTACCCTGAGATGCTTAGCTATTCTAGCCTTGCACACCAGGTTCTTCAATTCTGTTGACTGCAGGAGGCAACATATGCCCGCTTCTGAGCATGGAGTATAACCAGCTGAAGGTTATGAGATGGACCCCCAGAGGTTGCTCCCATTCCCCCATTTGGGCTAGCCAAGTACTCTTAAATTTCTGAACTGATTGTGCCTCTTCTCTGGCCCCCCAACCCAGGATTGGCCTTTTGATGATGGAGCTCCCCCTCCTGGCAAGATCGTGGAAGACTGGCTCAACCTGCTGAAAACCAAATTTTTTGAAGACCCTGGCAGTTGTGTTGCTGTCCACTGCGTGGCTGGCCTGGGGCGGTGAGTCTGAGGGGCCCAAGAGAAGGAGAGTGTCTAGGGACCCACACCCCTGCTGCTGCATTGGACAGCATTAGGCTAGATGGGCGGAAGGGGGCTCACAGTGGGAGGGGCTGAGATTTAGACATAAGGAAGGACTTCTCAAACCATGATGGTTGTCAGACTCTGCATTTAGTGGCATGGTAGAATCTACATCGCTGGAGCATTTCAGGCTCTCCTAATAAATCTTCATTGGCTGCCACCAATAAGAAAAACTTTCTTTGTCTGTCACTGAGAACACTTCATAGTGTCTACACTTTTGGTCTGTTGATAAAGCCTGGGATTGCATTAGTATTTTCTGGCTGCCACATCACACTGTTGATTCATACTGAAATTGTTATCAGTAAAACCTGGAGTCATAATGACAGAATCTTAAAGATGAAAGAGACCTCAGAGGCCATCTGGCTCGACCCTTAGCTAAACCCATCCAGCCTTCATTTGAAGACCTTAATTAAATAAGGTGAGACCTTCTTTCACAAAATGCTTTTTGTGGCATCTCCCTTATCTTGTACTGGTGAAGGTAATTTTTTGCACCCCATTGTAGGGGCACCAAAATTACAGTCATTCACAGTAAGTTTCATTTTGTTTATTATTTTTGTTGTTCGGTTGTTTCAGGCGTGTCTGACTCTTCATAACCCCATTTGGGATTTTCTTGGCAGAGATATTGGAGTGATTTGCCATTTCCTTCTCTAGTTTGGTTAACAGATGGGGAAACTGAGGCAAATAGGGTTAAGTGACTGGCCTAGGGTAACACAGCTAGTAAGCGTCTGAGGCTGGATTTGAACTCATGATGCTGAGTCTTTCTGATTCCAAATCCAAAGGTAATGTGGTATTGGGAAAGGCATGCTGGGATTTTGGAGTTAGGGGTCGTGGTTTCAGATCTTGTCACTCTTGATCACTACCTGTGTGACTTTGGATTAGTTACTTAATCTCTCTAGACCTACTTTTCCTCATCTGTTAAATTAAGGGGTTAGAGCAGATGCTTTCTAAGGTCCCGCCCACATCTAAGTCACTGAGCTATGTTCAGATCTTTTTCAAATTAGATTTTCATCATCTAATGTGTTCTTTCTCCCTCCCATTTTGAGGATATCACCTTGGTGTGTCTTGTGGTATAATTACTGGAAAGGATTTAGAGTCAGATGACCTCAGTTGGTATCTTGACTGTCCCTTTTGTTAGCGACAAGCCATCTAATCTCTTTGGGTCATCTTTTCTTTATCTATAAAACGAGGGCTTTGGACTGCCAGATCCCTGAGGTCCAACTCTGTTCCAACTTGGGATCACCCAGCAAAAGACAGGGGGGAAACAAATGAATGTTGAATCAGAAAAGATTCAAGTGCCCATTGTGTGTTGGGCCCTATGCTCTGGGGACTAGGGTTGGGGAGGGTGGGGCAAGAATCCAAGGTGTCCAAGACACAATCCCTGCCCTCATGGAGCTGACAGTATTGTAGTGGAGATGAGACATAGGCCTAAGAAGAGATAGCTATATTAGGTACTATATGATAACCTCCTAATATAACCTTAGGTTGTATTGAGACACTGTGTCTCAGTACAAAACACGACACTGTGTCTCAGTACAAAATGAGGATATCTTTGTCCTACACGCTCTATCCTGATTAGACTACATATAAAATACTGTGTTTCCTTCTGGGTGCCACATTTGGGGAATGCTATCGACAAGCTGGAGTACATCCAGAGAAGGGCAACCAGGACAGATGGAGGACTAGAGAATGTAGCATCTGAGGATCAGTAGAAGGAGCCAGGGATGTTTAATCAGAAGGAAGGACTTGTGGGACACAGGATCACTACCTTCCTGTATCTGAAAGGCTTTCATGTGAAAGAGGGGTTTGGATTTGTTTTGTCATTGCCCTGGCTGGTAGAACCAGAAACAGTTGTAGAGTGGCAGATTTCAGGTCAATGCAAGCAAGACTTTCCTTTTTTTGATCATGGCTTTCAGGTAGTCCAGTAATTTTTAAATTACCTCGCCTGGATCTGTTTTCCAGGTCAGTGGTTTTTCCAGTGAGATATTTCACATTGTCTTCCACTTTTTCATTCCTTTGGTTCTCTTTGATAATGTCTTGATTTCTCATCAAGTCACTAGCTTCCACTTGCTCTAATCTAATTTTCAAGGTAGTATTTTCTTCAGTGGTCTCTTGGACCTCCTTTTTCATTTGGGTAATTCTGCCTTTCAAGGTATTCTTCCCCTCATTGGCTTTTTGGAGCTCTTTTGCCATTTGAGCTAGTCTATTTTTTAAGGTGTTGTTTTCTTCAGTATTTTTTTCAGTATTTTTTTGGGTCTCCTTTAGCAAGTAATTGACTTGTTTTTCATGGTTTTCTCACATCCTTCTCATTTCTCTTCCCAATTTTTCCTCTATGTCTCTAACTTGCTTTTCCAAATCCTTTTTGAGCTCTTCCATGGCCTGAGACCTGTTCATGTTTTTCTTGGAGGCTTTTGATGTAGGCTCTTTGACTTTGTTGACTTCTTGCTGTATGTTTTGGTCTTCTTTGTCACCAAAGAAAGATTCCAAAGTCTGAGACTGAATCTGAGTGCATTTTTGCTGCCTGGCCATATTCCCAGCCAACTTACTTGACCCTTGAGTTTTTCAGCAGGGTCTGACTGCTTGTAGAGTAGAGAGTACTTTTGTTCCAAGCTTGAGGGGATGCGCCGATTTCAGAGCAATTACAGCCAGCTCTGCCACACCAGCTTTCCTCCTTCCTCAAGAACCACCAACCCGGACCTGATGCAAATCTTAGGCAGGCTCTGCACTCCTGCTCTGATCTGCCATTTAATTCCTCCCACCAGGTGGGCCTGGGGCCTGAAGCAACTGCAGCTCTTGTTCTGTAGCTGCACCTCCTCCCGATGTCCCCGGGGTGGTGGCCGAACTGCAAACTCTTTTCACTCTGTCCCCAGCAGCTTTTCCCACTAACCTTCTCTGTTGCCTTTGGTGTTTGTGGGTTAAAAAGTCTGGTAACTGCCACAGCTCACTGATTCAGGGCGCTAGGGCTTGTTCCGCCCGGCTCCTGGTCTGGTTGATCCTGCTGCTGCCACCAGTGCTGGGCTCCACTCCCCTCCGCTCCGTGCGTGACAGACCTCATCCTGTGACCATCCAGGCTGTCCTGGGCTGGATCCCTGCTTCTCTCTGCTATTTTGTGGGTTCTATAGTTCTAGAATTTGTTCAGAGCTATTTTTTATAGGTTTTTGGAGGAACCTGGCAGGGAGCTCACACAAGTCCCTGCTTTCCAGCCTCCATCTTGGCTCTGCCCCGAGCAAGACTTTCCTAATAGACATGCCCCAAAGTGGAGTTGGCTGCCTTAGGAGGTAGTGAGTTCCCTTTCTCTGGAGGGCTTTGAGTGGACGATAGAGTCTCATTTATCAAGAATCCTGTAGAAAAGCCTGAAGTTGGACATTTAGGGAGTTCCTTCTCATTTAGAAGTCCCCTGATTCTATGAATGATTTAGATGCCCCTGATTGTAGGCACTTGGAAGAGGGAGAGATCAGTGTAAGCTGAGTGGGCCCTTAAGACTCCCCTCTAGTTAAGACTAGAGAATGTGGGCTCAGAGCTGCTCCTTCAAGAAATAGAACCAGATTCATGTGAACAGAAAACAAAGGAGGAAGGTGAAGGGGTAGGGAGAGGGGCAAATCTACTTACCAAAAACTATATTATTAAAGTCTCCAGGGAAATCCTGCAGCGAGGAAACTCATTTGGGCATCTGACCTGACTCACTGCTCTTTCATCTGAAGGAAGCAATCACTGTCATGCCCCCCATCACTGTCTCCAGACACTTGGCCTTCCAGAGTCTATAGTAGCTATCTCTCTGTCTCCATGCCCTGCTGTATTTGAGTAATAACAACGCACTGCCATAGACGCATTCTTGCTTATAAAGTGGTCTTTTTTGCAGTGTCTCTGTGAGGTAGATAGTCCAAGAATTATTATCTCCATATGATGGTGGAGAAACAGGCTCACAGCGGAGGGTCATATCGTTTGTAAGAGGGTATTGGGGTACAGCCGAGGCCTCTTGACTATGAAGTTTAGGTCTACTACAACATACCAACTTTTGGTTTGATTGGCTGAGCTGGGAAGGAGAGGGTTGAAGGGCTCTCTGTCACCTTTGGCAATAACTCCTACCCTGCCATCCATCTCCTAGGGCTCCTGTCCTCGTCGCACTGGCCCTGATTGAGAGTGGGATGAAGTATGAAGATGCCATCCAGTTCATTCGACAGTAAGTGCCCAGAAAATTTTTTCTTTTTTTTTTGGTGGGGAAGGGTCCCCCCCTTCTGTCATAGGAGTCAGGTCCACAAGGCAGTGAGGTCATTTTCAACTCACCTTCCCCCTTAGCACCTCCCAACACACACAGTCCTGTGGGGAATGACTATGGAGCAGACTTTGGTTCCAAGCATGAAGTGTAAAGATCAAAGCATTGCTTGGCCAGAGAAAAGGACTTTTTCCCCAAATAGTTTGAGTTTCTCTACCTTGTTTGACCTTCATGGATCCCTGGCAGGTCACTGGGGCCTTTCTGATCCATGGATAGTTACTGCTTCCCGTTTCATCAATTTAGAAATAGAGAGTACAATAAAAAACTGAGGTCTGAGACCCAGAAAGATTCATTGACTTGCCCAAAGTCACACAGCTAGCTTGGACCAGAGGGACAGGTCAAGACCATGGTGGCCATGGCTCCCAGCTTGTATTTTCACTGTATCACATAGCACATTGTAGTAATCTCTGGAAACAGAAAGCGGGGAGTTGACATAGAGCTTCAGGGTTGGGGGAACAGGGACAGGAAGAAGCCAGGTTAGGAGCCAAGGACACCTGTGCTGTGAAACCTGGCTCCACGTGTGACTTTGCTATATGACCTTGGGCAAATGGCTCTTTCTCCTTGTGCCTTAGCATCTTATTACTGCAAAGGTACATCCCTACCCCCGTAGTGATCAGTGACAGGTTGTTACTCTCCCTCTCTACCATAGCTGCAGAAATTAACTCTAGCCTCGAAAAATTGGTCACAAGCTCAATGGCAGATTTATTTCTTCCCCCAGTCTCCATCTCTCCAAATTCTTTGTTTCCTAGTGCTATAGACTGCCATCTGAAGCTTTTTTAAAGGAACCAGGGATGGTTTAGCCTTGAGAAGAGAAGGCTTAGATCATTGGCCTCTTCAAGTATTTTAAGGGCTGGCATATGTAGGAGGAAAAGGACAGAACTAGAAGTAATGAGTGGAAATTGCAAAGAAGATTTAGTCTGACTGTAAAGAAAAAAACTCTTTAATAGTCATAGCTGTCCAGAAGCCAAATAGGGGTAGCGGGTTGCCTCTCAAGGCCAGTCTTCTGCTGGATACTGTTAGATTACTTGCTCTCTCTGTCTGTGTGTGTCTCTCTCTTTCTGTTTGTCTGTCTGTCCATTTATCTGTCTGTCTCTATTGTCAATCTCTATCATCTATATCTGCCTACCTATTGATCTGTCTTTTTATCCATCTGTTTCTCCATCCATCAATTTCTGTCAGCTGTCTCTATGTCTATGTCTGTCTCTTTCTGTTTATCTCTCTGCCTATCTATCCATCTATCTGTCTGTCTCTATCATCTATCTATGTCTGCCTATCTGTTTATTTGTCTCTTTCCAACTCTCCATCTATCTATCTCTGCCATCGAGCTCTGTTGTTTCTGTCTGTGTTTGTCTGCCTCTCTCCCTCCCTGCCCCCTCGTCTCTGTCTCTGTCTCTTCTCTCTCTTCTCTCTCTTCTCTCTCTCTCTCTCTCTCTCTCTCTCTCTCATTTGTTAGGGATATTCTAGAAGGCATTTTTCTTCAGGGATGGATTGGACCAGGTGACAGTGGAGGTCCCTTCTGACTCAGGGATTCTGTCACATAGGTAGGCAGATTTTGGCGTGATTTGACTCCACTGCTGTTTTGCTACACGGCATTAGAGATTCCACAGTTTCCTATTGTGGAATATAGGGACCTCGCAGGCCTTTTGTAAGAATGAGATGAGGCTGTGTTTTATTTCAAAAGCTAACCAGAACTCTGCCTGTATGAGGGATCATGAGTATTTACAGACACCGTTGCCAGGGCTGGCCTAGGAACGCAGCAACAGTTGCTCTGGGGATCCTTGGGGACCCCAGGTGAGCTTTCCTGTGAAAACACCTGAATGAATATTAATTGGAGTCATAGAATCTTGAAGCTAGAAGTAATCTTGGAGGTCCCTCTAGTTCATCCCTCCTTTCTCCCTTCCGAATGTAGAGGGAGACTTTGCTAGAATAGCTTCAGTGGTATGGGGAATGGAGACATGAGAGGATCAGCTGAAGAAATGTTACCCAGAAGACTTGAGTGGTATGACATGACAACTTACTTCAAGCATTTGAAGGATTGTTACCAAGAAGCGGGAATAGACTTGCTGTTTGGCCCCAGAGGATAGCACTAGAAGCAGTAGGGTGGGGCAGCATGAGAGGATTTGTTGGGAGATAGGTTTAGGTTTTCCTAAGGGTTATAGATGTCCCAAAGTCAGTCAGTCCCCAAGCACTTATTAAGTACCTACTGTGTGTCATTACTAAATACTGGGGATACAGGAAAAAAAAAGGTGTGGTATGGGTGGTGTGGTCTGCCTTGGGAAAGTAGTAAGTATACCCCTCTGAAGTTCTTTTTAGTGGAGGCCAGGTAACTTTTATCAGGGATTCAGCAGAGGGGACTCCTGCTTGAATATAGTTGGGATTAAATGAGGCCCATCCCTTCCAACTCATGAATTTGGTGATTCTGGGCCTAACCAGAGGAATGAAAAGGAGCAAATGTTAATAAATGCCTTACAGATATTATCTTGTTAACCAGGTGGCCCATTCCAGGCCCAGATTACTTGGAAAGTTCTTTCCATTCTATGAGATACTAAGCTCCTTGAGGCAGGGTAGGGACCGTTTCTTATAGATAATAGATATATATAATAGAAATACTCTGTATTTCCTTAAGGCCTAATACTGGGCTCTGTATACAGAAAGTGCTTTGATGTGTGTCTCCTGTGTTCTGTTGAGCTGAGATCTGACTGCTTTCGAATCTTGAACTCCCATCCCCAACCCCATTTTGGTCCTAATTCTGCCCTCTGGGACTCCATAGGGTAAGTCTGCTCCTTTAACCCTGTGACAGCCCTTCCCAGGATGAGAGGATGGAGCATTGTGGTATAGTGGAAAAATCACTGGACTTGGTATCGGAAGACCTGGGCTCACATCCCAGTTCTGACATTTCCTGGTCACGTGATTATGTGCTGATCACTTCTGTTCTCTGGGCCTCAACCTTCCCTTCTTGCAAGTGAAGAATAATGATAACTGTCTTCCTCGTAGGAGGATTATTGTGAGAGAAGCCTGTATTAAGACTAAAGCGGTTTGGTGTTATTATGATGTCCCCCCCTTGATATTCTCTTTAACAAATTAACCACCCTCAAGTCCTTCAGATGATCCAAGAATGCTGTGTAGCCATTCCCTCATCCACTTTTGGGCTTCTTCTTCTGGCCATGCTATTTTATCACTGACCTTCTAAACCCTGGGGCCCAGAACTGAGTCCAGTACTCCAAATGAAGTCTGGTTAGTAAGCAGCCAGGGGAAGGCTATTGCCTCCCCTTGTTCCAGACATGACTTGTTGTCTCGGCCAAGTTCACTTTTCTTCCCTGGATGGAAGGAAAGGCTGGAGGAAAGGGAATGGAGGAAGAGTGGAAAGTGGGCTTAAAAATAAAATGAGGGAGTTGGAATAGATAATCTGTATCATTCCTTCCCTCTCTAAAGTCTGTGGTCCAATTAGAGACTGTGGGGAATACTAGAGAGAGTTGAAAGAACCTGGATTCAAATCCCAGCTGATGTGAATTAGCTGTGTGACTTTGGACGTGTCATTTACTTGTCTGAGTCTGTTTGATGATCTATAAGAATGGAGATAGTAAAAATGATACTTTGCTTCCTATAGACCTCACAAGGTTGTCGTGGAGAAAGAGATTTGTGAACCCTGAAGAAATCTCAGTATAATTATTGTACTCTGACTTGGGTCTGGGGCTTGATGGGGAAATCCTCATGGCCAGAGGGAAGGGCTGGGGTTGGGGAGCTATTTTTCCCTTTCATCTCCCAGGAGAGAGCAGACCTCTTAGGCTAACTGATGCCCAAATCCCACTCCCTGAGTACTTCTCAAAGGTCCTTCTCCCTGATGCTAAAAGGATCCTATGAAAAGATCTCCTCCTCTTTCCCTATGGTTCTGAGGAGCTTCTGGGACTTGGGATTGGGCCTCTCTGTGGTGTCTTGACTAGCTCCAGGGATCCTGTGTGCACTCTCCCAGAGGCTGACTTGTTTATGCTTCAAGAAGGTAGGCTGGCTCCCATAGGCCTCATCTAGTTGGGGTAGGTGGGAAGAACAGGTTACCTGGAGGCACTTAGTACTGGGGAAGCCCATGGGTCCAGCCTCCTAGTCTGCCTGGAGAGATGGCTTCTGTCATACACAAAATACCCGATGATATGAGAATGAGACAGGGAGGCCTGTCACTGAATGTGGGGTGGCCTGGCACTTACTCTGAGGTCCAGTACTGGAGGAAGTTTGGGACAGAGGATGTCAGCCTGGACCTGGTTAGTCAGCAGAGTCTTCCTGGAGAAGAGTCAGGGTTTTGAGACATGATCTACACTCAGCAGGATGCTCTGTAATATCCTGGAAAAGTGGAAAAAACACAATCTTTTACCTCCAATCTTGCATTATTCATATATGATTAGCCTGATATATTGTATTCCAACCTCTTAATTTTAATGGAGCAGATCCTTTTGCATTAAATATGTTTCCTGTAATCACCGCATTCATGGAATTTGTTATTTAATCCATTCTGTAACTTTTCTTTTGGTGGAGAGAATTCAGCCCATTCACATTTATGATAATAAATGATAAATTTGAAAAAATTATGGTCCACATACCAAGAAAACCTTGATCTGGCCCTTAAAAAACACTAAATAAAATTGAGGAAGCAAAGAAAAAACTTCTGTTCTGCAGTCAGGTCAGAAATTCAAACAGTAATTGAGTTAAATTTTTAAAATGCTACCTTTTTATCTATTGAAGGCAATAAGTTAAAAACTCTGGGATTCATAAAAGAGGGATGAAATGTACATAGCGACAAAGGCTTTTGCGCAGTAACATCCATTCACGGTGCTTCATTAGGGGACAGGTGACCCTTAGCCAACGGTCAGTCCAGCGGAGCCCAGACTCTGGTAGGTCACCCTCAGTCAGGAGGGCTTCCAGCATGGGCCCAGGGACAGGCTGTGCATTCTGTTGTGTATCCTAGCCAAGTTACAGTGGCTTATCACTATAGGGCTGGTGTTGGGGCAATGAATGCACAGAAATTCTTGGAGCATGGGCTGCTGTAGTGGAAGCAGAAGGAGGATCTGGTTGAGGGAAACTAATAATATTAATGAAGATGATGAAAGCTGCTGTTTTTTTTAAATAGTGCTTGAAGGTTTGCAAGATGCTTTACATATGTTATTTGATTCTTACAACAACCCTGGGAAGTAGGTGCTGTTACATTCCCATTTATAGATGAGGAAACTGAGTCTAAGAAGGGGTTAAGTGGCTTGGCCAGGGTCACACACTAAGTGTCAGAGGCTGGATTTGAACTCAAGTTCATGTTGCTCTGCATGTTCAAAAGGACATTGGTGGGGGCACACAGGAGTGCCTAGAGGAGCCTGCTAAGGTGCATTTGTGTAAGTATCTGCACTTTGACACATGTATATATTTGTAGGAGACAGTGTGAGGGAGCAGGAGTGGTAGTTTTAGAGTCAAGATTTGAGTTCAAGTATCAGCAGGATTACTTACTAACTGTATGGCTATGGACGAGTCATTTCATCGCTCAGACTTTTTCCATCTGTAAAATGGGGTGATAGTATTTTGCATTCCCTACCTCACAGAGTGGTTTGTGAGAAAAGCTCTTTGTAAACTGTCTTGTGCTGTAGAAGTAGGAGTATTGTGTGTGTGTGTGTGTGTGTGTGTGTGTGTGTGTGTGTGTGTGTGTGTGTGTGTTTGTAACTGTGGGATGAACACATGTCACGTCAAAGTTCTGAGATTTTCTCCGACACAGGCAGCAGCCCATCTGCTATTTAGTAGATAAATTTGAGAGTTTCCTGGTGCTCAAGAGAGGGGAAGTGACTTAGCCGGGGAGGGTCCCCCAGCCAGTAAGTGCCAGAGGCAGCGTTTCAGCCCAGGTCAAAGGACCTGATTCCAAGTCTAGATGCTGCCTGCTAAACTCTGCGGTTTCTTATTCATGCCAAGAAACACATTTGTACAGACAGGAATCTCCGTATAGATGTCCATACAATTATGCTCATGCACCGGTTCATGCCTGCATGTGCACATCTATGTGTGTGTGTCCTTTTGTGTAGAGGTGTGGCAGTGGTTGTAAGCCACAGAATCCCACAGCTCATAAATGTAGGATTTGATGCCAGACTCCTTCTTCTTCTTAAGTCTAGTGTTCTTTCCACTCTAGGATACCATGATGCTGCCTCATGTACTAAAATGAGTGTATTTCTACATGTGCATGTGTAGGTCCATATGTACATGAAATCTGAGTTGTGTAGGTGGCCTCTCTGCCTGCCACGTTCCTAGGCTGGCTTCACCATAGTCTCAGTGATAGGATTTTAGAGTTCTTAAGACACCTTAGAGTTCACCTAGCCCAACCTTTACATTTTATGGAGGAAAAAACCGAGGTCTAGAGAGGTGGAATGATTAGTCCAAAGTCACACAGGTACTAAGTTTCAGAGGGAGGTTTTGGTCCCAGGTTCTCTCTCTAGACCCAGCGCTCTTTGCACAGTGATCCACAGCTTCAGTGGCCTGTGGGATGAGGCTGGGCTCCCTGCACCCCTCATCCCAAGCTCTGGGCTGTTTGCCCATTCCAGAAGCTCTCAGTAGTGCCATGTTGTGAGCCTGGCCTCAGATCCAGGCTCTGAGTGGCCCCTGTGGGGCCAGGTGGGTGAAGCTGGAAATCTCCACTCCCTCCCTTCCCATTTCACATTCTCTTCCTCTCCCTTCCAGCACCCACCTTCCACTCCATACAGATTCTCCTCTAGTCTTCTCACTGTCATGCAGTGCCGGGCTCGTTCTTGCCCTTACACTGGATCATAGGATTTAGGCACTTTAAAGGACCTTAGAGATCATCTAGTGTAGCCTCCTTGTTTTACAGAGGGTGAAATAACTTTTCCAAGGTCACCCCAGCCCACCAGGACCAGCTTAGCTGGCACCTCCTCTAGAAAGCCTTCCCTGATTCTTGTGGCCTACAGTGACACCTCTCCCTGCCAGTGTCTAAGGTCTTTGTGGACTGGGCTCAGGGATCCTCTTCCTCTTTTCTCTTCCTCCCTCTGCCTCCAAGGTCACATAGTTAAAGGTGGGAATGGAGACCTTGCTGGTTAGTTTTCCTGGGCTGGCCAGCTGGGGCCCTGTTTGTTCATCCGTCTTGTCCTTCTCCAGCTGACCTCCCTCCTTTCCTCTCCCTTTCTCCCCCCAGGAAGCGAAGGGGTGCCATCAACAGCAAACAACTCACGTACCTGGAAAAGTACCGGCCAAAGCAGAGACTCCGATTCAAGGACCCACACAACCACAAGAATAAATGCTGTATCATGTAACCTCGGCAGCCTCTCGCCAAAACACACACACATACACCTGCCCCTACACAGACTGACTCACTCTCTCTCTCTCTCTCTCTCTCTCTCTCTCTCTCTCTCTCTCTCTCTCTCATATACAGAGACACATACACACACTCACAGCCTGCCCCTCACATGCAGGCTTGGATGGTTCGATGGCTGAAGATTTGGATAAAAGGGACACTTGACAGATTTTTGTTCCTCCCCAAGTGAGGTGTTTTCTCCCCTCCTCTTTTGCTTGGTCTCCTTTTTTTTTCTGTCTCTTCTCTGTTGTCTTTGTTCATATCTCTTCTCTCATCTTTGGCTTCTGACCTCTCCTATATCTTCTCTATAACTCTTCCCTCTCCCTCTCCCCCTCCTCCTCCCCCACCCCCTCTCTTTCTCTCCCCACTCTTCCAAGCTTGTTTTCCTTCTGTCTTCTCTCTCGTCTCTTTGTCCCTCTTTCTCTTTCTCTTCTCAATGTCCTGATCTCTGTTTCTCTTTCTGTCTCTTTCTCTCTGTCTTTCTCAGTTCCTGCATTTGTTTCTCTCTGTCTCTACCTCTCCTTCCTCTGAAACTGTTTCTGCAACCAGGGGCAGGAAGCCCATCCTGCTTCCAGTGGCCCCAGCCTGTCCCTACCCTCTCTGCCTGAGGGACTCAGCCCAGTCTGGCAGCCTGCTTTTGGGGGTGCGCTTTTGTTTTCTTTTGGTTTGGTTGGTTTTTTTAAGTTCACTTTTCACTCCTCCTCCACTCTCTCCCATCCAGCCCTCCATCCTACTCCCACCTCAGCCTTTTGTCATCATCACCTTTAAATTATTGGACTTTTTGAGGCAAACCATTGTTCCGGAAACCGAAATGCAATAAAAGCCTAACCTGTGGCTGGGCTCTCTCTGCAGGAGGGTGAGGAAGCCCAGGCAGTGCCAACCCAACCTGCTCTTGGCTTCCAGGCTGCATCCCCCTCCCCTACCCCCATGCCCATCCCCAAGACCCTAGGATTGGGAAACCCACTGGGGAGATGGGCATGAGGCTATCCCTACATGCTGCCTCCCCACTTGGCCTTCTGCCCTTGCTGGGGGCTGGGGGTTGGGGGTGAGTCCCTTGTTGGGTGGGCTTGGGAGTCACTGCCTTCTCCCCGCCCTTCCCTGAGTATCTCTCAAGTGTTAGCAAGCCAATGGCTCCCTAAGCATAAAAGGGTCCAGTCACTGGCAGCACCTTGTGGTTGGGCCTGGGAATTGCATCTTGTGAAGAACAGGATGATAAAGTGTCATGGATGACTAGCTGGAAGGGACCTGGAAGGCCATCTAGTCCAACCCCTTCATTTTACATCTGAGGAAACTAAAGCCCAGGAAAGCACAGTGACTTGTTGGAGGCCACATACTCCACTTCTGTGCTCTTTTTGCCCGAGGCAAGGGGAACAGTGTACATTGGATGAGAGTGCCATTTATAGTGGGGAGATGTAACAATAAACGGTGGTAGCCCACTCGTATGTCCATGTGAAGTACAAGGTGAGGGGGAAGAAAGGATGCTTCTGTAGAGGGTAAGAGAGGACTTCAGCCAGGAATTGACCCTTCCTCAAACTAGGTGCTTGCTGCACACTATTTTGGCCCTTCCCTCTTGTCCTGTGGTGGAAAGAGCTGGGACTTAAAAGACCGGGGTTCTAGGTTCAGCTCTCCCACTGATTGTGTGACCTTGGGCAAGTAATTTTCCTGTTCTGGGCTTCCTGTGAAATGAGAGGGGCTGAACTATAAAACTCCTGTGGTCTCTTCCAGCTCCAAAATTTTGCAGTTCCCTCTAGGACCCCTCTAGCTTTCTCACAGCCTAAGATGCCCTCTCTTGGCCCAGAATTATCTTGGAAGAAGGATTCGGTTTCCAGGCCTGGCCACAGGTTCACATGAATGAATGGGCCCTAAGGTGCCTAGGCAAGAGGCAGATGGAGTTGGTGGTTTTGTCTGAAGCCTTCTGAGAAACTTGGGGATGGGGTGGCTGTGCCAGACTTGACCCTGGGATGCTTTCAGTGCCTTGCACACAGTAGGTGATTAATAAATATTTGTTGAATTGAATGAAATTGAATTCATCCTCAGCCCCAGCCTTCCCAGCCACTGGGGTCCAATGTGGGAGGGATCGAGAAGGGATTGTGAACGATGGTAGGCTTGTTTTGGCCCTGGGGGAAGCACAGTGGGGAAGGTCACAGAATCCCAGAATTTCATAGTTAGAAATGACCTCTGAGGCTGTAGAGTTCAACCCATACTGTGGGCAAGTTTCTGAATTTCCTTGGGACTCCATTGAATAGATTGTCCCCAAGTTACCTGCAGGCTTTGGGTCTATGATCCTTTGCGTCCCCACTATAATTCACTAAGTCCCTGCTTGAAGATCCATTGTGGGCATCTCCCCAAGGGATCCCACTGTTGGATTCCCTTAATTGCTGGAAAGTGTTGTCCGACATCATGATGAAATATCTCTTTGGGCAGCTTGCATCACTTCCACTCTTCAGCTCTTTGTGTAATTGAATATAACTGAACACATGCCTCCTTAGACCTTCTCCTTTTCAGGTGAAACATTCCTAATTCTTTCAGCTCATTCTCATAATGATATGAACTTGGGGACTCCTGGATGCTCCCTAGCATATCAATGGCCTTACTAAACTGTGGGGCCCTGGTTTCACAGCGAGGGAGATTTCAGTTCAGTTTGGAGAACCCATCGGAGCTCCGCCGGGTCACCTAACCCATCTCTCTTGCAAATCCTCTCTGCTGAGTGTATGCGCCCCCTGGAGGACCTCTTGGGAATTGCAGCCTTGCTGGGTAGCTAGCTCTCCCTATCAATGGGGCTGTCAAATTTCCCACCACCATGATGGGATTGAACTCCAGAATGAGTCAGCAACTAAATTAAAATTCAGCAAACATTTAGTAAGTATTTATTGTGTGCAAGGCCCTGGGGACACATAACTGTTAATAGCAATATTTATATAGCACTTCACAGAATTCAACTCAGTTGATGGCTGCCACAGCCCTGTGGAGTGAGTACTACAGGTATTACCTCCATTCTGCAGATAAGGGAGGAAGCTAAGGCTGGAAGGAGTTAAATAAATGAGATGTCCATGGTCACACAGCTAATAATGTTAAGGGGGATTCAGATCCAGGTTTCTTTTGACTCGAGTCCCGTGATTTTCCTATTATTATTATTATTATAATTAATTACTCTTTACTTGGATCTGTGATTTGATTGCTGTAGGGATGGATCTCTTAGCTGAGAACTACCCCTAACAATCCAAACTGGCAACTCTTCAACTTGTAGTCTGGAGTGTTGCCTGGGTATGTTTGGAAAGTAAAGTGACACGTTCAGGGTCCCGAAGTTTATTTCAGCAGTAAAACCCAGACTAATGCTGTCTTTCCACTACACTGCTCTCCCTCTCTTTCCCATTATAATCACACTGCCAATAATAGATGTAGGGAGAGTCAAGTACAAGAGGGTAGGCTGGGGGGAGGGCTACAACTGTGAAGTTTTATGCAGAGAAGTTTCGTAAATGATGGGGCTTCTCAGCGTGATCACTGGAGTTATAGTGTGTGTGAATGTAAAGGGAATGACTTAAACAAGAAGGCCCTTACAACCAAATCCTGAGATTTCAGAGTTTGGGGGTGGGGAAGGGCTGAGGCCAGCAGACAGGAGGGATATTGCTTTGAATTTGGCAGAACACATTTGTGAATCTTCTTCAACCCTGAACTGTTGGAACGTGGTAGTGCGTGTGCACCTTTAACGTGTGACTCAAGACTTTCTCAGTGAATGGAGCTGTGTCCAATTTGTACGTATTTGGCCTCCAGCTCCCAACGTTCCTGGGAGCTGCCCATGCTCCAGCCCAGGTTCCTCTCTGGTTGAAACAATTACCCCCAGGGTTTTGAATCACATTCCAAGGAAAATTGACCTACCCTTTATGTATTATGTCTTCAGGGGTGGGAGAGGGAAGAATTTCCTTCAGTTTTATGCCCTGCACTTTCCCCCAGCCTTCATTTATTCCTTCATCTACCCTACACGTCTTAGTGACCCCAGTGGTAAAGTTAGACATACAGGTCAAAGGATCTCAGAGATTGAAGATACCTCAGAAAACAAGTTCAATGCCTACCTGGGCAGGTGGCTTCTTTACAAAATCCTTGACAAGTGCTGTCCATTCTGGCTGGGAGACTCCCAGGGGTGGAGATGCCACTTGGCCTAGAGATGGCCCCGTTCTACTTTGGACAAGGTAATTTCTTTACTATTTAACTCCACCTCTGTAACTTCTACCCTCTGCTCCTTGCTCTGCCCCCTCCCCCACCCTCCACCATGTTGAACAAATCAGATCTCTCTTCCCTGTGACAGCCCTTCTGATGATACCATCAGGTCCACCCCAAGTCTTTTCTAGGTGAAACTCCCCCAGTTTCCAAGCAAACCTCTATAAGATGATCTCCAATGCTGCCATCATCCTGAATATACTCTAATCTTTCCTAAAATATGCCTGGAACCAAGAATATCAAACCTACCTAATCTTGGACCCAGTGTCTGAGATGATCTTGGCTTTACTGGATGCCACGTTGCACTGTAGATCATGAAGATCCCAAGATCCTTTTCAAATGAATTTCAACTTAGCTGTACCCTCCCCCGCCAACTTGTGCTTATCACTTGATTTTTTTGAAGTTGTGAAGGCTTTGCATGTATTCCTATTAATCCTCATAGTAGATTTGACTGCGCTCTTTTAGCCTGTCAGCATCTTTTAGTATCCAGATTGACTTTGAGTGTTTAAGCTCTTTCATATTAGAGCTTTGCACATTTGTAAATTGGATGAGCATAGCATGCTATCCAAGTAGCAATTTTTTTTTTTTACTGGACCTGTAATTCCATTGATACAGAGACCTCTCAGTGAGGAATTCCGTCTACCTATACAGGTACCAATACAGGTAGGAATGTTTTCTGCGGGTGATAGTCTTTGAATGTTGCCTGGGGAATTGAGAGATCATGACTTCCCAGGGTTGCATGGCCAGTATATGTCAAGCAGGATTTGAACTTGAGTCTTCCTGACTCCAAGGCCAGCTTCTCTATCCATTATGTTAAACATAGGGTTAAATAGCACAGCACCAAGCACAAATTCTTGGACTACTCCACTAAAGCACCACTTTGAACCATGAGTAGCTATATTTAACCAGCTCCAAAATCCACCAATCTAGACCACCTCTTCATTTTGTCCTTTGGAATCGCCTGAGAAACTTTTATTAAATGCTTTGCTCAAATCTAGGTAAACTCTATCTACAGACGTCCTCTGTTCTACCAGTCTGTTTTAACCCTGTCGACAAATTTTTTAAAAAAAGTAATAGTGTTGATTTGCGTGACGCGTTCTTGACAAAGCCATATTGACTTTTGTTCATCACTTCCATTTCAGCAATGTCTCAAGCCATCCGTTTAACAATCTCCTAGGATTTTGTCAGAAATTAAAGTCAAGCTCCCTGGTCTATAATAATTTGCAGATTCCTTTCTCTTCACTTTTTGGAAAATTGGAACCTTTCCCTTCCTCAGTCTTTTGGTGTCTACCCTGTTCTTGCCAGCCTTTCCAAGGTCATGGATAGTGGCTCAGCAGCAACATCTGTCAATTCTTTGTGTGCCTTGGCTTCTAGTCCTGTTTGGACCTGGTGACCTGAACTCATCAAGAGAAGTTAATGGCTCTCATTTTTATTTCTGTTATGCAATTTAGCTCTCTATTAGCTATTTTCATTCTGTCTTTTCTAGCCCAAAAGACCATTGTCTTGGGCAGAGAGTTGGCAAAGTAAAAATTAGGTAGCTCATACTTTATTCCACCAGTCCCAATCAGTGGTCCCTACCCATTTTTGAACCTCTTTCCCCTCACACGTATTTAAAAATAGTTCATTCTAAGTACCAGTGCTTTTTTCTGTATATGTTTTATTTATTTTAGTTTTCAACATTGATTTCCACAAGATTTTGAGTTACAAATTTTCTCCCCATTTCTACCCTCCCCCCATTCCAGGATGACATATGTTCTGATTGCCTCATTCCCCAGTTAGCCCTCCCCTCTTTCGCTCCATTCCACCCCTCCCCCAATCTCCTTTCCCTTACTTTCTTGTAGGGCAGGATAGATTTCTATGCCCCATCCCCTATATATTTTGTTTCCCAGCTGCATGCAAAAAAAATTTTTTTAAGCATCTGCTTTTAAAACTTTGAGTTCCAAATTCTCTCCCCTCTTCCCTTCCCACCCACCCTCCCTAGGAGGGCAAGAAATTCAACATAGATCACACATGTATCATTATGCAAAACACTTCCACAATGTTCATGTTGTGAAAGGCTAACTATATTTCCTTTCATCCTATCCTGTCCCCTTTTATTCAATTTTCTTCCTTGACCCTCTCCCTTTTCAAATGTGTTTGCTTTTAATTACCTCCTCTTCCATCTGCCCTCCCTTCTGTCATCCCCCCCTTTTTAAATCCCCTTCCCCTTACTTTCCTGTGGAGTAAGATGCCCAATTGAGTGTGTATGTTATTCCCTCCTCAAGTTGAATCCCAAAAGAGTGAGATTTGTTCATTCCCCCCTCACCTGCCCCCTCTTCCCTTCTGACAGAACTGCTTTTTCTTGCCACTTTTATGCAAGATAATTTACTCCATTCTATCTCTCCCTTTCTCCCTCTCTCAATATATTCCTCTCTCACCCCTTAAATTTATTTCATTTTTTTAGATATCATCCCTTCATATTCAACTCATCCTGTGCCCTCTGTCTATATTCCCTTCAACTCCCCTAATACTGAGAAAGGTCTTCTGAATTATACACATCATCTTTCCATGTAGTAAAGTAAATAAAACAGTTCAAATTTATAAATTCTCTTTCTTGTTTACCTTTTCATGCTTCTCTCAATTCTTGTATTTGAAAGTCAGATTTTCTATTGAGCTCTGGTCTTTTCATTGAGAAAGCTTGAAAGACCTCTATTTTATTGAAAAACCATATTTTGCCTTGGAGCATTATACTCAGTTTTGCTGGGTAGGTGATTCTTGGTTTTAATCTTAGCTCCTTTGACCTCCAGAATATCATATTGCAAGCCCTTTGATCCCTTAATGTAGAAGCTGCTAGATCTTATGTTATTCTGATTGTGTTTCCACAATATTCAAATTGTTTCTTTCTGGCTGCTTGCAGTATTTTCTCCTTGATCTAGAAGCTCTGGAATTTGGTGACAATATTCCTAACAGTTTTCTTTTTGGGATCTTTTTCAAGAGGTGATTGGTAGATTCTTTTCCATTTCTATTTTACCCTCTGGCTCTAGAATATCAGGGCTGTTTTCCTTGATAATTTCTTGAAAGAGTTTGTCTAGGCTTTTTTTTTGATCATTGCTTTCAGGTAGTCCAATGATTTTTAAATTATCTCTCCTGGATCTGTTTTCCAGGTCAGTGGTTTTTCCAATGAGATATTTCACACTGTCTTCCATTTTTTCATTCCTTTGGTTCTGTTTTATAATATCTTGGTTTCTCATAAAGTCACTAGCTTCCACTTGCTCCAATCTAATTTTTAAGGTGGTATTTTCTTCAGTGGTCTTTTGGACCTCCTTTTCCATTTGGGTAATTCTGCCTTTCAAGGCACTCTTCTCCTCATTGGCTTTTTGGAGCTCTTTTGTCATTTGGGTTAGTCTATTTTTAAGGTTTTATTTTCTTCAGTATTTTTTTGGGTCTCCTTTAGCAAGTCATTGACTTGTTTTTCATGGTTTTCTTGCATCACTCTCATTTCTCTTCCTAATTTTCCTTCTACTTCTCTTACTTGCTTTTCCAAATCCTTTTTGAGTTCTTCCATGGCCTGAGCCCAATTCATATTTTTCTTGGAGGCTTTTGTTGTAGGCTCTTTGACTTTGTTGACTTCTTCTGGCTATATGATTTGATCTTCTTTGTCACCAAAAAAAGGAATCCAGAGTTTGAGTTTGAGTCTGAGTTTGAATCTGAGTTCGTTTTCACTGCCTGTTCATGTTCCTAGCCAACTACTTGACGCTTGAGCTTTTTGTCAGTATATGACTGCTTGTATAGTAGAGAGTACTTTGTCCCAAGCTTTAGAGTCCAAGCGCTGCAGTTTTCAGAGCTACTTCTACTCCACTGTCACCCCCGGCTCTGTCACAGCAGCACTCCTCCCCACCCAAGAACCGCCAACCAGGACTGTAGTTCAGATCTAAGCAAGGCACAGCAAGAGAATCTGCCTTTGTGCCCACAAAGAGCTCCTTGCATTCCCGCTCTGATCTGCTGCTAGATTCCTCCCATCTTGTGAGTCAGGGACTTGGAAGCTGCTGATGCTGGTGCTCTGGAAGCAGCCTCAGGAGCTTCCTGCTGCAGCTACTGCCACCACTGCATGACCTCCTCCACCCCCAGAGCTGGTGGCTGGACCGCTCTGAACTCGATCCCACAGTTTCCCCCTAACCTGCTCTTTGGTGTTTGTGGGTTGAGAAGTCTGGTAACTGCCACAGCTCACTGTTTCATGGCCCCACGGCTTCTTCCGCCTGGCTGACTCTGGGTCTGGTCTGTCCCGGCATGACCCACGCTGAGCTGCCCTCTGCTCCCAGTACCATAAGACAGATCCTTCCCAGCGACCATCCAGACTCTCCTGGGCTGGAGATCTGTTTCCCTCTGCTATTTCGTGGGTTCCGCAGCTCTGGAATTTGTTCAGAGCCATTTTTTTACAGGTGTTTGGAGGGATTTGGGGGGGGGAGCTTAAGCAAGTCCCTGCTTTCCTGCCACCATCTAGTACCAGTGCTTTTTGACACTCTTACAGGACTGTCATGCTTTAGTACTTATCCATCCTTGAACAAAAGGATCTTGGCTCTAATATTCAGAGAGTCAGAGATGGAAGGGTTATCTAGCCCAAACTCACCCTCATCCCACTGCCTCCCATATGACCTACTGCTCAAGGTCACCCAGTTAAGGCATGGTCAAACTAGGACTCTGCTAATTATTAGTGGCACAATTTGGGGTCAAATTACTCATTCAGAGTTTTATTGGTAAAAGTGAAATAATCCCTGCCTTGCCTGTTGCACAGGGCTCTCCTGAGGAGCAGAAGAGATGATGTGTGTGAAAGCACTTCAGTAAAATTCACTCTGAATAGAAAGTGTTATTGCTTCATTCAGGAGAAAATTATACCCACATGACACTGTCTTGGTTTTCTAGTCTGACTTCAAAATTGGGGTCAGGGGGATTGTACCTTGCAATTATCCCAGGGTCAAATTGGGCTAAATTTTGAAGATGCATCAAGGTTTCAAAATCCCTCTTCCTGTAATGCATTTGTTATATTCTATATCTATTCAGTCCTAGATTATGTTTCACATATATTCACCCTAGATATCTTGCTGTCTTTTCTGCTGCTCTTCCCACTTCTCCCCACCTGTAGTAGCACTCACTGGACAGGACCTCCAGAGACCATGCCTCGCCTGTTCCATTCTGCTGAATTGTCCTGATGGATGAAAGTGCAAACTCACCTAACCTTTTATCTAGCCTACCCCAGACCATGCTTCATATCCATCTACCTTGGACAATTTGCCATCTGCCTAGCTATTCAAGGATACCCCTTCTTCCTGTGTACTTTTTGCTTTAGGAAAAATAGTTAAATTAATACTTTTATTGTTTCTCAGAAGGAGGTAACAGTCAACTGCCCTGTGGTTACACTTACTTTCTATGACTCCCTAGGTCAAAACCTTTTCTCCCGGCCATCACTTCATATGTGCTGTCTCCCCCATTACAATATCAGCTCTTGGAAGGCAAGGACTGTCTCACTTTTGAATTTGTGTCCTCAGCAGCTATCATAATGCCTGGCACTTAGTTTAGTTTTTTAAATTTGTTCATCTATCCATCCATCCACCATCTGTGACCTCATCTTGCTCCAATTTTCCTTACATCTTTAAAAATTTAAATTGCTTAGAGAGAAGTCAGGAGAGGGGGTTAGTACAGAGAACAACACAAGTCAAAGTTCAGAAAGGACGACATAAGGGAAAGGTAAATTGGTTGCAAAGAAAATCGTCAGAGGAGAAGGTGGAGGTGAAGCTGGTTAGAATGGGCAGGGCTTGGATTTTATCCTGTAGGCAAAGTTTCCTGAATGTCATGTACACATGCATCAAGTCATAGGACTATAGGTTTAGAGGATGAGCCTAGAAGTCAGCTAATGCATTCTCATTTCACTGATGAGGAAACTGAGGCAAGGGAGGTTAGGTGACTCATCTAGGGTCACAATGGAATCAAATGGCAGAAGGAGAATTAGAACCCAGGTTCTCTGACTCCAAAAAAATCACATTCTGTCCCAAATGATATCGTGTAGTTTTTAGCTTTAATAAATCCAGAAGTATAAAAGCTACAGACTTATAGAAAACATCATTTGAAATTTAATTTATTTAAATTTCTTTTACGCTTACGTAGTTTCATGAATTTTGAATTAAACATTTTTAATTTTAACAGGATATTATACCCTGTCATTGTGTGTTATGGTATTTGGCAATTTCTGGATGACGCTTTCTGAGACCCATGGATTGGTAGAAAAGGCCTCCTTGCTTGGCCCCCTCAGACACCTGATCTATCTCCATTAGACTTTTTTCTTGTGGGGTCACATGAAAACTCACATATGCATCAAACCCTCATATTTTGGATGCTCTTAAGGCTAGGATTACAAATGCAAATCGTTTCAGTCACTGGACAGCAGCTGATGAAAGTTTCTTACAAAGTTTGAAAATAGTCTGAACATCAAAATTTTAAAGATGGAAATAATTACCCTTTCAAATGTTGCTCTTTAAGGTTTGTAGCATTTATATTTGTGAAGTTATTAAAGTTTAAAACGGCACTAAGACTTTTGGTACATCCTGTCTATGTGCCTTACAAATCACAGTCACAAGATGAAGTTAAATGCGCACAGAGCCACAACCCCTCAGACCTATATGCACCAATCCCATATCACAGACACAATCACAGATACACACAAACACATCTATGATACTTCAGGCCCCTGGGCTTTGGTTTCCTCATCTGTAAAGTGAGGAGGCTGGGCTACAGCAGACGGGCTCTGAGCATCCTTCAGGCTTTCACTGACTCCCTTACCAGTGTCTCATCTGGCTCAGTGTTGTTCCAGATCTCTGCCACAGAGTGTGTGTGTTTTCTGTATGACCGTGTGGGAATTGGAGCTGTCTTAGGCAGGGCCACTGGTAAGTGCCTGGGCTCAGACAGGCATAACCGTGGCAGTACAACCTGAAGGGTGCCCATGGGGCACCTGGGGAGGAGGGGGATGGTTTACTTTTCCCATTCCGTTGCTTAATTTTTCTCTCCCTCCCCCCTTCCCTCACTCCTTCCCCCTCCCTCTCTTCTCTGTCTTCCCCTTCTCCCTCTCTCCTTTCCCCTCCCTTTCAACTCCCCCCTCCCTCTCCCTTCTCCTTCTCTCTCTCTCCCTTTCCCCCTCCCCTCTCCCTTGTCCCTCTCTCATCTCATCTTCTCCCTCCTCTTGCCCTCTCCCTCTCCTCTCCCTCCTCCTCCCCCTCCTCTCTCCCTTTCTCTGTCCCTCTCCTCCATCTCTCTCTCTCTCTCTCTCTCTCTCTCTCTCTCTCTCTCTCTCTCTCTCTCTCATCTGACCTTCCAGGCCCCATCAGAAAACAGCTCATTCCCACTGAAGCAGAGAAAACCTGAGCTTGAGACCTCAGACAGCACCTGGAATCCCCTCTTACAGCCTGACAGTGACTAATTCGGCCTCTGCATTTATATTTCTATCGACAGGGAGCTCATTACCTAACAAAATGGCCTATCATTGTGGGTAGCTCAGATTGTTAGGGAGTCCATAGTTCCAGCACTTAGAAGGGACTTTAGAAATAATCTAATCCAAATCTCTTCCTCTCCCTCATTTTCTGCACCCCCCCCAGCTTAAATGTCTTGTCCCAAGTCACAGCCATAGTTAGAAGCCATGTCAGGACTTGAAGTCTGGTCCTCAGACTTTATATTTTGTTCTCTTTTCACTACATTCCTCTACCTCATTCCACAATTGAGCTGAAAGCTACCTTTCTGTGACTGGCCATTGCTCCCAGCTCTGTACTCTGGTATCAGCAGGAAAGTCTCATCTTTCTTTCTGGTCCATGACCACGCCTCTCTCCTAAGTCGTAAGATTCCTTCAATTCCATTCAACAAATCTGTTGAGTGTATGCCTGGCACTGTGTTGCAAGCTCTAGGTACATAGTCCTTGCCCACACAGAGCTGATTTTCTTCTAGAGGGGATACATGCTTATAGATAAGGAAAACAGGAGGTAATTTAAAGAGGGAGGGGGGAGGTTAAGTGAAGGCTTCCTGGACAAGGTAGCACTTGAACTGTCTTAGAGCAAGATCAGGATTTTGAGGGCTGACGGGGAGAGAGGAGTCCAAGATTATGAACCTAGGTGACATGGAGGATGTTGGTGCCCTCAAGAGTAAAAGAGAAGTTTAAAAGACAAGGGAGGATGATGAATTTAATTTTGGATGGGTTGAATTTGACATACTAATAAGAGAACGTGGAGACATCCAGCAGGCATTTGGCATTGGGAATCATCTGCAGAAATATAATTCAACCCAAGAGAGTAGATGAGATCATCAAGCCAATGAATAAAGAAGGAAGGCCAAGGACAGAGCCTTGAGAGATCCCCGCTCCTAGGGGACTTTGTTGTTGTTCAGTCGTTTCAGTTGTAAGTGTCTTGGACCGGATTTGAACTCATGAAAATGAGTCTTTTGGATTCCAAGTGCAGTGCACCACCAAGCTGCACATCCTAAGGGATAGGAGATGACCGATAAAGCTGCAAAGTAAACTGAGAAGGAGCAGTCAGACAGGCAGGAGGAGAACCAAGAGAACAACATTGGGTAAACCAAGAGAGGAGAAAATATCTCAAAGGGAGGGAGGTGGCCAACAGTGTCAGATGATATAGAGAAGTAGAATGAAAACCAAACCAAACCAGCCATTTGCCCTTAAGAGATCATTGGTAACTTTTTTTTTTTAATTAATTAATTAATTTATTTTTAGTTTACCACACACGGTTCTACATAATTTTAAGTTCCAGATTTTCTCCCCTCCCTCCCCTCCCCCTCCCCAAGACGGCCTGGAATCTCATATAACTACCATGTATAACTTTGCATTGAGTTAATTTATACACTAGTCAAGTTGTGGAGAAGAATTATGACCAATGGAATGAATCATGAGAAAGAAGAAACAGAACCAAAAAAAAAAACCCCAAAAACAAAAACAAAAGAAAAGCAAAATAGGTGAGCATGTAGTGCGCCTCAGTCTGTATTCAAACTTCACAGTTCTTTCTCTGGATGAAGATAGCATTCTCCATCGTGAGTCCCCTGGAGTTGTCCTTGCACCTTACGTTGCTGAGAAAAGCGAAGTATGTCAGGGTTGGTCCTCATGGAGTCCATATATCTGTGGTTGTGTACAATGTTCTCCTGGCTCTGCTCCGCTCACTCAGCATTATGTCGTGTAGGTTTTTCCAGGTTGTTACGAAGTCCATATCATCCCCATTTCTTATGGCACAATAGTATTCCATCACCTTCATATACCACAGCTTGTTCAGCCATTCCCCAATTGATGGGCACCCCTTTGATTTCCAATTCTTGGCTACCACAAAAAGAGCCGCTATAAATATCCTTGTACATATGGGTCCTTTTCCCGCTTGTGTGATTTCTTTGGGATATAACCCTAGCAGTGGTAATGCTGGGTCAAAGGGTATGAACATTTTTATAGCCCTTTGGGCATAGTTCCAAATTGCTCTCCAAAATGGCTGGATCAGCTCACAACTCCACCAGCAATGCAACAATGTTCCAATTTCCCCACATCCTTTCCAGCATTTATCAGTTTCCTGTTTTGTTATTTTAGCCAATCTGACAGGAGAGATGTGGTATCTAAGAGTTGTTTTGATTTGCATTTCTCTAATCAGTAGTGATCCAGAGCATGATCATTGGTAACTTATGAAAGAAAATTTCAGTGGAGTGGTGGGGGTCAACCTTGGAAGCAGAGGGTCAGCCTCGGTTGGTCTGGTCTCCTGTCTTCTCTTCACTCTATAAACCCTCAACTCATCACTGCCCTAAAATGTGTCACCCAGAACTGAACCAATACTTCAGAAATTGTCTGACCAGGGTAGAAGATAAAGAAACTATCACCTTTTGCCTCTGGACATTAATGTAGCCTAAGATTGAACTTTATTGAACTCCAGCTTTTCCTGAAACAGGATTCAGTTTTTTTAAAAAATTCATATTTCTTGGTACAGGGGCAATGAGGAAGTACTAGACAGAGTGTTCGGGTTGAAGTCAAGAAGTCTTGATTTAAATCTTGTTTTTAACACTAGCTTTGTGACCGAGCAAATCACTTAACCTCTGTGTTTCTCAAAACAGTTTCTTAAGACAACTAATTATTAAGTTACATTGGTTGGGATCCGCTGGGGCAGAGGGTGTAGGAGGTAGGGGTGTGTTAGCATGTTTCTACATCCAGAACTCCCCACGCTGATCCTTGCCCTATGACTGGGAATCTTGGAAGACTGGTCTAAAGAATTAAGGTTTCATTGTTGTTCAGTCACATCTGACTCTGTGACCCCATTTGGGATTTTCTTGACAAAGACGCTGGAGTGGTTCACCATTTCCTTCTCCAGCTCATTTTAGAGATGAAGAAACTGAGGCAGAGTTAAATGACTTGCCCAGGGTCACACTGCTAGTAATTGTCTGAGGCTAGATTTGAACTCAAGTCTTCTTGACTACAGGCCTGGTGTTCTATCTACTGTGCCAAAATTTCTGGTCACCTTTAATTCAAAAGGGGAATGGTGGGCATGAGAACAGTGCAAAACACTGCCAACTCTGAATTAATTGTGCAGGAGAAGCAGCATAAAGGATGTCACCAGAGAGATGAGCAAGTGGAAAAGGAGGAATAAATAAGGGATGGCCTCATATTACTCTGTTAGCTGCATCATGCCAAGAGATCTCCAGGAAGGTCCTCAGGATGTTGGTTGGAGACCTCAGGAAGATTTATGGAGAGATGTGGACAAGGGTTGCCCAGGATGGTCTGGGCCTGTGAAACAAGAACAAGCAGCTTTTTAAGCCCCTTTGTTACACCATTGGCCCAGCAACGACAACCGTAATAGCAATAGCTTGTACTTCTCCAGGGCTTTAAGGTCTAGGAGGCTTTTTCTTCATAACAACTCTTTGAGGTAGGCAGTGTAAATATCATTATTCCCATTTTATAGATGGGAAAACAGGCCCAAGGAGGTGGAGTAAGTTTCCTAGAGTGACCAATCATTCAACTAATATTCCCTGGAGGTGAGGTTGGCTCTGTGACCTGTGCAAGTCACAAAAGGTTTCAGGGCCTCAAATATCTCAAGCGTAAATAAAGGGAGTTTTTAGGATGATCCAAGAATGTCGACTACATTCTGACAGGAGCCTGAACAGCTAAACACAACTAGTGAATCCAAAGCAAGGATTCTTGACTCTTTCGGGCTATTGGACCCCTTTGGCAGTCTGATGAAGCCTGTGGACTCCTTTTCAGAATCATGCTGCCAAATGCATAAAATAAAATACCTCGAATTACAAATGAAAACTATTATATTGGAATACAGTTATCAGAATATTGAAAAATAAAAATGAGCTCATGGATCCTTCTGTTCTCTAAGGACAATAACAGGGAGGAGGTGGTGAGGCTATGTGGTAGCCTATAGGAGGAAAGTAGTAGGAGGGAGAGAGAGAGAGGGAGAGGGAGAGACAGACAGACAGCAAGGGAGAGGGAGGGAGAGAGGGAGGAAGAGGAAGAGAGGGGGAGGGAGAGGAGAGGGAGAGAAGAGAGAAAGGGAGAGAGGAGAGAAAGAGAGGGAGAGAAGAGGGAGGGAGGGGAGAGAGAGAGACAGAGACAGAGAGAGAGAGAATACAGAAGGAGAGGAGATTGGTGGTGAGATGGAAATTAACAGAAGGCCTCAATATTGCTCTCATACCCCAAACCTTAGCTCCTGAATATGTATTAACCAATTTTTTCTTTCATTTTTTTTGTGTAAGTCTTCCTTCTTTAAACAGCCTCAGAGTTTCCAACAAGCTTAGAACCCTAAGGGTAGGGACCTTTGTGACAATATCTAGTCAAGTCACTGTTTTGCTGAGAAGAAAACAGTCTCAGAGAGGGTAGTGAACTGGGAATAATAGAGTTCATTCTAATACACTAAATGGCTTTCTTTTGACTAAGGTTGCTTGACTTTAGGGAAGTTGCTGTATCCTTATAGACTTTAGAAGCATGTAACAAGCGGGGGGCTGGGCTTCTATTGACCTCTAGGGTTCCTATGACTCTTGCTTCCTCTGGGCCTCAGTTTCCCCAGTTGGAAAGGGACACTGTAAAAGGACTCAAAGATTGCCAAGATCTTATCCAGTTCTGAACATTCGTGTTCTATGTTCAAAAGCTTTTTCCAGCTCTCACATTCAATGTTCAAAGGTCCCTTTTTGCTCCGACATTCTATGACTTTCATAGAGGACTTTGGTGTTTGAGTGTATTTTTTTTAAGGCCAAAATCCTTTTTCTGGCAGCAGGGACCAAGGCTTGTTTTTCTCTCTGTCCACTTGGTGGCGCTTGTGGTCCATAACCCATACACCCAGTTAATCTGCTGTTTAAGGATCTTTTTCAGTTGGAAAACCATGAGGGGAGTTACTCTTTGGATGATTCCAGTGTCTTGGCCCTGGCCAGAGCACTGTTCTCCTGAGTGGGCCAGGCCTGACTCCAGAAAGCTGAGCAAAACTTAGACAATCATAGAGTCAGAAGGGACTTCAAAAATCTCAAAATCCAATCTGGTCTTGAACAAGAATTTTTTTTTACAGCATGCTTGACAAGTAGCCATCCAAGCCTTTGCTGGAAGGCTTCCAGGCATGGGGAACTCATTTTCTTCTGATGTAGCTTGTTAATCTTAATTATAAGGAAATATTTCCTTATATCCAACTTAAGTTTGACTGCGTAACATCTATGCATCTCCCTAGTTCTGCCCTCTGCAGCCAGGAAGAATAAGTCTGAGCTGTCTTCCATAAGATAGCACTGAAGACACTTGAAGAAAACCATCAGGCTCCCCCTACATTTTCTCTCCTTCGGGCTAACTATTCCAGGTCCTTTCAAATGATCCTAGCATGATATGGTCTCAAGTACCCTTAACATAGTAGTTGGCCTTATATGAGTGTGTTCCAACCTGTCAATGGCCTTCCCAAAACGCACTGCCCAGAACTAAATAAAATACCGCCATTGTCTGAACAAGTCCCTTCGCCATTTCAGTCCCCTCTTTCTGGATGCTTTCTAGTTTATCAATTTCATTCCTAAAACATGGTGCCTAGAACTGAATGTGATACTTCAACTGTGGTCTGAACCAGATAGAGTATAGTGGGGCTATCATCTCTTAAGTACCAGACACTGAATTTATCTTAACTCAGCCTAATTAGCATTTTCAGCTGTGATGTCACACTGACTCCTACCCAGAAACCAGCCCGATTTTCTTCTCCTGCTCAATTCTGGGCCCAGTTGATTATCAATTTGCAGTCTCTGTTCAAGACACATGTATTGATAGTTCCAAGTGCCCTGTTGGTAGCCCTTAAAGGTTGAGAGATCAAGAGGAATGCCCCAAGCATGTTGAATCAACTCCTTGTGGAGTATTTATGGGATGACACGGATGAGAAATACATAGGATAAAAAGGCATGGATGAGCTAGTAAATTTCTGATACTGGGTTTGAACTCAGGAAGATGAGTCTTCCTAACTCTAGGCCCCCGTACTCTATTCACTGAACCACCTAGTATTACTAGATTCAACTTATTTTTCTAACCTGTCAAAAACGATCTTGGTTGATCCTGATTCTGTTTTCTGATTTGTCAGCCCACCTAGCTATCCTAGTCTTTGGCAAACTTGATGTCTGTGCCATCTCTGCCCTTATCCAAGTCATTGATAAAAATATTAAATAGCACCTCACCAAACACAAATCCTTGAGACACTCCACTCGGACTTCCTTTTACCTCTTTACCTTCCCTTTGGCCTCTCTCCTAGTCCCTGCCCACTCAGGACCCATTAGAGCTGCTTGACCACTCATACTGCTTAGATAAGATGGGAATCACCAGCTCTATTCCTTCTCATGAAATGGAGGACCATCAGGCCTTGCCATCTACAATACAATAAGCATTTATTGAATACTTACTATGTGCCAGGCATTGTGCTAAGTATTAGGGACACAAATAAGAAAAGCAAAGACAGTCCTTGCATTCAAGGAGCTTACAATCTAATGAGCAAAGACAATACACAAAAGGAAGCTTAAAGGAAGGAATTCAGAGGGTACTTGGTGCATGGGCATGATGATGATGATGGCGGTAGCCTCAACCAAAGGCTGCCAGAGAGAGGAAGCATTAAAGTCTAGCTCCCCCCTCCCACATCTCCTCAGCAAAGATCTAGAGAACACACCAGGCTGAATTCTGACTGAGAAAAGTAAAAAAAGGAGTCAGTGAATTTTTATTTTTTTTCCAACCCAGGGCAGCTTGGGGTGACGGATAAAGAGGTCTGTGGGCTTTGAGGAGGGTATCTGGCCATGACCCTAGCTTCAGCAACAGGGAGTATCATAGTGCCCAGGGACTGACAGAGGGACGAGATAGAGCACTAGAAAGAAATCCCAGGGGATCCTTGAGTAAACAGTTGATGTAGGAAAGGGTGCCATCTAGCTGTTCTGTTGCTCACTAGCCAGTGCTGGGTCACAGATGCAGGGTGGAGAGGAGCAGTTGAGAGTGTTGGCTCTAACTGTGATAAAGCATGGAACAAGTTTGGGGAAGCATATGGTAGCTGTATGGCTCTGAGCCCAGGAGCAGAGTACAGCATCCCAAGCCAAATAGGGGCCAGCAGTTCAATCATTCTGAACCTGCAGAGTCTCCCATTGGGACAATAGTGACTGAATCAAGCAATAGTATACTGAAACTATTTACCCAAAACAAGCCACTAGACCCAAATTTGTTTCAAGAACTTACAGAACTCAGCCCAGGAGGGCAGTGAACAGAACTCCTCCTGAATCTTACCATTTTTGGGGCACTGAAAGTTTTCAGGTTCCCAGCCAGAGCTTTGAAAGCAGCAGAAAGATGTGATGACAGAAGTGCAAACTAGACATCTCCTTCCTCTCTCTCACCTCCCAGAAATGTGCAACATCCAGCGCTAACATAAAGTCTAAAGTCCAAAAGTAGGTTGGAAGAAGGATCAAACAAAGAAACAAAAAAAGACCCCAACCATAAAGAGGTATTATGGCTTACAGGGTAGCTTAAGCCACAAAGAAGAGAATGACTCAAAAACATCTATTAACAATGCCTCAAAGAAAAATGCAGCTTAGGCATGAGTCCAACAAGAATTCCTAGAAGAACTAAAGTAAGAGTTTAAGAAGGAGGTAAAAGTGACTTTAAAAACCAAATGAAAGCAGTAAGAGGGAAGTGTGGGAAAAGGGACAAGAGCTAAGGAAGATATGAAAACAAGCAGAGCAGCTGGTGGCAAATGAAGACATGGCTGGAGCAAAATCAGCAAAATCTAAAGCCAGCAACTCCCTGCATTCTGGTACTTAGAGCATAACATTTCAGAGCTAGAATAGACCTTAGAAAATACAATACAGAATATCAAAGCTGGAAGAGCTGTTATAAAGGGAGACTTTGGGAGGAGTTTTTTTTTTTTTTTTTTGCTCTGCCCTGATTCTCTACCTTCCAGCCTCTCTGGATCAGCACCCTTAAATCTTCCTGATATTTCCATCCTCCCTGCGGATGAAACTATCTTTTATGTGTTTTCTCTTTCCCAGTTAGAGTGTGAGCTCCTTTAAAGTAAGGACTGTCTTGATTTTTCCATGTGTATCCCCAGAGTTTAGCACAAAGCTTGATACAACCTAAGTGCTTAATAAATGCTTTTTAATTAATTCATTCATTCCACATTGATATAAATTAACCATTAATAATTATCCTTTGATTATTCAGCCAGTTCAGATTCCATATAACTGTACTAGCATCTAGCACACCTCTCCTGTTCACAAGAAAACATGAGAGACTTTATCAAATACTTTGCTAAAATCCAGCTAAACCATTTCCACAGTGCTTCCCTGACTTAACAGCCTAATAACCCTGTCAAAAAAGGAAATGAGGCTAGTCTGGCATAACCTCTCCTTGGTGAAGACATCCCGGCTGACTCTTTGTGATCTGCTTCCTTTCATCAATGCTTCCCCCCTGCCCCAAATTCCTTTAACAAAATAGTCTAGAATTTACCAGGAATGGAAGTCAAACTCATTTACCTGTAGTTTGCAGACTACTCTCTTGACTTTTTGAAAATTGGGGCATTTACCATACTTACATCTTGAGGTATGAGATTTTCTTCCTTCTCCCCATTCAGAAAAATAAAAAGCCAGCAATTACCTACATTTTTTTTGTGGTACATAGAACATAGAATGTCAGAGCTCGAATGGACCTTAGAAAGTAGAATGCAGAATATCAAAGTTAGACGAACTATAATAACGTAGAATATATAATGTTAGAGCTAGAAGGGCACTTAGGACATAAAACACAGAATTTTATAGCTGAAAAAATCCTTAGAGATCATCTCCAGGGGTCCTTATTCTGAGATCTGTGAACTTGCTTAAAAGAATTTTTTTGACGACTATATTTCAACATAGTTGGTTTCCTTAGTAATCACGTGTATTTTACTTAATGCATTTTAAAACACTATTCTCAAAAGGGGTCCACAGTCTTCACTAGACCACCGAGGGGATCAATGACACAAAATTGGTCAAGAACACTTGATACAGGCTGGTTTCCTCTTTCTGTGGGGAAACAGGTTTGGAGAGGGGAAGTTCATTCAAGGTCACAGATTGACTCAAGGTCAGATACTAGACTAGAACCCATGGTTTGAACTCCTAAACCTGTCTTTCTACAAGGAAGCAGATAGTAAATCAGCCGAAGAGAAGGCTTTGGTGGTGGGGTGGGGAGTGGAAGAGGATTGTGTCTTTGAAAAAGGAACAATTTTTGCTCTTTCTGCCTCTATGCCCTGGCAATGACGCCACTTCACAATGGCTGAATGAACAGATAAAGCCTATTAATCTCATTCATTCCAATGCCGGGCTCCCCTGTGCATTCATTTCACTGAGCTGGGAAGAGAAAAACACTATTGCTGACAGGAACAGGGCAGCTCTTTTCTGAGGTAGCCCAGGTCTTTGTGGCTGTTGGAGCACTGGTGTGGTTTCTAGGGACAGCTACTCAGGAGGTGGAGTGTGGATGGCAGAGAATGCTGGCCTATGGCTGTGGATAGGAGGCAGGGAGTCACTGACACCCCCCAACCCCCTTTCTAGGTTTGCTGTTATGGGAAACCATAATTCTAGTAATTCATTGGTGCCTTTTGTCCCCAGTAGGTCTCTTAGCATATCACAAAGATTTTTTTTTAAAGATAACTATCTCCACTTATCCTTGGGAACAAAGACAGTAAACCCAAGGACAGGAAAAATTAGCGAAAGGATAGTTCAGAAGCATAATTGATTATTATGATGACTCCTTTGAGGAAGCACTTTGTAAACCTAAAAGCACTCTGTAAGTATGAGCTATCATCATCATCATTATTATCACTGAGTGCCTATTCTGTGCCTGTCCTACCCTGAGTGGGTAGTGGGGGGGACATAAAGAGATAACTTAGATCATCTAAAGGTTCTTTTCAGCTTGCACAGTCTCCTATTCTTTGATTCTAGTCGTTAATTGAGGACAGCTGCTCCCTTTAGGGCTCTTTGTGCATCAGAATGATTTTTCAATTCATTTCAATTAAACAAACAATTATTAAATGTCTACTATATGCAAAGCACTGTGGATGTTCGTATGCCACATTTTCTTTATGCAGAGCACGGTTGAATTCTACTCCCCCCCCACTTCCTGGTAACATTAGCCTTCCAGATGCTATTTCAATATACAATTCCTTAAGCTCTTATTAAGTCCCTACTATGTTCAGTCCTGGGGAAGCAGAGATAAAAAATAACACAGTCTTTGCCTTTAAAGATTCGTGAAATTTATGAAATACATAGAATATATACAAATAGGCACAGTAAAAGATGATTATTACATGCATAAGAGATGCCAAATGGATCATAAGATCCAAGATTCCCATATGAGGAAACAGATCATTAACTGACTTGCTCAGATTCATACACAACTGGGATTTGCATCTGGTCCCTTGACATTGCAGATGGGATACAGAAGGGAAATGACAATGAGAAAAACTTAGGCTTGAAATAAAGAAAAATCTTCCTAAGATTACAGAGGCAGTTTTATGGTACGGTAGATAGAGCACTGGGGATGGAATCAGAAAGTCCTGGGTTCAAATCCAGCCTCTGACACTTACTAGTTGTGCATCCCTAAGTGTGTCACATAAGTGGATTTCCCCTCAGTGGAGGTCTTCAAACGAAAGCTGGGTGACTGATTCTCAGATACACCTTTTTCAGACACAAGTTGGAGTAGGATGGTAGCTTTAGAGCTAAAAGGGATCCCAGAGGCCAACCAGTCCAACCCTCATGGTGCAGATGAAGAAACTGGGGCCCAGGAAGATTGTGACTTGCCCAAGGTCACACAGGTTGTAAGTACCTACAGATCCTTCCAACTGTGTAGTTCTGGTTGGGGGCAGTTAAAGAAAGCATCATTGGAGAAATGGCACCTGGATTGGAACTGGAAGAAAAAGACAGACTGAAGGGCATAAAGGATGGAGGGTGGTCTGTGTATATGTACATCGTAGAAGTGGGAAGAGATTTGATCCACCATATTCCAGAAAGAATAAGTGAGTCAATTTCTCTGGTGTAACAAAAGATACATCAAGGGGAGTCATGTGAAGTGAGGCTGGAAAGGTAAGTTAGGGTTAGATTTTAGATTGCTTCGAACACGGAGATCGGGAGTTTAGACTTCATTCTGTAGATAATAGGGAGCTAGTGAAAATGTTTCAATAGGATATGGTCAGGGGCTTTAGGGAGATTACTATGGCAGGATGGATTGAGAACAGAATGGAGTCGGGGAGACCTGTTCTGGGGCTGCGGCAGTGATCTGGGTACAAGGTGATTGGTGCCTGACCTGCAGTGGTCACTGTTAGTAGAAAGAAGGGGACGGTTACAGAAGATCCTGTGGCTGAAGGAGGGGTTAAGACTTGGCAACTCATTGAAGGTAGAGGCTGGGGGAGAGAGAAGAGCAAAGACCACATTGAGGTTTTGAGACTGGGTGCCAGGAAAGATGAGGGTGTCATCAACAGAAAGAGGGAAGTTGGGAGGAAGAGATTTTGGGTGGAGTTTTGCATGTGTTGAATTGTAGCTGCTTGTTGGACATCCAGGTGGAGTTGTCCAACAAGCGACTGGAGAGGTGGGCACAGAACCTCCATGAAGAGGTGGGGGAGGGAGAAAAGATCCAGGAATCATCTGCAGAGAGGTGACAATTGAGGCCAAAGGAATATATTTTATTTTTTGGTCCAGATTTGTGATTTTATCCTGGGCGGGAAAATTTGGTTGTGTATAATACCCTCTATTGACACAGATCATAAACTTATTTGTGTGCTATAGTCTAAGAGAGTTGTCTGAGGCATTGATTAATTAAGTGATTTGCTCCTGGCTTCAAAGTTTGCACATGTATGACTTGAGACTACTCCTTCTTGACTTCAGGGCTGCCCTTTCTATTCCTTACATCATATTCCCATATATCTATAGAGCTAGAGATAAATTGAAATAGATGCATGGATAGATATAGAGATATATATACATACATAGAGGCACATATACATATATGTATATATAAACATGTGTTTACATGTTACATATACATATGAGTAGACATAGTAGACAGAACATTTATATAGCCTAGGATTATGGCATGCCATAATCTGGTTCCAACCTACATTTTCAGCCTTATTTCATATGAATTCCCTTTCTGCACTTACTTTCTAACCAAACTGGACTAGGAACTAGCTCTTTCCTAAGCTCAACATATCACTCTTTCCTCCATGCATTCACACAGGAGGGAAGGAAGATGTGATTTCCCCTCCTGCTCAGTTGAGATTACACCATGATGAGGTTTTAATGTGTTAATGAAGTGTAAAATCCTGTGGTTTTTTTTATGAGTGGGAATGCCTGTCTGATTAAGTCAAGGAGGGATTGAGATTGGCTGAGCAAACAAATTAGCCACCCCTGTCTTCCCCCCTCCCCTCCCCATTAAATAGCTAAACCCTGGGCAAATTTCTGCAGTTTGAGAGCGGGAGAGTTTGCAAGTTGGGAGTTGCTTGTGCAGAAGATCCCTTCCATCAAGGGGGAAAGAATTTCCCTCTCCTTCCCCTTCCCCATCCCAAGTCAGCCATGTGTTGTTGAAGGGGTGCTGCTGAATTAGTCAGAGACAATGCATTATCGGGGAGCAGAGACATATACTCCAGATGTACTGGAGGATCTCAGGAGGAGGAAGATGCAGGATCAGAGACATAGGAGCTACCTTATCTTCTGAGATTGGAGGGAAGGAGCTATTTAAAAGGCAAATTCACCTTGGGAACAAAAGAGAAACCACAAGCACAACTCTTCAGCATAATCAGTAAACAAATATTGAATACAACCTATGTGCAGTATACCTAGGTTTGGCTTATTGTGTTATACTTCTATCTTGGGAATCTCCATTTACAAATTGAGGCAGAGAGAGGGGTCGTGACAATGCTTTAAACTAAATGGATGAATCTGTTTATGGTGGAATTTCAGGCCATGTGACAGGGAGTAGGGACTTAATCAATTAGCATTTATTAAAGGCCTGCTATATGCCAGATTACATGCTTGGCATCAGAGATACAAAGACAAAAACAAAACAGTTCCTGCTTTTAGGAGGCTTGCATCCTAATTTCTGTGGTGTTAGGAGTAGTAACATGGATAGAGTGCTGAAGTTAGGGGTCAGGAAGTCCTGAGATCAAATTCTGACTCTGATATATACTGTGTGACTTGGGTAAGTCACTTAACTTCTCTCAACCTTCAATATCTTCTTCTGTAAAATGAGGGGGGAAGACTGGATGGCCTATGAGGTAAGTTCCAACTCTAAATCTATTATCCTATGATCTGAATTGGGGGAGACAAAGTATACATATACATAAGGTGAGCCTTAGAGGAAAAGGTACTAGTAGGTATGGGTTTAGGAGATAGCAAGAAAAGCTTCCTGTAGAAAGCAATAATCATAGCCAGCATTTATATATCATTTTAAGGTTTGCAAAATGCTATACAAATATCTCATTTTTATCCTTATAACCATCCTGAGAGGTGCTTTTATCATTCCTATTTTACAGATGGGGAAGTTGAGGCAGACAGAGGTTAAATGACTTGCCTAGGGTCCTATAGCTGCTAGTAAGCACCTGTTTGTTTAAGGCTGGATTTGAATTCAGGCCTTCCTCACTCCAGGTCTAGCATTCTATCCACTGAGAAATTAGCTGACAGTGGCACTTGAACTGAGTCTTGAGAGAAAACAGAGGATTCAAGAAGCAGAGGTAGAGAGGGAGCGCTTTCCAAGCATTGGTGATAGCCAGTGGAAAAACAGATGGGCGATGAAGTGTTATGTGCAGGAAACAGCAAGTGGGCTGTTATGCCTGGGCCGTGGAGTTCTGAGAGAGGAGGGATGTTTAAGAAGATAAGAAAGGTAAGAAGGGTTAGGTTTTGAAGAGTTATGGATGCCAAACAAGGGATTTTACATTTTTTTCCTAGAGGTAATAGGGAGCCATTGAGTAGGTGAGAGAGCATGGTGGTCCTGGGGATACGTAAACCAAAAGGAAACAGTACCTGTTTTCAAGGATCCTATGTTCTAATGGGGTGTGGTGTTGCTTTTGGAAAATTACTTTTGTTGCTCTGTCGAGGATGGACTGGTATGGGGAGACACTTGAGGCAGGGAGGCCAAATAGGAGTCTATTGTAGAAATTTAGGAGAGCGGTGAGGAAGGTCTGAATTAGGGTGGTGACTGTGTGAGTAGAGAGAAGGGGAGACACATGAAAGACATGGTTGAGGAGATAGAAATAAGATTTGACAGCAGATTGGATATGTCAGGTGAGAGTGAGGAGTTGTGGACAATGAGGTTTCAAATCTGACCGGTCAGAATGGTGGTGGTGTCCTAGATCCCATTTAGAGAATGTTGGTACTGGAAGAGACCTTCCAGATCATTTAGTCTTATCCTCTCATTTTAGAGAGGAAGAAAACGGAGGCCTTACAAGGGAAAATGACTTTGCTCAGGATCACACCGTATGTGATTAGCAAAACCAACACTCAAATCCAGGAACCCAGCTCTTCTCTATGGCTGTCATATGTTCCTGTGCGGGATCAGGGATTTTTTTGCTAGATATTTTGGATGAGGGGAGAGTGTCTTGCATATTTGAGACTACAGCCTACTGGTGGTTGCTGTTCAAACCTCCGGCTTCGAGTACATGTCATGACAGTTTAGAAAATGACCATTCCACAAATCACAGAAAAGATTGCTTGGACCTGAAGGATTGTGTGAAGGCTCAAATTGTCTCCTAGCAATAGCCAATGAAATTAATGGTGTCATCTTCCAGCAGGCTTCTTCTATTCTTTTACTCTGGCATTAGGTGTACCAGAAAGAACCAGGAAGAATTGCCCCTAAAACTGTCCCATGGTGTAATAGATTTCCTTGACAGATAGTGGATTCCCTGTCATTAATGGGATTTAAACAGAGACTGATGGGAAGCTATAAGGAAGGGATAGAATCTGAGCTAGAGAACTCTGAGGTCCTTTCAAGCTCTGAGATTCCTTTCATTCTAAAATCTATCTGCATGAGAGACTATATATTAGCTGAATCAGCCCTTTCTTACTGTAGTAGATGATCTGAGGGACAGAGAAGAGAGAAAAGGAAATATTCAGACATTTTGTGTCTTCAAGTTTCCTCTCTACCTTGCCTCATTCAGGCCAAGCTCACTCCTCTGTCCAAGGTGCTCCTCATGCTATCCTCCCAGGCATGGGGGAGGAAGGTGCTCTCTGCCCATTGCTGCCCATTTCAGGGCATAGAGCCTTATCCATCAGGGTCAACAGCCAAATGAAGCACTCTCTCTTTGGGGAAGCTCTTCCTGACCAGTATCATAGAATGTTAGGCTGGAAGGCAACCTCAGTGGCTCTGTAATCCAACTATACAGGGGAAAAAAGCATGTCTACAGTCTACCCAATTAGATGGTCATCCAGCCTTTGCTTGAAAGCCTCCTGTGAGAGACAATCTCCTGCTTCCCGTGTCTGCCCATTTTACTGATGAGTCTCTCTAGTTGTTAAGAAGTTTTCCCCTGACATCAAACCAAAATTTGCTTCTTGCCAGTTTCTACCAATTGCATCTGCTTCAGCTTGATGAGATCTAACAAAACTGTTCCCTTTTCTAGATGATCACTAATTATTTATTAAATATTTTCTGGAATTCTAACCAGGAATCGAATTCAAATTCACTAGCCTATAATTTGCCAAGTCTTCTATCTCCTTAAAAAATCCTGGATCAGGGACTGCCATCTTTCACCTAACACTGGCAGTGGTTTAGCATTCCCACCCACCATTCCTTTTGGTAGTTAAGGATATAGCTCATCTGGGACAGGAATGATGAATTCATCAAGGGAAATTGGGTGTTCTCTTATTTTGGGTTCCAGCTTGTAGGATCATTGTTTTAGAACTTAAAGGGACCTTAGACATTCTCGAGTGCAGCCCCCTCATTTCACAGATGGGACCAATTAAGGGACATGTGAAGGGTCATACAACTGGTTAAATATTTGAGAAAGGAATTGAACCTAGGTCTTCCTGACTCCAAATCTCACACTCTATTCATTACACCAAGCTATGTTCTTACAATTCTCTTTTAGCCCTTTTTACTGTTCTTTCCAGACCAAATGTAGTCCCTACTTGCTCATACCTAAAAAAGGTGGGGAGAATTAGGAGAAGGGACATGACAGTACCCAAACTCCTGGGCCCGGCTCAAACCACTCACCACCCTTAGTAAAGGGGCTTGTTTGTAGACACATGGGAGGGAGAAAGCTATCACAAGGAGGAGGCTACAATATGCGGCCATAGGGAGCGAAAGGTGGGGATCTAGCCAACTTGAGTAGTTATGATGGGTTCTGGGTGGGGCTGTGGTGGTGGTGGCGGGGTGGTGAGAGATGAGAATGATCCAAGGGTGAACTGTGTTCTGGGTGAAATCTGCACTGTTGATTGAGGCTGGCTGGGATGAGAGATGAGGGACAAAGTCATTCCCTATCTCTTCCCTCTCTTTTCCAGGAGGAAGCTAAATGTCTTCATAGGTATCTAATAACTTTTGTCTCAATTCTGACCCAGCCTTCAGTCATTGAATGGGCATTGCCTCAGACAAACTGAGGCCTGGGAAATACCTTAATTTAGAAGGACCAAGGTCACCCACTGCATCCTGGGCCATCGCCATGTTGACTTGACTCTGTCTTGCCACTGTTCCTAAGTCTTAACCTATGATAAAAACCCTATTAGCTAGCAAAAATTCTAAGCTGTGTATTGTATTTTATTTAAGGATAACAAATATGGAGGAGATAAGGAGTAGGGCCAGGGGATAGTGGAATTCCCCTTCTAGAGAGTGACATTTTGCCCAGCTGAATTAGATTGGGGCTCTGAGCCATTCTAGAACTATTCCTGGAGGACGATGCTATAGTTTAACTGATAAAAAATGAGACTAAGATACTCCTGCTAAAATCTAATAAATAAACACAAGAGTGAGCATGGTAGGTGGGGGCAGCTATTTTGCAGTTTGAAAAACTTCCGTAAGAGAGGGATAATGAGCTCTAGGGACACTTTACCATGTGAAGGGTTCCTTCACATACTTTTTAGCTCAGGGAACAATTTGGTAGGTCAAGCTGCTTTCCTTGCCACGTACTGGTTATACAAAGATCATTCTCCTTGGGACAAAACAGCTGAATATCCCCTAAACTTTCTCTCTTGTCAGTTAGCATCCCATCTATCCCAAGCAGCATTCTTATTCCTTCTTTGATCCTCCTCTTTTCCTTGTTAATGATTTTAAAATGTTGTTGTCATCCTTAGCTCTCCTGGCCAGTCTTGGCTCTTTCTGATACTCTTCTGATAGTACCTTATCATACCTTTATTCCTTCTCTGTTGCTGACTTATCTGCCCTTACTTCCATCTTCACTAGATGTCTTTTAAAAATCTAAGTTGGTTGGTGAGTTTCCTGCAATCCCCATAAATCTTTTCAGACAACCTTTCCCCCACCTCTTTTTGTCTTCATAATTTTATGCGTAGGTTCCTACTTGTGATCTCAGCCAGAAATGATCTTTTCCTCCTCAGAAACTCATAGCACTTATTGTCTTGGTCACACATTTGGTACTTTCTGTATCCTGACTTGTCTTGTGAGTTTCCCCCTTCGTCATAGCTTGAAAGTGACATTAGAACATAGAATATTAAATTTGGAAGAATCTTAAAATATAAAACATGAAGTGTTAGGGCTGGAAGAGAGTTTAGGACATAGAATGGTAAAGCTAGAAAGGACCTTAGACCACGGAATGTCAGAAAGGACTACAGACATCATATGGTTCACTCTCTCCTCATTCTTATTCTGTCAATGTTATAGTAACACATTTCTGACCAGCCTCTGGGAGCTTGCTTCCTACATCATTTCTTTCCTCTTTCATCCCAAATCTCTCCTTATATAATGGCCTTTTTTGGCCTACAAATATATCCAAGTCTCCTTGATTTCTGCCCTCCCTAACCGAAATCCTTCCACTTGACCATGACATTCCCTTAAGTTATTAACTTGTCTCTTTTCCCTTCACAGCCAAACTTTTAGAAAAAAAGTTGTTTATCCTTATTTCTCATCTTATATTCACTTGTCAAACCTTTGTAATCTGGCTTTTGACCCCATGACTAGACTGAAACTGCTCCCTCTAACCTCACCAGTGGCATCTTAGCTGCTCCATCTAATCGCTTCTCAGCCGCTGTCCTCCTTGACCTCTCTGAAAATGTTGATGCTGTGGACCACATGCTCCTCTTGTATAGTCTGTCCTCCACTGGCTTGTCTTATGCTCCTTCACATGTCTGACTTCTCTTTTTCAGACTCCTTTTGGAGTGGATTGTCAACTATCTCCTACCCATTTATGTGTTGGTATTCCTCAGGACTCTGGCCTTGACTTTCACTTCTTTATAGCCTCTCTTGGTTATTTCCTCAACTCCCATGGGCTCCAATTTCTGTTCAGATAAGTAAATTGCCATCTTTTTTCCCACCCTCATGGTATGTAAACACTTGGAGAGTAAGGATTGTTTCATTTTTGTCTATGTATCTCCAGCACCTAGCAGAGTGCCTGGCACACCAAAGACACTTCCTAGATGCTTGTTGGTTTATTGGTTTGTCTAGTTCTACTCTCTGTTGTACTCTAGTCCTCCACTGAAGCAAACTAGGCCATCTTTTGTCTCAATCTAACCTAGCCTTTAATTACTGAATGGGTGTTGCCTCAGACAAACTGAGACCTGAGAAAGACCTTAGCTAAAAAAGGCCAAGGTCTCCCGCTGCATCCTGGGCCATCGCCAGTCATCTTGACTTATGTCTTCCCACTGGACTTTGATGATTCTGGAGGAGATGGTGAGGCTGATGACTTTGTGCAGCTCTGCTTCACTTCAATTCACCTGCAAGTCAAGGTATCACCCTCCTGAAGTCATTGGCCCTTTTCAAGAACGAAGGATGAACAACAGCAAGTCCTTCACTGCCAGTTGTTTGCTAGACACCTTCATTTTGGTGTCCCATTGTCACTTCAAACTCAACATGTAAACAGCACTACTTAGTATCTTCCTTCCTTGAACCTGCAGTTCCTCCAAACTTACCCATTCCTGTCAAGGGCACTACAATCCTTCTTGTCATTCAGACTTATAACATCAGATCATCTTTGAATATTCCCTGCCCATGTGCAATCAGTTGCTAAGTCTTATCAATTTGAGCTTCACAAGACTCTTGCATCCAGCCTCTCTCCATTCACAATGCCACTATCCTAGTTTAGACTCTCATCATCTCTAGTCTTCTAACTTGTGTCCCTGCTCCCAGTCTCTCCCTTCTTCAATCCATTCTCTATGCACCTGCTAAAATAATCTTTCCAAAGCACATGTGTGACTATGACAAGTCCCTGCTAAAACCACCTCTAGTGGCTCCCTATTGCTTCTAGAAAAAAGACAAATCCATCAGCCTGGCATTTAATAACACCCACAATGTTGATTCCCATCCACCTTTCCAGACTTAGTTCCTGTTGTTTTCCTCTTGTACTCAGTCTTCTAGCCAACTCGGTCTAGTAGCTGCTCCTGAAACTTGGCATCCCATCCTCTGTCTCTGTGACTTCACATAGGCTATCCCCACATGACTGGAATGTACTCTTTCCTCACTTTAGTCTCTTAGAACAGTAGTCTCCAAATCAGGGACTCCTGATTTGAGACTCCATCAGGGACTCCATCCTCAAGGGTCTATGAGATAACTCCTGGTAGTCCAAGACCAACTGATTGTAGGGTGAGAATCTGGGTCATATCCTCCTCTCTCCATGATGGCCAATATTGGGTCTTGTCTCCAATGCAACGTGACTACCACTTTCACCTATTATTCGCCAAGCACTCCTCTAGACTGTCTTTTCCTACTGCTGTGCTAATTTTTCCAACCTCTCCTTTTATATTAAGCTATTTTAACCTAACCATGATCCAGGTACCCTCTGCAGCTACACATATGGAATTGGCAAAATCCTTTTCCTTCCTTACTCACTCTCCATTCCCTACTTCATCTTGTGGCTGTACCAGGTATACCTTGGCTGGTCCTCTCATCTTCATGGAGAGATGAATCAAAAGATTGGGTAAGCATTGTCTGCATTGAAAAATCTCAATTATCTTTCCCATCAAACTCATCTGTCATCCAAATTCCCATTTTTGTCAAGGTTACCACTATCTTTTTAGTCATCCAGATTTGCAACTCTGATGTCATCTTTAGCCCCAAATTTTAACCCACATTACCAAAGTTGTACTTTCTTATCTGAAATGTAGTAGGTACTTAATGCTTGTTGACTGATCATTGGCTAAATTGATGGAATCACAGATCAGTTTTGGTATTTGATTCACATGCTTCACATGCTTGATTTTAGTCCTACAAACTTAGCTGAATCTCTATACTCATGAAATAAGCCATAGGAAGAGAAAGGTATGTATATTTGAATATAAGATACATTTCAAAAACATTTGTAGATTTCTAGACTCAAGTATTGAAAAAAATTGGAAAAAATCTCATGATGAAGTATTTGGTAGATGCTACCAAAACGAAGCAAAAAAAAACCCTTCCAAAATCTTTCCCGTCCCCCCATTATGAATGCTAACATTATCACCACAAAGAGGTTCACTGGTTATCTTTATTTCCTGAAAAAATACTTAAAAGAGTAACTGAATTTAATGTTATGAATTTTTTTTCCAAAAGAAAAGTGTCCCCAACTTGCTAATCTTTTTTTGTGATGACAAATGCCTATCAGTAGTTTGACACCTAGCAGATATTTTAAAAAGTCTTCTTAAATTGTCTCTTTAAGGTAGAGTTGACATTAAATTTTTTAAAAATTGCTTTTTTATCACCTTAATTTCCCAATACATCCCAATACCTTCCCCCCACTCAAAGAACCATCCCCTATAACAAAGGATAAAAAAGAAAAAAAAGACAGTACAACAAAACCAACCAATTCATCAATCAAGTCTGACAGTATATGCAGTGCTTGACATTCATAGTCCCACTTTGTAAAGAATGAAGATACATTTTTAGTTTTCTTTGAGGCCAAACTTTGTTATAATCACACCATGTTCAGTTTCAGTTTTGTAATTTTTTCCGTTTACATTCTTGTAATCATTCTGTCTGTCTGTTTCCTGGTTCTGCTTACTTTACTTTGCCTTAGTTCATATAAACCTTCCCATGGCTCCTTGTGGTCTTCACTGGTGTAATAATAGTCCATAATGCCACCATCTATTTAGTCATTCCCCAAATGAGGATTATCTACTTTTTCCCAACTTTTTTTTTAACGGCAAAAAGTGCTGTTGTATATATTTTGGTGAATGTTAGGCCTTCCTATCTTTGACCTCTTTGGGATATGTGCCTGACTGTATGGTCTCTGGATCAAAGGACATAAACACTTTAGTCATTGTTTTATCATCCAATTACTCTTAGCATGATCAAATCAATTCATGGCTCCACTATTTAGTGTACCTGTTTTTTACAACTCCTCCAACACTGACTACTTTCATATTTGTCATTTTGATGGGTGTGAGGTGAAATCTCAGAGCTGTTTTGCTTTGTGTTTCTCTTACTTTGAATGACTTGGAGCAACTTCACATATGATTTATAGTTTGAAGTTCTTTCAAGATTTGTTGGTTCGTATCCTTTGACTGCTTATCCAATGAGGACTAGCTTTTGGTCTTACATATTTGTGTGAATTCTCTACATATCTTTGTAAATCAGACAAATGTGATATTTTAACAATGAATAAGAAAGCAACTGCTTTTTGAAAGAAACCCATACTAAGGGAAAGAACATTTTGAAAATGGATGTTTAGAAATATTTCTATCATTACGTGATTTTGTTGCCCAAAATGATATGTTACCTATAAAGTCTATCTCTACACTTAAAAAAGCTTGGAAATGGAACTTTTTAGCCTGTTTTTCTTCCAAATGATTTTCAGTGAGTTCTGAACCCATTTGTTGACAATATAAAAATATAACACTTTCCAATTAGTCTGTGAGAGTAACTGATTGACATCGGAGAAGTTGGAAATTTGCTGGCCAAATTTCAACAACAATCTTTTGCGTAACTGATGAAATAGATTAAAAAATGAGTATCATGATTTAGTAAGTGAAGCCAACCACACTTTTTTCCATTTGGATTTAAGCATCTTTTTCAGGTATGACAGTAATTAAAATCAAATATTAAAATAAACTGGACTTTTAAAACCATCAACATGTATATAATTTATAAATATTAATATACATACATAGAAGGGTACATCCTTTAGAATATGTTGCAAGAACAGGGATGCACAATTAAAAACAAGTTTGTAAACCACTGTCTTAAAAATTTTATCTTCCTTTAAAGGCTCAGCTTGGGTGCCACTTCCAACATGAAACCTTTCCTGACCCTCCCCGTTTATACTCTCCTCCTCGTTATAGAACTTTTTATTTATTTGTACTTTTGTATGTCATATGTCCCTCTCTCTCTCTCCCAGTAGAATGCAAACTCCTTGGGGTCAAGGACTGTTTCATCTTTTGTTAATGAATCTCCAGCATTTAGCCCCAGGTACCTGCTTAATAAGTGTTTGTTTAGCAATTAAGTAATTGAGCCTATGGTTGGAGGAGGCTAGTGGAGAAAAGGGGAAGATGAGAGAAGCTATCTCACTAGCTCAAAGCTAAACTCAAGCCCACTGAGGGCAAGGAGGTGCACTGCACTAGGGGATTCCTGCCCAAAGGGAGCCATGTTCTTAGCTATGAAGCAGTGGAGCCAAGAGTTTGGAGGCAGGCACCCTTCCTACACCTACCTAGAAAGGGGCTCTGGATTCTTAATTTGTAGGAGAATCACAAGGCATCAAGAATGGTTTCGTGGCCATTCACAGCCCCCTGTAAGAGCATTTCAGAGTGAGTCCATGTCCATCCATGAGGAGGAAGCAGAGCAGAACTGAGACAGCTTGGCCTGGTTTTTGTTCTCTAGGACGCCTTGCTTACTTAGTCCAGCAGGGTATCCACACCGTGTCCTTCTTAGAAGGGAAAGGAGCATTGGGAAGGGAATAGGAACAGAGTGGGGGACAAGCAAGAGGTCAGAGGCTCCTTTGAACCTAGTTTTTTCTTTTAAGTCAAAAAAGCAGAGCAATTAAACAAAAACAATTTGGGAATAAAGAGGGCACCCAAAAGGAATGGGGGACATCAGACATGGAGGAAGGAGGAGGGTGTTGTGGGGCAGGCAAGGTATGAAGTCAGTTCATCATTTTGGATACTTCATCGAGGAAGATGATGTGCTTTGTGGCAAAGTCCCTGATGCTCCGCTCGGGGTCTTGCTTTAGCTCTTCCAAAGCTCAAAGAGAGGAAAGCCCAGTGAGAGTTTTCCTGCCTTTGCCTTTACCCAGGGACCACCCCAGCCATTCCCATGATCCTGGCCCCTGGATCTGTAGTCTATTGCTCCCAGGGCAAAGGATGGGAGTGGAAAGCACAATTGGCATTCAAAGAAAGATAAAGAGCACCTGTCCCCTCCCTCCCCACCCAAGTCTAACCCATATCTATATTTGTATATCTATATCTATATAATATATATACACACATACACATATACATATATATGTATATACACACACATATACATATACATATGTATGTATATATGTATACACGCACACACACACACCTCCCCTCCACCCCCCTATTTTAGGCTCAGTCTCAGGGCCATTGGTAGGCTGAAGCAGGAGGGAGAGGGAAAGAGAATACAGTCATACTTTAACAATTGGGGTAAGGCCTTAATTCAATCATAGAATGTCAGAGCTGGAAGAGGTCGCCATTATAATTCATTTGACTATAGAGCTTTAGGGCCTTCCTTACATAGTATTTTTCTCACAAGGCAAGGGGGTAGCCAGTAAAAGTGTTACTTTTCCCATTTTTACCAATTAGGCACACAGGAAATGCTTAACAAATATTTGTTGAGTTGAACTGAATTATACAGATATAGCTCATGTTTCTATGGTACTTCAAAAGTTTATAAAGTACTGCCTTCACAGCTATCTCCTGAAGTGGTCAATGCATAATTACTCCAAGTTAATGGATGAGAAAGTTGAGACTTGTAGAGGTAAAATGACAACCATACAGCTGAGGAGGCAATGGAGCCAAGATTTGAACTTAGGTGTCTCAACTCCAAATTCAGAACATTAAGAACTGGAAAGGACCTTAGAACATAGAATTCATAACATAAGAGTATTTGAGCTACTGGGAACCTTAGAACATAGGATGTTAGAACATAGAAAGAACACTAGAGATGGAAGAGAACTCAGAGCTTAGAAAGTTAGAACACAAAATGTTTGAGGTGTCAGGGACCTTAGAAGATACGATGTTAGGACATAGAACACTAGAGATAGAAGAAGTCTTAGAACTTAGAATGTCAGAATATAGAATAGTAGGGAAGAAAGACACCTCAGAGCTTAAAAAGTTAGAACACAGAATGTTCTAGTTGGCAAGTACTTTAGAACATAGAACACTAGAGAAAAAAAAGACCTTAGAACTTAGAAAGTGACAACACAGAATGTTTGAGCTGGCAGGGACCTTAGACCACAGGATGCCAGAATATTGAACACTAGAGATAAAAGAAACCCTAGAACTTAGAAAGTTAGAATGCAGAATGTTTGAGGTGTCAGGGATATAGGATGTTAGGACATGGAACATTAGAGATGAAAGAGACCTTAGAACTTAAGGCTATTAGAATATAGAACTGGAAGGAATTGTAGAACACAGAATAAGGAATGTTAAAGCTAGCAGATTCCTCAGTAGTCATCAATTTTGAATCCATCATTTTACAGAGAAAGAAATTAAGACTTAAAGAGGAGAATCACATTTTCCCAAGGTCACCTACAGAGATTTAGTGCCAGAGTCACACCTAGAACTCAGGCTGAGCTGCCTTAGACCTTTCAAAGCCTGTCCACTTCTATGACCTTACCAGAACATCCACCTCTATGAAGTAGCTACGACAGGGATTATAATCTATATCAATAGATGAGTGGGGGCTTCAAGAGGGGCAAGGTGCCTCATCCAATATTTCACAGCATACGAGTGACAAAGCCAGGTGTAAAACTCAAGTTTTTCTGATTCCCAGAGTTCTAGGCCCTGGAAGGAGAGTAAGGACAAGGTGATAGAGAAGAGAGAATGGTCTCCATGAATGGCCTCCAGATCCTTTGTATGAATCATTTTCTTAGGACTAGTTTTTTCTGGTCCTGTCACCTTCCTCCTATCAGCCTTGGCTTGTGTACAACTGTTCCTACCTTTTTGTCCTTTACAGCTGAGGTCCTCTCCTGAAAGCTAAGTTTGTGATGAAGTGAAACCTGAGAGCCAGTGTGGATCAGAAGTGTAATGCTGGCCCAATTTCCTTTTCTGGGTCTCAGTTTCCTCCTCTGTAAAACAAGGAAGTCTAGACTAGGTGACTACTAAGGCCCTTCCAGCTCTGACAATCTGTGTTTCACAGTTTTAGATCCCCAGAGCTAGGGGAAGCCCAGCTGCCAGAAGGAGAGAAGCAGGGAGAGGAAGACAGAGTGGGGTGGCCATTGAGGGGGCAGTCAGGAAAGGAAGGGGCTGATCCCAAACTGGGGCTTACTGGAATAGAACAAGGCCAAGTCAAAATCACTCGCTCTCTGGAAGATAGCATCAGGATAATAACAGATGATGTACCCTGAATGGACAAACAAACAAAAGGGTTCATTGAGACATCATTTCCCTGGAAGTGGATGGTGATAATGGGTGTGAGTGATAGCCAGAGGCCATCTTTGGGACTCCTCTCAGGGTAGGGGTGGTCAGGAGTGGGGTGAGGAGAGGGCTGTAGCAGGGTCTAGATTGGGAGTTTGGTCAGGGTTGGCATTATGGGCCCTTAGGTGGTTGGGTGCTTGCTAGGTAGCTGGGATTTCAGAGACTAACTTACTATTTCATCTATAGCCAAAGCTGGTGCTGTGCTAGCAGAAAGGGAGAGGAAAGGAGAGTAGAGGAGTAAGGGAGAGGACAAGAGAGGAATAGAGAAAGAGAGAAGGAAGAAAGGAGAGGAGGAGAGAAATGAGACAAAGGAGGAATGGAAGAAAGGAAAGCAAGAGAGAGTACAACAGAAGAGAGGAGAGACACAGAAAGGGTGAGAGACAGGAGAAGAAAGCTGAAAGAAGGAGAGGGGAGGAGAAAAGAAAGGAGGAGAAGGGAAAGAAAGGAGTAAAGCAGAAGAGAGCAGACAGACAAATAGGACAGGAGGAAAACTGAAAGGGAGAGAGAGTAGAAAAGGGGAGAAAAGTTAGGGGAGAGAGGTGGTGGAGGGAGGGAGAGAGAGAGAGAGAGAGAGAGAGAGAGAGAGAGAGAGAGAGAGAGAGAGAGACAGAGAGACAGACAGAGAGACAGACTGAGGCAGAGACAGAGAGAGAGACAGAGAGAGACAGAGAGAGCAGAGAGAGAGAGACAGACAGAGAGACAGAGAGAGACAGACAGAGAGAGACAGAGAGAGAGACAGACAGAGGGCGAGAGAGACAGAGAGGGAGAAGAGAGCGAGCGAGAGAGAGAAAGAGACAGAGAGAGAGAGACAGAGACGGAGACAGAGAGAGACAGAGAGAAGGGGAGAGAGAAACAGGAGAAAAGAGTGGGGGAAGGAGAGAAAAGGGAGAAAATAAAGGAGAAAGAAGAGGGAAAAAGAGAGACAGGATAGAACAAGAAAAGATAGAAGGGAGGAGAGAAGGCTCAGCATATTCCAGCTTCCCCCTTCTTACCTATAAACAAGGCAGCTGAAGTTTTGAGGTTTCGTCTGGGACTGTGGAGATATCTGAGGGCCTGTGAGAGGTGGCTCTGAAATTCTTCGTCACTGTTCTCCATCTGTCAGAGAGATGATGTTGGTGAGGCTTCATGTTATAGGTTTGGCTGCCCTTTCCCCAAAGGTTATGAATCTTATGTCCCAGGGGCACTGTGTGCTCTTTGCTGTTTGGGTCCCTCAAGGAGGAAGAGGGATTAACTGTGACCTGGGACCTGGGCCTTTAACCCATAACCTGGACTCCCCAGGTATATCGTGTGTTTAGTGTACATTTTCTCAATCATTTATCAATAATGCATATTCATAATAATAACTCTCATTTCTATAGGATTTAAAAGTTTACAAAGCGCTTTCCTTATAATAACCCTGTGAGATAGTGCAAGAATTATCAACTTCATTTTACGGAAGTGTAAACTGAGGTTTAAGTGAGATTAAATGAACTTGTTCATGGTCATCGTGGGACTCACACCTACGCCTTCTGAAATTCAGTACTCCTTTCCATGGTCTTAACTGTGGACATCAGACATTTACTGAGCACCTACTGCATTCTCCGCCCTGTGCTATAGGCTCTTTAGGAGGGCAAGGAGACTGTAAGACCAGATTCCTTGGCCCTCAAGGAACTTAGAATATTGTAATACAAGGTAGAGAGGGTCAGGGATCATCCCTTGAGATCTGGGGTTTTCTGAGGACAGGGGCTGAGGGAGCCCTACCCCCTCAATAATTCTGCCTTTTTTCTACTAATTCAGCTTACTTATAGTTCAAGAAAGGTGCATAGAATGAACACAGCCACATGTTTTTAACACTGATCAAAAAGTTGACTGCAAATAGTGAGAAAACAAACTGAATAACCAAGGGCAGGAAGTAAAGAATATGAAAGTTGGAACATAGACCCTTAGAACATAGAATGGGGATTGTTGGAGCTAGAGGAAAACAGAATGCTTGAATATAGAACATTGAATATTAGGATCACAACCAGGGGTGTGTCAGAGCCAGCTTGTAAGGATTCCTAAGAACGGGCAGTTAATTTTTCAGAGTGAGTATTCACACCTTGGAAATCAGCTACAAATCAGGGCTTGATTTTTTGTTTTGTTGACTGTCTAGACTTTTAAAAATGATGGGAGAAAATGTTAATGTAGATTAAACTTAAAAGCTTGTCTGTACATTTTTTTCCCCTGGAAAGTTGGTTGTTAAACATGTACCAGGATATCCCTTCTAGATGGTCAGAGCTAGAAGCTTGGAAGGCTCAGTAAAGAGCACCCCTTGGAAGCCAAGAAAGGTCAAGTGACTGGCCCAAGGTGACACAGTTAGCAAGTAGTAGAAAGTTGCATGTATGTATGCATGTGTATATGTACACATGTGTGTATATGCATGTTTGCATTTACATACATACGCACACATACATGCATATATATATGTGTGTATATATATAATACACACATATATATGTACATACACATACATATATCTATATCTCACCACAGGCCACAAAATCATAAAACTGTAGAGTTGGAAGAGACCTTGCCTCGGCTAATCCTTATCTGATACAGAATTCCCACTATAATATACCTGGGGTGTTCTTCTAGCCTCTTCTTGAAGGGGAACACACTTCTCATTTCTAGCAGTGCCAATTTATATGTCTCCCTACTTAGATTTCTCTAAATTCTTGATATTTAGTCATTTCTTAGCGCATGAAAATATCCATTATATTTTTAATGGAAGGATGGGCCAATAAGGGCTTGGTCCTTAAAGCCTGCCTTATGTTCATTTGGAGTCTGGGTGAGCCTGCTTTCAGAAACGTGCGATGGAGGAGCCCTTGCTTCCTACTTCATAGTATGCCTATGTATCCTCTGTTCCTGTTGGCTTAGTGTATGATGATGACAAAACCTTTTAATTGGCTGATAGACCTGAATTGATTATGCCTTTCTCCTGCCCAGTTGCCATCAGAGGCATAATAATAGGAGATGGTAAAAGAAGAGGTGATCAGATAAGAATCTCACCCTGAGGAGTGATTTGCTTGAACCAGCCCCATAGTGAGCTAACCTGGCTAAGGACACAGCTAAGACACTGTGTCCTGAAACCAAAGGAGTGAATGACTTGTCCATCACCCACGCCACACCTAGAAGTGAACTTGGCTGAGGGAGAGTATTTCATAGCAATCATTTTGAGATCTAACTCTCCCCAGGCCCTAGTGGATAGAGGAGAGTGTTCTCAGTTTAAGATATTATGCTTCAGACCTTGCTACCTTCTCAGTAAATATTCCTTCATAAAATCTGATTGATGTTAATTAGTTAAATGGTGGTAAGATGTTAATTGGTGATCAATATTGGGGGGATGACAAAGTGGGTGGGAGCTCATTAATAATAGTCCTAGAAACACCCTCCTCTTTCCCTCAGGGTTGCTCATAGAACCCTGCAGGGTGAAGTAGCCAGCCATGCTCTAGAACTCAATCTGCTAGTCTGAGTATAGGTTGGAAGGATGAGCCCATAATTGAGGCAGTACACATTCACATATCATAGTTTCTGAAATCATGCCCCAGTTGATGGAATCCAACTTCTAGATCTTTTCTGCTGTGATCAGTGCTGCTACAAATGTGTTGATATGTATTGGATCTTTGTTTCCTTAGGGTATTCTGAGGGGTCACTGGGTCAAATGGTATTGACAATTTAATTACTTGTTTTGCATAGTTCCAAATGTCAGCTCCACCAAGTCCATTGACTGTTCCAATCTGGAGTAATTTTTTTTTTTGTGTGTGTGTGTGTGTGTGTGTGTGTGTGTGTGTATTTGTGGATGTGAGCGTGCCAATTTTCAGGGTGTGAGGTGTTTTTGATATGGAGTATATTTTGAAAAGATCATTTAGAATTTCCAATTCTTTTGAAAACTGTCTCTATCCTTTGACCACTTGCCTACCGGAGAATGGCTTCTCTTGGTATTCTATATTTGAATGAAGTCCCTATATCTTGGCTGTCAGATTTTTGTTGTTGATAATTTGATGCACATATTTCTCCTACTCTACTATCTCTTTTTAATCCTGCTTTCATTAATTTGATTTGTGCAAAAGACTTTTAATTTTATGTAGTTGAAAGTTGCGGCTGTTTAGTCATTTAAGTTTATGTCTGACTCTCCCTGACCCCATTTGGGATTTTCTTGGTAAAGATACCAGAGTAGCTTTGCCATTTTCTTCTCCAGATCATTTTTCAGATGAGGAAAACTGAGGCAAACAGGGTTAAATGACTTGCTCAGGGTTACACAGCTAGGAAGTGTTAGAGACTAGATTTGAACTCAGGTCCTCCTGACTCCAGGCCCAGGCACTCTATCCACACCACCATGTAGCTGCCCTTTAGTTGAAAGTATGACGATTTTCTCCCCCTCACTGCTTTTTTTAAAAAAAGAATTTTCCCCTTAGCCACAGTTCTGAAAGGTACTAATGTATCATTTTCTATTTTTTATTTTTATGATGTGATTTTTTAAAAAATTCAAGTTCATACAACCATGTTTAACTTATTGTGGTATATGGTATAAGTCATTGGTGTTGAACTTAAATAGAAATAGAAGTCACTAAACTTTTGATAAGGATCCCTGCTAGGTGCATATTGACTTAGTTTCACAGTTACATCCACATTGTGTGATGACTAACTTTGATAGACTTGGCTCTTCTCAGCAATGCAAGGTTCTAAGACAACTCTAAAAGACTCATGATGGAAAATGCTCTCCACATCCAGAGAGAGAATTACGGAGTCTGAAAGCAGATGGAAGCGTACTCTTTGCTCTCTTTTCTGTTTTGTTTTTTCTTTCTCATAGTTCATTCATTGATTCTGATTCTTCTTTGCAACATGACTAATGTGAAAATATGTTTAATGTGAATGTATATGTAGAACCTATATCAATTGCATGCTGTCTTGGGGAAGGAGAGAAAATTTGGAACTCAAAAGCTTGTGGAACTGAATGTTGTAAACTAAAAATAAATAAATTAAAAAAAATAAAAAATGCAATATCTGTTTGATCTGGTTGTTCTGGTAGGACCTCTTCTTAATGAACTCATATTAAGCTCTCTGTAATCAATGTTTTCTTTTCTAGATGTTTGCTCAATATCTCTTTAATGATCTATTCTAGAATTTTCCCAGAAATAGATGCCAAACCCATTGGCTGATAGTTTGCTGATTCCATTCTTTCCTACCACCTATCCCTTAAAAAAGTGGAGATGTCTGCCATACTCCAGGTTTGCGGTACTCCTCCTATTCTCTAGAATCTTTCAGGTATCACCAAGTGTGTACCTTGATCCTATTCATCAGTCCTTTCAGTACTCAAGAATGTAGTATTTCTGATTCAGGTGAGTTGAATTTGTTAAGGGCAGCTGGGTGTTCTTTTCCTATCTCCTCCCTTATCTTTTTAGCAACTCTCAATTAGCCATTTTTTAGTTCATTTTCAATGCCAAAGTCTTCTGAGGAAACAGAAGCAAGAGAAAAATCGAGCAGCCCTGCCTTTTCTCTGTTGTGTTATCATTATTCCATTCACCTCAAAAATGATCATATTCCCTCTTCCCCCTTTGTCCTTCCTTAGCTTTCTTTACCATCCTCCACTCAAAGTGAATTTTAGCCCCCCTGCCATTATTCTCACAGCACTATGCCATGCTCTTAGAATTATCCTATTCCCTGCCCTTACTTCCATCGTCAATACATAACTTTAAAAATTTTTAGTTGGTCATTGAGTTCATTGCGTGTCCATATCAATCTCTCCAGCTTCTGTTTTTGCCTTCTCATCGGAATTATTTCTCTTTGTATCTCCAGCATTTTCTCTTTGTGCATCTTCTATTCCCCCCCCCCCACCTTTTGTAGAATCCTAGTTCATAGAATTCTGTCCATCCTTCCCCTGAAGTCTGTTTTCCCTTTTAAACCTGCTTTTCCAAAATCTAAAGGTCACATTCAGACTATGCCTGGCTTTCCTCCATTTATTATAAAATCTAAAATGGAGGTGATGATGATAACTGGCACTTTAAGGTTTGCAAAATACTTTACAAATATTGTCTCATTTGACTCTCACAACCACCCCAGGAAAAGATATGTACCTCCGTTATCCACATTTTACAGATGAGGAAACTGAGGCAGAAAGGGGTTGTGATTTGCCCAGGGTCACATGGCTAGTTTTTGAGGCTTGATTTGAACTTGGGTCATCCTGACTCCAGGTCTAGTGTTCTAACCACTTTGCCACCTGGTTGCCACTTTGTGGTATAGTGTAGTTACTTCTCCCTAAAGTTCCCATAATTTCCACCTGGCGAAAGCAGTTCCTTATTAGTGAGACTCATATCCTTAGAGAATATCTAATCCAGGGGTTCTTAACATAGGGTCTGTGAACTCTTTTTGGAAAATATTTTGATAACTGTATTTCAATATAATTTCTAACATAATATATTTCAACATATCCAATATAATATAATTTCAATATAATTTTTCTTTTTAACCCTATGTACTTTATTATTTAAAAATATTATTTCAAGAAACAGTCCACAGGCTTCACCATACAGCCAAAGGGCTGAGAGTGTGTGTGTATGGAAAAGAGATCATGATATAAAAAAAAGTTAAGAACCTGTCCAATCCTCTCATTTTACAGATGAGAAAACTGAGGCCTGGAGAAGAGATAAATTACCCAACTAAGGTCACCCAGCTAGCTAATAGTAGAGCTCATACTTCCTCTCTGTTTTCCTCAGTCCTAATCCAGTACAGGACATTCTCTCCTCTATTACTCTAAGTTCACTTGCTATTCTCAGGATCTGAAGCTTAAAGTGGAGTGAACTGATCTGAAGGCTTGGCTGGTGGAACCCTCAGTATGGACAGGAGGTGCTAAGGTTTTCCTATGTACAGGCACAAGTCTTTGAGGCACTGGAGCCTTGGCAGAGTTCACTGCTGTCATTGCCTGAGTGATGGGAAACCTTACTGTTTGCAATTAGAAACTCTTAGAGAAACAAAGATTCCATACATCCCGAGTCACCTTCATTTTAAATTGATTCAGGAAAAAAAAGAAACCCCGAATTGCTGCATCTTTTGAGTGGAAAATTTTGAGAGGGAACGTGGGTGTGAATTGAGAACATGGAAACATTTGCTCTACAACTTACTATTTTTTTAAAAAAGATGTTGAGAATGCAGGTGTGGGTGTGAAAGACAGACTGGGTAAATAAAGAAGGTGGTAGATTTGCAGATTCAGAGACTGTCAAAGCTGGAAGGGAGCTTCCAGGAGATCAAACTTCCTGCCCTTCCCACTCTCCCCCCCCCACAGGGACTCACTCAAGGTCCTACAGCCAGTGATTGGCATTGACAGAATTTGAACTTAGGTTTCTAAATCCTAGTCAAATGCTCTTTCCATTGCTTTTTCAGTATTTTAGTACCTAAACTGAGACAATATTAAACTATGTCATCTTGGAAATAGCCTCTTATAATATAGAGTGATGTCCCAGGGCTTAGCAAGTAGCTTTTGTTGAATTAAATGAAATCGATAGTCTTTCTTTCTGTGATCTGGCCTCAGTCTGTCTTTTCTACTTAATAATAGTCATAGAATCCTAGACTAGAGATGTCAAATGTGCAGCCTCATTGTGGTTATAGCACTCCCAAGTGTGTCTGAACATGATTAAAATGTAATTGGGAAATATTTAGCAAAATAAATAAAACACAATAGAACATAGATAAGGATAGCATTTGGTTTTTAAAGTCAGTATGCGGGCAGAGATCCTTATGTATGATTTAGTGGCCATTTCTATTTGAAACACACCACAGGTCTAGACTATTACAGTTGGAAGGGACCCAAGATCATATAATATCGAATGGCAGAGCAGGAAGGAACCTTAGAACAGAAACTATTAAGAGGTGGATGAAACCTGAGAAGCCATCTGTTCTAGTTCCATCAGTCTTGTCTCAGCTTGTCTTTTTTATTTAATAATATAGCTAGGCTGTTGTTGGTGCAAATAATGAACTTCCTCCCCCCGCCAGTTGTGGCAGTATTCAAATTCACATTGCTTATTTCCACTGGGCTGGAACTAGTGACCATATTTTATATAACTTAAAATAAGGCAAATTTAATAGATATGACTATTACTTTAGGGGATTCATTATTTTCACTAATAAGGATCTAGGTGTAGAGTCAGAGAATTCTAGATTATTACAGTTGGAAAGGACTTTAGAACATAAAATATGTTGATAACATATGACAGCACAGGATATGAGGGCTGGAAGGGATGGATTCCATCCATCCATCCATCCATCCATCCATCCATCCATCCATCCATCCATCCATCCAAGCACTATTAGTTTACAGTGGAAGAAACTGAGTAACTCTTTTTGTGGCGGCAAAAAAGGAAACTAAAGGGATGTTTATCAATTGAGGAATGATTGAATAAGTTATATATGGTATACGAATATGAAGGAATGCGTGAGGAAATAGATGATTTCAAAGAGACATGAAAAGACTTAAGTGATGCAGACTGGAGAAATTAGAACTGGGAGAATAACTTTTTACAATATCAATATTGTAAAAATGAACAATGTTGAAAACTTTTATAAACTAATGAAGAATGGAATGAGCAGAACCAGGAGAACAATATAGATTGCAACCACAAACAATTAAAAATTATAAGAACTATGATCAATACAATGACCACCTATGATCCCAAAAGACTGCTGATGAAATATACTATCCACTTCCTGGGAGAGAGTACAGTTAAGAGATTTAGCATGCAGAATTTATATATATATATATATATATATATATATATGTATATGTGTGTGTATATATATATGCACATATATACACAAACATCTCACGTAGATATGATACATATATGCATATATCCAATGAGAGAATTTGCTTTAACAATTCATATTTGTTACAAGGAATTTGTTTTTCTTTTTTTCCCCAATAGGGCAGGAGCAAGAGGGAGAGAAAATAAATTCATTAATAAAAATATATTAAAAATGAAGTACCACGGATGCACTTTCAGATGCAGTCATTATATCATTAGTTTTACTAAGATACCTCTTGAGGAATGGAGGTGATCTAGAAATGGGATGTAAAAGCAAAATACATGAGTAAAATTTGCTTTTAAATGGAAAAACTGAGGCCCAGAGAGAAGCCACTTGTTCACAGTCCAATTGAAAGTTAGGGTCAAAGATAGGTATCAAATTCAGGACTTCCTGCTATATACTGCTCTTTCTCCTACACAACATTCCTCTTATTCCCTGCTACATATCTTACACTTTGGCCAAGCTGTACTGTTAAACTCATCTGTTCCATGCTTCCTAGCTTCTCACATTACTCACGCTGGTACCCACGCTCCCCTTACTATATCTCCACCTCTTGATGTTCTTCTCATTCTAGAGTGGCCTGCTCAAGTGCTTCTCCTCTCTGTAGCCTTCTTAGATCTCCAGGTCAACAATTTTTCTCTCCTTTATGGCCTGCCACCTTTCCCCTGTCTCCTCAACCTCTCTCCACCAGCATCTTTTGCCTATTTTATTATGCTTTCCTATTTCTCTTTGTCTTGATATTTGGGTCCTTGCCCTTCTGACGCTCCTTGCTAGGTTATGGGGTCCATGAGGGCAGAGATGCTTGCTTGAGTCTTCTTTGTATCTCCCCCAGAACCATATACAGAGTTTGGCAATTAATCTTTGCTGAATGAATGGGATTTCTTCAATGTTGCAACACCAAAAGCTCTTCCTTTCTGCATAGGCCTAGCCATGTGACCCCTTTGCTCAAATAGGAGTCACTTGATCATTGTCTACGTGAAGTTCAAAGCCTTTCACTTGACATTCATAGCCTTTCATAACCTGTTATTTCCTTTTGCCCTTCTCTCTCCCTTTCCATGGAGTTCCAAGGAACTCTTATTGCTCCAGGCAAATTGGTTGGTTCTTATTGTCCTCTCCTAGAAAATTGCCTTAACTCCTTAACTCTGCCTGTTTTGCCTTTGTTTACCCTAGTGTATCCATGCCTCAATGCCCTTGTTCTCCATTTTCCTGTATTGACATCTTACCTGTTGGAGTTAAAGTTCATCTGAAATACCACCACTCCCCCAGGAAGCCTTCCTGATCCCTTGTCATAATGATCCTTCCCCTCAGACCTCACATAGGACTTTCTTTATACTCCCCTCCCCCCTTACCTTTATCATTTAACAATTTGTATCATGACTGCTAGTACTGGTGTCATAGCCTTCTGTCAGATAATAAGTTCCTGAGAGTCAGGGATGGTGCCTGATCTAAGTTAACTCCCAGGGTTAGTGTGAACAAAGTGCCTTAGCAACCTTAAAGCACCATGCCAATATGGATTCTCTTATTAGTCCTGTTGTTATTTTTGCTCTGCTGTTATTATAGAACTTTATCTCTCTCTAGAAAAATTTTTTAAATTACTATAGTCAAATGCTTAATAAATGTAGTTGTAGATCTCTTAAGAAAAGGACATCAGTTATTTTTCCCATTGGAGGAGCCGGATCATTTATTTATTTGTAATTTTATTTTTTTGGGCAGCTAGGTGGTGCAATAGATAGAATGCTGGGCCTAGAATTAGGAAAACTCATCTTCCTCAGTTCAAATCTGACCTCAGACACTTACTAGCTGTGTGACCCTGGGCAAGTCCTTTAACCTGTTTGTCTCAGTTTTCTCATCTGTAAAATGAGCTGGAGAAGGCAATGGCAAAACACTTCAGTATCTTTGCCAAGAAAATTCTAAATGGGATCATGGAGAATTGGACATAACTAAAAAAGATTTTTAAATTATGAGCTTAATCTGCATCAAACAAGATGAGTATTTCCACTAGCAAAGCAGAACGGAAAAAGGGGAGCACATGCGCTGCTGTTCACAGACGGTTAGCTTCACCTGCCAAACAAGTTCAGCAGGTTGAATTTCGTTTTTAAAACTGTCCTGCTTGTCTGTTTTCTGCTGACCATACTTCTGTTCTCTTCTTCAATGATCTTTTTTCTTATTTTTCTAATTTTTTTTTCATTTTGTTAATTTTGTCATCAGCTCCCTTTCCCCCAACTTCCCCCAACTAAAGGCAACTTTCTCATTCACTCCCAATTGGAAGGCAAAAAAACCAAACAAATCCCAGTATCACACACACAGAGACAAGCAAAAACAAATCTCCATCTTGGCCATATCCAAAAATCAATGTCTCTTTCTGCACCTCCTGTCAGGAGGTGAGGAGCATGTTTTATTACTGGTCTTCTGGAATCACAATTTTTGATGCTTAGTCATTTCAGTAGTGTCTGACTCTTTGTTGACCTCATTTGGGGTTTTCTTGGCAGAGATATTGGAGTGGTTTTTTGCCCTTTCCTTCTCCAGCTCATTTTACAGATGAAGAAACTGAGACAAACAGGGTTAAAGGACTTGCCCAGGGTCACATAGTTAAGTAAGTGTCTGAGGCAGGATTTGAACTTAGGTCCTTATAATTCTGGCCAGGTGCTCTATCCCTGCCACCTAGCTGCCCTTAAAGAAAATCCCTTCCATCAAGGAGTTTACTTTCTATTATTTTTGTCATTCACTTGTGTTCTACTCTTCATGACCCCATGTGGGGTTTTCCTGGCAGAAACTGGAGTGGTTTGCCATTTCCTTTTCCAGCTCATTTTACAGATGAGGAAACTGAGGCAAATAGGTTTAAGTGACTTGCCCAGGATCACACAGCTAGTAAGTGTCTGAGGCCAGATTTGAACTCAGGTCTTCCTGACTCCAGGCCCAGCACTCTATCCACTGTACCACCTAATTCCATAAGGGACTCTAGATTCATAGATGTAAGATGTCTACACATAGACCCCATTGGCTTATTATCACCCATGTTATGACTCCATAGACCCATTTAGTTGTTCTCTTCCTTTTGAATAAGATGTCCTCTTCCACAGCCATATTCTAGTCATGAGCACCACCTCACTCAGCCTCAGCGATACTGATTAGGCTGAATTTTCCTCCTCACCTTAGGATGCCTGTAATTTGTTGTTCAGTCATGTCCCATCCTCCATGACCCCATTTGGGGTTTTCTTGGCAGAGACATTGGAGTGGTTTGCCATTTCCTTCTCCAGCTCATTTTACAGATGAGGAAACTGAGGCAAACAGGGTTAAGAGAGTTGCCTGGGATCATACAGCCAGTAAGTGTCCGAGGCTGGATTTGAACTAAGAAAGATGAATCTTCCTGACTCTGGGCCCAGCTCTCTATCTACTGAGTCAGTTAGCTGCCTCCTGGGGGAATTGTGATTGGTTACTACTTATTTTTTTTCAATGGTTTTCCTTTACAATGTATAAATTGTGTAAATTGTTCTCTAGATTCTGCTCACTTCACTTTTCCTCAGTTGATAGAAAATCTTCCCGGGTTTAGGAACTGTCTCTTTTGTCATTTCTTGTGGTGCAATAATATTCCATTACATTCACATACCATATTATTCCCCAATTGATGGGCGTACCTTTTGTTTCTAGTTAATGTACTGCAATAAAAAAGAACTGCTATAAATATTTTCGTGTATATAGGTCTCTTTTTTCTTTTTCTTTGACTTCTCTTTTGGGTTATATGTGTAGTAGTGGTACTACTGGGTAAAAGGGAATGTTTAGTGACTTTCAGGGTGTAGTTCTTAAATTGCTTTCTAGAATGGCTGGACCAATTTCACATTTTCACCAAAAATATATTAATATGCCCGTTTTCCTACAGCCTGTCCAACAACGGTCTTTCTTTCCTTTCTATTTTTTGTCATATTAGCCATTCTGAGGTGTCACTTCAGTTATTTTAAATTACACTTTATTTTATTTTTAGTGATATTCTTACATTAACATGAATATTTTAATATGCTAATAGCTTAGATTTCTTCCTTTGAGGACTACATGTTTTATTTTTTCTTGTATTTACTTATCAGACAATGTCTCTTGTTCTTGTAGAATTGAGTCAGTTCCTTATGTATCTTAGACATCAGACTGTTATTGGAGTAATGTGTTACAAAGATCCACTCCCCTCCCCCCAGTAAACTGCTTGCCTTCTAGTTTTTAACTACATTAACTTCATGCAAAAGCTGTTTTAATTTTGTATAATCAAAATTATCTTTTTTATTTTTCTGTGATCTCCTTCCCTTATTTAGTTATATGCTCTTACCCTATCTAAAGATATATTAGATATTTCCTTCCTTGCTCTTCTACTTGGTTTATGATATGATCTTTTATCTCTAAGTCATGTATCCATTTGGAACTATATGCATACATATATACAAATATACACATATACATATTACTATGTCTTTATATATATGCCCATATATAGTATACATACACACATATGTGTGTAACATCCATATATAAATGAATATATGTATACATAGATATGTAGTAACATATTTTATATATATAAATAAAATGAATAATAATTTCTTAATCTAAATCTCATTTCTGCCAGACAACTTTCCAATTTTCCCAAATATTTTTGGTCAGATACCGAGTCTTTGCCCCAATAGTTGGGGCCTTTAGGTTTATCAAACATGATGCTACTCTGTTTGATTTTGTCTGTTATGTACCAAACCTCTTTCACTGATTGACTTCTCTTTAGCCAATACCAAATAGAAACTAAATAATTAATTTTTTTTTCTCTTCCTCCCACCTCAGCCCTGACACTCACCAGATAGGACCAGAGAAAATGGCGGGCACTGAGGCCATCTTCCCAGGCCAGCGTACAGAACAACGTGTGGCGGAGCTTCCAATTCAAGTACACAGCACAACGGTAGAAAGTGAATTTGCTTTTCTGCAAGGTAGAGATAGAGCTGGTGGGTCTTCCTCCTCCTTAGCGCCCTAGGGTGCTCCAGATCTCCCCCTCCTCCCCTACATGAAGAAAGATAGCCTTCAAGAGCTGGAAGGACCTTGAGGAAAGTCATTATTTATAGTTGTGAGTAGAACGATTGACCTGGGGCCCATCAGATGAAATTATAATAATCATGATGTCTCCCATTGCTACAGATTTATAAAGTGCTTTCCTTTTAACAGTCTCAAAGGCAGGAAGTACTAATATGAGTGATTATCAGTCCTATATTGTTATGTCCTTTTGACACAGGTGGAAACTGAAGCTCTGAGAGATTAAGTAATTTGCTCAGGGCAACACAAGTAGTAAATATTGAAGCCAAGATTTTAAGATAAGCCTTATTTTCCTGTACCACTCTGCCTCTGGCAGGGGTTTGAGTCGATCAACAAACATTTATTAAGTACCATCCTTTGTATAGCAGCTGAGCATATAAAGACAAAAATGAAACAGCCCTCAAAGTGCTTGGGGGAAGCAATGTGTAGACATTAATATAAAATATATAAAAGGTAATACAAGGTAATTTTTTGTTGAAAGGTGGTACTAGCATCTTGGCAGGGGTGGGGGTGGGAGGAAGGATCAGGAATAGCTTCACACAAAGAAGAAGATGGCACTTGAGCTAAGTTTTGAAGGAAATTTAGGATTCTGTCAATCAACAAGCATTTATTAAGTGCCTACTGTGTACCAGGCACTAAGCTAAGTACTGGGTGTGCAAATATAAAGAATGAATCAATCCCCTCTCATAAGAAGCTTATGTTTAGAATAGGGAAACAAGAAATACATATGTAAGTGTATACAGAATAAATACCAAAATAATACGGATAAATATAAGGTAATTGGAAAGGAAGGAAATTAGCAGTCGAGGGGATCTGAGAAGATTTTATTTAGAGAAGGTGGTGCTTGAGCTGGATCTTGGAGGAAGAGAAGGATTCTAAGAGGCAGAGGTGAGGAGAGTGTATATTCCAAGCTGGAGGGATGGCCAATGCAAAGACAGAGACAGAAGATGGAGCGACTGGCGTAAAGAACAGAGAGAAGGCCAGGTTGGCAGTTCTGTTGTTGTTTGTTCTTTGTTTTTGAAGACCAATGACATCACAGGGTGATGTCTTGACTCATGCATGAATTGCTTTTAAGTGATACAGAGTTGTACAAAGTTGTCAGTCTTGCTTCCTGCTCCAGAGTCACCAAAAGTCCAGTGATAAGACAAAAGCCAAGACAGCTGGCAATGACCTGGGATGAAGTACATGACCTTGGCGTCTTTGATATATGACCAACCTCTATGGCTCCACGGCACCTGCTTCAGCCATCTTCATGGCCATTGGAACAAATTGTTTTCATGTGCCTATTCTGCCAGGGTAAGTCTTCACATGCTTGGGGTAGACACCCCTACCCCCAACTCACTGATGGGTTTGAAGCCCCTCAGTGACTGTCAACTTGGTTTAGCCTGTCTGCCAAGACAGTTTACCAGGGTGTGGCCTCTAAGCATGCTGTATCTTCTTGAAACCACTAGAGAGAGTTGACTGTCAGGTAGACACCAAAGATGTATGGGCATCTCTGAAAAGGAACTTGGCAAACCCTTACACCAGAGGTGTTAGTCCTTCTTGAACATTCCATAGACTCCAGAACTGTAGAGTACCGAAGGATGAGCTTTTTACATGGAGCTGGAAAGAAAGGTTGATGCCAAGTTGTGAAAGGCTTTAAAAGCTAAAAGGAGTTTTTCTTTGATCATAGGGGAAATAGGGAGCCACTTGAGAATAAGGGAGTGAAATGGTTAGATCTCCTCTTAAGGAAAATTACTTTGGCAACTGTTTGGAGGACAGACTGGCGTAAAGACAAAACCAAGGCTGGGAGACCAATTATGAAACTGTTTTGATAATTTGGACCAGAAGTTTTGAGGTCAGGAACTAAGTTGGTAGCTCTATGAGTCAAGGGATGATAAGGAGGTAGAAATAGCAAAATCTGGCAACTGATTGGATCTGTGGGGTGAGTAAAACTGAAGAATTGAGGTTGACTTTGATGTTATTAACCTGAGACACTAGAAATAATGGTGCCTTCAAAAGAAATAGAAAAGTTAGGAAGGGGGTGGGGTTGGGGTTGAAGGGAAAGATAAGGAGTTCTCTTTTGAACATGTTAAGTGTAAGATATCTCTAGGACATGAAGTTTGAAATGGTTAGGAGATGATAATATGGGGTTGAAGGGGAGAGACTAGGGCTAGACCACCTATCTAATAGACCAATCTATTGGTGATTCATCAAGCGTAGAGATGATAATTAAATCCTTGGAGTGAAGAAGAGAACAGGACCTAGAATAGAGTTTGAGGAAATGCTTATAGTTGGGAATGTGTAATTTATTGTTATGAAATATTACCAGTATTTTCTGAGTTACATACAGCTTATGCTTTTAAAACTTGTAGTTGTGAATTCGCAACTGAAATTTATTTTGCTGATTTTTTTGGATATAGCTGGATGGTGGATCTTATGAATGATGAATGAGCAGCAGTTAGACAGGTAGGAGGAGAACCAGGTGAGAGTAGTAGGTAGCATGAAGTCCCAGTGATGAGAGGCTGTTGAGGAAGGGAGAGTAGCCCATAGGGTCAAATGCAGCAGAGAGGTCAAGTGGGTTAAAGACTGAGAAAAGATTTGTCAATTGAGATTATTGGTTAGTTTGGACAGAGCAGTTTCAGGTGAGTGAAGAGGTTAGAAGCCAGATTGCAAAAGGTTGAGAAATGGGTAAGAGGATAGAAGTAGGTAGTATGTCTAGAGAGTTTTTTCAAGGAATTTGGCTGAGAAAAGGAAGAGTAAGATAAGATGATAAATTTAAGGGGATGGGTCTAGCGAAGGTTTCTTAAGGATAGAGGAAGGATTGGGTATTTTTGAAGGCAGCAGGGAAGAACTAGAAGGGAGGAAGGGTTGAAGTTTGGAGGAATAGTAGATTGAAAGCACAGCATGATGGAGAAGATAGGAGAGGATGGAACATGAGCCCGTATAGAGGGGTTAGCCTTGGTCAAGATTGCCATGATAGCCTCACAAGACCATGTAGAAAAGTTAGCCTTGGCCAAGGTCCCCAAGGCAGCCTCACAAGCCCGTGTAGAAAAGTTAGTCTTGGCCAAGGTCCCCAGGGAATCCTCATGAGCACATATAGAGGGATTAGCCTTGGTCAAGATCCCCAGACAACCTCATTATCAGAGACTGTGGGAAAGGAGTGGAAAGTGGGAAATTATATCAAGGGAACCAACACTTTGAACAGTACTTGGCACATAGTTGGTACTTAATAAGTGCTTGTTAACTGTTGGCAGAAGGTGAGAAGAGGGAATTTGAGGTAAATAGTTTTAATTTTCCCATTAAAGTAAGAGGTCAGATTCTCACCTGAGAGAATGGGAGAAAAGGAAATTGTGGAAAGCTTGAGGAGACAGAAGGGTTAGAATAGCTTCTGAGGGAGCAAGACAGGGAATTGATTAGGGAGGAGTAAAGGATCTGCTTTGTTCCAGTGAGGGCCCAGTTGAAGCTGGCTAACATGAATTTATAGTGTACTCAGTCTGCATGGCTGTGTGACTTCCTCTAGCTCTGAATGTACAGTTGCATGATAATAGAAACTAATGATGGAAGTAATCTATGGTTGAGGTTTGATGAGGGATGAGCTGTGAGAGGGGGTGAAGGATTCAAGAGGGGATAAGAATGTGGAGCAAGGGTAATGGTCTGAAAGACGGGCAAAAGGATTGGAGGGCAAGATGAAGCCTTGAACCTGAATGGGTTCAGAAAGGGTGAGGCATGGGGTGAGACAGAATGATGGGAGGTTATGGTCAGGTAGAGGAATGTCAGAATTTTTGATTAAGAAAGTAGAGCACTTCTAAGTAATAGTGAGATCCAGGGTGTGATTATCCCTGTGTATAGCTTAGGGGAAGTAAAGGAGCATGTTGAGAGATTTAAGGAAATTATGAATTAGGGAGATTGAAGGAGCGTCACCATGCCTGTTGAAGTCCCCTGTTAAAAGGATAAGAGCTAGGGAGGAAAGACAGTGAGCCAGGCAATAAACTCTTTGAGATATGAGGGAGAATGACCTGGGGGTTAGTAGACAATAGTCACCATGATTTAAATAGGTTGAAACATTTTGATACCATGAACTCCAAAGTAGTGGAGGGTGCTGAGAGACACCAGCAAAGGCAGAGTCTGGAAATGTCAGTGAGGAGCAAGGGACTATTCCAATTTCTACTCCTAAACCAATGAGTCTATATAGTGGGGGGTGAGTACCATCACTTCTGGAAAGGACAGAAAGGGATGCAGTGTGGTCTGGAGGAAGCCAGGTCTGAGCGAGGACAGAAGTGAGAAGAGAGTGTACTCCAGGTGTGGACACAGCCTATGCAAAAGCTTAGAGACCACAGATGGGATATCCTTGTGAGGAACAAGAAGAAGGTCAGTTTGGCTGGACTGTAGTGTGTTTGTAAAGGGGAGTAACACATGATAATTATGAGTTTCAGAATGCATCTATCCTAATGAAAACTGGGCACTAGCCCAAATGAAAATACTTGAGTTGGCTTCATGAAATCAGGGTATTGGACTGAATGAAAACGAAATAAGACTGTGGTTCTAAACAAAATCAGTCAGTGGATTTATAATGAGAATAAGAGCAGTCTAGGGTGGGGGAAGGGTGGCAGCCAGTGTAAATGTGCATTGGCTGGATCATCCCATACCTAACCGGAGTTGGGGAGAGAATTGTTTCTTCCTTTGTCCCTAGCTCTTCTGCCAACTCCCACCTCACTCTCTCCCTCCCACATCTTCCCATCTCTCTAAGGGCAAAGATTCAATGTCTTTTTGCTAAGGGTAAAGGTAGAATCCCTTTCCCTAGAGATGGGCTTATTCCCACAGGTTATACTTAACAACTTGAAGGATGGCTTGGCTGACTCCAGTACTTGACTCACCCTTAACTGACTGACCACCTAACCCCTCTGTCTGTCTGAATGCTTGTTGGATTACCATCAGACCTGAGTGACTACCTGAATGATTGCCTGTCTGGGTGACTACTTGTCATGTTGACTGACAGGGTGGTTGTTTGATTATTTGACAATCAGCCTCTCTGCTTGACCATTGGGTTGACTGACCATTTTAACTGCTGGGCAGTCGTCCTTCAGGTGCATGAGAAGGGGGATCAGGCTCTGGTACACATGGGGCTTCAGAGTGTAGTAATCCTTCCCCTCCATGGAAATCACTAGGTCTCCAAACAGGGAGATGGCTGACGCTCGGACTTTATCTCGATCCTGAGGATGACAAGCCCAGAGGAGCCCCCACCCCACCCCCAACCATCATCAATGAATAAATCTAAAAGCATTCATTAAGTGCCTACTATATGCCAGGGGCTGTGCTATGCTCTGGGGCTACAAAGACAAAAATGAAACAAGTCCCTGTCCTCAAGCAGCTTCTTACCACATTTTACTACTGCTTACCAGCCTTGATGTATGGCCCTGGGAATTCTTGGCAACAGTTGGCCCCATCTATGTCTTTACCTCCTCCCAAGGGCAGGGTCTATTACTGTTCTTTTAAGCAAAAATTTTGGAAGGAGAGGATTTCTTTCTTTCTCAAACATGTGTACTGCGATGCACACATACATGTACGTACTCATATACAAGTGGGCCCATAGAAAGTTTCATGCATGTGAATACTCACATATACACACAATCCTCCCTACACACAATGGCACACTTGTACCCACATTGTCTCTTAACAAATTACCTCCAAGATGTAATCCGGTTGTCAGGATCATGTGTTTTCTGAACCAGGCAACCTGAGTAGGAGGAAGGGCTCAGGAAGTTCTGTGAGGATACAGCTGTCCCTGACTTTGTGACCTAGTAATTGTCTTATAGTTCTCAGGCCTTGGGTTCTAAAAGGATGCCAAGTTACAGCACAATATGACAGACAACACTTCTCTAAGCACAACATACAACCTGTGAGAACTGCCCGGCTCTGCCATTAAGGGCTCTCTTGCTTGCCCTTCCTGTCCATATACTCAGCTCTGTAGCCAATGTATAGGACATCAGTTTTGGAGCCCATAACCTTGGGTTCTGGCTCTGCCTGATCTTATCCATAACCCCTTGACAACTCCAGACAAGGAGAGAAGCAAAGTGCCCTCTTTTGGGGCTATTGGCAGCAAATGCTGTGTTCAAATGATATGTGTTCTTGATTGTAGGAACATGCATGTACTTATAGATCCCTAAGGTCCAGACCTAGAAGGACCTTAGAATCATACAATCCAAATTCCCTATTTTACATTTGGGGAAACTGAGGCCCACAGAGAAGTGACTTGCTCAAGGTCACACAGGGAGTTGTCATGGACTCAAAATTCAAACCAACATATCCAGTACTCCTCCATACCAACATAACAAGCTCTAAACTTGGTGTCAGGAACTCCTGACTCTGCCATTGGCTGACTGTGTGACTGTTGGTAGCTTTCTTTTTCCCCTCTCTGGGCCTCAGTTTTTCCTTCTATAAAATGAGAAGGTCTGAGAAAGGACAGAAGTGAGAAAAGAGGGCACTCCAGGCATAGACACAGCCTTAGAGCTCCCCAACCTCTAACATCTCAGCTTGAACCCCCTAGGAATCTTGTACAAGAAGATGCATGCATGGAGATATCCAGGGGCCATGCATTCATAGTCACACTCACATCATCAAAGAAGTTGCGAAGATTGAGGGCAATCTCCCGGCACTGGTGGCCAGCCCCTTGCTGGCCCAGGCAGTATAGGGCATCAGCCACTGTGCTCATTACCCTGATGACTACCTGCTCATTTTCATGGTAGAAGCCCTCCAGGAAGGCTGGCAGCTGGCCCCGGAGAAGGTTACCCTGGGGGAGAGAAAAATGGTCTAGACAGAGGGGTCAAATTTGAGGTCTGGCCAACCCCACAAAACTACCAAGGATCACCAGAAGCAGATTAAAATGTAATTGGGAAATTATGAATAAAATAAATAAAAATACAATCCAATATAGATCATGTTAATTTGTGGTTTTCTAAATCAATATAAGATCTCTTCCTATTTTAATTTGAGACCTCTGGTAGTGTCCAGCACTTTAGCCTCTTCCTATCCAGAATTAGACACCTTCCAGGCTGGAAGGACCTTGGACAGCAGCTAGGTCAACCTATAAACGAACAGGAATCCCCTCTGACAAATAACTACTCAGTTTTCCCAAGAGACCCTCTTCAGGAGTGTGGAAACCACTTTTGGAAATTTTGACCAGACTAATTTCACCAAATAGCACTTTCACCATGTCACTCCCCAGCAGGAGTTGGTGGGAAAGGCTCTGCATCTGAAGTGCTCTTCCAGACTTAGTTAGGACACCTAGGTTAGAATCCTGGTTCTGTTATTGACTACCTTGTGAATTTGGACTAATGGGCTCTTCCCTTGTTTTCTTAGTTTCTCTGTATCTTAGTTTTCTCTTCTTTGAGCTTTAAATCCTACGATCTTATGCTCAGAATAGAAGATGGCTCCCCATTTGTCTTCTTCAACAAGTCTCAAGTCTACCTAACATTCAAAGCCATGAGGTTGCTATTCCTCCCCCTTGCTCACTTCTACCTCCACTTACTCCCTACAACATCTATAAATCCCCATCACACTCACTCTTCTCTGGCCAGGCTCTTCTTACCCAACCATGTGCCCATTCATGGATAAATGAGTGAGAGCTGTATAACTGGGTCAATGAACAAATAAGTCAGCCTCCTTGGCCCTTTTTTACCTTCTCTGAGTCAAAGATGACATTCTTGAGGCCTTGCAGGCTGATCACTCGGATGGAAGGATTGGGGTCAGTCAGCCCTTGATGGAGGTGTGACAATACAGCCTGTTTAGGTAACTCCTCCAGCATCACAGGGCTGTTGAGAAACTGAAGTGGGGGAGGGGACAATGTCATCCTCAGTCCCCTCTCTCCCCTCATGGGGATGTTTCTCTGATAATGAGGTATGTGTAGATGTGGTGCTGCATACTTAATAAAGATGGCTCAGGAGTGATCAGTGCTGATCTTTCTAGAGCTGTTATCTCAGGGAATGGTCTCTCTTGGACTGATGAGGAACAAGGAATAATGATATGACAAGAGGGTAGTATGGAATCTATTTCTAAGGCTTAAGGGGATAGACAGGACACAGAGACAGAAATGAAAACTATGGAATGTCAGGAGTGGAAGGAACCTTAGAGGCAGCTGGTAGAGCAAAGGGGAGAGCCCTGGGCCCAGAATCAGGAAGATCTGAGTTCAAATTAGACCTCAGACATTTATTCACTGTGTGACCCTGGGAAAATTGCTTAACCTCTATTTGCCTCAGTTTCCTCAACTGTAAAATGGGGATAATAATAGCACCTACCTTACAAGGTTTTTGTGAAAATCAGGTGAGTAAAACAATTAGAACAGTGCTTGGGACATAGTAGGTGCTACATAAATGCTTATTCCCTTCCCTTGCCCATCTAGTCTAGCCCTTAGGTAAGCAAGTAGCTAGGGACAGTGATGTGGCAGGGGATAGTATGGTCTCTTCTTCTGGGGCTCAAGGGGATGGACAGGCACAGAATCAGAAAGGAATGATAGCATTTCAGAGGTGGAAGGAAGGTGGAAGAGAACATTTAACTCAACCTTCTCACCTTACAGGGAAGGAAGCTGAGGGTCCAGTGATGGGAAAGGAACTTGTCACTTGTCACAAAGCAATTCAGTGGCAGAATTATTGTTTTTTCCATTTTGGGAAGAACAAAAAGATTCACTTTTCTGGTTTTGAAGTTCTGAGAGCATCCAGAGCCAACAGATTTAATGGCAGAAGGCTGGGGTTAGGATAGAGGAGCTGACAGAGTGACTTGATCCCATAGGCAATGTAGAGCCATGGCCATTTCTGGTACAGTGGTCTGATATGATGACCATGTTTCAGTTTTACCTCTGGGATCCTCAAGGGCCCCACTCCTTCCCTTTTCTTAGGGAAATCTTCACCTTTAAAATGAAGAAACTGAGAAATGAAGTGATTTGCTCACAGTCACAGAGGTATAGCTGTCAGACCCTGTGAATCCAAATCATGTTCTCTTTCCACCATACCACATTCCCACCCTTCCCCCCATTCATTTTCTCATCATTGCCAAACTCTTTTGGAAGGACTAGTTAAGCTTTTTATTTTTCTTTCTCATCTGACTTTAGGGAACAGTTAGCCCAGAATGACTATTCTTTCTTTCATTGGGGTCTTTCTGTTTTCCTCCTTTGATTTTTATATGTTTAACCTAGTCCTGCCCAGCCCCAGGGCTCTGGGCTTCAGCAAAGTTTGAGAAGCCAAGAAGAACAAAACTTTAGGGGAAAGAGAATGCTCCCAGTATGTCCTCACTGAAAGTCCTGATGTCACCTCCCTATTGTGCCCCTTCCCCTAACACTAGGCTATTGCATGTGCTTAGAATGTTCTCCTTCTTTGTCTTTGACTCTTGCCTTCCCTAGCTTACTTATGTTTTACCTTCTTTTTCAGGGGTATACACATAATTCTGTGTGTTGACCCCATGTGCCTCTAAAAGAATTACATTGTCCTGTGCCTTTAAGATTCATTCATGTGATTATGGCTTATGTACTTTATTTTTACAATACTTTTGTCAGAAGGGAGCTCTTGTTAAAAGCTTTCCCTATACTTCTTAATATTAAAATATCCCAGAACATCATGTGAATAATTATGTCATGTTTCCTGTATTTGTTTAATGTTAGAGATTCTTAGTCATTCAAAATGAGTTTAATACATTTTTCCCTTAACATTAAATTACATTTTGCAAAGAAGGCTTTTCTGATCCCTTTTAATTCTCCATTTTCATCCTGTACATAGCCTGTGTCTACATAGTTGTTGTCGTGTTATCTCCCCATTAGACCTGGCATATAGCGGGTACTTAATAAATGCTTGTTGACTGATTGACTGACTCTTCCTATATAGCTACTGGTTTCGTAATTATATCCCCACTCTGTCATTGAGCCTCACCCTAGAGGTCCTGTTCCTGTTTTCTTCCTTAGAGGAACACAATCATTTGTCAGTGGTTCCTTAAGTCTGCTACCCTGGGGACGATTTCTCCACCCTATGGCAAATACCCCACTCAGATGAAGTCCTAGAGGTCTGCCTTAAGTTATAGCTCAGCTTCTTGGGTCAGGGGAGGGAGTTTGAGGCATAGCTACAGACTGCCTTCCTTCTGGTAGCAAAAGGCCCTTTGGGGCTTTGCTCCTAGAGTGGGGCCCAGATTAGGCAGTGAAACAGGCTCTAGAAAGGGTGGGGAAAGCAGAACTTGGAGAAAGTTTATCTCAAGGCACAATGAGGGATGCCCAATGAGGATTAGGCTCTGTCTCTGTGCCAGAAGGATGGCCAATCCATTCCCAAACTTCTGGGCTAGAAAGAGCATTTAGCTTACACCATGGGAATGTTTTAGTTTTTTTTTGTGTCAAAAGGGACTGATAGTTGTCTCCAAGTCTTTCAAGGGCTGTTGTGGCGGGGGATGGATTAGTTTGTTGTGCTGGGACCCAAAGGGCAGAAGTAGAATAAGGGCAAATTGCAGAGAGGAAGACTCAGGCTCACTGTAAGGAAAAAATGTATATTAAGAGCTATCCTTCAGTGGAATGGTCTCCCCTTTAGGTGGAGATAGGGTGACCACTTGTCAAGCATATTATTTACATATGGATTGGATTAGATCTGGTCTTTGAGGTCCACTTTACCTTTGGGATTTTGGGATTCTCTTTCCTGTTTAGTAACGGAATAGGAAAAGGAATATCCTTGAAGAAGATACCCAGAGTTTTTTCCCTTACCCTCTTACCTCTGTGAAGAAGAGGCTTGCCACCTTCTTGTCACGTTCTGGTTTGGCCTCCACATTGGAGATGGTCTGGTAAAGGAGTCCTTTGATTTGGCTGCAGGAATTCTGCACCATGGCCCTGCAATGGGACAGGAGGGCATGGGACATACTTACAGCTAGGTATCCTATACCAACATTTGGTTTTGTGAGTGGGTATTTGTTTCTCTGTGTATGGCATGTGTACAAGTAGTGAGTGTGTTGTAGTTAGGAAAGCCCTGGATTGTGGTCACTGTGGCACTAGGTACCCAGGGTAAGTTTCTTAAAAATCTCCTTCCCTGGCCATGAAACTTACTAGTTGTGCTATCCTAGGCAGGTCATTTAAACTCTCAGACCCTACCAATGATAGTTGGGCAGGTCACTCAAACCCTAGCAACATACCTGAGCAGGTCACTTTAACTCTATGGGTTTCAGGTTTCTCATCTATAAAATGGGGTTAGAAGCATTTGCTCTTTATATCTTATAGGGCTGTTGTGATGAAAGTGCTTTGTTAATCTTAAGGCACTATAAAAATGCAAGTTATTTTTGGGAGAAAGACTGAGACAAAGCCATTGGATGCAGAAGTTAAAAGATTATTGATACCCTTGGAAGAACAACCCATCAATTGAGTGGTAGTATTCAAAGCCAGATAGTGAAGAGTAGATGAGAGGCAGGAAGGCAAGTTGGTAACTCCAGATGATTTTTTTCCAAGAGTCTAACTATGAAACAACACACTTCGTAACCCTCCGTCCTTTGGTAGATGATCTTGATGTATTCCTCTGGCCATAAAACAACAACAAAATCTGCATTCTCTACTGATCAGTTCCTTAGCACTTAGCTAGACATTTGTATGCACACAGTCCATTGGAGGGCCTGCCTGCATTGAAATCTCTCCCAGCTTGGTAGGGACCAGCTACAGCTTGGGCTATTGGCACTGCCTTGGAGAAGCCAGGATTGCTGACTCTTTTGGCATGATGAGGCATTGGAGGGGGATGTTGGCAGAGCTATTTTTATGATCATTATTATCATTATGTTGTGAGGATGACACATAGTAGGTGTGAGTAGGCTGTAGCATATATTGCCAAAAAAGAAATATGCAGAGGAAATGGCCTAAAAGAAAAATGTCAGAAAACTATAGCCTGGAAAGTAAGGTGGGCGGATCATGCGGGGAAAATAAAGGGTAACTGATGAGTGGCCTATATGCTTCATTGGTATCCACGCAGTGTCAAGGTTTTCTAAAGAAAGGCCCTCTCTGGAGTGTTGGGTGGATTCTCTGGAGAGTACATGGACAAGGGTTGCCCAGGGTGAGGAGGTATGGATGGGTTGCAATCCGTACCATTGGAGGGCATGTCTACATTGTGAGATCACAGATATATTGGAGTGGGTGAAGCAGGGTGATGCACTAGGAAGGGCTAGACTTGTGGTCAAGAGACCTGGGTTCAAATATCATCTTAGATGCTCACTAGATTTGTGACTGTGGGCCTGTCACTTGAATTTTTTGAGTTATTTGTAGGATGGAGATCATCAGACATGCATTGCCTGTCTTATAGAGTTGTTGCTATGAAAGCAATGTATCAGACTTCTATATGAGCAAGAGTTATACATGTGTATTCTATGTCTTCATGTATGTACATATATATGTATGTGAGTCCTCAGATGTTTCAGTATCATATGCCTCCATGTGAATGTTTGCAAAGGATGAGACTGGACAAGTAGAGTCCATGGAAGACTTAAGTCACTTAGACTTTTAGAATCAGTCTATAAAGGACTTTAGAGATGGATTATTAAAAAAATAGTCATCTGGAGGCCCAAAGCCAGGAGATCTAGAGGGAGATTTGTTGGAAGCTTACAAGGCAGGACCTGTGTGACAATGATTACAAGGACAAAAGGAGCTTAGGAGAGATTTCTGAGGGCTGGAATGCTCATGGAAGAATGGGGGGATAGAATCTGAGGGAGTCCCTGAAGGAAAGTGCAGGGTTCAAATAGGCTGCATTCTCATAATGGCATAATAGGGATATGTGTGTTATAAGTACAAAACGAGGTGGAATCAGGTGTTGGATTGGGGCAATCTGGTGGTGCAGTGAATACTGGAGTCAGGAAGATCTGAGTTCAAATCTGGGCTCAGACATGCTAGCTGTGCAACCCTGGGCAAGTCTCTCAGCTTCTGTTTCCTCTTCTGTAAAATGAGGCTGATGATAGTACCTACCTTCCCACGGTTGTTGTAAAGATGAAATGAGACAATATTTGCAAACCTTAAAATACTACATAAATGCTAGCTATTGATATTAATGTAAATGAGGGTCAGTCAAGGTGTTAAGTCATATCAAGAACCGAGAGAGATTGGTTTCAGTCAGAACAGTCAAAGAAGTCTTCTTGATGGATGTAGGTCTTAGAGCAGTGAGGCCTTGAAGAATGGTAGGGTTTCTATAATAGATCAAACCATGAATGGTAAGTAATCCATTTCTGAGGCTCTTTAACTTTCATAAAGCCTACCTACTCAGCCATACAATCCAGGAGGCGACTTGATCTTCTGGAATGACCACTAGCTCTTGAGACAAAGGATCTGGGTTTGAATTTAGGCTCTTACTTAATATCTGACTGACTTTTGGGCAAATTCACATCACAGAATCTCCAAGTTAGAAGGAACTTTTTAAAAAGGCCATTTAAAATATTTATAGCAGCTCTTTTTGTGGTGCCTAAGAATTGGAAATTGAGGGGATGTCCATCAATTGGGGAATGGCTGAACAAGCTGTGGTATATGATTATGATGGAATATTATTGTGGTATAAGAAATGACAAGTAGGGTGATTTCAGAAAAACCTGGAAAGAATTACATGAACTGATGCAAAGTGAAGTGAGCAGAACCAGAATATCATACACAATAACAGCAACATTGTATGATAAAGAACTATTAATCACTTAGCTATTCTCAGCAATACAATGATCCAAGACAATCCCAAAGGACTCATGATGAAACATGCTATCTGTCTCCAAAGAAAGAACTAATGTCTGAATATACACTGAAGCACGTTATTTTTATTTTCTTTTTCTTTTTTGAGTCTTGTACTAAATGAATAATATGGAAATATTTTAAATTGTTGCACACGTTTAACCTATACCATCTCAGGGAGGGGGGAGGGGAGGAAGAGGAGGGAGAGAGGGATAGATAGAGATTGAAGCTCAAAACATAAAAAAGTTGAAAATTGCTTTAACATGTAATTGGGGAAAAATAAAATATTATTTTTTTAAAAAAAGGTCATTTAAGTCCAACCTGTACCTGGACTACAAAACCTGGGTTTTTATTTCCTTGGAGGTCCCTTCCAATTTTAAATCTCATGATTCAGCGTTGCAGTTAGTCAAGAAACATTTACAAAAGCAGTTACTGTGTGCCAAGCCCTGTACACATGTGCCCTCATTTTCTGAACAAACACCAGAGAAGGGCAAGGACTTTCCAAAAGTCACAAAGCAAGTCAGTGGCAGAACAAAGATTAGAACCTCCAGAATGGGTGATCTTTTCACTGAACTGGGTGGAGTCTTGAAGGATAGAACATAGAATGTTAGAAATATATGGAACTTCAAGAGATAGAACATAGAATGTCAGAACTGGGTGGGACCTTGGGAGATAGAACATAGAATTTCAGAACTGGGTAGAAACTCAGGAGATAGAACATAGAATGTCAAAGCTGGAAAGGATCTTGGAACATTGAACCTGGAATGTCAGAGCTACGGAAGGGGCTGTAGAGATGGTCTGGTTCAGACCTTTCATACTACATTGTTGAACTGAATAATTCTGTTCCCCTCTCCTCTCCCCTTCTCCACTTGCATGGCTTTTCCCAATCCAGTACCTGGCAATGAGGGTCACCCCCTGATGGTAGGTATCAAAGCTGGAGAAGAGATCCCAAGCTCCTTGTAGCTCTAACTGTGCAAAATCCTTCCAGTGGCCACTGGTGTACAGAAGACTCTTCACAGAATCCAGAGAGGTTCTATGGCCAAGAGGAACTAGAGTTGGTTAAGGAATCCTAGGACTTTGGAGCTGGAATGGACCTTAAGACCCACCAAGGGTTAGAGCAGGCAGAGACTTTGGGATTATTTAGTCCTACTCTCATCTTAAATGGAGGCCCAGACACATTGAATTTCTTACTTGGGTTCCCAGTTGGTCAGTTAACAAACATTAATTAAATGCCTACCACTAAATGCAGACCCTGTGCTTAGTGCTAGGGATACAACAAAAGGCAAAAGATGGTCCAGGTACTATCTCAAGGAGCTAAAGAGGGAGACAATAGTTAAACAACCATGTACAAACAAGATGTATTCACTGCAAATGGGAGATAATCAACAGAGGGAAGGCACTAACATTAATGAGGATTGGGAAAGTCTTCTTGTAGAAGGTGGGATTTTAGCTGGGACCTGAAGGAAGACCAGGAGGTGGAGATGAGAAAGGAGGTAATTCTAGGTATGTAGGACAGCTGGTGAAAATGCTTTGAGTCTGAAGTTGGAGTGTCTTGTTCAAGGAGCAGGATGGAGGCCAGTGTTGCTGGATAGAAGAGTTTTGAGGTTGAATATGGTGATTGGAAAGGTGAATGGGGGAAGATATTATGAAGGGCTTTGAACATCAAACAGAGGATTTTATATTTGATCCTGGAGGTGACAGGGAACCACTGGAGTTTATTGTGTGTGTGTGTGGGGGGGACAGGGAGCGACATGGTCAGACATGTGCTTTTGTAGGGTTGATGGAATATAAAATCTTCCCCATCCATTAATAAGCCTATGTGACCACATGTGTCTCCCTTTTCCCTTGGAACAGGGACCATGTTCCCAGGTCTAAAGGTATACAGGTATTTCAACCACGGATGTCTTGCTGCTTTGAGCTCTGGCTCAGTGCACAGCTGTGATACATCCTGAATCACATAGAGCCCCTGGCGGGAGGAACTTACCTAAGGGGAAGCTTGTTTAGGGGGAGGCTTGCTGGCAGGAAGGCTTGTACTAAGCTAATTAGGCGCTGAGTCACGAGGGTTGGGATGCCTTCTGCCTTTGAGCCTATTAGCAGAAAGTCTATCTATCTATCTATCTATCTATCTATCTATCTATCTATCTATCTATATTCTAAGGTGAGATTTTTCTTTGGGGCTCACTCATGGGAAGAATGTTCACCTGAGGTCTTTGTGATTTGGCCAGATGAGACTCTGGGTAGCTGTTGTTAAGGAGCCCCCTGGCTTTGTAAACCCAGGTGTTGGTGCTCTCTAGTTTGGTGATTATGTATCTATTACTTTATTTAGACAATTGGAGCCCTGTCTATTGGATTCTTTCTTGGATACTTACTTCTTTCTTCTTATCTGTAGTTAAAGAAAGATTGAAGCTGTCTTTCCTTTAGAAAAGCAGATCAAAGAACCTGTGCTAGCAGGCCATCTTGGGTGGGCTAAGGTGCTTGCTAATACAGCTTTAGGTAGATTACTTTGATAGCTGAGTGGAAAGTGGGCTGGAGTGTGGAGAGACCTGTGGCAGGAAGACTAACCAACAGGCTGTTGCAGTAGTTCAGGCTTGAGATGATGAGTGTTAGCACCAGGGTGGTGGTGCTGTCACAGGAGAGAAGAGGTCATAAAATAGACAAGGCCTTTGGCAAAAAGATTAGCTATGGGGAAGTGAGAGAGTAAGAAGTTAAAGATGCCATCCAGGTTACCTGGAGCCTGGGAGACTTGGAGGATGGTGGTGCCCTCAAACAGTAACACAGGAGCCCTACATATAGCGAGGGCTAGTGCTGAGATCTGAGTTCAGGGATTTCCACTTCAAGCCCAGGGTTTTCTCCACAGCCCCATGAAAGATCACTTGGTACCAACCCTCCATTTTATCAATGCAAGAATTGATGCAGAGAGCAGAAGAGACTTGGCCAAGGTATACTACACAATGTGTCATAGGGATCATAGATTTAAAGTTGGAGGGCACCTTAGAGCCATCTCATCCAGCTTCCTCATTTTACAGGTGAGGGAACTGCAGCTCAGAAAAGTTATGCAACCTGCCAAAGGGGAGCCAACAAAGGGACAGGTGGACAGTGCTGTAGAGTTCAACTCCCTCATTTGACTGATGAGGAAACTGAGGCCCATATGAAGAAGTGATTGGCCCAAATTCACACAAATGGTAAGTAACAAAAATAACAAAAATAAATTTTGAACTTGGATCCTCTGACTCCAAGTCCTGAGCTCTTTCTAAACTCCCATCTAACTCTCCCTGCTCATCTCTCATGCTCACGCTTTCTCTTCACTCTCCTCCAGTCACTAAAGTATAATTCTAGAGGATCAATGAAATCTGAGATCTGGAAGGGACCTTAGAACACAGCATATTCCAGGTGAAAGAAGTCAATCTATACTATACATCATGAAATGTTAGAGCTCTAAGGAAATTTGAATATAAAATCTTAGACTTGCGAAGGGCTTTAGAACCTGGAAAATAGAGTGTTAGAAGAATAGAGGTCACATAACCTACTTATGATTTTATGATGGAGGAAACTAAGTCTCAGAGGAAGAGACTTTCCCAAGGTTAACTTGAGAGTCAATGGGAGAGTCAGGACATGACTCCCAGAGGTCACAGCTTTCTACCAAATCACAAGCTACGGCCCTTACCTCTGAGGGCTGGGCATTGGCTCTGCTTCCTTTGATGTCTCATTTTTCTTGAGTGATTCAATCAAGCCAAGCTCAAAGATGTAGTGCAGTTGAGTAAGGAGGCCCAGGAGGAGCTGTGGGTACCAGTTCTGCACAGCTTCTTTGTATTCACGGGAATACTGAATTTCATAGAGTGTATTCATGGCCTGCCAGGAAAAAGACAAGGGACACATGGATCTTAGGGTGAAGATTTCCTAGAAAGAGAGGGCAGATCTCACTTTCAGTTCTTCCAGGTTTGTCCTTCCCTAGTCTCAGTCCTGTTCCCTTGTCCCAGTCTTTGAGCTAAGACCGCAACACTGGGCCCACTGGACACAGGATTAAACTACAATCCATCGACTTGTTTTTCTAATATTTTGATAACTTTCAATTTCAATATCATTGAATTTCAATATATTTCAATTTAATTTCAATATAATTGATTTCTTTTGTATTTTATGTATTTAAAAGCATTATTCTGAGGAAGACTTCCCAGGCTTCATTAATTACAGGGGCCATGACACAAAAAGGGTTGAGACCTCTTGCTGAGAGAGCAATAATGAGCATTTCTATAGTGCTTGTAAAGTTTGTGAAGCTCTTCTCTCACAAAAGTCTTCTGAGGTAGATAACACAGTATTATTATTCCCTTTTTACAGATGGAAAAACTGAGGCTTAGAGAAGTTAAGACATTTGCCCAATAATTCACCCAGAGCTAATAAATGGAAGAACCTTTGACTTCAAGGGCAGTGCTTTCCAATGCATCAGGTTATTTTCCAACTGTTAAGTCTGGAATAACTGCATTGGAAACACAGGGTGCTGGGTCACTGACTCTAATCTGTTGATCTTCTCCCTGATTCAGGAGGCCATCTAGTTCAATCCCCTCATTTTACAAGTGAGAAAACTGAGGCCCAAGAAAGTGTCCAAGGCCATATAGGTAGTGTCAGAAGTGGGAGTTGATTGCAGGCCCTTTGGTTCTGGCATTTCATATGTATACTATCCCTTCTCCCCCCAAGCCAGTTAATCCTGGGACACTAGCACGGTGGTTACAGGCCTAGTCTTCGCTTTGTGAAGATGATATGAAAGAGAAATTCCAAATGGCCCCTTGCTTTGTATATATTTGCTTGCATGTATCTCTCCCATTAGATTGTAAGGTCTTTGAGGGAAGGGACTGTCTTTTGTCTATTTTTGTATCCCCAGTGCTTAGCACAGAGGTTTATTAATTGATCGATTGGTGCCTGTCACAGAGAGAGGCCAAGGGCCCCATGAAGATCCGTTGTTTACAGCTTACAGCTAGTGAATTCAGGTAGGCCTTATTCTCCTTTGTCCTGGTGACTTCTACTGGATTTGGCCGCTCCTGTAGCTTGGCGAGCAGCACATGGAGCACCTTGGGGGCTGTCAGCTTCTCTGACCCCATAGCCCTCCAAACGTTGATGGTTTCACTGCCAAAAAAATGCAAGAATCAAGGAAGGTTGGAAATAAATTATTTGGGTTGGCTTGGCCCTTGACACATATTCCTAAACCCAGGTCCCTCATGAGGGTCTCAGGCAGAGACTTGTTTTAACCCTAGATTTATTCTAAACTCTGTATCCTTTCCTCCAGGCCAAGGGAAAATCTTTGAAGTAGGTAGCTTTTTTCTACATCCAATCCACAGCTTTGAACTCAGATCTTTCTTATTCCAAGTCTAATCCTCTATAAACTGCTCAGCTAAATCAATGGATCACAGCATCAAGCCAGAAGGGACACTGAGGGCATCTAATCCAGTTCCTTCATTTGAGAGACAAGGAGCCCTAGAGCTCTGGGATGGGACCAGAGCATTTGCAGAACTTGGCCAGTGTGGCCCTGACTCTGGCCTGCTTTAAGGCTCATAGATCAAATACAGAAAACCATAAGTGACCACAGAGGTCCATTTAGCCCAACACCCTCATTTTATACATAATCGAACTGAGGCTCAGAGATGTCATGTGACCTGTCTAAGGTCACACAGCTTAAAAAATGGTATTTTGAATTCAGAGCCTTTGATTTTAAATCCAGCATACTCTTTTCACTGCCCTATGTTGCCTTCAAAGCATTTGGTCTTAGCCTTGTAACCCTGCTCTGTTAAATTCTGGGCCTATAATAGGCCTATGACCTTGGGACTAACCAAACCTACTTTGCCTAAGGGATACTATAACTTTCAAAGATTTCCCAATGCCTAAGGCAGGGACCTCCCCACCCCCCAAGCGATCGATTGAGGTCTATTGTTCAAACGAAAAAAGCTCAACATGGGAATTTGGGGGCTATCCCTTCAGTTATCCCCTCTCCCCACTATCCCCCACTGCCCAGTGACATCCGTGATATAAATGGCAGCTCTTCACATTTATATAGTCATAAATGCGTTATTTATTATACTTCCCCATTAAAGGGTTGGGGGAACCCTATCTTACAGGCCAATGTCCAAACTCTTTAGCTTGGCATTTCAGGTCCTCCAGAACTGGTCACAATCTACCCTTCCAGCTTTAGCAGTTGCTACTTCCTAGTACCAACCTATGGTTCCAGCTAGACCTGCTGTCTTTATTCTCCCTTGAACATATACAGTTCAATTTAGGTCATCCTTCAGACCTAGACAGACCCTATCCCATAATTCCAGATCCCAATCAAGTGTTGCTTCCTCCGGGCAACTTCCCGACCACTGAAGTCCCCTATCTTCCCCTTCTCCCTTTAACTCTTGTCCTGCCATGGTCTGGTCTGTACAAGCTACCTGGCTTTAGATCCTGGGTCTAACACTGGTAGTATGACTTTGGACAATCACTCATCCTCTTTGGGACTCGGTTTCCTCATCTGTAAATAAGGGTGATAGCCTAGATGAACTTATAGATTCCTTCCATATCTAGATCGATGAGCCCTAGATCTGTAGTATCAGTTTTCCATATCTTTTAAATGGGGGAAGTTATATCTATACTTCTTACTTGACAGAGCTTTTGAAAACCTGTGCTCTAAAAAATGGAAGTGATTATTAATATTGTGGCACTTATAATAGTAATTAATATTATTATTCTAATGCAACTGAAAAGGCTCTACGTTATGTTACTTTGGACTATCCTGCTTTAAGTGAGTGAGTCTTATCTTCCTCACTAGACTGAAAGCTCCTTGAGAGGGGGGGCTGTGTGTTATACTTCTCTGTGAAGTAGGGGACTCTGGAAGGTGGGGTGGGAGGGGACATCACGGAATGAAGGTGGGCGCTGGAAGCACTAAAGAAAATGATACCTTAAAACTGCTTTTCCACTCATTATATTAAAAACCTCCTCTTTCTTGAGATTTTAAGGTTAACAAAGCACTTTCCTTACAACAACCACTGGGAGGGAGGTGGCACAAGGATTATCCTACCCATTTTGCAGGTGGGGAAGCTGAGGGGGAATGCCTTGCCAGGTCATACAAGCATCCTGTTGGATAGCCAGGCATCCTGACGGGATCCTACCACAAATTTCTGAATGCCACACTACCATGCAAACTTAGCTAGCTCCACAGCCCTGCCAAGGTCTGGCCGGGCTGGGATCCCTGAGATGCCCCATTGTACCGGTCCAGTGGGAGAGAATACTCCAGAAAGGAATTCACTAGTTCCTGGGTGTGGTGTCTAGACAACAAGGTGATGGCCTTCAGGACTTTTTTCTTGACATTCACTGAGTCAGTGGAGGTCAGGTGGCAGTAGAGGGTCTGGCTCATGTCTGAAACCTGGGAAGAGGGAAAGAAAAGCAGAGGAAATAAGCAGGACAGGCATGGCAGAGACAGAACTGAAAAGACGTGGCGACTGGTTGGGCGTAGGGTGTTGAAGAGTCAAAGACAACCGGAGGTTTTAAATATTGGTGTCCGGTGGAGATTGGAGTGAATGAAATGGTTGTTCACTTATTTCCAGTTGCGTCTGACACTTTGTGACCTTATTAGGTGTTTCCCTGGCAAAAATACTGGAGTGGTTTGCCATTTCCTTCTTCAGCTCATTTTACAGATGACGAAACCAAGGCAAGCAGTGTTAAGTGACTTGCCCAGGGTCTCACAGCTAGTAAGTGTCTGAGGCTACATTTGAACTCAGTTCTTCCTAACTCCAGGCCCAGTGCTCTATCCCCTGCACCACCTAGTTGCATTTATTAATAAGTGCCCACTATGTGTCAGGCACTATGTCCAGTGCTTTACAAATATTATATCATTTGATCCTCAGAGCATCTCTGGGAGGTAGGTACTATTTTTTAAAAAATTACTTTATTTTTAACTTATGGAATAAAATAAATATTTTTATAAGAGTATAATAAAAAAGATGATTGCACATAAAACTGCAAATCTATTATGTACAATGGTGATGGTAGGTACTGTTCTTATCTTCATTTTACAGACGAGGAAACTAAGGGAGACACAGATCAAGTGACTTGTCTAGGGTCACACAGCTAACAATTATTTGACTATATTATCTACCTGCCTTTATGGTAGCACCATTAGCAGAAGTAGGAAATTCAGTTCAACAGGAATTTCACAAAATTACAGAATTTAAGAGTTTGAAGGGACCTTAGCTGCCATCTAGTCCCATCCAACTACTAAAGAAATTTAGACTCTAACATACCAGTTGAGTGCTCATCCAGCCTTGCTTGAAGACCTCCTAAGAGGAGGAACCCACCAGCCCCTGGGGCAACTCATTCCACTTTTGGGCAGCTCTGATGATGATTAGAAAATGTTTCCTGTCCTCGAGTCTAAGTTTCCTCTTTGTAACCTCCACTGTCATTCCTGGTTCTGCCCTTTGGGGTCAAACTGAACCCCCCCTTTCACATGGTGGCCCTTCAGATGCTTAAAGGCAACTAACATGTACGTCCTCCCTAAGTCTTCTATTTCCAAAATAAACATTCCTAGTTCCTTCAGGTGATCCTTACATGACAAGAACTGAAGGCCCTTCAGCATCCTGTATTACCTAGAGCTTGGTGTGTGTGAGACTCTGTGCTAGCTAGGCTCTCGATATAGAAACACAAAAATGTAGACAGTCTCTGCCCTCAGAGAACTTCCATTCTACTCAGCATTAGGAATGAAGGGTGGGGAACTATTCATACGTAGCTGTTGGATAATATAAAGTATCTATAAAGTAAATATGTAGTAATTTCCAGATTCTAAAGACACTAGATGGAGGTATGAATCAGAAAAGATCTCTTACAGAAGGCAGTACTCCTAGGAGCATTGAAGGAAGCTAGATTCCAAAAACATCGAAGTGAGAGGGGAAAATATTCCTGGAAAGGGGAACAGCCCACTTGAAGGCATTATAGGACCAGCAGCTCTATGGGCTAGAACATTGCATACCTAACTTTTTCAACTATATGAGGTTCCCTTTTTAATATAAAAAAATTCAGAGATAAATCCCTCCTCACTCCTAACATAATTGTCTTCGTATTCTTCATCTTTTGATTGAGAAAACGTGGAGGAGGAAACGAGATAGTGCAAGATATTCAAGTCCATGATGCCATAAAAGACTGATGAAAAGAACTGAGGATGGTTAGAACAAGGAGAGGAGAAGATTTAGGGGAAACATGACAGCTGACTTTAAATACTTCATGGGATCATAGAATAGGAAGGGAACCTGAGAGATTTTGTCTTATGGAAATGGGATGACACACGCATCCTGGGCTCAGAGGGCAGAATTAGGAGCAAAGGCAGAAGCTACAAGGATGTGAATTCAGGTTTGATATAAATGTAACCCTTTCTCTCAAGGGCATTGCCATGGCAACTTGGTGGAGTGGGAATGTCTGTGTGTGGGTTCATAGTATTTTACCTAAGAGCTCCCTAGATTTCCAGGGACTTTTGGCCTTAGGGGAATGTCATTCTGCAAAGGAGGCACAGTTGGACAGAAAGCAAGGAGAGAAGGGCCATGTTAAGGGACATAGGGTTTCTCTGTCCTTTGTCCTTGGATCAGAACACATCTAGAACATTGCCCACACATCTGGAATATCATGCTCAGCTTTGCACACCACATCACATTGATAAGTTGGGGACAAGATAGTATGTAACAGGAGGTGGGCAAACAGGCTGGCAATTGTGCCATCTTAGGACAGATCTGCAAAAACACTGGCAGCTACTAGTATAAGCTCCTTGAGGTTAGGGATTAAAAAAAATTCAGTGCTTAGCAGGCACTTAATAAATGCTTATTCTCCTTAATAGTTAAGATGGGGACTGGACCTGTGATCTTATTGATAATGGGATTTTTTTTTGAACCATTATTTATTTATTTATTTATTTAATATTTTTAGTTTTCAGCATTGATTTCCACAAGATTTTGAATTACAAATTTTCTCCCCATTTCTACCCTCCCCCACACTCCAAGATGGCATATATTCTGATTGCCCCGTTCCCCAGTCAGCCCTCCCTTATGTCACCCCACTCCCCCCATCCCCTTTTCCCTTACTTTCTTGTAGGGCAAGATAGATTTCTATGCCATATTCCTCTATATCTTATTTCCTCATTGCATGTAAAAACTTTTTTTTGAATATCCGCTTTTAAAACTTTGAGTTCCAAATTCTCTCCCCTCTTCCCTCCCCACCCACCCTCCCTAAGAAGGCAAGCAATTCAACATAGGCCACACGTGTATCATTATGCAAAACCCTTCCCCAATACTCATGTTGTGAAAGACCAACTATATTTTGCTCCCTCCTTTCCTGTCCCCCTTTATTCAGTTTTCTCCCTTGACCCTGTCCCTTTCTGAAAGTGTTTGCTTTTGATTACCTCCTCCCCCATCTGCCCTCCCTTCTACTGTCCCCCCTTTCTTATTTCCTTCCTCCTACTTTCCTGTGGGGTAAGATAATGGGAATTCTTGAATGAGGAAACTCCCTCTACCAGAACTTTGAGAGCTAGCCAGAGCACTGAGAGACATACCCAGTGAGACTCAAACCCAAGTCTTCCTGACTTCCTGTGTCCACTAAACCTTGCTGCCCTCTTACTTAATAGGTATTTGATGAGTTGAGTTGAATTGAATAGAGGGGCCTTGAAATCCCACTTTGTGAGCTCAGGTAAAAGGAAATGGGGATGTTTAGTATGGAGAAGACTTACAGAAGAGGCCTGCCCACTGTCTTCAGGCATTCTTCTGAAGGACTGTTATGTGGAAGAGGGATTCCATTCATTCTACTGGGCCCCAGGGAGAACTGGCAGAGAGGTAAATTTTGACTTTACACAGACAGTACTTCCTAATGATTCTCATCATCCAAAAGGGAAGGGGCCTAGTCCTAGAAGGGCCATGGGGTCCTCGGCAGAGGCTGGACAAGCGCATGAGAGGGATGTTCCAGACTAAATAGGGGATTTAACGCCCTTTTGAAAATCCCTTCTAGCTTGGAGATTCCTCTACATGATTCCTCTACTGTTAACCTCCTATCTGTGTCTGTATCTTGCTTCTCTTTAGCATGTAGTGACCTCAACTTAGTAGGAGCTTAGCAAATGCTTTTTCATTTAAGTTGAAATGAATTTATAAGGGATTTTTTTAAAGGACATAAAGGGATCCTGACTCATAGATTATGTGTGTTTGTCCTTCGTTTTGAGGAGGACCATGACATCAGGGAAATGATGACACGACTTGCAGTTGACTTTGATTTGAGCGAGGGAGGGCTGTGCAAGGTCACCAGCCTCACTTTCTCCTCCAGAGCCATCTGGGTCCAGTGGCCTGATATTCACCAGGATGACTGGAGATGGCCCAGGATGCATTGCAATTCCCTGGCCCTTTCAGGCTAAGGTCTTTTCAGGTTCTGACTTTGAGTGAGGTAATGCCCATTCAGTGAATGGGCTTCTTTAAGAAGTGAATTTTTGGGAGGTAGTCAGGGTTAAGTGACTTACCCAGGGTTACACAGATAGTAAGTGTCAAGTATCTGAGGCCGGATTTGAACTCAAGTCCTCCTGACTCCAGGGCTAGTGCTCTATCCACTGTGAGAGTCAGAAGGAAGATTGGAAACTGAGGACCAGAGAATGAAAATGACTTATTCAAGGTCACAAAGGTAATTAGAACTAAGCTTGGAGTCAAGTGGAGCTCCCTCTGGATTTAAATCCAGTGCTCCTTAGGCTCTACAGAGCTAATAAAGAGAGTTTTAAATTGAATTTCAGAACACAGGTATTTGCAAACTTTAAAGTACTATATAAACACTAGCTATTAGTATTATTATCTAGCTGGTGTCCTTCCTGCCAGGGGTCTGGTTTCCTCACATCTGTAATCAGAGAAGTAATTATGCTTAACTGAACTAATAAACATAGAATATTACATTACATTTCAGAGGATGGGTATTTTATCATAAAGTAATTTTAATTTAAAGAAAATGAAGAAAACCTGGGCACAGTTGATAGAAGGGAAATGGGGAGAAGGATTGAATCTAGGTAGGTGGCACAGGACCTAGAGTTAGGAAGATCTGAGTTCAAGTCTGGCTTCAGACACTTACAAGCTCTATGATCCTGGTGAAATCATTTAATCTCTCTGTGCCTCAGTTTTCTCATCTGTAAAATAAAGGATAACAACAACACCTACTTCCCAGGGTTGTTGTAATATTAAACGAGTGAACGTACATAAAAAGCTTTGTAAATCTGAAAGTGCTAGCTATCATTATTATCTGGGCTCATGTCCTTCCTGCTAGGGGTCTGGTTTTCCCACATTTTCTCAGATTCCTCCAGTCCATACTGATTTCTCTGTTTCTTGAGAGACCCTATAGCTCCCAGTCCACACTCAAGCCTCTGTTTTCTTATGTTGTTTTGACATTTAGCCTTGTGCCTGGAACAATGTAGGTGCATAGTAAGTGCTAATTGACTGTTCTCTCATGGTTTTTTTGATATTTGAGTGACTTTCTCCACCGTTGGACTGGAAGCCCCAAACTCTCCCAGGCAGGACATTCTTTTCCACCTCCCGTCTCCCCTTTGCTGTAGCTAAGTGTGGGACTGAGCACATGTGAGCTCCTTGAGGGCAGAAACTATTTAATTTTGATCTTTGGCTTCCCCAGTGTCTAGCACATAGTAGGCACTCATAACATTCTTACTTATTGATTGATACCAGGCCCAAAGTCAATGCTTAATTGGTTGGTAAATTATACTTTCCACTGGGGCAACAGCAATTGACCTGGGCCTCTTGGAAAAGCCAATCTTGTGTCCTGGGACTTAGTTTGGTGTAGTTCATTCACCCCTGTACATCCATCCAAAGGATGAAAGGATTTATAATCAGATAGGACCTTAGAGACACAACTTCCTCATTTTGCAGAGGAAGCACAAAGGCAGAAAGTGGCTTGCCCAAGATCACACAAATAACAATAGCAGAGCTTGGTCCTCTTGACTCTAAATCCAAATCCAGGGCTCTCTATGGTACTACTTCCTCCAATCCCACTCACCCCCTGTTCATTTAGGTACTTTATTATTTAGGACATAGACCGTGCCCTGCTCCTTCAAACATCCATACCTTCTCCACCTGAGACCCCAAATCTTCTAGGATGACAACAAGCATATCCCCTGCAGTTTCCCTTTGGAAGTCCAGGGTACTCCTCAGACCATCCATCACTGTACAGATGAGATCTTTCATCTGAGGCAAAGAGAAAAGCTTCGCAAACTCCTACATCAGACAAAGAGAAAAGTTGCACTGGGGTCAATAACCCCTCTGGCCCTAGGAGTGCTGATGCCTAGTCCCTCTAAGGTCTAATCTCTTTCCCTTCAGGGTTAGATCTGTCTGTTTTTACTAACTCCCTTAATCACCTAGCTCCTGTAAATGGCCCCTGAAATCCCATCTTTTCCAGGTTGGTTTCCTAGATTATTTGGAAAATGATCTCATGTTTTGTATTTGCAGGGCATTTAAAAATCTAGAAGAATATTCATAGCCATATGGTTTCATAACATCGATTAGCAAGAAAGGCAGAATAGGTAAGATTATTCTTGTCTTATAGACAAAGGAAACCATGATCTAGAGAAATGAATGACTAACCAAAGGTCAAAATCCTACAAGATGCTATCTCATAATAAAAGGATGATACATTTACATTGTGCTATTATAAGGTTTGCAAAGTGATGTATAAATATTAACTCAGTTTATCCTCACTACTACTCTGGGAGGGGGATACTATCACTGTTCCCATTTTACAGATGAGGAAACTGAAGCTTAGGGAGATTAAGTGATTTGCCCAGGGTTACCATCTGAGTCTTGACTCACACTAGTGTAGCACTATATTCATAGTGCCGTGTAGCTGCCTTTGTCTGCATTGGTATGTGATATTTCCCATCCTCACATACTTGCTTGTCAATCAATCCGTTGTTTATCCAGCTTCTGATCCCACTGCTCAATTGGAAATGCTCTCTCAAAGTTCACCAGTGACTTCTTAATCACTAAATCCAATGACCTCTTCTCAGCGTGATACTTCTTGGTCTTTGTATAATATTTGACGCCAGTGACCACCCCCCAGGTACTCTTCCTTCCCTGGGTTTTTATGACACTGCACTCTCTTGATTCTCTTACCTCTCTGACTCCTCCTTCTCAGTCTTTTTGCTAAATTGACATTATCTTCTAGTACTCTCAACTCTTTCTACACACCTTCTATAGGTCATCTTATCAGTACTCCAGGTTCAAATATCATTTCTATGCAGGTAACTCCCAAATCAACATGTTCAGCCCTTATTTCACTCCTGAGGGTCAGGTCCACCATCACCAAATGCCTGCGTGACATCTCCACCGGGTAGGTCTCATTGAAATCTCAAACTTCATTATTTTACCTCTCAAACTCAACTTTCTCCTTAACATCCCCATTTCTTTCAATTTTTCAAATTTTCAATTTCACCATCCTTCCAGTCATCTAGATAGGAAACCTTGGAGTCATCCATGAGCCTCCACTCTCCCTCCATATTCAACCAATTGTCAAAGTCTTGTTGATTCTACCTTCATAGCATCTCTTCTATTTGTCCCCCTCTTTCCACTTATACAGCCACTACTATGGTTTAGTCCCTCTCATCATTTCTTAGCTGGACTACTAAAATGGAATCTTTGAAGAGAATCTTAATTGGTCTCCTTGTATCTGATAACTAAAGTCTAGCCTGTCCTTTCAAATCCATTCTCCATGCAACCACCAAATTGATCTTTCCAAAGTGCACATCTGACCATGTTTCTCCCCTCAATAGGTCTCAGGGGCTCCCTATTGCTTCCGAGAGAAAATACAAGCTCCTGTATATGGAAATGAAAGGACTTTATAATCTGGCTCCGACTTATATTTTCAGGCTGATCTCACATTATTCCCTTTCACAAAATCTGTGTTCTAGCCAAATTGGCTTGCTTGTTGCTTTCTGTACATACCATCCATTCCATTTCCTGTTTTTGTTCATTTATACAGGCTGTTCCCTGTGCTTGGATTGCTCTCCTTCTTCACCAGTCCTCGTCATCCTTCAAGGCTCAGCTCAAGGGCCACCTCTTCCAAGAAGCCACTCATGATCCTCCCTGTTGTTGGTTATTTCTCTCCAACAAACTGCCATGAATTTGCTTTGAATAAATTTTGTTTTTACTTATCTGGGTAGATTTTATTTTCCCCCAGTAGAATGTAAGTTCTTGGAGGGCCAGGGACTGTTTAATCTTTGCCTTGAATCTCCAGTGACTAATCCAGTGCTTGGCAACCTCGTAGGCACTCCTAAGAAACTTTTGGTGAATACAATTGAAGGTCACATCACAATTTGGTGTCAGAGCTGGAGTAAGAAACCAGCTCCCTTGACTCAGTGCAGGGATTGTTTTACTGACCTATGTCTTATGACTACTTAATATTAGGGGTCTGTCTGGACGATCAGATGGCAAGAGGCTTAATATCTGGACCCTTAGTGATTAGACACAACAATTGTATGTCCAAAAGCTAGGTCACACCATACACAGAGTGCTGGGCCTGGAGTCAGGAAGACTTGAGTTCAAATCTAGCATTAGACACTTAATAGCTGGGTGACCCTGGGTGAGTCACTTAATTTCTTTTCAGTTTCCCCAACTATAATAATGGCACTTTCTTCTTGGGCTTGTTGTGAGGATCAAATGAGATGTGCCTGGCACTTTTTTTGCTGAGTCGTTTTTCAGTCCTATCTGACTCTTTGTGACCCTATTTGGGGATTTATTGTCAAAGATACTGGAATGGTTTGCCATTTCTTGCACATAGTAATGTTTGTTCCCTTCTCCTTTCCCGTAGTTCCTATAACTGTTCATAGGGTCACAGAATTTAGAATTGTAAGGGACCTCAGGTATCAAATTGCCTCTTCATTTGGATGTATTTGGAAGTTTGGAGGCCCAGAGGGGTAGAACCACTTGCCCAGGGTCACACAGGTAGATAGTAGAGTTGGGATCTGAAGTCAGTTCTTTTGATTCTAAAAATTCAATGCTCTTTCCACTATTAAATATAAAATAATAATAATGATGGTACAACTATTAATAACAACTCTAAGCAGGAAAGGAGACAGACCTGAAACCGAACCTGAGGCCAATCTACCCAAACCTTTTCTCTTCCTGCTACTGTATCTATCAAGCCATTGGACCTGTTTGGTTTCTCTTAACTCAAGTGTAGGACTTTATAAACATCCCTGATAAAAATGTACTTAATTGGGTTTGGCTTATCGTTCAAGTTTGTGAGATCTTTTTGGATTCTGACTCTGGCATTCAATGTGTTATTGTAAAAAATATGCTGTTGTTGGAGTTGGAGGACCTGGATTCAAATCTCAGCTCTATGACTTTTGGCCTGTGTGACCTGGGGCACTTTGTTGTCCCTTTCTGCGTTTTAGTTTCTTATTCTGTAAAATGAGGTCATTGGACTGAATTGTTTTGAAGTCCCCTTCCTTCTTGCTCTAAATCTATGACACTATGATCCCCTGAACTACTCTTCCCTTCCTAATTTTGTGTTGTTTGCAAATTGGATAGTTATCTGTTTTATTATTGTGATTTTTTTTGTTCAGTCATGTCTGACTATTTGTGACCCCATTTGGGGTTTTCTTGGCAATGATACTGGAGTGGATTGCCATTTCCTTCTCCAGTTCATTTTACACATGAGGAAACTGGGGCAAACAAGGTTAAGTGACTTGCCCAGGGTCACACAGCTAGTTAAGTATCTGGGGCCATACTTGAACTCAGAAAGATCAATCTTCCTGACTTTAGGCTTGGCACTCTATCCACTGTGCCACCTAGCTGCCTATGTACCTTAATGACTACTTTTTAGGTTTGGGCATAAATAGTTTCAAAGCCTACCTAGCTGTCAACCATCCAACCTACATCTTTATCCATTTTTGTTCTCAGGGATAATGTGATTGTCAAATGCTTTGCTGAAATCCAGGCATACAATATTATGTCTATTGAATTCCACTCTTTTACCAGGCTAACAACCCCATCACCAAAGACCATGACTTGTAGGCTAACTTTAGGAAATGGCTATTTTTTATAAAGCATAGTGTATCTGTGCCCATAAAAGAATTAATAGCATTGTACAGATGGGGAAACTGAAGGCCAGGGAAATTAAGTAATTTCTCTAAAGTCACATAGGTAGTAAGTGATGAGAGTGAAGTGGGATTTGAACCCAAATCGTGTCAGGAAGAATCATCTTTTTGAGTTCAAATCTGGACTCAGACACTTACTAACTGTGTTGCCCTAAGCAAGGCACTTCACCCTGTTTGCCTTAGCTTCCTCATCAAATGAGCTGGAGAAGGAAATAGCAAACCACTCCAGTATTTTTGCCAAGAAAACCCTAAAATGGGTTCATGAAGAGTTGAACATGACTGAAATGACTGATCAACAACAACACAACCACTTCTGATTTTAAATCCAATATTCTTTCCATGTTACCCCTCACCTTGTCTCTTCAGTAAAGACTGGGATATAAGGCCCCTAGCTGACCTAGAAGAGATGTGAATCTCCCAGAAGATCCAAGCCAACCCCTCCCACTTTGCCCTACCAGTCCCTTGAGAGCTCTGACCTTAATAATGTGAGAGCTGGGGTTGACAGGAACCTCCGGCATGGGTATTGGTTCCTGCTCCGACAGACACTGGGTTTCTTCACTCTGCCCCATGTTTCTGAAAAGTTCAGGTGCATACAAACCTGGTGAAGAGAGATGATTGTAAATGGCTGCTGTTTCCTAAAAGACAACTTTAGCTGGCTCTGTTTCTGCTTAAGATTCAGAAGTAGAGTAAGTATCAAGGTTGGGGTATAGTCAATGAGGGAGCCAAGTTTGGGGATGTAGTTGGTATTAGGGGATGGTGGGGGAAGGGTGTATATAGGGCTAGATATGAGGTCAGAGTTGGGATCAGGTTTGGGTCAAGTTGGGTCAGGATGGGGATGTGTACAAAGGTGGGATGTGGTCAAGCTTGGGGGTTTGATTAAGGTCAGGGGACATGATCATGAATGAGTTAATGTTAGAGCTGGATTGTGGTCAAAGTTGTATTGAGGTCAAGTTTAGTTATTTGGTAAGGGCCGTGGTAAGGTCAAAGTTGGGGATGAGGTCGGGGGTGAGATGGCATGGTCATGAGTTAGTTTTGTCAAGGCTGAGAGATATGACTGATATGGAGGATGATGCTGGGGATACTGTGAGACAAAGTTATGGTGAGGCTAGGGCTGTGGAGGTGGGTCAGTGATAGGAATGTACTTAGACTTGGGGTGAGGTTAGGGTAGGGAGGTATTCAGTTTTGGAAATGCGGTCATTTCTGGGGTGAGGTCATGGTCACACAATGCATTGTCACAGAGATTACTGTTCACAGTTGGAATAAGGTGATTGCTCAGGGCATGGTCACTGTTGGGAGGTGAGTTTAGGATTGATGGTAACTCCCTAGGAGGAGGCATAGAGACAGAAAGGTGAGATAATAAAGGAGGGATCCTGCCAGGGATCACCTTTCTGATATAAGAGGATTTTGTAGAGATAGTTAATTGCTTCAAGCACCAGTTGCTGTATGTCTTTGTCTGGATCCTGACATAACATGCCCAGCATGCCCACAATGTGCCCAATTCTTATAAATTCCTCTGTGGTCTGGCAAGAGAAAATAAAGAAGAAAAACATCATCGTGTAATTTCAAGCTTCTGGCACTTAATAGATCATCTAACTCTTCTTTTTCATTTTATAGGTGAAGAAACTGAGGTTCAGAATTTGAATTCAGGCTTTCTGATTCCAAAATTATTGCTCTTTTCCACAAATGACCTACTGTTTTCTGGGTAGGGAATGCCTAGAGTTATTTCTTTGTCCTAATTTTCCACCCCTAAAATGCACCTAAGCACCCTCACAAGACAAATCAATGAACATTTGCTTAGTGCTTCCTGTGTGCCAGGCATTGTGCCAAAGCTGGGGATCCAAGTACAAGCAAAAAGATGGTGTCTGTCCCCAAGGAGCTTACATTCTAATGAGGAGAGATAACACATGAAAGGGACTTGAAAAGCAGGAGATGGGGGGATGGAGAGAAGAAGTACCTGAGCAAAGGCATCGAGGTAGAAGCAGACCTTGGAGAGGAAAGAAGGATGGCTGGCCTGAGTCTCCCTCCAAATGGAGGGTCTGGGAGGAACTCATCAATGGGAGATGGGGGTCACAGGAGTGGAGAAATGTACTAAAGTGAGAAGGCAGCTGAGGCATGGCAGAGAAGCCCAGAAAGTAAGCAGAGCCAGGAAAGGAATGAGGGATGCCTGGCCTAGGTCATTCCTTAAAACAGAGGTCTTCAGAAGAACTCACCAGTAGGAGATGGTGGCTGCTTGGAGAGAAGAACATTCCAGAATCCTCCCAAGGTGAGTTTCTACAGAGTCCTATGTTTTTGATGCCGTACAATTGACTGAAAGGTCATTACAAGTTTCTCCTATGTTTGATGATTACCAAAAATGAAAAGAAGGAAAGCATTTCCTTGTGTAGAGAAAGCAAAATGCAGCTTTTTAAAAAAAAAAAACTCTCCTCTAACAAGATGTCTCTTATGTAGATATTAGAATCAGACAAAAATCCTTGAGAGAAACAAACTCAGAAATAACTTTGTTTAATGATTCTGATTATGAATATTCAAGTCATTTTAATTCAACGAGCAATTATTAAGCACCTACATATATGGTAGATGCTGGGAATAGAAAGATAAAAATGGATAACTTCTTTCCTCAAGGAATTTACATTCTACCGTGGGGGCAGGGTAAGGACTTACATTTTATAGCATGTAAATAGTTATACGTCTACATGCATACTATATAGCTATATGTCAATCTGTGAATATATATATGTATGAATGTATGTAGTGAATACAGAGTAGTTTCAGAGAGTGAGGGAACATATTAACAGATGAGAAGATAGCAGCTAGGGCATAAAACAGGGAGATTTAATTTGTTGACTATGGTGTAAAGTGCAAAAGGAAGAGGGATATCCATGGCTACATCCTTCAGATGGCTCCTGCTTCAGGATGATATTGCACTAGTGACATTAATTCCTGGTCTATTACAGAGCTTCCTGAATAAGGCTCATAACTACTCAAGAATTTGGCCTAATGATCCCCACAAGAAAGACCAAGTGAATGAAGAATGCTTGTTGTCCAACGCATGTTATAAAATGAGATGGACAAGCTTGTGAATAGATGTGTCTATATGTATACACATGCATAATAAATATGCACACACATGTATGCATACATGTATAGAAATATGTATACATGCCACACACATTTATACATAAACATACATACATCTATATATGTGTATATATGTATACATACACACAAATGTACATAGACAGTTAACCGGAGCATTAAACAGGAAGCTGAGACTAGGCTGAAATACCTATGGGAAATTGCCATATTCTTTTAATGACTCCAAATTTCTCCTTGACACAAAGACCTATCTCCTTAATACCAATGTTCTTATGGTATTATTTTATGGTTCTGAGTCATGGAATACAATGATTTCCAAACAATTAAATGTGATTATCACTAAGAGACCAACAGAGGACCATGGCTAGTGTAAGTGGTCTATAAAATAATACAAAGAAGGGATTAAGGAGAACAGAGTAAAAGATGTCATTTAAAATGTTCAGTATAAAAAAGCCATATGGTAAGATCGAGAGCTAACATGGACAACCTGAATGCTCCATTAATATCCTTCTGATGTTGTGGAAAAGTAAGAGAGGCTTCCAAGATTGTTGGTGAAACTTTGGTGGTGAATTTATTAGGACTTGTTCAAGAATCAGCCAAGTTGGGTAGGCATAGATGGATCAAAATCTGTAGGATTTTGATAAGATGATAAGAGAGCCATTGGAGCAATCTCTATGTTCAGATATATCTCTGGGCTTAGTCAAGATAGAGCCAATACTTATAGCATTGATACTTATTTTCAGTGTTTCAAGAGGTATCCTCCAAGATGGTATCCAAAGACAGAGAAGGAAATAGTTGTCCCTCTCAAGATATAAGCCAAGTCAAAGTTCTTGAAGGCCAAGAAGGCAGTGATGAAGAATGTCCATAACCCCAAAAGATGAAAATCCAAATATCTCCCACCGTCTGGCAATCCAAGATACTTTAGGTTTAAAACCAGTCCAAGTACCCTCAGAAAAGTCCCCCTACAATAGCAAGCTGGATCACCATCCCATCATCAAGTTTCCCTTGACCACTGAGTCTGTTATGAAGAAGTTTGAACACTCATCTCCCTGGTAATCTTTGTGAATGTTAAGGCCAACACACATCAGATCAAGTAGGTTGTAAAGAAATGGTATGAAATCAGTTTGACTAAGGTCAGCACAGTGATCTGGTCTGATGGAGAGACCTAAGTCTGACATGCCCCAGACTAGGAGGCTTTGGATGTTGCCAAAAAAATCGGAGTCATCCAAATTTTCCAGCTAGCCTGCTCCACACACAATAGTTTTCCATTTTATGCTTATGCATGTATATATGCATACAATTATGTGCATATAATACATATGTGTAGAAAGAGAGAGAGGGAAGAGAGAGAGAGAGAGAGAGAGAGAGAGAGAGAGAGAGAGAGAGAGAGAGAAAGAGAGAGAGAGAGAGAGAGAAAGAGAGAGAGAGAGAGAGAGAGAGAGAGAGAGAGAGAGAGAGAGAGAGAGAGAGATGGGGTTGAGAATATGGTATGATGGGAAAAACAATTAATTTGGAGTTAGAGGACCTTGGGTAGGAAGCCTACTTCTACTACCAGTGCCTCCCCACAGTACCCCTCCCCCCAGCATGGCATCTTGTAATGGTGCTAATGAAGCTATGACACTTATGCAATCAACGTAGGCATGACATCTCCCTCCTTAGCGATAATTATGGCCAGACCCATCCCCTCCTTCAAATGTCCTGACAGAAGATGGAGATTAGGACTGCTTTATTTTCTGGGGGTCCTTTTAGACCTGCGATCTATAATGTGGAAGAGCTCACTTATACATCACCATGAACAACAGGGAGGGGTGCAGTAAGGTGGGGTTGGGGGAGAAGTCAGGTGATGGCAGTACTCACATCCAGGAAGGTTTTCTGGGCTAGAAACTTGAGGAGAACCATGCAGCTCTTAACTGCCCGCTGCCGCTCATGAACCTTCTCTGAAGCCAGCCAGCTGTACATGTGCTGGGGGAGAACAAAAGGGCAGATAAGACAAAGCCATTGGGACCAACAGAACATCTATGAAGGGACATTAACATCTACTCTCCTACTCCCATCACTCCCACTGGGAGATATCTTCTTCTCTTTCTACCTACTTATCCAAATTATATCCTTCCTCAGACCCCAGGTCAAACACTGTCTTCTCTAGGAAGCTCTCCTTGGCTCCTCTAAGTGACAGTACTGGATTGCCATTACACTATACCACATATCCTTTTTGTATTTCTACTTGTTTTATGAGTCTCTTGTCTCCTGGAGAAAAATGTAAAACTATGTGAGAGAATGGGGTATTTTCCGATCTTCTTCTATTGCTTATGGGGCATACGGTAGGGTAGGTGCTTAGTGAGTGTGGAATGCAACTGACACTTCCTTGGGGACCTTGGACAGAAGGATTTCTGATGTTGGGGGAATATCACATAGTGCACGATGATTGAAATGCACTGACTGGGCATCAGAAGGCCTGGAGTCACTTCCTACCTCTGATATTTACTTTCTGTGAGACTCTGAGCAAATCAATTTATTTGAGCCCCAGTCTCCTCCTCTGTGAAATGGGGGTAACAGTACCTACCTCTTAGGGAACATTTTGTAAACTTTTACAATGCATAGAGCTGTGAGGAAAATCCCTTTACTTCTCTGGGTCTCAGTGTCCTCATCTGTAATGTAGAGATGATAACCCCTTGCCTTGCCTCTGAGAGCACTCAAGCAAGAAAATGGATAGAAAAGCAACACATGGGTTCAGATATAGGTATCAACTCCTAAAATAAAAGTCCCTTGAAGGGATCTTAGAGATTATGTAGTCTAGCCCCCTAATTTTATTGATGAGAAAACTGAAGCCCAGAGAGAGAGAGAGTATGTGTGACTTGTCCAAGATCACACAGATGGTAAAGAGGCAGAACTGAGGTTGGAAGTCAGTATTTTTAAGGCTAATTCTAGGGCTCTTCCCACCACTATACTCTCATGCTTCCGGATTTATGTGAAAGGAAAAAAATATAGATATGTGCTGTAACAGCGCGAACTATGGGTTGCACTTGGGTTTTATACAAATTGCAACTGGAAGAAAAAATGCAGCCTACATGGGGCTAATGTGGTGGAAAGTGCTATATGTATAGACATAAAGGATTTTCTTATTCCCAATCCTGTTTTATCCATGTCCTTAGTACTAGGGATTGGAGTAAGCTTTGAGACCCCAGAGATCAATACAAGACAGAGCGTAATCAAGCGAAAGATCAGGTGATTTAGACTGTAAGAGCTCTATCATATAGAGTGATAGCAATGATCCCTATCACTTAGAGGAGGCAAGGAACGCTTCCTGGAAGAGGTGAGATTTAGTGCTAGTCCTTAAAAGGTGGGTTACAGCTAGGTAAATGGAGAAGAGGACAGATCATTTGACGTTTCGTCACTGGGAATCATTGGTGCACTGGGGGATGTTGAACCCTAGGTTGAATTCTGAAGGGGTACCCTTCACTCTTGTATGGAATGAGCCTGGTCCTCAGGAGGTTGGGAAAATTTTTAGAGCTGATGCATAAAGCCAGAGTCCTTCAAGTTCTTCTTGGCCACACCAACCTCTCCCAGTTATTATAGCAACAAACCCAATACTATATTTAATTAAGGGTTAATAAATATAGTCTTAGGTGAATGATAATAGTAACTATGATGAATAAAATTGTAATTTTGATGATGGTAGTGAGAATGATGAAAATGATAGTAATGGTGAATGAAGTCATGGGGGTGGTGATGGTAATGATTGTGACAATAATACTGATAAAGTTGAGGAAAACATAATGATAGTGATCACAACAATGTGTGAGAGTAATAGAAAAAGTGATGCTGATGATGCTGATGAGAATACAGTGATACTGATGGTGGTGATGGGAATACAATGGTAATGATAGTGATTCTGTTGGTGATGGGAATACAATGGCAATGATGGTGATGTTGCTGATGGTGACAGTGAAGAGTTAGGTGACAGTATTGATGTTGATTAGGGGGTGCTATTAATGATGAGAATTACAATGATCATTGATGGCTATTTGTTGATCGTGTTGATGATGGTGATAATTCAGAATTTCCAGTGTACCCTCTTAATGTTAATTTCCTCATTCTTATACCTCCCATATAATTTTCTTAGTCCCCACCATTTTGGTCTTTCTGTAGCATTTGGCCCCCACTCCTTCTGGATATTTTCATCTCATATTGGAACTACGCTATGCCAGCTTCTCTTTCCATCTCCCTGACACCTCCTTCCTTTTTCTTCCTCCTAAAAACAGACTTCCCACAGACCATGGATCTCAGCTCTCTTCTCTATCTCCATTGTTCTTTGGAATCCTCATCCACTATAGATGATAGCTTCAATGATCATCTTTATGTATATGACTACCAAATGTATGTTTGTAACCACGACCTCAGTCCTAAATTCCACACCCATGTTTGATTGGGAGCTAGAAATTTAAATCTCCATTTACTCCTTGGCACATCAAACTCGCCACCAAGTGTGAAACAGAATAAATTCCTTTACTACTTAAACCTGATCTTCTTCCTGACCTTTGGACCTAAGTTAATGTCCAGGTTCTGCCATGTGACTGTGGTCATACAAACTATTTTCCTTATCTGGTCTTCAGTTTCCTTCTCTGAAAATGAGCTATTGAACCAGATGGCATGTAGTAAGGGCCTTTCCAGCATGCACACTTGCATTCTGTGTTTTAGGATCTTTCTAGGCCTGGCATCCTATGTTTTAAAGTTCTCTTAGTTCTTATATTCTATGTTCTAAGGTTCCTATTAGGGCTACCTTTCTATATTCTATATTTTAAGTTCCTTTTGGGTTTTACTAAATATTTTGTGCATTTTATTGTTCCTTTCAGCTCTTACATTTCCTGGTATGTTCTAAGGAACTTTTAAAAAGTTAAAACATCTATTTTTCACTGACTTTACATCTAACCAAATCACAATGGTAATGGAACAAGCTTTGTGTCCTGATCTTCAGTCACATCCTGTTTATTAAGCATTTAATATGTGCCAAGAGCAGACGATACAATGCGTGGTGACTTAAAAGATCAGATACAGTCTCCCACCCTCATGGGTTCAGTGGACGGTATTCCACATACACCTGTTTCCTTCTGCCCCCCACCAAAACCTGGGTTACCCCTAGCAAGTAGTGAAGTTCATCCGCCTTGGGATTCTCTGTGATTAAACTCTGGAGAAGCTCATCTAAGGCGCTCATGGTGTCCATGTAGAGTTTCTAGAAGAGGAGAAACAAAAGTCAAAGGGGTAAGGGAGTCCTGGGCTGTACCAAATGTAGCCGTGATCAGGGTCTCGGTTGGTCAAGGACTAAGGGGTCAGGGTTGACTTGAGCCAAATATAGGCATTCCCCTCTGTTTTGCTGCTTCATGTATTGGCCATATATTTGTACATCACTCTTTCTGGCCTTCACTTAGAGGCCATTTTCAGGATATACAAAGGGGGAAGTTAGAAGAGATCATTGCTAAGATTTCTTTTAGGTCTGATATTGTGTAACTTGTGTTTCGTGTTACAGGGTCAGTGATAGCTTTGTTTTGGAGAACACATACAGAGTCTTTCCCTCTTTCTTAGGGTGTTTTTTTCCAAAAGTGTTTGGATTCTGATGAAGGGAGGTGAAGACAAGCCTTCTAATGCTAGATAGTTGGCCATCTGCCTCTGCTGAAGCATAGAGCCTGGTCTAATAACACGTGAAACTGTTTCAGATAAGAATCATCTTGGGAATCTTTATAGCATTTCTTTTACTCTTTAGAGCAGTTTCAGACTCATTCTTTCATAAATTGTTTCCAAATGTAAATTTATATCCAAGTTTCAACTTCTTTTCTACCTCATCTACTCAAAAGACAAGGCTCAGCAGAACTCTCTGCATGAATTTTATGTAAATTGGGAGGTAGAGTTTGGGGGTCCATAAACGTCTAAGAGAAAAAGACCTTTCCTCTTTCCCTCTTTGCACCAATGTTATTGTCTGGCTGAGCACCCAGTCAGCATCAAGTCAGCCAACGACAGTTCTCATTGGCTCTAATACCAAGAGACATAGCAATGATGAAGGACAATATCTGGGATCTTCTTCTTCTCCATATCCTCCCCCTGATTTAACACAGGAAGGTAGTTCTGGGAAGCAGTCTAAAAATGGCAACAAGGCAATATTGCTGCTTAGCAGTATGTCCTCGCTACCTTGTAAGTATCTGCGGGCAGGTTTCCAGATGGGCCCTGGGTGTATCTCCTAATGGACCAATCTCAAGGTGGCTCAACTGCCAAGACTGATGTGTCTTAAGTTTCCTTTCCCTATATCTTGCCATACCACCTTTTGGTCATCAATGGAGACTTATCCCCAAGGGAAGGGTTGGGAAGAGGGAAGAGTAGATTCAGTATAGATAGAAGACTGTCAACAGAAAGAACACCCCTCAGTAATGGAAGATAGCTGGAGGGATCACCTGTATGTCAGGAGGGTCTGCCAGGAGACAGGTGTGCTTCTCCAGAGCCTCCACCAGTGGCAGTTTAAACACACTTTGGAAGCAAGTGAAGAGGATCTTGGATTTCCTTTTAAAGTCTAATGGTGGCCTCAGTTTGCTGTGAGATAATCAGAAAGACAAAAGAATGTGAGCACAATTTGAGTTACAGTAAAAAAAAATACAAATTTGGACCAAATAGAGGAGAAAAAGACAATGGAATTATCGCCAAGTCTGAGAGCTTTTTTCTCTAGGCTTGAGCACATCAAAAGATGTGTTTTTACCATATTGTCATACCACCATCCATCCAAAGTAGAGTCAGAAAGTGTTGGGGGAACACAAAGATTTCAAGAGGGAGAAAATTCAGTTAAATACTTGGAACACAAAAAAAATCAATCAATAGAGGTTTCTAAAATTATTAGGGAGAATGAGTTATTGGCCTCTCACTTGCACCTCTCAAATGCATCACTCCTCCCCACCTACATGGTGTGTTATTCTTATCCCTGTTGGTATCTTATCACAATACTAGCCTTCTTGTTCCATGAGTCCGGGAACTGTGCCTTTGCTAAACTTTGTACACAGTAGGTTCTTCATAAATGTCTATGGGATATTAATTTGAATTCTCCCCTCTCTCCCGTCCTCCACCTAATTGAGCCCTGGATTTTTCAGTTTGGGGGTCCCTGGCCATAATTATTTCACTGGGAATCATTCTGAGGAGGACTGGATAGCTTACCAAAGTCCTGAAATGGCACACATGACCTGCTGTCGAGTTCTGGTACAGAGAGTGTCCTGGGGCTCCTTCTTCATCAGTACCTGCAAGTCCCCAAATAAAGGATTAGTCATAGGGTTAAGATCTCTAAGTCAGAGAAACTGGTGTGTCCTTCAGTGAGCCAAGTCCTCTCTTAGCCTCAAGCACAGATTTCCTCTCCCACTCCTTCTTCCCACCTCCACCCCACCCAAGGTGGAGACCACCCTCCCTCCTAAAAACCTCCTGAGGGAGTTCTGAACATTCCCTGTCTTTGAGGAGGGTTTTGTCCTGGATAGGTGGGCATGTCTATTCCCCAGTACTGTTCTCCATCCTCGAGGTCTGTCCCTCCCAGTCCTCCTCAAAGTGATCCCTTATGAAACAAATATGCCCAGGGACCACCAAACTGAAAAAGCCAGAGCTCAATTAGGTAGAAGATAGGAGAGAGTGGAGAATTCATATACTACAGACATTTATGAAGTACCTACTATGTGCAAAGTAGCCAATGCACAGTTCCTGGCCTCATGATTGTCAGGAATCAGGATATAAGATCATAGATCCTGGAACAGACCTTCAAGGCCATCTGGTCCAACCTCCCATTTTATAGATGAGGAGATTGAGACATCCTAGGGAAAATTCTTGTTTAGGCATGAGACCCTCTCAAAGGGATTTCATAGAGAAGTTCCAAAGTTTCCCCCTTAGCAGCCTAGCTATTATTGGATCATCACTAGGGGCAAGACACTGTTTCAGCAAAGGAAAGTGGTCCTGGTCTGAGAGTGGTGCTGAATTTGAGATGAGTGATGGGGAAAATGTGTGTATGTATATGTGTGTGTCAGGTCTCAGGCTATTTTGGCTATACCTAGAGGGGTATTAAAATCAGAGAGCAAGAAACAACTGTAAAATGGAATAGGAAGATCTTCCCCATCCATTAATAGGCCTATGTGACCTGCTTTGAGCTCTGGCTCAGCTCACAGTTGTGATGCATCCTGAGTCATAAGGCCCGTTGGGGGAGGGAAGCTTGCTTAGGGGAGGCTTGCTTGTAAGAAGGCTTTCACATCTTTGCTAATTTCTAATTAGGCCCTGAGTCACAAGGGTTGTGATGCCTTCTGGCTCTGAGAAGTGTATATACACTCTGACTTGGTATTTGGCTTTGGAGGTTCGCTTATGAGAAGGATCTTTTGATTCCTTGGTTGCGACTCTGAGTAGCTATATATTCAGAGATCCCCCACTGCGCAGATGTAAAGGCTCTCTTGATCCACTGGTGTATGTAAAGTATATAGCAATATTGCTTTGATTCAGGCAGTTAAGAGCCCTGTCTGTTGGTCTTCATGCTAATTTCTCTGCTTGTATTTTCCCTAACATTCAGGGGGCTGACTTTTCCCCTGAACTAGTGAGTGTAACTAAAGAAGATTGTTGACCCCTTTAAAGTTGCTTTCCTTTAAAAGCAAATCTATGAATCTGTGCTAGCAGGCCATACTGGGTATGCTAGGGTGCTTGCTGTTACAACATCCTCAGAGGGCATCTAGTCAAATATATATATATATATCTGGAAAAGAATCCCTTCTACAGCATTCTTGTTAAGTGGTCAATAAGAAATGCTAGTTGACTGGTTGATTGATTGGGTATCTAGCCTCTGATGAAGGCTTCCAGTGATGGAACGATTACTATCATTGTTAGGATGTTTTCCTTAATATATTAGGACTTCTACTCCAAAGCATTCAGTGGGTTACCAAGAAATGCCTTTTGATTCCATTTGTGCTTCCCATGTTAACTGGACCGTTGAGGTGCAAATTGTAGGACTGGGTGAATTCTGAGTTTGGGAACTATGGTTGTCTAAGTAGGATGTATAGTCATTAGTAGAAAAGTGAAAAGCAAAGTAGTGGGGGTGGCAGCATATATGAGGAGTACTGGTACATGTTCAGAAAGACCAGCTTTTCAATCCTATTGGAAGCTAGCCCCTATGGGAGACACAAACACCACAGGTTAGTGTTAAGGGTGCTAGATTTGGAGTCAGAGAACTTAGGTTCACATTTTGGCTATCCTGCTTAGGCAACGGCTTTGTCATTTGTAAAATGAAGGGGTTGGACTCAATGTGTTCTATAGTCTTTTCTAACTCTAAGTACTATGATCCTTTGACACTGCGCATGTTTGTACAGGCTCAGGGGGCCAATCCCTTTTGTACTCTGGGGAGCCTGTGTCCTAGTTTTCTCAGTCCCATTGCTGATCTTCCCTCTTTCTCTATACCCTTTCACTTACCAGTAGGCTGTCGATGAGCTCGGGCACCTGGATGAACTCATAACTGTGAGCCCCCTCATTCCTGCTGATGGCCCCCACCAGCAGTAGGGTGGCCTCTAGGAAGCTTTGCTTGAGGGTGTCGTCCTGATAACCCCATAGGGAAGGAGACATGGAAAATTAAGTCAGAGAGTGTGTGGGTATGAATAGGTATCCAGTTGTGCCCTCTCAGACCCATGCTTGGTGTGTGTCAGGGAGGCTTGGAGTCCCAGGGACTGTTTTGGCCCAAGGCCATATCTAGTTAGTAGGAAGGTGTCTCAAGACAGACCAATCCTAAGAGGGTAGCCTGGGCCCTCTGTAATAATGTGCATTCTAGTTTGGTTTTCCGGAGATGGGCCTGAATTGACCTTGGGAGAGGCCTTGTCCTCTACTCATCTGCATTACGTTGTTGCATTATGTTCACATAGGAGCTCAAACATAGGCCACTTCCCTCCCTTTTCTCTACCCCCAGCTTCTTTTACTGACACGAAACCCAGGAATGCTTGGACTATTGTGTTCTCTACAATTTGCCAAAATTTGATCTCTCTGTCCCTTGTTAGCAAACATCCTCCTCTCCAGCCAGACTAGTCCACTCAATATCCCCTAATATATACCATCTTCACCACTAGATTGTTCCACTCAAAATCTTCCATCAGCTTCCTTTCCAGCCAAGACTGATTGAGTTATTCTGTCTCTACCATGAACCGTCTTTGGTTCCTGGACTGATTCTGTCATTGTCTCCAGTCCAAGTGTACCACTCACTGGTCCCCAACAATCCTTCCTCTTTTCCAGTCATATTGGTTTTTTCACTGTCCCTGAACATGCTCATTCCTATCAAGACAGATTGGTTTGGTCAATTTATTGTCCCTTCTATGAATCCCCATAGGCAGATAGGTCTATTTATTGTTTCTCAACCTTTACCATACCCATTGGACAGAATGATCCACCCACTGTTCCCCAACATGTAATTTCATCACCAGTCAGATTGTTCCACCCAGTTTTCCCCAACAATCACATAACTCTTCAGCTTGACTGGTCTATTTATTGTCTCCCAAAATACACCCTATTTTATAGCCAGGTGGGTACATTAATGGTAGCCCCTTACCTCTTCTCTCACCAAAGAATCACACTCACTGTCCCCCAACAGTATGTCTTCCTGTCTAGTCAGACTTGTCTAGTCTCTGTATTGCAACCATGCATCCTTCTACTCATCCAATCAAAAACTATATATTCAGTGCAAAATCTGTGCCAAGACTAGGAGCACAAAGAAAGGTAAAAACAATGTTTATCTTCTCTCTCCCCTGCAAAAATCTCACATTCTAATTGGACAGACGTCATGAAAATAAGTGGGAACACATAAGATAAATACAGAACAGATGAAGGAATCTCTAAGGGGAAGACACTAGTAGCTGGGATGGGGGATGGGGACTAGGAAAGGACAGACTGATTCAGTTACTCATTAACTCCCTATATGCATTCTATTCTCTATCCTGACTTGTCCATTGTTCTAGGGGCCCCTTTTTTAGAACCCTTAACTCCTAAATCATCTCATAGCTGCAAGATACTCCTAAATATGAAGTATTGGACAAAAGCCCCAAGTGAGTGTTAATGGTTCCGCCACCTACCATATACGGCACTGATATGCTTTAAAGTCTGGAGGTTAGCTCCAGAAAATCGAAATTAAGTAAAAAAATTCAGACCAATAATGCATTTAAAGGTGATACTGTTTGTTTGCCATTCGCTTAACTTGCATTATCCCCCGAGCTTTGAGAAGTTTCTTATCCAAACTTCCAAGGAGCTCTAGTTGTACAGACTATGTCCATTTGTGCTAAACCTTGAGTTCGTGGACTCTGGGAAATTTATAGATGAGAAGTGTTACAGATCTCAACCAATACCCCCAAAGCAGGTCCAGTATATTTACAAAGTTAGCTAAGGGGTGAATAAGACCTTCCCACATTTCTTTTCTCCCACCTTCCCTTTTTCACTTAATTCTAATTCTCAAAGATCCCAAAGGATAGATTTGAGAGCAGAAGCAACAGATAATACCTTGTTTCCACACCAATCATTGCCTTAGAATCCCTGGGAAGCAATAAAACTGGTGAAACATCACCAGCCCTCATCAGAGAAGAGACTTATTGCAGGGAAATATGGGAAGCCCTTTCTTGCTACTGATTCTCACTAACTGATCTGAGGATATTGACACTGTGTGACACAGATAGTTGATATGAGATTTGATTTACAGCCTTGCAGTGAGATACAAACTTCCCAGAAATGCCTAGGAAAATTGTAGTACCTTGTATCAAAGGCCTTTGTGGTCTCAGCTGGCTTTAAAAAATAGCTTTAAATAAATCTCATGAGGATATCTAAGTTTTGTTCCAGGGCAGTCTTTCATGGTTTTTGTGTGCTGGCAAATGGATGATCTAGATAACCATCCATTTAGAAGGCATTTGCTATTAAGTGGTGAGGGAAAGGCAAGAGAGATTGATTATCTCTTCAAAATCCAAAAGTAAGTCCTCTGGACCTACAACATCGAATCATTTGTTCCTTTATGTGAACCTTCCTCTCTAGACAAATCGGCCCATTCACCACCTGTCCCCTACAGGCACCTCTCCTCTCTAGCCACACTATTCTATTCACTTATTCCTTAAATACGCCCTCTTATTCAACATGTTCCATTCACTCTCCCCGAATATCCAAAGCCTCCTTATCCAATCAGACTAGTCCATCCGTTGTGTCCCAACATGTATCTTTTGTTTAAGCCAGACTGGGCTGTTCATTGTCCCCCAATAGTTCACTGTCCTATCTAGACAGCACAAGGCACTAATGTTGCCTAACTCTCAGTAGTTCTTTCCAGCCAGACTGGCTTATCCTGCAACAAATAGGCTCCTTTTTAGCCAAACTGGTCTGTTTACTCTCTCCAAATAGGCATCCCTCCTAGAGCTAAGCTGGTCCACTCAATTTCCCACCAAATTCACCCTCTCCATTCAAACATATCCACTCATTGTCCCCCAGATTTGATATTCTTCTCTTGCCAGACACATGCACTTATCGTTTTCCAAGATGCACCCTCCTCTTCAGACAATGCTCCTACTGTTACCCCACATGCCCTTTCCTCAGCCTAATTGTCCTACTCACTGTCTTCCTGAAGTAAATGCTGCTCTTCAGTCAGACTGGTCCACTCTTTGTTTCCTAACACATATCTTTCTTTCTCTTTCCCTTAACAACACACATCTCCTGTTACAATGGTCTGTTCACTGTCGCTAATACACACTATCTTTCCAATGGACTAATATACTCACTCACTGTCCCTTGAATGAATCTTCCTTTACAACTTGACTCACTATTTGTCCTGGACATGTACCCTTTTCCTGAATGATTCTCTCCCTCTCCCTCCAAATGTGTCCACCTTTCCAGTAAGGCATGTCTACTCACTGTTGTCTAACATGTAACCCCAATCCTTCCCCTGCCCTCAGCCCGACTTGACTGGTCTCCACTTAAGTCTACTAGTTAGCACCTGACTCCGATTACCTTAGTCCACTTACTGTGCTCCCGATGTACATCTTCCTATGTAGCCAAACTGACCTATTAACTGTTGCCAAATAAAGACATTGCAGCTAGACCAGCCTCCCAACTTGAATCCTCCTTTAAAGACAACTTGGTTTAGTCATCTCCTTCCAAAATACCTTATTGCTTCAATCTGGGATAATTCACTTATTCACAGTCAACATTTATCCTTCTCCTTATGATTGGTATACTCATTGGTCCCAACATGCAATCATGTCTTCTACAATCATGCTAGTTCCATTCAGTTTCCCATTACACATCCATCTCTCCAGCCAAACTGCTGCACCCCCTATCTCCACACAATGTACCCATTTCTCCAGGCAGCCTGGTTGACTCACTGTTCACAAAAATGCATCCTCTTCTCCAGCTAAACTGGTTCATTCACTGTCCCCAACAAGGTAGCCCCCTCTCCATCTAGAATGCTATGCTCACTGTCCACCAACGTATGCCCTCCTTTCTAGCCAAAGCAGTTCTTTTATCATCTCTTAATATTTTATTTTTTTGGAGGGGGTAGGCAGGGCAATTGGGGTTAAGTGACTTGCCCAAGGTCACATAGCTAGTAAGTGTGTAAAGTGTCTGAGGCCGGATTTGCACTCAGGTCCTCCTGACTCCAGGGCTGGCGCTCTACCCACTGTGCCACCTAGCTGCCCCTCTTTCATCATCTCTTAGCACAAACATTTTTCTTTGGCCAGAGGGCTTTTGCTCACTGTATCCTAACATCATCTTCCTCTCTAGTCAGCATGACCAACCAACCCTCCCACAATATACATTCTGTTCTCTCCAGAATAGTCCATCAAATGTAGCCCTCTCATCTTCAGATAAAATGATCCATTCTCACACCCCTCTTTCTTTATCAAGGCTAGTCTAATCGTTTCTCTAACATGCATCCTCTCTAGCTAGAAAGTCCCCTCACTGCTTCTTGACAATTCAATCTCCCCTCCAGCTAGATGGGTCCACTTACTGTTTCTGACATGTACATTCCTTTCTAGCCCGAGATCCACTTGTTGTTCCATGCTTAGTCTTCCCTAGGACTTAATGTTCTGACAGGCTTGACCACTCGCTATCTACCAAAGGGCAACCCCCTCTTCTGGGTCCATTTGCTGGTCCACTTCTTATAAAACATGTATCTTTTTCAGATGGCTAACACCCCTCATGAACTGTCCCATAATCACATACTAATCGGCAGCCAGAATGGTCTATCCACTGTCTCCCAACATGTACCCCTTGAGTATCTAGGCAGACTGGTCCACTCACTGTCTTTTACAGACCCAACGCTCCAGCCCGAGGGGCTCCTTTTCACATCCCTCCAACATATACAATCTTCTCTCTGATCAAACTGATCTACTCAAGTTTGCCTAAATGAATCTACATTCCCATCTGGAAGAGTCCCCCATTGTCTGTAGTCTGACATGGTCCCCCAATTTACATTCTTCTCTCCTCTCAAACTGTGTAACTCATTCACTATCCTAGACATGCTTCCTTATCGCCTCCAGACCAGTCGACTCACGCTTCAGTATTTTTTCCTGCTCTGTAGACAGGCTCATCCACTTGCTTACTGTCTCTGAATGTGGCCTCTTCAGTGGCAACAATATACCATTCCATTACTAATTTGTACATATACCTGTATATCCACAGGTTTTCTTCACAGCTAAACTGATGTACTTACAGTTTCAAGCACACTGCCTTTTTCCAGCCAGACTGATCACCTCATTTACCTTCCCTGAATGCATACTCTTCTCTGCTGAGACTGGGATAGTCACTCAATGTCTTCCAACGTGTACCCTCTATGCATAGTAGCTTATACACAGACTATCCCCAGACAGGTTTGTCATCTTACTGTCCAGAAATATGAACCCTCTTTTTCAACTGAATTGGTCCCCTCATGGCCACCCAAACATACACTATCGTTTCCAACCCGACTTGTCAACTCAGACTCCCTCTCAAGCACATCTCCTCCTTTCTATTCAGATTGGACCATTTGCTTTACCCAAGCCACACATCTTCCTCTCCAGGCACACTCTGACCCCAACACGCATTTTCCTCTCTCCAAGGTGCTTATTATCCCTTATATGTGTTCACCTCTCCAACCACATTGGTTCACTTGCTATCCCTGACAGGAACACACTTCTCTAGCCAGATTCCTCTACTTACCATACCCCCAAATTCACCCTCTGCCTTTCCAGCCATACTGGACCACTGACAGTCCTCTAACATCACATTTTATACAGACAGCCTGCTTCTTTCACACACCATCCCTGGCATGCTTCCTCCTCTTAAAATGAAATGAAACTTCACCGCCCTTAGTCTGCTCATTCTGCTTCAATTGCCAGGCTAGTCAACCCCACTGTGCTCTAGAATGGTCCCCCAGCACCACACCTCCTCTCAAATGTACACTTCTTTATCTGGAGCCTAAATGGCCTTGGTTCGAATCTTGCTCCTGATATTTATTGTTTGACATTGGGCAAGACCACTTAACTTCTCTCAGCCTCAGTTTTGTCATCTGTAAAATGGGCATCATGACATCTATTGTGTTTGCCTCTTAGGATTGTTGTGAGGCTTAAATAAGTTCATGTATGGAAAACAATTGGTAAATCTTACATATTACTGTATAAATGTCAGTTCTTATCAGCATTATTATTATTGAACAATATCATGGTGTAGTGGATAGAAGGCTGGCCTTAGAATCCAGAAGAATTAAATGGTTCTAACTGTGCCTCAGACCTGGCTGTATGACTCAGTGCTTCAAGTGAGCCTCTAAGACAAAGTTCTGCAGATATATCTGCATTGTTAGTGAGAGTTTACTTATGAGAATTCCCTAGAAATCACAGGTCTAGACAAAAATAGATTTATTATTATAACATTATTATTATTCGCCATGTCACATATTCTCCTTTTACCCAGTGTTTCCCAGTTCACACTCTTCTATCTAGCTGTGCCAGGTCACTTACCATTCCCCTCAAAGGCAACTTCCTCAGCAGCCAGATTAATCCATTCCCTTGTCAATTCATTGTCCCACAAAGCACAGACCCTCCTTTGTCCCTCAATAAGTATCTTCCTTTCCAGTCATACTCCTCCACTCACTGTCCTGTTAAGCATTCTTCTCTAGGCAGAGTGTTTCATCCATCCATCCATCCATCCATCCATCCATCCATCCACTCATCCACCCATTCATTCATTCATTCATTCATTCATTCATTCATTCAATAAGAACTTCTGAAACACCTACTATGTGTTCTATGTGTGCTAAGCACTGGGAATACAAAGAAAAACACAAAATATAGTCCCTACTCTCAAGGAGCTCACAGTCCAATGAGGGAGACAACATGCAAGCAGCTATATACAGTATAAATTGGAGATAATCAAGTGGAGGTAATAGTGAGGAAAGGCTTTTTCTGGAAGATGGGACTATTCATTTTCTCTGATTTGAACTTCCTCCAATCAGATATTGGCTCACTCATATTGCCTGGCGTATACTCTCCTCTATAGCTAGACTGCCCCCCTCCCCCTCAATGCACTTTCCCCTCTAGCTAGACTGAGCGATTCTTCCTCCTTCCCCAACATGCATCTTAAGCCAAAATGGTCTCTCTCCCATTTTTCTCCAGACAGTCTGGTTCATTCTCTGTCCCTGATATGATCTTTTCATTGATGAAAACAAATTTATGGAATTAGAAAGGAGTTCAGAGGGTATCTTACTTAATCTCTTGCTCCTCTGAACAGCATTACTAATAAGGATAATAGTCTTAGAGCTAGGAAAGACCTTAGAAGTCCTGTAATCCAACCTTCTCATTTTCCCAATAAGGAAATTGAGTCACCAAGTGGTTAAGTGCCCTACCAAAATTTTCCAATGTCCTTATTTTCCACATTGAGAACTTGAAGCCAAAAGAGATGAAGTGACTTATTCAAAGTCACGCAGGTTGAAAATAACTGAATTGGGATTTGAAATCTGGTTTTCTAAATCCAATGTTCTTTCTACTCCACCATGTTGCCTCTTCAAAGGGGTCATTCAGGCATTTCCTGAAGACCTCCAGGGATGGGAAACACTCTCTCCTAAGGAAAGCCCATTCTCCTTTTGTCCAAATGTGATTATTAAGTTTTCCCTTAAATCAAGCCTAAATCAGCCTCTCTCTGCAATTCCTACCCACTGTTCCTAATTCATCTGAGGCCAAGGAGAATAAATTTAATCTATCTTTTATGTGTTAGCCTTTTAAGTAGTTGAAGACCTGATTATGCCCTTCTCAGCTGGTTCTAAGTTCAAAAGTTTAACTGTTGATTACATTTCAAGTCCCTTCAACACTTGCATTATTTTCCTTCTATATAGTATCCTACTATCATCTGTTGATGTCTTTCCTAACATGTTCCCAGACCTGCAAATACTGTTTTGGATGGTGGGAGATCTGACCAGGGTAGGGATAGTATGGTGTTCACTTGTCTTTGCATTAGGCTTCTGATCATGTAGTCTAAAATCACGGTGTGTGTGTGTGTGTGTGTGTGTGTGTGTGTGTGTGTGTGTGTGTGTGTCTGTGTCTGTGTCTGTGTGTGTGTGTGTCTGTGTGTATAGCTTTCCATGTCATATAACTGGTTAACATTGAGCTTTCAGTACAGTAAAACTCCCCAGCCTCACCCACCATCATTTGACTCACAATATTAGTTTTCGCAAGTCAAATTGCTTTCTAACTGTGCCTCTTCCTGCCTGTATTTGTCCTGTTCATTTATTTATTTTTGTACCTAAATGATGGACTTTAAGATAATAACTATTAATTTTCACCTTTCTGAGACCCTATTCTTGACATAAGTGAGTTAGCTATGTGCCCTCCCCTCCAACTGCATATAATCTGCTAATTTGATAAACATGCCAGAATGCCTTCATTCAAGTAACTCATAAGGAAGGAAGGAAGGAAGGAAAGAAAGAAGAAAGGAAGCAAACAAGCATTTATTAAGCATCTATGATGTTCTAGGTGCTAAGCACTTTACAATTATTATCTCATTTAACCCTCATAACAACCCTGGGAAGTGGGTGCCATTATCATTCCCATTTTACAGGCCAACGAAACAGAGGCAGACAGAAGTAACGTGCCCAGGGTCACACATTTGGCAAGTTTATGAGACTGGATTTGAACTCAGATCTTCCTGACTCCATGCCCAGTGCTCTATCTATGATACCACTGAGCTGTATAAAATAAATAAATTAACAAGCAAATAAATACATGTATACATAGGATATATAAATACATAAATATTAAAATATTGAACAGATTTAGACTCCAGATAGAAGCCACTTGGCATTTCATTAAAGATTTCCATCTCGGCTGTCATTCACCCATTAATAATCAGTCTGGGGCTGTTTATTCTAGTACTTCTGAATCCCCCAAATTCTGCTATCACCTAAGCCGTATCTCTCCATCTTGTTCATGAGAATACTGAAGGAGGGTCTGGCAAATGCTTTGTTAATTTCCAGGTAGACTGAGTCCAACATACTCTGCTGATTCAGTAATTCTTTGAAAAAGGAAATGAGGTTGATCTGGAAAAAAATATTCTTTTCTAGTTTCACATGAAGATCACTTCCCCTTCAAAGGTCTCAAAATCTATCTATTTTATAATCCTTTGAGAATCGTGAGAGGCTCGGTATCAAACTCAATGGTGACTGCTTTGTGGAATCCATTTTCTTTTTCTTTTTGCAAAAGGGGACCACCCTTATCTGTCTCCAGGTATATGGCGCCTCTTCTGTTCTCCACAAGCCCTTGCAAGTTTATATTAGGGGCTCAGCAATCACATCCACAAATTCATGTAGGGTGGCAAGGGACTGGATAAAGTTTGAGAATTGGAGTCAGAAGACACCAATTGGGTCCAGCTCTCTGCTCTGTCATTTACTCGCTATGTGATACTGAGCAAATCACTCAACCTGAGTCTCAGTTTCTTTCTTTCTAAGATGGGGATGATGATGTGAGTGACACATTTGAGGAAGGACACAGCTGAAGAAGGCTGGAGTAGGCTGACTATGATGATGAGGGGATTGTAAAACACCATACACAAAAGTCTTAGTGCAGTTTAAAGCTGTTAAAACTTTGAAGAAATTGAGGGAATGAAGAGAAGACTTAAGAGTGACATGCCAGCTCCATCATCAACTATTTGAATGGCTGTCACATCAAAGAAGGATTATATTTATTCTGCTTTTCCTAGGAACAGTGGGAAGGAACTTGCAAACAGATATTGGCTTGAAGGAAGGAAAAACTTCCTTGGAAATTAGAGCTATGTTTTAGAGGTAGTGAGTTTCCTTGTCACTTTAGGCCTTCAAGGAGGAGGCCAGATACCCATGTGTAGGGATGTTGAAGAAGGGATTTCCTACTCAGTGAGAAGTCAGGCTGAGGGTCCTCTCAACTCTGAAGTAGGATGGCCAACTAGGAGGATTTCACAGTTATCCGTAAGAGAGATAAGGGCCTAAGTTATGGTGCTGTTCGTGTGAGTAGCAAAAAGGGGATATATACAAGAGATGTTTTGGGGTTAGACTCATCAAAACCAACAAGAATTGTCAAATGATTGGATGTGGGACAGAAGGGGGAGGAAAGAGTCCAGTATGACTCCACGGTCTTGAACCTAAGTTGCACCTGCAACAGAAATATGAACGTTTGGAGGATTGGAGACTTGAAGAAAACAACAATTTACCTTTTTAACAATTTGAGTTTGAAATGCCTATGGGGCATCCAGGAAGAGAAATTCAGCAGTAGTTGATAATCTACTAATTCTATCCTAGAATTCAGGAGATGGATTAGATCAGGGGCAGACATAGAGATATGGGTATTGTCTACAAAGAGCTGACACTTGAATCTGTGGGAGCTGATGAGATCTTGAAGAGAGACAAGTAGAGAATGGAAGAGGGGCTAGTAGTAGTTAAGTGATGAAAATATCATGTTAATAGGGAAAGTGATGGTTGCTCATCTGACCAGGGGCTTTGAAAAGGATACAGACAGGGAAGATGAGAAATGAGTCAACAGAAGAGAAATGAGTTCCGCGGAGAGAGGGGAGTGCTTACGAGTATCAAAACTTGCAGAGAGGTCAAGGAGGTTGAAGACTGAGAAATTAAGAGGTCATTGGGAAACTTGGAGAGAACAATACCAATTAAGTGGTGGAGTTCAAGGACAGATTGTGAGAGGCTGAGAAGTGAGGGGTTAATGAAGAAATAGAGCAAACATGTACAACACTTTCTAGTCGTTTGGCTGTGCAAGGGAGGAGACATACACAATGATAGCATGAGGGGATGGCAGAGTCAAGTGAGGTCTTTTTCAGGTTGGGGTAGACCAGGGCATGTTTGTGGGTAGGAAAAAAGCCAGTAGAAAGACAAGAGATTGATTACGAAAGTGGGATAATATTCAAGGAGGCAAGCTCCTAGAAGAGATGGGAGGGAAAAAGATTAAAGGATAAAGGTTGAGAGGTTGCCTCAAAACCAAAAAGGATTACCTCTCAAGCATAGGAGTGAAGGGGAAACATCTGGGTAAAGATTTTGGGGTGTGAAATAGGAGGCAATGAGGGAGCTCATGAAGGATGGGCTCCATTTTCTTGGAAAAGGAGACATCTGTGGAGAATGGGGTAAGAGAGAACAGATGGTGGTGTGAGAGGCTGGAGGAAAGAAGAGTAAGAGGGCCTGGCTGAGATTAAATAATGTGGATTTGAAATGGTTTCAGTTGAAATGGTGGGATTGCTTCCTGTAGAAGTATTTGGGATTATGGACAAGGCACATGGTAGAAGTGATCCAGGGTTGAGGATTGGCAAGGGACAAATTGTAGTTAAGACTGAAGGCAAGGGAGTTCAAGGGTGGAAAACAATGTTCTTGGTAACTTTATGGTCCATGATATGAATAGGGTAGTGAAGCAGGGACAGTCTGGGACAGGGATGGGTGGTGAACCTGCAGTCTTGAGGCCACATGTGGCTCTCTAGGTCCTCAAGCATGGTCCTTTGATTGAATCCAAACTTCGCAGAATTGTTCTGTGAGGTTTGGATTCAGTCAAAGGGCCACACTTGAGGACCTAGAGGCCCCAGGTTCCCTGCCACTGGTCTGGGAGAAGGGAGAGAAATAGGGTGATGTGAGGCCACACAGAGGAGATAAAATAGGTTTAGCCATTCAGTAGGCAGCAGAGGAAGAGATAGAAGGGTAGGAGATCATAGAGGGATCCTCTAGAATCATAGATCTAGAGTTTGATGGAACCTCAAAGGTCATCTAGTCCAATTCCTTAATTTTATAGATGAACTATTAGGCCCTGGAGAAAGTAAGGAAAGAAACAGTCATTGATTAAGCACCAGTTGTGTACCAGATACTGTGTTAAGTGATTTGCAAATATTTTCTCCTTTATCCTTACAACAATCCTGAGAGGTAGGTGCTATTATTACCTTCATTTTACAGATAATGAAGCTGAGGCATACAGAAGTTTTGATTTGCTCAAGGTTACACAGCTAGTAAGTGTCTGAGGTTAGATTTGAACTCAGGTCTTCCTAATTCAGTGCCCAGCTTGCTAACCCTCCCAAATACCTAAAATATTCTTTATCCACAGTGGAACCTCATATTCCTCCTTTTTTCTCTCTTCTAATCCATCCACTGTGCTATCTAGCTGATTCTAACACTAATGCTGACTCCTAATTAGGGGAGGCTGAATAACTTGGGAATTTTAGAGTTCAGTATCATGGAAGTGACGTGATTATGGATGTTGGTGAGTTCTAAGGCATGATTTCCCCTGTGAGTACCTGAAGAAGTACAAAGCTTTAGGTCGTGGGAATGAAAGAGGTCGATGAACTGGGAGGCCAAGGTGAGGCCAAGTATGAAAGGTGGGTTTGGAGAGACAGACTGTGCTGTCTGAAGTACTGACCTCCCAGGGAAAGGAGGGAGAGTAACATGGAGGCCAGTAGATCACTACAATAGGGAAGATATAGATAGATGGTGTTAACCTCAAAGGAAGAGAGGTGGCTAAGTGATGGTAGCAGTGGAATACAGGGAGTATATCAACTCTTCCTCATGGTGCAGTGGATCAGAAGACGTGAGAGAAGCAGAAAGCAGTTCTGGAGAAGTTGGCCAGGTATGCATTGCCTTCTGGAGAGTGTCAAAATAGAATGTGAAGAGATGGAAAATGAAGTTTGCCCACAGTAAGTTGTAGAGCTCTCATGGGAAGGGAGGCTTGAGGATGTAAGGGGATGAGAAGTGGTAGGGTTGACTTGAATTAGACAAGAATACAGAGGAAGGGCAGCATGGGAAGGGATATTTCTCTCTGGCAGAGAGGGACTGAGTCACTGAGATTAAGAGAGGAAGAAGTGTGAATTTATTAGTCATAATAGGTACCAGTCGTTTGGGGCCTTTACCTTTCTGGGTTTTATGATGTTGAAGGTATGATGTTCCTTCTCTGAATGCTATGAAGTTGGGGGAGGTGGCAACAAAAAGTTCAGCCTGGAGGTCCAAGCCCCCAGAGATTGGAATTGGAATATTCTCTCTCTCTCTCTCTCTCTCTCTCTCTCTCTCTCTCTCTCTGTCTCTGTCTCTGTCTCATCACCAATTCATTAGTAATATCTCAAGATAGAGAAGTATGAAGCCAACACAGAAAACACAGAAGATATCTCCCACGACAATAATTTTACCCATGTGGGTGCTGCCCTTCATTAACGTATACCGCAATCTCTCCACAACTTATAAATGGATTCATAAGCACCTGTGACTAAACAGGAAATGAGGTTTCCTCCAGTTAGCTCAGCAGGCCTTTAGCAAAGTGAAAGAAATTTGTCACCAGGCCTACAGTCAAAGACTTTCCTTTCCATCTTTGTAAGGCCTACAAGAGCTGGTTTTGTTGGTTTAGCCTTTGAGAAGGCAGAGTTCCCCCCAGGCTTTTCATGCTACAATGAGACAAGGGAGGTTTTATAATTTTGAGATTCCATGTTTCCATTATCCTATGATTGTAATATTTTATATGTAACTCTAAGATTATATGTCTCTGTGCTTTTGAATTTGAGATTCTAAGAGAGTCTATGATCCTAATTTCTGGTTCTCTATGAGCGAGTGACATTTTTCATACCCAGTAGCTACTGCGGAAGTAGAAGACCATTCTTGAGGAGATGTTGTCCACCCAAGGGAGGATATTCTCTTTGGCCTTGGCTGCCATCTGCCCATAGGAGAGAAGGATGGTACTGCTGGCCCATCTCCACTTTGGGTCCTGTTCCTCCTAAGAAGATGGGAGAGGGAAAGAACAATCAACTAGAGCCTTCGGCATTGGCTTTGTGAGCAGGCCATCACTGTTTTTGGAGAGTGGAATGCCGAGGACCAGGTAGCCTAGGACCATAGATTTAGAACTAGGAGGAGGGGCCTGTAGAAGTCAGTGAGCATAATCTCATCATTTTACAGATTAGGAAAGCGAGGCCAGGAGAGGTTAAACATCTTGTCCAATATCATGGATAGTAAAAAGGCCAAGCTGGGATTTGAACCCAGGTCCTCTGACTCTAAATCTAACACTTTTCCCTGGACAATATACCTCTCTGGTAAGGAGCTTGGATTCAGTTCCCTAATTCTTCCAGGACATGGAAGGAGAGGGAGTCAAAAGATGGCAGCCCATGCTAGGGCTCTTGTTTTCCTCAGTTTATAAAATGTGTAGACTTGAAAGTGGTCTTTAATTTGGGTGAATTCTAGGCCTGGGGAAGATTATGTCATGGGGAAGGTCAATGCATGGTAGTGAGAATCCAAGCCCTTCTTGCCTGGCTGGCTGGCCCTCAACAAATCTAATTCATTGATGCACTTATCAACTGACTCATTCAACAAATATTTATTGAGCATCTCTTAAGTATAGGGCCCTGAGCTCCATGTTGGAGGAGATATACAATGCTTTCACACAGGTTAGTCAATTAAGGAAGAGGAGAATTGATTTGGTGACTCATGGATTCATATATACAAACATGCCTTTCTTTTCTAATTTCTTCTAGGTTTTAGATTTCTCTTTGCTGTGTTGATATTGTCCCTCTTCCTGTGCCCCGCCCTGCCTGTTTATTCCATGCAATATTTCTTTGTCCTTATAATCTCTTCTGGTTTTCTATTCTTTCCTCTCCCACTTGGAATCCCTGCTGTCCATCCTCTGCACCTTTCTACTTATCCTCCTTTTTTAAATCAAGCTGTTCTGGGGAGCAGTGACAATCATAGGTCCTTTCATGACAGATGGCAGGTAACTGTAATTTGAGGAGAGTATTCCTGTTTGGAAGGGGGAGGTTGGCATTGCAGGCAATCCTGAAGGTGAGATTCTGTGACACAAGAGATCCTAGGCTTTAGAGATCAAAAGGACTTAGGAGAAGAGCTAATACAAATCCCTCAATTTCCAGTTAGGGTAACCATGGCTTAGAGAGGGAGAGATTGATACTGAACATTAGACAGTTATGTGTCATAGACCTCTTAATGTTTAAGGTCTCTGTGAAGAGGAAAGGGAGAGGTGGTGACAGAGTTCTTTTGTGGCCACAAGGTGCAAATACCTTAATGTTAAAGTTGTTAAGGGTCCGCTTTAAAGGTCCCGTCCGGCCAAACTGGTCCAGTACTGCCCAAGCATCATCCAGATGTCGTGCTGCTGTTAACCCTATGGTGAGGGCAATTCCCTGTGAGGGGACAAGAGAAGTAGGGAGGCTGGTAAACTGAGGGTTCCCAGTACAAGGTTCATGGGATCTCAGAAAAAGGGCTTACCTCATGGGGAAACTGAGTCCTAGAGAAGGGAGGGGACATCATTCCCCCTAGATAACACAGTGAGTCAGTGGTAAAGGCAGGCCTAGAGCTCAGGTGTCCTGAATCCCTGTCAAAATCAGTAACATTCATATAATGCTTTTCATTTTTCAATACGCTTCCTCCTCACAGAAGCCCTGTGAGATAGGTTACATAAATGTTATTCTTTTTTAAAGATTGTTGATTTAGAGATGGGAAGGCTCTTGGAAGTAACCTAGTCCAATCCCTCAATTTTACACATGAGGAAACTGAGACCCAGGGAGGTGAAGTGAGGGTGCCAAAAGCCAAAGCAAATTGAGGTGGGTAAGTAGGGCAGTGGCTAGAGTTCTGTTTCTGGAGTCAGGAAGACCTGAGTTCAAATCTGGCCTTAGACACTTACTAGCTGTGTGACCCTGAATAAATCATTTAACCCCCATCTGCTTCAGCTTCCTCAATTATAAAATAGGGATAAAAATAGCACCTACCTCCCAGGTTGTTGTGAGGAAAGCACTTAGTGCAGTGCCTAGTATACAGTAGGTGCTTTATAAATGCTTATCTCTTTCAACACTCTTCACCTTTCCCCTTTATCATTGCATAGATGAAGGAATTGAGGCTCTGAATTGTGGGTGATCTTCCCACAGTAATGTGATTTTAAAAAGGCCAAGATATGAATTCATGTATTTTGACTCCAAGTCTAGGGTTCTTTCCATCATAACATATCATACTACATGAAACTCAGGACCTTACTGATAGTAGAATTTTAGGCATCAATGACCAGATGGTTTTCATGAGGAGAAGGGGAATTTTATAAGGGGATGAAGGGTCAAACTTGGAACTCCTATAAGAAATAGCAAATTGTACATAGTAGATTTGGAGCTTCATGTGCAATCATTCTTTTTAAAAAAAGTTAATTAGTTTCTAGTTTTCAACATTCAATTTTATAAGATTTTGAGTTCCAATTTTTCATCCTTCCTTCTCTTCTCCCCTCCCCAAGATAACATGCAATCTGATATAGCCTATACATGTACAATCATATTAAAAATATTGCCACATTAGTCATGTTGTGAAAGAAGAATCAGAACAAAAGGGAAAAATCATGAGAAAGAAAAAACAAAAAAGGGAGAATATAGTATGCTTCAATCTGCATTCAGGCTCCATAGTTCTTTCTCTGTATTTGGTTAGCTTTTTCTAACATGAGTCTTTTGGAATTGTCTTAGATCATTGCATTGCCAAGAAGAGGATATATAGTATCACACAAAGGATGATACTATAAGCAAATTAGGAGAGCGAGGAATAGTTTACCTATCAGATATATGGAGAACAGAAGAATTTGTGACTAAACAAGAGATAGAGAACATTATGAAATGCAAAATGGTTAATTTTGATTACATTAAATTAAAAAGGTTTTGCACAAACAAAGCCAATGCAACCAAAATTAGAAGTGAAATAGAAAGCTGGAAAACAATTTTTGTAGCCAGTATCTCTGATAAAGGCCTCATTTATAAAATATATAGAGAACTGAATCAAATTTGTAAGAATACAAATCATTCCCCAACTGATAAATGGTCAAAGTATATGAACAGGCAGTTTTCAGATGAAGAAATTAAAGCTGTCTATAGTCATATGAAAAAATGCTCTAAATCCCTATTGATTAGAGAAATCCAAGTTAAAACACTACATCACACCTATCAAATTGGCTAACATGACAAAATGGGAGAATGATAAATTTTGGAGAAGATACGGGAAAATTGGAATACTAATGCATTGTTGTTGGAGTTGTGAACTGATCCAACCCTTCTGGAGAGCAATTTGGAACTGTGCCCAAAAGGCTATAAAACTGCATATCCTTTAGTCCGGTAATACCACAACAGGTCTGTGTCCCAAAGAGATCATAAAAAAGGAAAAGGACCCACATGTATAAAGATATTTATAGCAGATCTTTTTTTTGTGGTGGCCAAGAATTGTAAATGTAGGGGATACCCACCAATTGGGGAATGGTTGAATGATTTGTGGTATATGAATGTAATGGAAAACTATTGTTCCATAAGAAATAGTGTACAGGAGGATTTCAGAAGTGAAGTTGGGCATTGCACAATGTTGCTGTTACTGTGTACAAGGTTCTCCTGGTTCTGCTCCTCTCAGCATCACATCATGTAGATCTTTTCAGGTTATTATGAAGTCCTTCCTCCCTCCCTTCCTTCCTTCCTGACATGGCTAATGCAGGAATTTGTTTAGCATGACCATACACATATGTAATTTTTTTTTTTGCCTTCTCAGTGGTTGGTGGAGGGGGAAGAAAGAGGGAGAGAATTCAACATCAGTTCATGTAAGTCCAGGTTTTTCTGAAATCCACCTGCTTAATATTTCTTATAGCACAATAGTGTTCCAGCAGAATCATATACTACAACTTTTCGAGTCATTCCCCAATTGATGGGCATCCCCTCCATTTCCAATCCTTGACCACCACAAAAAGAGCTGCCATAAATATTTTTGTATATGTGGGTCCTTTTCCCTTTTTTATGATCTCTTTGGAATTCAGACCAGTAGTGGTACGCAATCATCTTTTTTTTAAATACACTGTTATGAAAATGCTTGTTTTATTCCATAAATTAAAAATAAAATTAAAAAATTAAAAAATATATTAAAAAGTCACACTATGTAACTGACCACTTTTTAAGGACCAGACACGCACTTGCTGGTTTGCCTATTACGTTGGCATATAGAGAACACAGTGGTGGAAAGAGTCGTAGACATGGAATCAGGAAACCTGTCTAGGGTAGCAAAATGGAGACACTAGTACTTGTACCTCCTACCTCATGGAAGTCCGATGAGGAAAATGCTTTGTAAATCTTAAAGCAGTACAGAGGCATGCAAAGTTATTAGACACTTTAGGTGTAAGAATATGCCAAGCCTGTTGAATTTCCCCTGAGGGCAGAGGTAGGTTAGTAAATGTTTAACAGTAGGTTCTCTAGGGAAAAAATCTAAGCAGGACATTTTATTAAGATTTTCTCTATTATTTTCTTAAGTCTAGATAATCAACAAAAGAATACATTAAGCCTCTGATTTGTAGTTTGCCTATTTCTGAGGTGTAAATGCTCACACTGAAAATTTAATGATGTGAGCTGGTAAGAGCCACCTCTAGCACACCCCTGCCTGAGAGCCAGTTGACCCCATCTGATACCTTACATCTAGGGAAGTTGTTTTTGCACCCAGGGGCAGCAGATATGGGATAATGGCAATGAAATTAGATGACCATGTATGCTTAGAATCAGGGCTTAGCTTCGAAGCTTAGACCAGTCTGTGGACAAGGGCAGGCCTTAGTCTGTGGCTGTGGTGAGAATTTAGTCTGTGGTTAGGGTCAAGTTTCAGCCTGGGAGTAGGGTTAGATCTTAGTCGGTCATGATGGTCAAGGCTGGTCATAGGGTCAGAACTCAGTCAGGGGTTAGGGCTTAACCTGTGGTTGAGTTTAGGGCTCAGGCTGTGATGGGAGTTTGAGGAAGTCACCTTTAGTTAGGGTTAGGGTTCAGCCTGTGAAAGGATGAGTATTCAGTTTATGACTGAATATTTTGGTATGTCATGATATCAGGTATATTTTGAGAATGTATGAATTCTTCATGGGCCCTACAGGGTCAGATGTGCACTAGAACAGTCTGGGATAGCTATTGATATGATCACCTCTCTCTGTTGCGGAGACTGATGGGATGTGTCTAGAAGTGACCTTAGGTGTTTCCTGACCATGGAGCTGTTGTTGGCTGCTCGGAGAATCATCCCATAGTAAATGAAGAGGAAAATCTGAAAAAAGGTACAAGGTTAGAGTTATACAAGGAAGTGCCACCTGATACCTGGGCCAGAGTGAGGAGACAGAGAGGGGGAGGGAGACATTGAAAGATCAAGAGAGTAAAAAGGGAAATACATTAAAGAGTGATGATCAAGTACTTATTATGAGCCCACTGTATACCAGGCACGGTGCTAGGTGCTGGGGATACAAACACAAAAAAGTGAAACAATCCCTAGTTGCAATGAGCTTAAATTCTACTGGCAGAGATAACAGGTACATGTAAAAATGAAATGTATGTATGTATACACCTATATAAGGTTAACGAATACATACATACACATACATAGTAATTAAATATATAAGGGCAGCTAGGTGGCACAGTGGATAGAGTGCTGACCCTGGAGTCAGAAGGACTGGAGCTCAAATTTGACCTCAGACACTAGCTGTGTGACCCTGGGCAAGTCACTTAACCTGGTTTACCTCAGTTTTCTCATCTGTAAAGTGAAATCACTCTAGCATCTTTGCCAAGAAAATCCCAAATGGGGTCACAGAGAGTTGGACATGACTGAAACTATTCACTGCCACCTTCCTTCTCTGTGTACTCTGCACATAGTAGGGCTTTAGTAATTACTTATTGAATTGATCTGAAAAGGCAGGATGCGCTACGTGTCCACTGAGTTACTATTATTGATGCTTAAGAATTGTAGAAGGATTCAGAGAGGGAAGAGATCAAGGTGGCCTAGAGTGCCCAGGGAAGTTCCTGCCTTAAGAAGTAGGGCCAAAGCTAGGCCTTGAAGGCAGAGTAGGATTCAGAGATGGAGAGGAATGGGGAATGGCATTTGAGGAGATGCAAAGGAAGGCAGCATTGCTCGTGCCAAAAGCGTAGAGAAGGCCTTTCTTCCTTCTTTGGAGCCCCTCCCATTCTCAACTTCCCACCCCAACTGAGACTCATGAGGGCAGTGTGATCTAGTAGAAAGTTTACTGGTCTAAGAACAAAAGACAATTATTGAGGTATCTTCTTAAACCATGAAAAGATATGAAATATGTTGCCAGTCACCAGATAGAGAGCAGAGAGACCCAGAGGAAAGCATATTTTATTTCTTTGCTTCTTTTGCTTTTCTTTTTATTTCTGTCACTTTGTTTCTCCTCTCATTTTGTTTCTGTTACTTTTTTCCTTTCCCTTTCTCCCTTTCTTTCTCTTTCCTATTTCCTTTCTTTCTCTTTCATTCTCTTTCCTTTCTTCCCTTCCTTTTTTCCTTCCTGTCTTCCTTTTTGTCTTTCTTTCCCTCTTCATTCTTTCTCTTTCTTCTTTTCCTTCCTCCCTCCCTCCCTTCCTTCCTTCCTGATACGGCTAATGCGGGAATTTGTTTAGCATGACCATACATATATGTAATTTTTTTTTGCCTTCTCAATGGTTTGTGGAGGGGGAAGAAACAGGGAGAGAATTCAGAACTGAAAACAAAATAAAATTGAATTTAAAAAATGAAGAGAAGAAAAGGAAGGTCAAAAAGATGCACACAGATAAGAAAGACAGCTTTGAAAGTTACCAGTTGAATCTGCTTTAAAAGAAAAGCAAGTTTTGCATTATAGAGGACTGCAGTTTCATGTATAATCCTTTTTATTTTGTTCTATTATGTATATGTAAATGCATTTTATATGGATTCAAATCAGAATTTTAATAAAAGGGAAAAAGGGAAGGTCTATTATTCTTGTAGTCAAACAACTTGGATTGAAGCCTTGGCTCTGATTGTTGCTGGTTGTGCCACCCTGAGCAGGATACTTTACCCTCCCTAGGTAGTCTGTTTCCTCATCTATAAAATTTCAGTCATGTTTGACTCTTTATGATCCCATTTAGGGTTTTCTTGGCAAAGTGGTTTGCCATTTCCTTCTCAAGCTTATTTTACAGATGAGGAAACTGAGGCAAATAGGGTTAAGTGACTTGCCTGGGGTCACACAGCTAGTGTCTGAGGTCAGATTTGAATTTAGGTCTTCCTTACTCTAGGCCCAGAGCTCTATCCACTGTGCCACCTAGCTGCCCATCTGTAAAATGGGGGACCTTTTATATATTATCACCCTATACGGACATTATGAGCAAAGTAGTTTTGTAAAACCCCAAATGCTTCATAATTATGAACTATAATGATATAATGTGATGGTTCCCCGCACCCCGCCCCCTCCGCATCAGAGATGGTTAAGTTGGAGGGTGGTCAATTTACTTTCCTTCCTGGTATGGATCATGGCATTAGGTGAACAGAGATACCATGTCCTCAGGTAGGGGAATAACAGGCAGTTAATGGTAGGGTGGAGAGAAGCAGAAATCTATGAAACAAACCTTTTCTGGATTTCGATCCACGTAAGTCCGGTCAGGTTTGGTGACAGCAAGCATTAGTGACTTTGCCCATCCATCTACTGTTAAGAACTGAACAGACCTGGCTCCTATCTGCAGACAGATATTAAGAAGTCATTGGGATGGCAAATTTGAATCTCTCCCCTTTCTGAGCTGGGTGGGAGGGAATCAAGGGCTCCCTTTTTGTTCTACCTCAATTAACACCTAGACATCTCCCCAAGCTTATGTTTTCAATCCCTTGAATTTTCATATTGCTCACTCTCTTGTCTTCACACCCACAATTCTACCCTTATATCTTTTAAATCCATGTTTTTTTTTTCCTGTTTGACACTTGGGAGAAGACCTTCTCAGTTTCTTCACATCCCAGTCACTGTCACAGCTAACAAAGGACACCTCCTACATGTATATGTAACCCTCTCTTCTACTATAAAAACATGAAGATATTATTGAGGGGATAGCTTGCTTTCTACAAGAAATATAGGATAGGATTCCCTTCATCCAGAGATGCAGTCCCAAGGAGTCCTGTGGACTAGATGGAGATAGATTATATTCTTTTCACATAATGGGGTAAGACTACCTTTATTCCAAACTAACTCCTGGGTGGCACAACTTCTAATGCAGATGGGAATTGTTTTACTTTTTGGGAGAAAAGAGAAACAGTTAGTTTGGAGATACATGATAAGAGGTCCATGAGCTTGTTTGACCAAAGTAATAGGTGAGGCATCAATCAGATTTTAGGGGATATTTTCTCTTGATTTTTCTTACTCTCTCCTTTTTTGCTGGCAAACCAGGAAGTAGCCTCTGGGCTGTGCCCTTGGTCTTTCCCTTCTGTATGACCATTAGGGAGGAGTGTGGTCTAACCTTGCTAGCTATCTTAGATCTGCTTAGATCTGGAGTTAAGTTTAGGAGAACAGGTCTGGTCACATTTTTTCCTTCCTCCCTCTCTTCCTCTCTTAATTTCCTCTTCCTCCTCTGCCCCCCCTTTTCTCTTTCTGTCTGTCCCTCCTTGTCTTTGTTTCTGTTTGTAGGTCTCATAGGTGATGGAAAGTCCACATGGCCTCATGTTCAGGCAGGCTCCACTGTTTCTATAATAGATATCATTACTAATCCATTGACATCTTCTTTCCAGTAATAATTATGACATATTTATAGATTATTATTAAGGATTCTATTTACATTAAAAAAGAATTATTTTTATAAATTGCATGCTTGTTTGTGAGCTAATCATCCATGTACTGGGTGTTCCAATTCCATTTTTCTCTTTCTTGGGCAAAATTGTGGATTTATTTTGTGGAGTTTAGTTTCCTGGTGTTCTGTGTCTAAACCTTAAGGTTCCAAGGCTTCAACAGATTTGGGGCATAGCAGACTCAGTAAGAGATAGTAGAAGGTTTTTTTTTTTTTTTTTGTGGGGATTCTCCTCTTAAAGCAGACCCAATGATGATAAGCTTCCTACTGGAAGCGTTCCGTAAGGGATCAGGTAAATACCTGCAGGGGGTGGGGCAGGGAAGAGATGCCTATTTGGGATGGAAGCTGGGTTAGGTGACCTCTAAGGTTCCTTCCAGCTGTAAGATTCTAGCATTCAGTTGTTGTTCCCCAAACCTAAGAGGAATGAGAAATGTGATAGAAGGAGATCTGGGGGAAAGCAGGTTTGAGCGAACAAAGTGGCTTGGCATTTTGGTGACTCATCTAGCCTGCTCAAGCCATCACTTTAGGGGGTTTGGTTAAAAGCTCCTAGTCCTACTTGTCGCCTTCACCCTTATGGGCTCCAGAGGTCCTGCATCTGCTGCCTACCCTGCCACGAATGATTCCTTCCTTCCTCATCTTCCACCAAATCTCACATCAGCCTTCATAGGTTTTCGTGTTTAAAGGATAGACATTTGGAAGAGAGCTTGGAAGTTATCTACTACAACAACATTATTTTGTAAATGGAGAAACTCGGGTCCAGAGAGAGGAAGCTCACCAGGGAGAGAGCTCCCTAGCAAAATTTGAACTCAGCTCTTCTGGCCTCAAATCCATCATTCTTTCTATTGAACCACAGCTCCTTTTTCTTTCAAAGCTCTGCTCAGCACTCACCTTGAACTCCAGGCCTTTTATTCAGCCACTTCTTCCTCTTTCAAATTTTATCCTCTACTCTCATGTCCCCATGTCCCCATCTTAAAGGTTTGAAAAATAGTTTACGTATTAACTCATCTGGTCCTCACAACCAGCCTGGGCAGCAGAGGCTGTTATTATTCCCTCATTTGAGACACGTTGGAATTCAGTGAATTGCCCAAGGTCACATAGCTTATGAGTAGAATTAGAACTCAGTACTTCCTGATTCCAAATTCAATGCTCTAATCACAATGGCATCTAGCTTCCTCATTCACAAAGCAGACTTTTGCACTGAACAAGTCAAGTCACAGTATTTTCTAGGTCCTTTGCCTCTGAAAGTCAGAAAATCATCTTTTTCTTCCACAGGCCCCCAAGGTCAATTCACAATTGCCAACTGTCTTTGACCCACGGAGCTATGGATGATGGAGTTTCTAGAAGACTGTTTTCATCATGAAGTATCAGAAGGAGCTCTGGATTTGGTGTCAGAGAGGCCAGGGTCCAACTTTCATCTCTGAGGCAGCTTGGTAGCACAGTGGACAGAGCACAGCTCTTGAAATCAGGAAGACTTGAGTAAAAATAAGTCATTTAGAGTAGTGAGATCCTGGGCAAGGAAGCAAATCTTTCTCAGCCTTAGTTTCCACATCCGTAAAATGGGAGTTGTTTTGAGGATCAATTAAAATAATGTGGTAAAATGCTTTGCAAACCTTAGGCACTGTATAAATGCTAGTTATTATTATCATTGTTGTGGTTGTCTGCATGACTATGTCACCACTCTGAACTTCAGTTTACTCCTCTGTAAAATGGATATAACACATGCAACACTCTCACAGAAGTGTTAATTATTATTATTGTCGACATCATTAACCATTCACCTTGGTATGTATGTGGTTAGCTTTTCCTACCTGAATCAGTTGTTCTTGCCAGTGATCTCTCTGTGTGGGAGTAAGGAGTTTATCTGTTGTAGAAAAACAGAAAAGATGCAGTGAGGACTGAGCAGAGATTGGACCTGCCTTAGATTGATCCCCATTTTCCCTGATACTCAATCCTCCATCCATTCATCCATCCAATTATCCACCCCTCCCTGCCTCCATCCCTCTAGTCAGTAACCATTTATTAAGTACCTTCTGTACTGTCTGCAATCACGCTAATAGCTAATATTTATATAGCACCTTAAGGTCTGCAAAGCACTTTACAGATGTCATCTCATTTGATCCTCAAGATGATCCTCAGAATTTGGTGCTATTATTACCCCCATTTTACAGATGAGGACACTGAGGTTGAGGGAGATTAAGTAACTCATTCAGGGTCACACAGCTGTTAAATGTCTGAGGTAAGATTTGAACTCAGATCTTCTTGAATCCAAGTCTAGCATTCTATCCATAGGGTCACCTAACTGCCTAGTTTATTGTAATTGACACTGGAAGGAGATAGGCAAAAGAAAGAAGATATGGTTCCTGCCCTCACGCAGCCTTCAGTCTGGTAGAGGGAACTAGATAATGTACTTGATGTGGGTAACAAATGCCATTTCCCTCGGCCACCATTCCAGCCTCCTCCACAGACTTAGAGAATCTGTGCCCTAGAATGTCTATTCTCTTCTTCCAATTTGACTCTGGCAGTTGATGTGGCATTTCAGTGGCAAAGATTTCACCCAAGGAGTCTGTACTCCTGTGACAGTATGAGGAGATAAGTCCAAAGGTGTGAATTCCTGGAGACTGGAAGTATTTAAATAGAGTCATAGATGTTTCTTGTAGAGGATGTCCTTGCTTTAGGTAGGGGTTGGACTGTATACATTCTATAAACTCGTGGAGGATTTCACTGTTTGTTCTGGGTGCCACATTTTTAGCAGACACAAGCTGGAAGTTAATCTAGAAGATAACAAATATGCCTGGAACTGGAGAGTCTGGGACCTCAGCCAAAGGTCCAATGCTATCCCAAGTAGGGCTTCAGGTATCAGGTCAAATGCCAAAGGGGACTGGGTCTCGGACGACAGGATTGCCAAAGAGCATGCTCCAAGGGGAAGATTTCTGATGGGTATGCCTCTTAGCATGCTGGGATATAGCTAGAGTGTGAGCCCTGTGTGGTTCGTGGGGACTCAGACCTTTGGCCCCAACTGCTCCCCCCAACCCCAAGCTCCCATGTTTAGAGAGGGAAAAAGTTGTACCAATGCTGTCCTCTAGCATCAAAAGATACTGGAGGGCTCCATCAGTTGGTACTTCTCCAGTTAAGTTTATCAAAGTTTTACATTTTGTTCCCTTCTAAATCCTTGCCCATCAGAGTTCCTGTATCTCCACTGATAAAATTCCCCTATCCCTGCCTCCTTCTCTCCATAATCCTATCACTGCATCAACTTTGACCTTACCATGCTCTAGTCCCTTTCCTCATCTGCCCTCCACTTTGTACTGCATGCTTTGGAATCTGAGTTTGACCATTAACAAATAACAATACCTACTGTTTACATAGTGTTAGAAGGTTTCCATAAATTATGGGAGGTAAGTGCTATCACTATCATTCCCATTTTACAGAGAGAGAAAATGAGGCTGAGTAAGGCTGTCAGTTTCTAAACATCATATATCTAGTACGTATCCTAGAAAAGATCCAAACCTATGTTTTGCCCAGGTTCACATGGCTGGCATACGTCCAAGAAGGGATCCAAACCCATAGTTTTCTGACTCCAAGTCAATTCCTCTGATACACTGTGCCACTTTGCCTCTCTTCATTCTAGAGTTCTACTCTCTCCCTTCTAAATCTATCCTTTGTTGCCAAACCCTCCATTCCTCCAGCTTACCACATCTGTTTCTGGCCTCATTTATTCCCTTTGCAGCTTTGACTCTAGACTCTTTTACTGGGTCAACTTCACCTTTTCCTGCAACCTTGAGTCCCTTTGTCCTCTTGTCTTCCTCACCAATGACCACCCCCCACCTCTATGCCAAACCCAAAATCACCCTACCCATTATCTGCCTTTTTCTGCTCATCCTATAGGTGCTGCCACATCTGCTCCTTCATGGATTGCATCCCCTATAAATCCAAATTATTGAATCCCAATGGGACCCTCATTGATGGAAGGAAAATCGTTTATACTTGTTTGCTTGCCCCATTCCTCTCAGTTGCTGGTCCCAAACTCCTCCTTTTCTCCTTAAACCTCTAATGTCACTCTTAGTTCTCTACCTCTCAACAGATGGCCTTGGCTTCTCACTTAATGAAGAAAATGGAGGCCATCCATCACAAAGTTCCTCATCTCTATTCCGTACCTCCAAGCCTCTCAATAATTTCATCCAATCCCTTACCCCTCTAAGGAAGAAGTGGTCCTCTTTTCCAAGGCTAGCCCCTCTACTTGTATAATTTCATTTCTTCTAAGACATGAGATAATATTTATAAATGAGATAATATTTGTAAAGCACTTAGCAGCCTTCTTATTCTCCTCTCTCCTCTCCTCTACTCCCCTCTCCCCTCCCCTCCCTTCCCTTTTCCTCTCCTCTTCCCTCATCTTCTCTACTCCCTCTCCTCCCCTCTTCTCTCTTCTCCACTCCTTTTTCCTTTCCCCTCCTCTCCTCTTCTCTACCCCTCTCTCCATTTTCCTCATATATGTACTGGCTCCTTCCTAACTGCCGATGAATATTCTCAGGTCTATTTCATTCTTAAAATACCCTTAATGCTGCTATTACCTTAAGCTACCACCATAGATCTCCACCCTCCCTTTCAGTGCCAGATTCTTGTAGAGAATTGCTCACACTTTCTGCCCCCACTTCCTTACCACTCACTCACTCCTTAGTCCTTTTTTCAATCTGATTTCTGCTTCCTCTTATGTACCAAAAATCTTCTTCACCAAGGTTACCAAGGCTTTAACTGCTAAGCCCAATGGCCATTTCTTAGTCATCCCCCTACTTGACTTGCCTTTCTGTAGTCTGTGACACTGATAACCACTCCCTTCCTTTGGATACTCTCTTCTACCTTAGCTTGTGACACTGGTCTTCCTACCTCTCTGAACATTTCTTCTCAAACTTCTACTTCTCTGACTCTTCACCCATGTCTTGCCATCTAAGTATGATTGTTCCTCAAGATTTTGTCCTGAGCCTTCTCACCTTTATATTTATTCTCTTGAAGATTTTATTACCTTCCAGAGCAGGTGATGCCCAAATCTATATATTTAACCTCAATCATCCTCCTTAACTCCAGGCTTCCATTGCCTGCTTCCTGACTGATATCTCCTAATTGATGCTCCATCAACATCTCCAAACTCAACAGGTCCAAAATGGAATTAATTTCTCCCCTAAACCTGTCCCTTTTCCAAACTTCTTTTATATTTTCTGAGATATCACCATCCTCCCATTCACCCAAGTTCATCCTTGTCTCTTTCCTATTTATCACCACTTCTCTTTTCTGATACACTAATAGCTACCACTTATATAGCACTTACTTTGTGTCAGGAACTATGATAAGCACTTTACAATTATCTCATTGATCCTCAAAACAACCCTGGGAGGTAGGTGCTATAATTATCCACATTTTACAATTGAAGAAATTGAGGCAGACAGCCATTATATGACTTGTTCAGGGTCACATGGTCAGATTGGAGGCTAGATTTGAATTGAGGTCTTTCTGACTCCATGCCCAGCTAGCTACTATAATTAGCCATAATTCTGCAGAGGGTGATTGACAATGTGAACATCAAATCAGGGTTTTTGACCCTGGATTTTAGACCTGCCACCCTGTGGACTGAACATTGAACTCAGTGTATTGGGGACCATTGAAGTCACATAGGAAGAAGCAAACCATTGGTGGAGATGATGCCCATCACATAGAAAAGGCTGCGATGGGGGAAAATGCCAGTTAGGAAATCTTCCTCCAGCTTGCTGAACACTAGATTCCAAGAGTGTTTGCACATAGCCAAGAGCACGTTGCTGGCAGCATCCTGATAAATATCTTCTAGTTCCTAGGGCAGCAGAGGGGGAGGGGGAAAACCTGATTAAGACAAGCATGTGGGCCAGAAGTCTTATGTGGCAAATGATAGTCACTGAGCATCTAACATCATACACAGTATTTTATTGTTTTTGAAGTGAATTAGTCTTTTAATAATTGGACAGCAACTTACATTTTACATGTCAATCAAGACAAGTAAGTGAAATCCAAAAAATATTTTGAAAGCTTCTTTTTAGTCATCTAACTCTTAACAGCCTTTTTGCCACAGTGGCCTGCACATACCCATGTCAAATGCTCTTGGTAATTGACAATGGCAGGGTAGATAGTGAGAGAAAGTAGTAACTGTTTCGAATTAAATGACTAAAAAGAACCTTTTTCTTCCATAAATGGGATAATTAGTCCCTAAGTAATTGAGGCTTGACAGTAACTTCCTTCATAGATGAATTCCTTGTTTACATAAATGCTATGGGCTCTGCCATTGTACACATCTTGGTGAACTTGGTCCTGACATCTGTGAATTATTCATTGATTTACCTAGAAACACACAGAACTGGCGGTTTACCTCTGTTCCTCAAGCTCTCATGGAACTTTTTTCCCTTGTCTAGTGCTGAAGGCTGTTGGTTATTTTGGGGGCTTTTAGAAGAATTCATTTTAATTTTACATACATACTTTTAGAAGAATAAATTTCTTGAATGATTTTCAAATTTTCCTACAAACATGATTATTTCTTAAGGCATATGGAAAAATCACAGGAATTATGTCATACCTCAGGACCCCCATCCCTGGGGCCCCTCCCTTCCGCTAATTAGAGAGGGTGGGAGGTGGGTTTCTGGGAGCTCTGCACATGTCCTCCATCATTTAAGGAGGTCACTCAGGGCATTTTCCTCATCGTTTTCCACTTAGCTGCTTTCCTGGACACTCCACCATCTCCAGAAACTCAGCAAGATGAAATCAACCCAGAAATTTACACCTGCTCAGATCATTTCCCCATCCCACCTGTGTGATATTATTGTACTAGGCTATTCCCTGCTTCCACATTCTGTTTTTATGTATATTCTCCCCCATTAGACGGTGAGCTCCTTGAGGGCAGTGATAGCCTTATGCCTTTCTTTGTATCCCATGCTTAGGACAATGCCTGGTGCATAATAAATATTCACAGTATTTTCTATGTGCTATCTGTATAGTACACACATCTCTGTAGTCAATCAGCAAATATTTATTGAGCATCTACTATGTGCCAGGCCACTGTGCCAGACTCTGGAGACACAAAGATAAACGTAAAAGAGTCTCTGTCTATGGAGAATTTACATTCTAAAGACAGAGACAACATGCACATATAGAAATGTCTACAGAACAAATGCCAAATAAATATAAAGTAGTCAAATAGAAGGATGTTATTGGAGAAGGAGGGCATCACTGGCAGCTGGTGGGCATCAGCAAAGACTTTGGGTAGAATAGGGCATATAAGCACCCTTTAAGGGTGCTGTAGAGATAGCTATGGGATACAGCAGGCAGAGCACCAGGCTTGGAGTTAGGAAGACCTGAGTTCAGATTCAGCCTCAGGTACTTACTAGTTATGTGACCTTGACTAAGACACTTACATTCTGACTTCCTCAGTCTCCTCATCTATAAAATGGGGATAATAACAGGATCTACCCTCCCAGAGTTGTCATGAGGATCAAATGAGATTATATTTGTAAAGCACTTAGCACAATGTCTGGCACATAGTAGGCTCTATATAAATGTTAGCTATTGGTATTATGATTATTCTATGAGATAGAAATGATGATATATTATTACTATGTATATAATCCTTCTCCGAAAAGACATTATGGCATAGACTTGGAGTCAGAGGACCCAGTGTTGCGTCTCACATCTCTGACGTATACTGGCTGTGTGACTGTGGGCATGTCCTTTAGAGTTGCAGTGTCACAACTACCCTTCTAAAACAATTAAGTTGCAGAACAGATGTTGAGAGAATTCTGTCTTGGAAAGAGAATTTCCTCATCAGAAGTTCCCAATGCTAATTCAAAGGTCTGGACAACACACACACACAGACACACACACACACACACACACACACACAGACACACACACACACACACTACCATTGTACAGATGAGAAAACTGTGGCCCATGACCATTATTGGTACGAGTGAGGTAGCTATGGGGTCTCACTGCTTTCTAAGGCCAGCCACGGAGAGAGACTTCTCCATCATCTTAATATGCATCCATATTCAAGGAAGATGTTAAATTGTCTCAGTCAGAAAGAGCTAGGGTGGCTTTGTGCGAAGAACACCAGCCAGGAAAGAGTTTCTTACATAGGACTGGATCTGGAGTTCATTTCACTGGATGGCTGCATTGTAGTGGAGAGGACCCTATAGCACCCTTAGGTCAGAGAACATTTGTTCATGTCTTGATTCTGACACATTTGTTGGTCATGGAGTGATGTGTGAGTCATTTTACTTCTTTGAGATTCGGTCTATTCCTCCGTAAAATAGGGATAGTATACTCATCCTATATCCCCTACGGGACTGTGGTTTGGATAATGTTTTGTAAACCTTCAAAGTATCTGCAAATGTGAATGATTATAATTATTTCTAATATTACTATTATTAGGTATTACCATTATTACTAATTACTATTACTGCTACTATGTCTTGTTCAGTCATTTCAGTTTGTTCAGTAAATTCATGACCCCAATTTGGGGTTTTCTTGGCAATGATACTGGAGTGGTTTGCCATTTCCTTCTCCCCTTCATTTTACAGTTGAGGAAACTGAGGCAAACAGGGTTAAGTGACTTGCTCAAGGTCACACAGCTAGTGTCTGAGGCTGAATTTGAACTCAGGAAGATCCGTCTTCCAGACCTGGTACTCTTCTCTTACGCTACCTAGCATACCTACTGCTACTGCTATCACCACTACCATTACCACCACCACTACTACTATTACTGGTATGTTACTTTAAACAAGTCATTATCATTTCTATGCTACCTACTTCACAGCACACACCCTTGTTAGGGGAGAGAGAGAGAGAGAATAGGTGATTTGTTTCTCAATGTAAAGAATAGTTATAATTATTTAAGTAATTTATAATTTAAGTAAATTTAAGTAAAATATTTATTAAGCTCCTACTATATTAGGTACTACAGGAGATACAAAGCTTAGATAGGATATGTTCCTTCTCTCATGGAGCTAACTGTATGATGGAGGGTATGACACTATATGTGCAATACAGGATGACTATACTACAAATGTACATGCCAGGTGCATTTGAAACATTCATAGTGCTATCCAAGCTCTGAGGGGGCAAAGAAAGGTTGGGAAGGCTTCTCTGAAGTTGGCATCTGGGTTTTGATGCAGGGGTGGGATTTCAGTAGGTGCAGAGAAGGATAAATAGATTGCAAGGACAGAGAATAATTTGAGCAAAGGTACAGAAATGAGAAAGTGTACTGCATTTAGGGGCCAGAGGGTGGTCCAGTGAACCAGACCATAGGGTATGAGGAAAGAAGAGAATTATGACATCAGACTGGAAAGGTAGGGCACCAGATTGTGGAAAGCCTTGAATGTCAGGCTAAAGAGTGTTTGGGATTTCCTCTGTAGTAATAGGGAGTCAGTCACTCAAGGATTTTGAGCATGTCCGTGACATCAGTAAATTTAGTCTGGCAGCATATGAAGGACTAGAGGTAAAAGAGGGTGGAGATAGGCAGGGCTGCTGGGATGCTATTGTAGAATAGTCCAGGCTTGTACCAGGATGGTGACAAAGGGAATAAGGAGGAAGAAGGGATATGGCACAGAGATATGGCATAGCTTGGTAACTGAATGGATATGAGGGATGAGGGGGTAGGGTCAGTGATGAGAATTTTAAGATTTCCACTATGGCAGTCTGAGCAAACAATGATGTCACTGACAGAAATAGTGAAGTGAGGAAGACCAGCTTTGGGGACATACAAATCAGACATTTAATTTGACACAAGCCCTCACTTTGAATATCTGAAGGATTGTAATGTGGAAAGATGATTAGATTTGTTCTTCTTGGCTCCCAAAGGAAACAAACTCAGGGGCTAAGAATGGAAGTTACAAGAGGTTCAATAAACAGTAGGAGCTGAAATGGAATAGATTGGCCATTATTCATAATTGGGTGTATGTAGCCATGGACTTTTGTTGCAAGACTCCATTACCAATGTAGGGGGCAGGACAAGAGAGGATTCCCTTCTACCCGCACCCCCTTTGTTCAGTAATCTGTCTCTTCCTTGCCTAGGTTATCTAAAATTTCTATAGTGCTTTAAACTAGTTTATAGACCTGTTTTCTCAAGTATCCTAATGGTTATGTAGTACAGGTCTCATGATCCTATTTTACCAATTCTGGAAACTGAAGCTGAGAGATGAGGTTAGCCGTTCAAAGTCATTTATAAGCCAAGTAGTTGGAAACCTTCCTTCATTCTTGCTCTTAGCAACAGCCTTCTTGGGACCTCACTCAGAATATATTTATCGTGTAATGGTAGGCATAGACTGTAGGCTGCCTTAGAATAGACTGTTTCTTATTAAAATTTTATATTCCAAAAGCCATGTTCAACATACAGTAGGTGCTTAATAAGTGAATTTGAGCCCAAGTCTAGTGATTGTGAGTCCAGGTGTGTGAGTGAGTGTGTGTGTGTGCGTGTGCTTGCGTGCGTGCATGTGTGCGTGTGCATGTGCGTGTGTGTGTGTGTGTGTGTGTGTGTGTGTGTGTGTGTGTATGACTGCATGAGTATGTTTTAGATGAAGGAGAGACTTTCTGTTTTCAAAGGTCCCAGGTCAAACCTCTTACAGAAAAGGTCCTTACCGTGGTCTTGGTCATGTTTTCCAAAGCAAGCCCAATAAATCTTTCTCCCCAGTCATTCTGGATATATGGAGCATCAAGGATGATGCTCTCAAGGACCTGGAATAATCGGTACCTGTGCTTGGCAGAAAGCTGTAAGTGACAGAGAGAAAAGAGTCACTAATGAACAGAAATGTGGCTTGATGAGGGGGAGATTGGAAATGACTTTAAACATCAGTGACTGACTTCTGGGTAAGATTTGAAGGGCTCTGGGGAAAGCTCCTCATGCCCCAAACTTCTCTCCCACTAGTTAGACGTGCCCACCATTGTAATTTATTACAGAGTACTGGATTTGGTCAAGAGACATGGGTTTGAGCTCTATGTCTGGTTCTTGTGATTGAGATCTAAGTTACTTCATCTGTAAACTTGGAATAATAAGTTTAAGATGCCATGGAATAATTTCTTGTCATTAGTGGTCTGCACCTGTGTTTTCATCGGTAGATGAAGGAAACCCTATCTATCGATGCACATTAGAAATTTCACTACAACTTGTAGTCTCTGCCTTCTCTAGTGAACCTGAGCATTAAATTCCTTTTGGGGAGTTCCAAACTCTTAGGTAGTACTGGGGAGGGAAGGAGAATTATGATGACTATTTATGGGTTATTGTGAGTCCTTTAGTTTGCTTACATTTTCCGTGGTATGGAATTAAAAGTTGTCCTGTGGCTGAAACATGTTGTTAGCTGGATGCTTGTACAGGGTCTAAATGACCTTTGACCCAATTGTGAGACCTATCCATGAGCTATAGAGATTTCTAGGGGCTACTATGATTGGGGACAAATGAGCCAAAGAATGCATTTTAAGAAGCTCCCAAGACAGAACAAGGTATGTATAAACCTAGAGCATGGGGCACTGGGCCATAGGTTACACATGACATGGGACACAGCTTATGGAGAGAGAGAGAGAGAGAGAGAGAGAGAGAGAGAGACAGAGACAGAGACAGAGACAGAGACAGACAGACACACAGAGAGAGAGAGAGAGTCAGACAGACAGACAGACAGACACACACACACACACACACACACACACAGAGAGAGAGAGAGAGAGAGAGAGAGAAAGAGAGAGAGAGAGAGAGAGAGAAAGGTGGTGACAAGCCAACCGAATGAACCAGAGTGAGTGGTGAATCCATTAAGGAGTAACCCTAAGCATCAAATAAATTGTACCATCCTGGGCAGCTAGTCTTCTCTGGCGTACTTATGATTGACACATTTATTAAGTACATCTGAATGTACTGTTTGTTCTCAAGTATAAAGGAATGCACCTCCAGGCATGAGGGAAGCAGTAGACAACTCACAACCAGACTTGTCCTAGCACAGCTGACCACTTTCTGCTTTGAACTTACATGGGCCATGGCGTAAAGAGGAAGGTAACAAGAATTTATTAAGTACCTACTGTGTGCCAGCCACTGTGCTATGCACTTTACAAATATTATTGCTTTGCTTCTCCCAACAACCCTGAGTGCTATTATTACCTCCGTTTTACAGCTGAGGAAACTGAAGCAGACAGAGGTTAAGTGACTTGCCCAGAATCTGAGACATAGCCCAGGGTCGAGACAGAAGACTAGAACCCAGAACAGCTAAGTCACAGATATGTGCATATCCTCAGTATATCCTTTGTTGGATATCAATAGTAGACTTGTTAGGTCAATTCTCTGAGAATAAGCTACATATATATATATATATATTTCTCTTCCTTGAATACATGAATGAGCTATTTCAAATTGTATTGAATAGTTACAAAATAGAGAGCTACACCAGGTCTGAGGGGGAAGGTTATTACCAAAGCAGGGGATTAGGGGAATCTTCCTAGAGGATGCAGCCTTTGAGTTGTAATTTAAAGGATGAGTGAGAAGGAAATGTTTTTCAATTTGAGACAGGAATATAGTTGAGACAGGTTGAATTTGAGGTGATAGTGTGATTGAAAATGCAGAGATGTTTTTTGTAGGCAAATGAAAGTGTGGGATCAGAGATCCTAAGTGGAAGGAGAATAACAGACAGGCATTAGAGACCAAGCAGTTGATCAGCAATCTCTTATTAAGTACTGAGAACAATGTTGTTGGGCACTGTGCTAGGCTCTATGGATCCAGAGACAAAATGAGAACCTGTCTCTGCTCTCAAAGAACTTAGGATCTAAGGTTAAGGAAATATGTTCATGTACCTACATATATATGTATATGTATGTATGTTATGTAACTACAAAATATGTACAACATAGTTTTGGGTGGAAAGTAGTGGTGGAGGAAGTGGAACAGAAAAGACTCCAGGTAGGAGAAGTCAACAACAAACATTAGAAGGAGGTATCTGTGCTGAGTCTTGAAGGAAATGAGGAATTCAAAGAGATGGAGGTGAAGGTGTGCCTCCTAGGCATGGGGTACATCCAGTGCAAAGCTACTGGGACAGGAGAGTTGTGAATCATGCGCATAGAGTGGGTAGTGAAAACTGGGGAAGTGAATGAGGTTGCTAAGGAAGAATATATATAGAGAAGAATGCTAATATCAGAACCACGGACAGCACCAACATTAAGGACATGGGAAGAGAAGACCACTAAAAAGATGGAAAAAAAACCTGAGACCTAAGAGAACTGAAGTGATTTGCTTATGGTGACATAGCTAATAAATGAGGAATGAGGGCTTGGTCCAGGCCTTCTGACTCAAAGGCTAATGCTCATTCCACGAGTCACTGTCTAGAGGTCCCTCATCTAGGTGATAAACCATGTGAGAACAGTGACTTGCCTGCTTTTGCCATGTCCTACATAATACCTTGCACATAGTTTCATTCCCAATGGGCAAATGCTGACATGAAACCAGATTAATGATTACAGTTGGAAGAGAACTTAAAGATTAAGTGGTGGGTCACTCCTCATTTATCAGAATCAAAATCCAAGGCTCTGCAAGGGGAAGAAATTTGTTCAAGGCCACACAGTAAGCCTATGGTAAAGCTATGAGTACTATCTCGGTCCCTCCTGATTTTCCAAGCCTGCCTGGGCCAAGCTGCCTCTCTTAAAATGACTCCATTTCAAGGTTCCTACCTCTAAGTTGTCCACAAAGTAATCGTTGATGGTCTCCAGTACCATATTCTGTTCCATCTTAGCCATGTTGTTGAGTTTCTTGGTTACTATTTTCACTCGAGGGATGTCAGAACTCCCCAAGTCTCGTAGAAGCTTAAAACAGATGGCTAAAGTGGACAAGACAAGATAGAAAGGAACAGGGGAATTGAGGAATGACTAAACAAATTATGGCCCATACATCTAATGGGATACTATTGTACTTTGTTTTATTGGTAGATTCTTAGAGCTAGCAAGGACCATAGTTCAATGTTCTCCTCTCATAGATGGGGAAAGTGACACAGAGAAATGACTTAGTTGAGGTCACATAATGAGCTAGTACTGAGACTAGAACCCAGGTCTTCTGACCCCTAGAACTAAGGGCTCTTTGAACTATACTTTCCTGATCTCCCAGCTCTACTCCGGGTTTAGAAGCTAAAACCACTGTTGCTCACTCAGAGCTGTCTGGTGTTCTCTCACTCTTCCATATTGTGAGTGATTGTGAGTGATTGTTCAACCACAGGCTCCCTTACTATGCTTTGGCCAGCATAGGAGTAGGTGGATATATTATCATTTTCCCTGAGTATCATTAATCCCTAGGATTAGCTATGGCTTTCATATCTACCAGAGATACTCCAGGTACTTCACATTCCATAGGAAGGGCCGAGGCCCCTCACTCCCCCTAGGAGGTCCTGGGGCCTCTCATATGCCCCAAGTTGGAGCACTTGGACCCTTTACCAAAGCTGTAACTAGAGTGGGGTGACAGTGGCATCAAAAGCACTGAAATTTAGAGAGAAAGTTTCTACTAGGTAACCTTCCCATCATCCCCTATTCCTTCTTGGGTGACAGCCTTCCCAAAAGCAGCCTCACAGTGTACTGAGATCCTGCTTCCTCTAATTTCCCCCACCCTCCTTCTACAGGATCTCTATATTTCCTGCCATGAGGTATTATCCAGGGTCTCTGCCTATGGAACTAATGTGTGGGCCTTCCCTCCACCAGAATTGGTCTCAGGACCCATGTGCTTGCCCCTCGGTGCCATTTTACATTGCTTGCCCTAAGTGGTTTAATTGTAAATTAGCCGTCTTTCCCTCATATCCCTGGGGTTCCTCATTCTCTGAGTATGGCTTGGCACTGAGGTTGGTATAGTCTCTCCCACTCTGTTACTATCTCCCATTTGGCTTCAGAACCTCGGGCACCAGGTGTGTGTTTATGTGGGGGTGACAGAAGATACCAGGCTCACCTGCATTGTATGCTTCCTCCATGAATATTTTGTGGTCTTGTGGTACAAAGGCTGCCTGATTACTCTTGGACTTTTTCAGTAAGATGCTGGTAGGTTTGACCATACCTTCCCCACAGATGAAATCTCTATGGATTGGTTTACTGGGTTTTCGGCTGGATGTTTTCCACTTTGAATTGAAGAGGGAAGATAATCTAAAGTAGTAAGTAGAGCAGTGGGTGTGTTAGCATCATGAACAGTGGTGGCAGAATGCATCTAGGCTCAGCATCAATGATGGGGCCATCAGGAGCTTCTGTTGCTCCTGTTTTAGGGAAAGCCAGCCTTGAGAGGAAGCAACATGTAGCAGAAGCAGCATTACTCTTGCACTTGGATGGCCTGGGTACCCCAGAGTTCCCACTGCTAGGCACATACCTCAAGAGGGCCAATAACAAAAACAGTCACACCCCCCTCGCTGCTCCCATAAAATATTAATAAAAATGCTTTTAGTGGTAGTAAAGAACTGGAAATAAAGTAGACCCTGGTCAACTGGGTAATCATTAGACAAAGAAACAAAGAATATGACAAATGCAGAGAAGCATGGGAATGCTTACAAGAACTGATACAAAGAAAAATAAGCGAACCCAGGAAAACTACTATAGAGTATGACAAATTCTAAATACATGGGAAGAACAACATAAGCAGCCAAAGTAGAATGCAGTGAAATTATAATGATTGAGTTTGGCCCCAAAGAAGAGTTATAAGACAGTATCTCCCTCTGCTCCTTTGCAAAACTGAGCAATCATGGGTATGGGATAATGCAAATTATACCAGGCTTTTAAAAAATATGTTGTTTTGTTTTCAGAACTCCCTTCCTCCCTCACCTATTTTATCTTTCTTCATACATTTATTACATGGGATGGCTCTTTGGGATAGGATGGGAGGAGAAAGATACATTAAAAATATGGTTAATATAGGAACAAAAGCCATCAATAAAACTTTATTTAAAAAGAAACTAAGTCCTGGATACAAATCCTAACTCTGACCCTTAGTAGCTGTGGGGACTACTCTGGACAAGTTACTTAACTTTTTGAGGCTGAATTCAATAATCTATAATATGAGGATAATACTTGTCCTGCCAGTCTCATTGGGTTATTATGAGGAAAGCACTCAGCAAAACTTCAAGCATTATAGCACTGGCATTCAGTGCTGGTGTACTACATTTATGGTGAGACTGACTCAACTTGGTGAAATTCTACCAGTTCAGTGTTTGACAACAAAGAGGGCATGGCAAACCATTCCATGCTAAGATCCAGTGTTGAGTACTATTGCTACACTTCTGGACAATGGATTTTAGGAAGGGCATTGACAAGTGAAGGCCATTGTTCAGCCTTGAGAAGAGAAGACTTAGGAGGACTCATAACTATTTTCAATCATTGGAAAAGCCCTTAGGGAGAAGAGGTATGTAACTTGTCCCACTTGACCCTGTCAGAGAACAAAAGAGAGAGAGAGAGTAATGAAGGTGGCAGAGGGACACAATTCATCTGAAAATGTGGACAAGTTTCATAACAGTAGAGATATTCCAAAAGGGGACATTTTCTTTGGGAGGTCGTGAGTTTCTTATCACTGGGAGTCTTTAGGTTGATAAAAAATGACCACTTGTATATGCTTTAGAGATATTTCTATTCAGGTATGAGTTGGAGCTGACACTTGGCATAATAGAAAGAGAACTGGATATAGGACCAAAGGACCTGGGTTCAAACTTCAGCTTTCTCTCACTACCCTTTGGGATTCTGGGCAAATCGTTACCCTTGTGAAACTCTTCAGGTTGCTCATCTGTAAAATGAGTGGACTGGTATAAATGGCCTCTAAGGTCCATCTAAGCTCTACATCTGTGATCTTGTGATCCTCCTTTGAGGTCTCTTTCAATGCTGAGATTGAGTGTGGGAAAAGGCCGAGAAACTTATCCTGTCTTGGGCTGTGGGTAGGTGATCTGGGCTTTTCCCTGGTCCCCGGAGTTTGGTATTGTGTGTGGCTTTGGCTGCTATGTATACCTCAGGGGGATTTCATGGCATGTAAGCACTTCCTTGAGGTTGGGATTCTGGGCAATAGCTCAAGGGCTTGTATTGCTAGAATGGAATTTGAGTGGCTGGGGGAAGGGGAGAGAGCAAATATTTATTAAGCACCTACTGTTTGCCAGGCATGGCACTAAGTACTTTACAAATATTATCACATTTAATCAAAATAACCCTGGGAAGTAGGTGCTACTGTTAGCCCTATTTTTACAGATGAGGAAACTGAGGCTAAGTGGCTTGTCCAGGGTGTCAAACAGCTAGTAAGTGTTTGAAGTTGGATTTGAATTCAGGTCTTCTTGACTCTACGCTCAGTACTGTATCTATTGTGCCACCAGCACATATACCATCATGTATCCTATAGATTGAGCCAGAGAGTCACTTATGGGACCTCCACAACTGAGCTCAACCCCTTGTAGTTAGAAAGTATTGTCCAGTGGTTGGAATATTCATAAGAGTGAGGACAGACAAAAGAAGAGGCCAGTACAAGGGCCGCCCATCAGCTAAAGCTTTGGGAAAGGTCTCCCTTAACCTTTGCTCAATGACAGTAATAATTACTTGAATTTTGGTAGCACTTTGAAGGTTTACAAAGCTCTTTTTCTTACAATGCTATTGTGAGGAGTGCAAGTGTGACTAAGAGACACTGCTTAGAGTAGTACATAAAATGGTGCACCTGGAGTCAGTGATGTGGGTTTGAATGCTGCCTCTGACATTTACCAACTCTTTGACCTTGGACAAATCACTTAACGAAACTCTCTGGGCCTCAGTCTCCTTGTCCCTAAAATTAATGGATTGGACTTAATGACATCTAAGGTCCTTATTAGCCCTGAATCTGTAGAGAATCAATTAAAAACAAGTTGAAAAAATTGAACAACTTTAGCAAAGTTAAGGATATAAAATAAATCCACATGAATCATCAACATGTCTATATATTCCCAACAAAGTCCAGCAGCAAGAGATAGAAAGAGAAATTCCATTTAAAATAATCGTAGAGAACATAAAATACTTGGGAGTCTATTTGCCAAGACAAACCCAGGAACCATATGAACATGGTTACAAACAATTTTTCTCACAAAGTCAGATCTGGACAACTAGAAAAATATTAATTGCTCATGGGTAGGCTGAGCCAATATAATTAAATGACAATTCTCCCTAAATTAGTTTAATTATTCAGTGATATGAGTATTACCAAAATTACCAAAAATTATGTTATAGAGCTAGAAAAAAATATCAAAATTCACGTGGAAGAACTAAAGATCAAGAATATCAAGGGAATCTGAAAAAAAAGTGAAGATAGGCCTCTAAGCCATACCAGATCTCCAATTATATTATAAACCATTAATCATCAAAACAATCTGGTACTGGCTAAGAAATAGAGTGGCAGATCAGTGGGACTGATTAGGTACACAATATGCAGTGGTAGTGACCATATTTTAACCTAGTGTTTGATAAACCCAAAGATCCAAGCTTTTGAGACAAGAACTCACTATTTAACAAAAACTACTGGGAAAACTGGAAAATAGTTTGACAGAAGCTAGGGTATAGACCAAAATATTTCACACCATATACCAAAAATAAGGCTAAAATGGGTACATGATTTAGACATAAAGGGTGATACCATAAGCAAATTAGGGGAACATGGAATAGTTTACCTGTCAGACCTATGGATAAGGGAATAATTTATGACCAAACGAGAGATAAAGAGCATTATGAGATGTAAAATGGATAATTTTGACTATATTGAACTAAAAAAAAACTTTTGCACATACAAAACCAATGCAATGAGAAGGAAAACAGAAAGCTGGGGAAATTTTTTATAGCAAGTATCTCCAATAAAGGCCTAAACCTCTCAGATATGTAGAGAGAACCAAGTTGAATTTATAAGAATATAATCATTCGTCAATTGATAAATAGTCAAAGGATATGAACAGGCAGTTTTCAGATAAAGAAATCAAAGCTATCTATAGTCATATGAAAAAATGTTCTATAACCCTGGGCAAGTCAGCCCTGATTACTGCCCCCCGCCAAAAAAAAACCCCAAACAAAAAAGAAAAAAAATGCTCTGAATCACTATTGATTAGGGAAATACAAATTAAAACAACTCTGAGGTACCACTTCATATCTATCAGTTTAGCTAATATGACAGAAAAGGAAAATGATATGTTGGAAGAGATGTGGGCAAATTGGGACACTAATGACTGTTGGCAGAATTATGAACTGAGCTGACCATTCTGGAAGGAAATTTGGAACTATGCCCCAAAAGCCCTAAATTTGTGCCTACCTTTTGACACAGCAATATCACTACCACTAGGTCTATATCCCAAAGAGATAAAAAAGGGAAAGGGACCAATTTGTATAAAAATATTTATAGTAGCTCTTCTTGTAGTGGAAAAGAATTGGAAATTGAGGGCATGCCCATCAATTGGGGAATGACTGAACAAATGGTAGCATATGACTATGATTGAATACTATTGTGCTGTAAGAAATGACAAGCAGAATGCTTTCAGAAAAATCTGGAAAAACTTACATGGGCTAATGCAAAGTGAAGAGGAGCAGAACCAGGAGAACATTGTACACAGTAATAGCAAAATTATATGGTGATCACTTGTGAAGGACTTAGCTATTCTCAGCAATACAATGATCCAAGACTCCAAAGGACTCATAATGAAAAATGCTATCCACCTCCAGAGAAAGAACTGATGGTGCAGATTGAAGTATACCATTATTTGCTTTCTTTTGTGTGTGTTTTTTGTGTATGTTTCTTTCACAATATGACTAATATGAAAATGTTTGCATGATTGAACATGTATAACCTATATCAAATTACTTGCCATCTTGGGAAGAGAGGGAGGGGAGGGAGGGAGAGACTCTGGAACTCAAAATTTAAAAAAAAGAGAAATGTTAAAAATTGTTTTTACGTGTAATTGGAAAAAATAAAATATTCAAAATTTTAAAAAGGGAAATTTTTTAAAACGGGCTTTGCAAATCTTTAAGGTGCCGTATAAATGCTAGCTATTGTTATAATTTTAAACTATTTTTATATATGTATATATTTATAGATGATGTGCATATATTTATATATATTATGTACATATATTTATATATGTATGTAGGTATGTATGTGTGAGACTGGTTTTATTTTTAATACATGTATCTCCAGCACAAAGGAAATCTAGACAGTTAGGTAGAGCAATAGATGAAGCTCTGGGCTGGAGTCAGGAAGACCCAATGTGAATCCTTCCTCAGAAACATACTAGCTGTGTGACCCTGGCCAAGTCACTTAACTTCTCCCAACCTCAGTTTCCTCAACTGTTAAGTGGGAATAATAATAACATAGCACCTATCTCTCAGGGTTATTGTGAGGGTCAAATGATAGTATTTGTAAAGTCCTTACAAAATGTTGGCATGTAGTAAGTGCTTGATAAAAATGCTTGTTTCCTTCCTCTCTGCCTTTCCCTTCCCTCCCTCCCTTCCCTCCTTTTTCCCTTTTGTTCCTCCCTACCTCCCCATTTAGTACAGTGCCAGGCACCCTTCAGTCACTTAATACTTCTTTATTATCAGAATATCATACCATGAGGAATTATGAATATGGGGAAATGAGTAAAACTTCAGAAGATTTTTATGAGTTGTTAGAAAGCGAAATCAAAAGAACCAAGAGATATATACAATAACCACCACTATGTAAAGGAAAACAACATTAAAGGCATTAAAAATCAGTTCAAGGTAACGGCCAATCAGCTGTAGAGAATTCTTCGTAGAACACAGGACCCTCCCGACCCTCCCCTCTGTATCCAGCCAAAAGGTCAGAAAATCATAACCTTGAGCTGGAAGGGGCCTCAGAAGCCATGCAGTTCAACCTCTTCAATTTACACCTGAGGAAACCAGGGTGCAAAAGTTAAGTAACTTAAGTTACTTAACTTACTCAAGGACACACTGGTAGTATCTTTATGGGGGAGTACAGAATGAAATGAACATAAATTGTTAGACCCGGGAAACTCTTTGTTCTGCTCAGCTAGGTATCTGTTACAAGAAAACGTTTATGGAAGGGACAGTGGCACCCTGGCACATGCTAGGTGTTTAATAAATCAGCACCCACCTACCTCCCAGAGTTGTTGTGAGGATTTCAGGATGTAATATTTGTAAAGTGCTTTGAAAACCTCTAAATGCTAGCTATTACTGTTACTACTAATAAATGCTTGCTGAATGGGAAAGAAAAGCATCAATAAAACATTGATATAGAATAAAATTGATTCAAAAAATTGCTGCTTGGTTGTCTTCTCAGAGAGTTGCCAACCATCGTACTTTATATTAAAGGTATCAAATATACGGCCCACAACACACCCAAGTGCAGTCCAAACCAGATTAAAATGCAATTGGGAAATATTTAAGTAAATAAAAATGCAAAAATACAGAGGTAATATTAACATGTGGTTTTCTAAGTCAGTATGTGGCCCACAGGGATCCTTATGTATGATTTAGTAACCCTGATTTCTATTTGAGTGTGACACCATTGCATTATACCAGGAGAGGGAACCTGCAGACTCATGGCCACATGTGGCCTTCTAGGTGCAGTCTTTTGACTGAGTCCACCTTTTACAGAACAAATACTTTTATTAAGGGGATTTGTTCTGTGAAGTTAGGATTCAGTCAAAGGGCCACACTTGAGGACATACAGGGCCACATGTGACCTTGAGGCCACAGGTTCCCCACCCCTGCATTATATGATCACAATCTCTTATTGTATCTCTTGTCATTCCACCTCTCCCTCTGCCTTGCAAATCCTAGCCCTGCTTCTTCATTCTCACTGAGACTGCAATCTGTTCTTCTATCCCTCAATTCTTGCCCAGGCCATCACTGGCTTTCCCTCTTCTCCCTTCCCTGTCTTGACCAGTTAGTGAACCCAGTTCAACTCTACATGATCCTTTTCTCAAGTCCTTTGCCTACTTATCTGTCTTTCTTATCTACCTATCTTGTCTTTCCAAGCAAGTTACCAGTGATCTCTTAATTCCCCAATTCTCCTTGACTTCTTTGTAGTCTTTGACACTGTTAATTACCCTCATCTCCTTGCTACTCTCTTCTAGGCTTTTGTGATACTACCACTCTTTTCTCCTGGTTCTCCTCCCACTTGTCTGGCTTCTCATCAGTCACTGATGGATTTTTATCCAAGATACACTTGATAACCATAAATATCCTCAAGGCTCTGTCCTAAGCCATATTATTCCTCTTTGTATAATGCTCCTTGGTTATTTCACCAGCTCTGATGGATTTATCATCTCTATGATCATTCTTAGAGGTATTTATCCAGACCTAACTTCTCTCTTGATGTCCCATTGGATATCTTGAACTGGATGTCCCATAGACATTTTAAACTCAACATATCCAAAACTGGAAGCAGAAGGGGTGGGGACAGAGCCAGGGTGGCAGAGAAAAAGCAAGGACTCACCTGAAATTTTCCAAATTTCCCTCCAAACGACTTTAAATAATGCCTCAAAACAATTTGTGGATTGGCAGAATTCACAAAAAGATGGAGTGAATAAATTTTCTAGCCCAAGAAAACTTAGAAGGTCAGCAGAAAAGGTGTATCACACCAGAGTGAGAGTGGGCCACAGGATGCTCCATGGCAGGCTACATTCCAGAAAACCAGCAGCAGGTCTTGGGAGTTACTGAATCAACAACAGCAGCAGCTACTTCTGGAACTCTTAGCTCACAGATGGTAAAGGGGTCAGAAAACTAATCAGAGGAGATTATAGGAGTCCCTTTGCTGGTACTAGGTGTAGGATTATGTTCCATTGACTATGCTTGGATCTGGGTTGCAGACCTATGTCATAGTCTCAGGGGGAGGAGGAACACTAGTACACCAGAGCTTGTTGTCTCAGGGGAATGGAGACCCTGGTCATAGTTTCAAATAGAAAAAGAGTGCTCACAGATCAGAGCACAGGCCAGGAGAGTAGTAAACCTACTTTTCCTTAGATCGTACCACCTTGGAAAAACTGAAAGCTTACAGACTCCCAGAACTAGTTGCACAAAAACCTTAAATCTTGGGCCATTGCCCACTTTACACTTGGAACAAAGCCTAGCTTTAATATAAAGTTAAAAGTCAATAAATAGGCTGGAAAAAGGAGCAAACAACAACAAAAAGATTGTGACCATAGAAAGTTACTATGGTAACTTTCTATCAAAGATCAAAACATAAGATCAAAACATAAACTCAGAAGAAGACAACAAAGTCAAAACTGCTACATTCAAAGCCTCAAAGAAAAATATGAATTGGTCTCAGTCCCCAAAAGAATTCCTGAAAATGCTCCAAAGGGTTTTGAAGCTCAAATAAAAGAGGTAGAGAAAAACATTGGGGAAAGAAATGATGGTGATGCAAGAAAATCATGAAAAAAGAGTCAGCAGCTTGGTAAAGGAAGCACAAAAATTATTTTTTAAAAAATAACACCTTAAAACACAGGCCAAATGGTGAAAAGGCACAAAAATCCAATGAAGGAAAGAACATTTTAAAAAGAGGAATTGGCCAAATGGATAAGGAGATACAAAAGCTCACTGAAGAAATTCCTTAAAAATTAGAATTGGGCAATTGGAAGCTAATGGCCCAATGAGACATCAAGAAGCAATAAAACAAAATCAAAAGAATGAAAGAAATAGAAGAAAATGTGGAAAAACATTGGAAAAACAAAAAATTAGATCAAGGGGAGATAATTTAAGAATTATTGGACTTCTTGAAGTCCATGATAGAAAACAGGCCTAGATGTCATCTTTCAAGATATTATCCAGGAAAGCTGCTCTGATAGTATTCTAGAACCGGACTAAAATAGAAACTGAAAGAATCCATGGATATCCTCCTGAAAGAGATTCCCAAAATGAAAACTCCCAGGAATATCATAGCCAAATTCCAGAGCTCCTAGGTCAAGGAGAAAATACTGCAAGCAGCCAGAAAGAAACAATTCAAATATCATGGACCACAGGAAGGATAACACAAGATTTAGCAGTTTCTCCATTAAAGGATCAGAGGGCTTGGGAAATGATATTCTGTGGTACAAAGGAGCTAGGATTGTAACCAAGAATTACCTACCCAACAAAACTGAGTATAATCCTGTTCCAGCAATCTGGCTAGCAGCTTCTGTGGGGGTGTAAGATCCAACACAACCCCAACAACAAGCATGCTGCAAAAAACACAGGTTCTCTTGATCTGCTTTAATAAGGAAAGCAAGGGTAAAGGGGTTGGAAAACTTACTTTAATTCAGCACACAAATATCATTCACTTAGTTCAGAGGAAAAAGCCAGCACACTGAACTTCAGAGCAAAATACAAACAAATTACAAACATCAACAGACAGACCTTGTCTGATTCAAATCCCAGTACATAGTTACCAGAGTTTAACAAAGTCCCAGCATCCCTAAACAAATTACAAACACACAGACCCAATACAATTCATAGTTACCAACATCTAGGTTCAGCCCGGGAGCTCAGAACAAGGGCTGGCCCAGAGTCATGCACGCCACCACTGCTGTGAGTAAGTCACACATGCGACTCACCCAGGTGACCTAGAATCCTAGCGACTTAAACCCACGTGGTCTAAAAGCCTCTGCTGTCCCAGATATGTAAACTAGGCCCTCCCTGGAGTTAGCCCCACCTTGGGCCCCACCTTAGTTGCCAATCCACACCCACATAGGTTTTACACCTAATAGGGGTTTGGGCCTGGGGTTTAGCACTTAGTAAGACTCAATGAAATACACTGAATTACTCAAAGGAAACAAAAGCCAAACTCTTCAAGGGCACTTGTTGAACTAAGTGCTAAGGGGCCCATTTTGCTTACCAACACAAATCCTTCAAGGAAAAAATGGATATGCAATGAAATAGAGGACTTTCGAAGCATTCCTGATGAGAAGAGAAGGGCTAAATAGAAAATTTGACTTTCAAATATAAGACTCAAGAGAAGCATAAAGGAGTAAACATGGAAGAGAAATCACAAGGGATACAATAAGGTTAAAATGTTTACATTCCCACATGGGAAAATGATACTTGTAACTGCTAAGAACTTGCTCATCATTAGGTCAGTTAGAAGGAGCATACATAGACAGAGGGCATGGGTGTGAGTTGAATGTGATGGGCTGATTATCTAAAAAAATAAAATTAAGGGGAGAGAAAGAGGACCGCACTGGGAGAAGGGGAAAAGGAGAGGTAGAATGGGGTAAATTACCTCATATAAAAGAGGTGAAAAAGAGCTTTTACAGTGGAGGGGAAGATGAGAAAACCTTTGAACTTTTCTCATATGGGAATTGACTCAAAAAGGGAATAACATACCAGATCAGTTGAATATAGAAACTACCTACAAGAGAGTAGAGGAAGGGGATAAGAGAAGAGGCAGGGCTGATAGAAGGAAGGTTGGATTAGGGGAGGTGCTGGTCAGAAGCAAAATACTTTTGAAGATGGTCAGGATGAAAGGAGAGTAGGATAAGTGGTGGGGGGGATGGGATGGAGGGAAATACAGTTAGTAATCATAACTGTGAAAAACTTTTATAAACAAGTTTCTCTGATAAAGGCCTTGTTTCTCAAATATATCGAGAACTGAGTCAAATTTATAAAAATAAGAGCCATTCCCCAATTGATAAACAGTTAAAGGATATGAGCAGGTAGTTTCCAGGCAAAGTAATCAAAGCTATCTATAGTCATTTGAAAAATATTCTCCAAATCACTATTGACTAAAGGGATGTGGGACGATTGAGACACTAATGCACTGTTAGTGAAGTGGTATACTGATTCAGCCATTCCATAGAACAATTTGGAACTATTCCCAAAGGGTTATAAAGCCATACATACTCTTTGACCCAGCAATGCCACTACTAGGTATTTATCCAAAAGAGATGAAAACCAAAAAAGGTAAAGGGCCTATATGTGCCAAAACATTTATAGCAGCTCTTTGTGTGGTGGAAAGGAATTGGAAATTAAGGGGATGCCCATCAGTTGGGGGATGGCTGAACAAATTGTGATGTATAATTGTGTTGGAATACTGTTGCTCTACAAGAAATGATGAGCAGGATGCTTTCAGAAAATGATGGTAACACTTACATGAACTGATGCAAAGTGAAATGAGCAGAACCAGGAGAACATTGTACATAGTAACATCAATATTGTATGATGATCAACTGTGAACGGCATAGCTATTTTCAGTAATACAATGATCCAAGACAATTGCTAAGGCTTATGTTGAAAAATGCTATCCATCTCCAGAGAAAAGAATCTATGGAGTCTAAATGCAGATTGAAGCATATTTTTAAAAACTTACTTCATTTTTCCTGTTTTTTGTCTGTATTTTATTTCACAAAATGACTAATATGGAAATATGTTTTGCATGACTGCACATATATAACCTACATAAAATTGCTTGCCTTCTCAGTGAGGGGGGAGAGGAGGGAGGGAGAGAATTTGGAATCCAGAATTTCAAAAAATGAGTGTTAAAATGGTTTTCACATGTAATTGGGGAAAAATAAAATAATAAATAATTTAAAAAAATATGCAAAACTGAACTAATTTACTACCTCCCCACCACCCCAGTTCTCCCCTATTTTCCCCAATTTTCCTATTACTATTGAGGGCAATACCATTTTGATCATTCAGGGTTGCAACCTATGTACCATCCTTGACTTTTCACACTCACCACATACCACATGTATGAAGTCCTGTTGATTTTACCTTCATAATGTCTTTCATATATACCTCCCTTTCTCTTTTCTGACAGCACCACCACCCTGATGTCTCATGCCTGGACTACTGTAACTGCTGCTAGTTGGTATCCATGCTTCAAGTCTCTTCCCATTCTAGTCCATACTCTACTTGTCAAATTGTTCTTCCTAATGTATAGGTCTGACCATATCACCATTCTCACTCCACTTTCCTTATTCAATAAACTCCAGTGGCTGTCCATTACCTCTCCAGGATTGAATAAATATACAAGCCTATTTGGCATTCAAAGCCCTCTCCTAACTTGCTTCCTTCCTATGTTCCTAAGAAGAGTGGAAACCCTTCTTCCAGCTTCCTCTCTCCCACATACTCTGTGAACCAGCGCCACTGGCCTTACTCCATCTCTCAACTTCACTGGCTGTTTTCACTGGCTGTCCCCCATGCCTGGAATTCTCTCCTTCCTCATCAAATCTCCTGCCTTCTTGGCTTTCTTCAAGTCTCAGATAAAATCGCACTTTCTACAAGAAATCTTTCATGATTCCCTCTTAGTTCTAGTGCCTTTCTACTTTTGATTATCTCCAATTTATCTTGTATATATCTTCTTTGTATGTGATTGTTTTCTGGTTATCTTTCTATTAGACTGTGAACTCGAGGGGTGGGGTGGGGTGGGGGAGAAGGGGCAAGGGGTGAATCCAGCACTTAGGCATAATGCCTGGCACATTTTAGCCTGATAGATGCTCATTATAGGAGACTGACAATGACTTTTCTTCTTTTGTTGATTCTTACAGGATTTATCAGACCTCCTGAACTGAATTAGCATTACTTCTTGGAAAACCAACAGCTTCTTCCTCCTCTGAGGGTTTGACTATTCCTTTAAGCAAAATGTTCTTATTTGTTACCTACATCTAAACATTCAGGAACTCTTTTCCCATTTTTCCTCTGTAGTATTCTTCTCTTCTCCACCCTGCTAACAGTTAAAGATTCCCTTCTGGTTTTTCCCCCAGATCTTTTCTTCCTTTTTTCACCCTGAAGCCCTATTGTTTCATTTCCCCCTCAGTGAACATTTCATTTTCCCTGACAGTGGAGAGGTGTTCTAGGAGCCCCTTGATTTTCTTCTAGGAGGGAGACCAAACCCATGTTTTGAGCACAAATACAAGTATAGCTTCAGAATCTACCCAGTTACATTATCAGCTTAACACAGACACACATTTCCACATCCCTAGATTTCCTTGTTTGTTTATCTTCCTAAAAGATGACTATTTCCACTGCCCTCTTATCTATTCTGTTCCCTCTGAATAAAGTACACAACATGCTATCAGAGCCACAATTTTAAATCTATAGGGATAATGTACTGGCCTTGGGATTCCATTAGTATAAAGAACTCCCAGGTGAAGATACATTTTTTTAACTTATTCAGGTTAGTACTTTCTCTACAACTTTATAGTTTTGAAAACTGTCTGGAATGTTGGGTGGTTAAAATGATTTGCCCAATTTAAAGTCATATCTGTTGAAGGTGGGATTTGAAAACAAGTCTTGAGTCCAAAGCATCCAGGGGCTCTCCAGCCACTATGGTATGCCACAGCTTCCTCTACTAGGAACCCAGTGCAGTCCTAAATCCTACGATCCTATGAACTTGTCACTTCAGACGTTGATTCACACTGATAACTAGTAAGTTTCTGTAGGAACATTCTTTTCATAGAGTAGTTTGGGTGCTCTAAGGTCATGTAGAATCAATCAGAAGGTTGTTGTTGGAGAAAGTTCTAGAAATCAGAAGAAGCTGGGGCACTACAGACATTGATAGGTACCCTCCCTTCACAATCGTGCAGGGTCTACCATGTCTTTGGGGTCCTCAGTAGTATGGAGTGAGGGAGGGACTGATGTCAGTTGGAGGAGGAGCATATCAATCGGACTAGGATTTACCTGTTGTTCTCAGACATGGCTGGGGGAGGGGGGAACTCTGTCCACACAGCAGGAGTCAAGAGAGAATGGCAGTTTCTTTGGGATGCTTTCTTGCCAATGCCCAAGAGGATATATCAGAGGGTGTCGAGAACCCCAACATATGGGGTCAACCAGTTAAGCCTGTCTTATTTAATAACATCTATTCACTCAAAAGTTATGAAGACAGATTTACTTGGCTGCAAAGCCCTTCCCCTTCCCCTTGAGCCTGACTGCTATGACATTACTGATGAGGTCACAATGACCTTTCAGGCTGAGGGGAAACTTGGTTTCATTGAGCCACATAGAGTCCCCCTATTATGTTTTGGGCTGTGTGAGGAACCACACCATTATCTGCAAGGGTCATTACCCTCCACCCTTTTTTCTATTATTGCTATTAAGTAAGAGTACAGGTAGGCTTGAACACCAGGTTTTGCTCAGCCTATCACCTACATGGCCTTGGGAAAATCATCCTTACTCTCTGAACCTTACTTGACAAATGAGGAAAATACAGATGATTCAGATAGCTCAATAGCCTATGAAGAAGTAGGTAGGAGCACCTGCAGAATATGATTTGAAACTCCTTGTGACCCAAAACCTTAAACTCCCCATCCCCTGCCATCCAGACCCCAGCTTATTCCATCTGTCTTTTTCTCCATGTCTTGAAGTTTCCTCTCTCCTTTAGATTAGGAAAAAGAGGTGGGAGATTCTTATCCAAAAGTCTTTCTTAAAACACAAATAGGAGTACTCTTGATGGGGGTGGGGGAGATAATAAGCTAGGTGAATTTTTCATAGGCCATATATATATATGTATAAATACACACACATACATATATATTATATTCATGTACATATGTGTATGTGTATCTGTATCTATCTATCTATTCATTCATCCATCTAACCATCTATACATCCATCTATCTATCTGTCTGTCTGTCTATATCCTGTATGCAGCCTTGAGACACAACAATGAGAAATGACCTGGCTTAGGAGATACAGCATGGATAAATAAATGTCCAATAGAAGTGAGAGTGATGGTAGCAAAAAAGAGATCCAGACAAAGTGCTAGGAGACATTTGAGAATGGAGCAATCACTTTCAGCTGGGCATCTGAGAAGGCTTTATGTCTATTGAACATCCACAACATATTTCATATCTCACTTCCTAATCCTGTTGACTGCCTTGGTGTCTTTCTCCCCTCTTTGAATACTCAGATACTCACGCTCTTCTCTCTTCTGTGGGTTTTCATGACACTGCTCTCAGATGTCAGTCCTTATCCTCTCCCTTACTGGGAGGGGAGGCACGACCCCCACCCCCAGTACAGCGGCTCAGGTAGCTTTCCCTGGGGCCTTCTCTCCATACTTTCTTGGTCATCCTATGTTAACAGCAAAGAGGCTGATTGGACATTCAGCAGGTGCATTTTTTGTAGGTATCTCGAACTCAGCATGCTCCAGCCAAGTGGTGTCGTATCAGAATAATGAACTTGAATAGGACCTGAGTTCTACAGAAACAATGTCACGCCACCTCTCAACCTCAGTTTCCCCAACTGTGAAAGTGGGATTATAATAACACCTACCTCCCTTGCAGGGTTGTTTTGGGGAAATCAAGCGAGAATATATAAAGTGTTTTATTAAAGTGCTAAATATAAATGCTAGCTATTGTCTAAAACAGTGCTCATTATTTTTTTCCTTCAAACCTGTTGTTGTTCATTCGTTCCAGATGTTTCCAATTCTTTGTGATCCCGCTTGGGATTTTCTTGGCAAAGACACCGGAGTGGTTTACCATTTCCTTCTCCAGTTAATTTTACAGATGAGGAAACTGAGACAAACAGGGTTATGTGACTTGCCCAGGGTCACGCAGCTGATAAGTGTCTGAAGCTGGCTTTAAACTCAGGAAGATGAGTCTTCTTGACTCCAGGCCCAACACTATCCACTGTGCTACCTTGCTGCCTGAAACCTCCAAACCATCCCTTTTCCTAACTTCCTGTTTCTATTAATTGAATCAGAAATGGTGCCCTCAGATTCTTCTTCATTCTCCTCTCTCATAACTCCCCTCATCTTGCCACATTTTGCCAATTGTACCTTCACTATACCTCTCACCTCTGTCCCATGTCCATACCCCAAAACAAGATCATCATTGTTGTTCAGTTGTTTTCAATTGTGTATGATTCTTAGTGACTCCTTTTGGGGTCTTCTTGGCAAAAATACTGGAGTGGTTTGCCAGCTCATTTTACAGATGAGAAAACTAGGCAAATAGTTAAATGACTTGCCAAAGGTCACACAGCTAGTAAGTGTCTGACGCTGGATTTGAGCTCAGGTCTTCCTGACTTCAGGCCTAGCACTCTATCCATGACACCACATAGCTATCCTCATGTTCGGCTCTCCGCTGGACCTTTTTCGATAGTTTTCCAATTGGTCTTCCAATCTCCTTTCTTTCCTCTCTTTAATGTCTCTTCTCCATACAGATGCCAAGTTTTTATCTGTAAAATTAGCAGAGACTAGAAGCTTACTCTAGAAACTTCTGCTGCTCCCAATTTTTTTTTTCTGTAGGATCGTAATCCTTTTGTCTGGCATTTAAAGCCATTCACAACCCAGCCCCAATCTGTCCTTCCAAACTGATTGATTGTACCTTATTTCCCTGTATACACTCTGTGTCTCAGCTAAACTTGAAACCGTTCTCTATACATGATATTCAGTCTTCGTACAGGGGCTCAAACGCTATCCCTTTATCTGTGTAGCATTACCCAGCTTCCTTGAAAGCATGGCTTGGATGCCACCATCCTCCAATGGAGGGTTTCCTAGTCCCCTTAGAGGAAAGGTTCTTAAACTTTTTGGTGTTTTGAACCCCTCTGCACTTAGGGAGTCTGGTGAAACTCATAAACCCCTTCTCAGAGCAATGTGTGTTGCCTATATTCATAATGGAAGGAAATGCAAAATTTCATTTAGAGGTTAGTGAAAGGAAAGATGTATTTTTTCCCATCCAAGTTCCTAGATCCTCTGAAATCTATCCATAGTCCCCAGTTTAAGGACTCCCTAAGTTATTAATGCTCTCCTGTTATTAAATTTTTGAATTACTTGTATTCACTTATCTGGATATATGTGCTTGTTTCCTCCCAGTAGAACATAAGCTCTTTGAAGGCCTCAGGGACTATCTTTTTTGTTTTTGTGTAAGAGTAACAATGCCTGGATGGCAGCTGGATGGCACAGTGGATAGAATGATGGGCCTGAAGTCAGGAACACCTGAGTTTAAATTTGGCCTCAGACACTTACTTGTTGTGTGACCCTGGGCAAGTCACTTAACTCTATTTGCCTCAGTTTCCTCTTCTGTAAAATGAGCTGGAGAAAGAAATGGCAAATCACTCCAATATCTTTACCAAGATAGACTCCCCCAAAGGAGGTCTATGAAGGGTTGGACATGACTGAACAACAACAGTGCCTAGGGATGGGTAAGGGAGCAAGGGCGTCTGAGCCATGAAGAACAAAGAATGCTGGTGATTCAAAGGTACATATGAAGATACTAATGAAGAAATTGAATCTCAGAGAAGGAGGAAGCATCTGATTCTAAAGGTAGTATAGAAGTTGAGCTGTAATTTGAACCCTAAGCCTTTGACTTCAAATTCAATGATCTTTTTTGCTGAATCATACTCAGCTCCAGCCATGGAAAATGCCCCTGCCTTCCCATTTCAATGAATACTGCTGGCCCTCCACACTCACTAGGCAAACTGGACCACTACTTTCACTGAAAACACAAGGCACAACATCCTATGTGATAATGATCCCTTTGTTCGGGCTGGTCCTTGAACTCCTCAGACCCGACTCAAATATCGCCTCCTGCAAGAATTTATCCTTGAGAGCCTATGTCAGATATGACCTGGAGTGACAGGTGGATACCATAAAGGTGTTGTGGTGTCCAATGTCACAAACATCTAGCTCCTGGCTAAAAATTGAACACAATCCTGGAAAGTATGCAAAGTTCAGAGCTCTGTCCATTTCCCTTCATTGCTACTGACCAAACTCACTGGGAGCTCTTCATGCGGGCAGAGGGCTTACCTTATCTAAAACCACATCTTGCTCCAGTATACACGGTAGATTCATAGATCATAGATTTAGAACTGATAGGAAACTCACAGGAAAAACAAATGCCTGAAAGAATGGTCTCAACCCCAATTTTGTATGTGAGGAAACTGAGGCGCAGAGGTTGAATTACTTGCCTGGGGTCATAGAGCATAGTCTACGAGGTAGGATTTAAACTTGGGTCGTTTTGAGCACTTAATCTGTTTATGACATCTAGCTGCTACATTAACGATTTGCTGGTTGAATTGCATGAACTCCCCTAGGTGAAGCCAGGCCTGTGTCTCCTTCTTTCTCATGCTCTCCTTCTTCAACATAACTAACACAGGGCTAGGTGCTCAGAGGGTGCTCAATAAAAACCAAGTTAGAATGATTCATAAATCCAATGGAGGTCAAAAAACTTCTCTTTGGAAGAGGAAATCTCAGGTCCAGCCAGCAGAGGGCAGCAGAAACACGGGGATAACATTAGTTGTGCGCAGAGCATCACAAAATCTGCTCTACAGCTGACTCAACTATCTGGTACCACAGTGACAGGCTGCGTTATTCAACATGGCTACATCAGAATGTCTGAAGTGTTGGATGCAGATGGTGGACTTTAATTTTTGTCTAATCCAACCCACTTGTTTTACATTGTTTTAAGGCAAAGAAAAAAGTTTCATTGGCAGAAGTCATCAGAGTACAATGGCAAAGGGCACTGGATTTAGGGTGATGGGGTCTGGATTCAAAACCTGCCAGTTACTACTAGTGTGACCTCAGTTTCCCCATCTATAGATATGGGAAGTATCATGCAGCGGGTAGAGTGCTTGATTTGATGTCAGAGAACTGTGTAGATCTTGCCCCTATTAGTTACTAGTTGTGTGAATCTGTGTACAGCCACTGAGCCTGAGTTCCATTACTTTTAAAATGAGGTAGTTGAATTAGATGGTCCCTAAATTGGCTTCTGAGGTCCCTCCCAAGTCTATATGATTTTTTTTAATCCCTTTCATTTTTTCCCCCCAGGGTGATTTGACCAGTGTGTGACTGCTTTGGGGAGCCTTAAAAAAGAAAATTAACCAGATGATACCAAAGGTGATAATGACCTTGTTTGGGGTATATTTTCTACCCCCAGCAAGGCTATAAAATTCAGGGGCAAGAATGAATGGGAAGGGAAGAAGAGAAGTGGGGCCAAGAATACATCACCCAGGTTATGCAGGGGCCTCTTTTCCTGGTTGCTCATCCAGATCTTCTGTGAGGACATCTAGGCAGTCCCACACAGTATGGTCACACTGAAATGGGGAAGCTGAGTCCAGGGGTTTTATAGGAGAGGGCTGGAGACTCTCACTCAGGACTATCTGATTGGTCTCCTCTTTCTGAGGTCATAGGCAGGCTTACACCAATAAATGAACTTGGGTGGAAGATAGAAGTTTCTAGCAAGAAAGATTCCAAGCATGGGGGAAGGGGATTGATCCAGAGAAGGGGTAGTGGGTATCAGGCAAGAAGAGGTATTTATCCAGAGCAGAGGTAGCTTGTAGCATTAATGGACTAGGTCCCTAAGAGATTTTTCAGGTTATTTCCAAAAATTTATTTTATTTTTTTAAAAGAATCTTTATGATTACTTCTCTCATGGCATCGATGGATTCTGACACACCAATGTAATTCCTGCACTTTTTAGGCCTTGAGATGAGTTTGCTACAATTCCTCATCAATATTTTAAAGGTCTTATTGCAGACATTGATTCTAAAGTCAGACACTTGGCCCATCTGATTTCCATTTCTTTCTTAGCAAGGGTCAATTCTGAAGGGGCTGCTGTTGGTGGTGGGTCCTCCAATATGAAGAATGGTTGGAGGTCCTTGGGATGGCTAGGCTGAAGAAGAAAACACTAACAGATTACAGGAGTTAGAGCTGGAAAAGTGACCTTAGAAGTCTGCCACCTCAACCCATTTATTTTACTGATGAGGAAACTGAGGCCAGAGAGAAGTCCCTTGCCCAAGGTCACATAGGTAGTAAATGAAAAGCCTGGGATAGAACCCAGGCCCTCTGATTCCACACCTTTTGAACCAAACTATCCTGCTTCCCATTCAAACAAATGTTTGTTGAATTAATGAATGAATAATGAACCTGCAGCCTTTTGGGAACTTGGGATGGAAGTGATAGGAAAACCAAATGCCTGAATGCTGTTTGGGAATAGGATAGAGGCAGCCAGGGAAATCAGGGAAGTGAGAGCACATCATTCAAGCAGCTCCGAAGGCAGGGGCAGGCTGGGATATGGGAATACCAGCAGCATGAGAGAACATTAGGCTATTAAAACTGGAAGGGACCAAAGAGATCATTACGTCCGAATTTGCCATTTTTACAAAGTGAGAGCGGAAATGATTTGCCCAAAATCACACAGCTAGTTTGTGAGTCAGGCCTTTTGATTCCTAGTAGAGTTGAAGGCCCCTTTTAGCTCTGTCAATCTTTGGTTCTATAAGAATGGTATAGGCATCTCAGAGCAAGAAGGGTCCCTTAAGGTCAGAGGATCATAGATCTAGAGTTGGAAGTTAACTTCAAGGTCATCTATTCCAATCCCTTAATTCTATAGATAAGGAAAGGCCAGGAATTCTAAGTGACTCATTCATAGTATCATTGGTAGTAAGGGCCAGAGTTGGGATTGTAACTCAGATCCCATTACTTAGAGTTTAGCACCCTTCCCAAGCCTTATACTGTCTTGTGTCATTCAGCCCAACTTATAAGGAGGCAGTAATCTTCTCTAGAACATTACTGACAATCAGGCATATATAGCCTTCACCTGAGCACCTCCAGCTGGGGAATTCGCCTCTTCTTTACAAGGCATCCCATTGCACTGTTGAATAGTTCTTCAAGTCTGTTTGATCTAAAGCTGTATGATGGTGGTCAAGTCTCATGGCATATCAATCTCAGATTACTCATTGGTAAAATGGGAGTAAAAGTGACCTTTCTGCCTGTGGATAAATCTTCTAGGGCACCATATGACATTTGGGAATATCCTCCCTCCCCTCTTTACTTATTGAATTCTTACTCATTCTTTAAAACCCAACTCAAATGCTGCTCCTTCCAGGAAGCTTTCCCTGACCTCCTCCTGCTGGTAATTATCTCCAGGACCTTGCATAATACTCAGTTTACCCCACTTACAATATAATATTGTATACTATAGTAATGGTGTATTGCAGTGTACAAGTCATAGACCCCATGAGACTGTAAGAGGGCAAGGATTGTGTCTTATCTAAACTTTGGCTCTCAGCACCTTGAACAGTATTCTGTACACAATTGGTGCTTAATAAATGAGTGGATGTGGAGTCAGGAAGAACCTGAGTTCAAATCCTTAGACACTTACCAGATGTGCAAGTTACTAACTCATTTCTCTTATCTGTAAAATGAGGGATTTGGATTCAACGGCCTGCCTCTAAGGTCCCTTTCAGCTCTATATCTATGATCCTATGAACAAAAATGTAAGCTCTTATCTGCAACAGCTATTACTGCTGTTGAATCTCTTCGACAATAATGATTTCTTTTTTCTTTCTTTTTTGGGTACTTTGGGAATGGCTTCAGAGTTTCAGAAACAAGGAAGGAAGGAGAGAAGCAAGCATTTTAAAGCACCTAATATGTGCCAAGCACTGTGCTGAACACTTTACAAATATTATCTTATTTGATCCTCACATTAGCCCTGAGAGGTAGGTACTTTTATTATCTCCATTGAAGAAACTGAGGCTAAGTTACTTGACCAGAGGCACACAGCTAGGTAGGGAACTGAGGCTGGATTCGAAGTCATCTTCCTCGCTGCAGGCCCAGAGCTCTCACCACTATGCTGCAAGATACAAATGCAAGATAAGTAGGGTGATACAGAAAGGATCAGTATAGAAGGAAAAAGAGAGGAGGGGAGACTTCAAAGCACTGTCTAATAATCATCTGTCCTTGGCTGAGAAAAGAATTCCTAGTGAAATACTTCTTACCCCCTAGAGATGAAGACTGAACTCCAGGCCTGAGTTGATCCAGGGGTGATAGAAGACTGAGTTATACTTACGAATTCTACCAGCGTACATTATTTCACTACCGATGGGCTCCTGTTTGGAGCCATAATGAGAAAAAGTCAATTACACCACACAACGCCCTTGAGGTCACCTTGTAATTGCCAATCATGGCATTCCTATGAAAGAACCAGGAATGACTAGGCTGCTGGGAAACAAAACTGATGATTCTCCCCCTGCTCCTCCTCCCCCTCCCAATGCAAAGATCTTAGTTGATGTCTCGCATCACTGTTTGGCTTCCTCAATATTTAATAAAATGTTGAACTCAGAGGGCTGCATTCCAGATGTACAGAACTGCAGATGAATATTCTCTGAATGACATGGCTATTTACTCCCTGAAGTCTAGCCAGGCTGGGGAGAAATCAGTTTGAAGCTGTCTCAGTCCAGAGATGGGAGGGAGGCAAGGTCTGGGACAAAAGGATCAGACAGGGATTAGCAGCAGGATCAAAAGGCGTGAATATAGGCGGATGGAGACTGGAGGCTGGATGGACCAGGTAGTTTCTATGCTCAAGAAACAAAGAAACTCCAATAACTCTCTCACCACAGGCAGAAATGTAGGGCCTCCTTGGACAAATCCCAGAGTGAAAGAGTTTTGAGAAATGAATTACTTATTCTACCTATCGGTCTTTCGCTCTGCTTCAGGAAGAGATATAGGAACTGGGACTGAATCTTTGATTTCATTGACATTGGGAACTGATGGACAAAGAATTTTCCTCTACCAAGCCTTAGTTCAAATCTGACCTCAGACTCTTACTAGCTGTGTGACCCTGGGCAAGTCACTTAACCCTAATTGCCTCCAAATAAGTCTTAGGAATTTAGTGGCTTGCCTACGGTCATATGGTCAGCATGTGGGGAGATGAACTTAGATCTTCTTAGCTCCAAGGCTCACTCCCTACCCACTATACCATATTTCCTCCAGAGACTGATAAAATCAAGATAAAGTCAGTTCTGCCTCCTCCAGAACCTGGCAGGATAGCCTCTGTCTAGGTGAGATTTCAGATTTTGGAATTGATGGCAGGTAGAAGTCAGAGGGAAGATGATTTCAGTTTGATAGAAGACAGAACTTTTCTTCCACACCTTGTCTCTCTCTTTGAAATTGCTTCAAGACCCAGCTTGAGTGCCACTTGAGCGCAGGAGCCCTCCCTGATCACTTTCAGTTAGAGGGAATCTTACCCTCTCTCTCCTTTACCCCTATCACATTTACTCTTTAATCATATTATTGTTCATGTCTTATTCCTTCTTAAACCTTTAGCCAGAAGTAGTCATGTTTCCCCTTTTCAGGGCTCCTATGCTAGGCCCTGGGGATACAAAGAAGAAAAAAACAGAATAATACCTGCCCTCAAGGAGTTTACTTTCCACTCAGAGTGGGGACTAATGGAACACAACATGTGAATTGTTAAGTCAGTACAAGATGATTCAAGGTGTTTATAAGAGGTTGAATAACCACTTTAAGGTAAGGGTTGGAATAGGTGGTTACTACAGTTCCTTTCATTTATTAAATATTATAATCGTGATTTTGTGACTACCATCCTTTATGGGCTGGAGGGCTCACCACCCACCACCTCTACCCCTCCCAACCCAACACCAGCCACTTTAAAGAAACAGCGACAGGAGGAGCACTTGTATCCAACAAGCCTTAGTCAGAACCTAACCCAGGTCCAGCTACCCACCAGTACCCTCTGCCCATCATCCTCCATCAGCCTATCTCTGGAGGAACCCAAGATAGCTGCCTCTGGGACACCCTTCAGAGAAAGTGAGCTTCTGTAATCTTCCATCTCTAATCCTTTTACCAGTTGAGTCAAGTCAAGTCAAGAAGCATATATTAAGTGTTTACTACATTCCAGGTGCTATCTGAAAGGCTGTGTGGGTACGTGTATATATACGTATATGCATGTATATGTATATGTATATATATATATATATATATATATGTATGTATACATACACATGTATATGTAATAAAAATAGTTCCTACCTTCAAGGAGCTCATAGTCTGTTGGTGAGGAGTGGGGGTGGGAGCAACATGTAATTACCTATGTACATACAACATATATACAGGAGAAATTGGAAGTAATCTCAAAGGGAAGGCACTAGCATGAAGTGGGGCCTGGGAAGGCCTCTTGCAGAAGGCAGGATTTGAGTTGTGTTTTGAAGAAAGCCAGGAGGTGGAGGTAAGGCATTCCAGGCATGGTGGGGACAGCCAGTGCAAAGGCAAGGAATTGGGAGATGAAGGAATAGCAAGAAGGCCAGTGTCACTGGACTGTAGAGTGTATGTATGGGAGTAAATACTGGAAAAATTAGAAAGGGCTGTGTTGTGAAGGGCTTTAAAAGCCCAATAGAATATTTCAAAACAATTAGATGCTGGAGGTAATAGGGAGCCAGTGGAGTTTATTGAATGATGGGTGTGTATATGTGTGGCATGGTCAGATCTTAGCTTTAGGAGGAATATTTTATCAACTGAATAGAGAATGGACTGGAATGGAGAGAATTGAGGCAGGTAGAACAACCAGAAAGCTATTTTAGTAGTCTAGGCATGCAGTGCTGAGGGCCTGTACTAGTTTGGTGGCTAGGATAGAGAAGGGGAGGTGTATGAGTGATGTTGCTAAGGTAGAAATGACAGGCCTTGGCAAACAATTAGATATGGGCAGTGAGAGTGAGGAGTCCAAGATGATTCATGGGTTGCCAGCTAAGATGACTGGGAGGAGGGTGGTACCTTGGACAGCAACAGGGCACTACTCCTCCCACTCCTCTTCCTATAGCTTCTTGTTCCCTCGCTAATTTGTTTCTTGTTTCACTCTAATTTGATACTCCCCCTAACCATGGCACTTAGTACTACCGGTATTGTTATCCTTAACTACTGCTGATGATAATAGAGTCACATATTTACAGCTAAAAGGGACCTCAGAGGCCATCTATACTTATCTATTACTGGCCATTTAGGAGAAAATTGTCCTAGCCCCTTCTCCTGTTTTCATATCCTCATCTCCCTCAACCTTACCCCACCCAAGTCTTACTCCAGTCCTTCCCACTCCTTATGGAATTCTTATTCCATAATTAACAATTCTCTGTTTATAATGAACAAACTCCTCCTCATCCCGGATTTTTTTTCTCCCACATTTTCCATTTGCTACTCCCTTAGTAAGACCTGGCTCCTCTCTGAGTCCACTGCCTCCCCAGCTTTCCTCTCCAACACAAAGTGTACCTGTTTTTCCAAGCCCTTTAAGCATGCTGATCTTGCAAGAGGAGTTAGAATATTCCTTGCTCCCATCATCATTTCAAGACTCTACCTTTACCTTTTTTACTCAACAACCTTTACTTTTATGAAATACACTAAAAAATTTCCCACCTATTCTGAATAATAGTAGCTGAGATAAACCAGTTCCCAAGTCATTCTCTCCTCTTCCTCAAGTAGTTGAGTACCTGGCTAAAAATCTTCCTCTACCCCTCAATTCCTGCCCTTCAGCTTAGAGGCTTTAATATCTACTTAGATAAGAGTTCTTTATCTGGAGATAGATTTCAGGAGATTCATGACCTTCACTAACTTTTGATTTCCCTTGTAATTTAATGTAGTTTTTGCATTTAAAATATTCTGAGAAAGGGGGTGGGGCAGAGCCAAGATGGTGGCTGGAAAGCAGGGACTAGCATGAGCTCCCCACCTAATCCCTTCAAAAACCTATAAAAAATGGCTCTGAACCAATTCTAGAACTGCAGAACCCAGAAAATAGCAGAGGGAAGCAGGGCTCCAGCCCAGGACAGGCTGGATGATCTCTGGGTGAGGTCTATCCCACACAGAGCTGGGAGTGGAGCAGAGCGGAGCAGAGCCCAGCATGGGTGGCATGGACCAACCAGACCAGGAGCTGGGCAGAGCGGGCCCTAGCACCCTGAATCAGTGAGCTGCAGCAGTTACGAGACTTCTCAACCCACAAGCACCAAAGACAACAGAGAAGGTTAGTGGGAAAAGATGCAGGAGTGGAAGGAGTTCCCTGTTCAGCCACTGCCCCAGGGGCAGCGGAGGTGGGGAAGCTACAGAAGTACAGCTGCAGTTGCTTCTGGGCCCAAGCCCACCTGGTGGGAGGAATTAAGTGGCGGATCAGAGCAGGGGTGCACAGCCTGCTGAAGATCTAAGTCCAGTCCGGGTTGGGGTTTCTTGGGGAAGAAGGAGTGCTGGTGTGGCAGAGCTGGCACATCGCCCCAGGCTTGGAACATAGTTCTCTTAACTCTACAAGCAGTCATACCCTGCTGAAAAACTCAAGGGTCAAATGAGTTGACTGGGAATGTGGCCAGGCAGCGAAAACACACACAGATTCAGTCTCAGACTCTGGAATCTTTCTTTGGCAACAAAGAAGACCAAAACACACAGCCAGAAGAAGTCAACAAAGTCAAAGAGCCTACATCAAAAGCCTCCAAGAAAAACATGAACTGGTCTCAGGCCATGGAAGAGCTCAAAAAGGATTTGGAAAAGCAAGTTAGAGAAGTAGAGGAAAAATTGGGAAGAGAAATGAGAAGGATGTGAGAAAACCATGAAAAACAAGTCAATGACTTGCTAAAGGACACCCAAAAAATACTGAAAAATATACTGAAGAAAACAACACCTTTAAAAATAGACTAACTCAAATGGCAAAAGAGCTCCAAAAAGTGAATGAGGAGAAGAATGCCTTGAAAGGCAGAATTAGCCAAATGGGAAAGGAGGTCCAAAAGACCACTGAAGAAAACACTACCTTAAAAATTGGACTGGAGCAAGTGGAAGCTAGTGACTTTATGAGAAATCAAGATATTATAAAACGGAACCAAAGGAATGAAAAAATGGAAGACAATGTGAAATATCTCATTGGAAAAACCACTGACCTGGAAAACAGATCCAGGAGAGATAATTTAAAAATTATTGGGACTACTTGAAAGCCATGATCAAAAAAAGAGCCTAGATATCATCTTTCAAGAAATTATCAAGGAGAACTGCCCTCATATTCTAGAGCCACAGGGCAAAATAAAAATTGAAAGAATCCACAGATCACCTCCTCAAATAGATCCCCAAAAGAAATCTCCTAGGAATATTGTGGCCAAATTCCAGAGCTCCCAGATTAAGGAGAAAATATTGCAAGCAGCCAAAAAGAAACAATTTGAGTATTGTGGAAACACAATCAGAATTACCTCAGATCTAGCAGCTTCTACATTAAGAGATTGAAGGGCTTGGAATATGATATTCTGGAGGTCAATGGAGCTAGGATTAAAACCACGAATCACCTACCCAGCAAAACTGAGTATCATGCTCCGAGGCAAAATATGGATTTTTAATAAAATAGAGGACTTTCAAGCTTTCTCAGTGAAAAGACAAGAGCTGAATAGAAAATTTGACTTTCAAACACAAGAATAAAGAGAAACATGAAAAGGTAATCAAGAAAAAGAAATTGCAAGGGACTTACTAAAGTTGAACTGTTTTGTTTGCATTCCGACATGGAAAGATGACGTGTATGATTCATGAGACCTCAGTATTAGGGCAGATGAAGGGAATATGCATATATATATATATATATATATATATATATGTTTATGTATATATATGTATATGTGAGTATGTATGTATGTATATATGTATGTGTATATATATGTATGTATATATATATATATATATATATATATATATATAGAGAGAGAGAGAGAGAGAGAGAGAGAGAGAGAGAGAGAGAGAGAGAGCAGGTACAGGGTGAGTTGAAGATGAAGGGAAGATATCTAAAAGAAATAAAATCAAATTAAGGGATGAGAGAGGAATATGTTGAGAGAGGGAGATAGGGAGAGATAGAATGGGGTAAATTATCTGGCATAAAAGTGGCAAAAAAAGCAGTTCTGTAGGAAGAGAAGAGAAGGCAGGTGAGGGGGAATGAGTGAATCTTGTTCTCATCAAATTTGACCTGAGGAGGGAATACCTTACATCCTCATTTGGGTATCTTACCCTACAGCAAAAAAGGAGGAAGAAGATAAAAAAGGGGGGATGATAGAAGGGAGGGCAGATGGGGGTGGAGGTAATAAAAAACAAACACTTTCGAAAGGGGACAGGGCCAAGGGAGAAAATTCAATAAAGGGGGATAGGTTAGGAAGGAGCAAAATATAGTTAGTCTTTTACAACATGAGTATTGTGGAAGGGTTATACATAATGATACGCATGTGGTCTATGTTGAATTGCTTGACTTTTTAGGGAGGGTGGGTGGGAAGGGAAGAGGGTAGAGAATTTAGAACTCAAAGTTTTAAAAACAGATGTTCAAAAACACAAAAAAGCTTTTGTATGCAACTAGAAAATAAGATACACAGGCAATGGGGCATAGAAATTTATCTTGCCCTACAAGAAAGGAAGGGAAAAAGGGCTGAGAGGAGAGTGGGGTGATAGAAGGGAGGGCTGACTGGGGAACAGGGCAACCAGAATATACGCCATCTTAGAGTGGTGGAGGAGGGTAGAAATGGGGAGAAAATTTGTAATTCAAACTCTTGTGAAACTCAATGCTGAAAACTGAATAAAAAAATAAAAAAAATAAAAAAAATATTCTGAGAAGGATCCCATGCACATTACTAGACTGGTATAAAGGGGTTCATGGCACAAAAATATTAAGAACCTCTGGCTTAGCTACTTCCTCAAACTCCCTAGCCTCTTCATTCTTCAGCCTCTTTAAATCCTATAACCTTCCTTTATTCCACCTCGGCCATGAGTAGGGATAGTTGCACCCTAGATTTCACCACTATCTATCCATAAATGTTCCACTTCCCTAATAAGAAACTCTGCCATTCTCCAATCTGACCATAGCCTCCTGCCATTCTACCTCTCTTAAACTTGTTTTTCTGCCTCATTTAGACCTCCAATCCCTCTAACTCCCAGGACTTTCTCAGACCATTATACCTGCTTTGATTTCACTTTCCTCCATTTTGTTTTTGATCTTAGAGTTAGCCATTTCAATTCTACATTCTCCTTTGCTTTATGTCAGTCTTAGCCTTGGATTAACCACCATATACTTCCACTTCTACCCAACGGCTGCTGAACCAAGCGGGAGGAAGTTTTACAACTCTGCTAACTGGGTACGTTACAAACTCATATTATCCAAACTCAAATGGGCTCTCACTGTAGCAAGACAGCTCTTTTATTCCTCCCTACCTCACTCCCTGCAGAAGCTATTCCAAACCCTCTCTCCCCTTCTCAAATTTCACCTTTCCACTTCTTCCTCCCTGCCACCCTCAATTGAGGGCCTTGTCTCATTACTCAGAAAACTGAAACTATTTGATGTGAGCTCTCTCTCCTCCTGTCTTGCTCTCAAAAGTTTTTGACATTATCTCCCACTCTTTCCTCCCTTCTCCAAATCTCTGACAAAAAGACAGTTTATTACCCTTACTGAGGCCATTCCCTCTATAAGTGCATGCGATCATCTCTACTCTTGTCTTCTCCAGCACATTGCATACACAATCATCCTCCCTCTCTCTTAAATTTTTTTAATCTTAAAATATGCAGCATTTTATTACTTTCAAACACATGTAGCAGTTAGAACTAGAGTTACAAAGTATAGCAAATTAGGTCCTTAGGGTAATTGATTTAACAAATAGATAAGAATGATTTGTATCCAGAATATTAATTCTTTGGTAAATAAATTGGTGCTTTTAATATATTTGAAAGTGCCTGAAAACTTATCTTAAATAATTAGGACATTCCCTCTAGGAACTTGTTTATGCTCTTAATTATATATTTTTTAAAAAATTATTTATTTTTAATTTTAAATAAATATTGAGTTCCAAATTCTCTCCCTCTCTTCAGCCCTTCCCCCCCTCGCACCATTGAGAAGACGAATGATATGATATCAATTTCACTTGTGAAATCATGCGAAACACATTTTCATACTAGCCATGTTTAAAAAAAAGGCAAGAAAAATACAGTAGAACCTCGGTTTATGAGTAACCTGGTTCATGTATTCCTTGCTGGATGAGGAAAAATTTTTCACAAAATTTGTCTTGCAGGATGAACAAAAATTAGCAGTACAAACATCATGTTTGGACTTGAAGGGCTCACAAAGGGATGACACTCAACTAGGGTAGTGATTTTTTATTTTTGCTTTCATATGTCAAACAAAGGAATTTCAGGCTGGTATATTGCCTAAGGGCCTCATCTGAGGAGGAGGTTGAGAGGTCTGAGGAATCCCTCATGTCAAGTGAGATTAAGGAGGTTTATCAGATGTGGGAAAAAGTGCAAAATTTTGTTAAAAAGCATCACCCAAAGAAGGCTATAGCAATGAGATCATGAATATTTTTGATGATAATGTAATGTCACATTTCCATGACATTCTGAAAAAAAGTCAGAAACAAGTGTCGTTAGATTCTTAGTCTGAAGTGAATGTAAAGAAGAAAAAATCAGTGAGTCAAAACATGAAAGTGATTCTAAAAAATGAAAAATAGGTGCAAGTAACATAAGAACACTCCTGACATTGAAATCCCTCATGTTCTCAAGGAAGGAGATTCTCCTTCCAAGCAATAACTCTTCCTCCTTCTCCTCTTTCTTGTCTCCCTCACACCAGCCATGGCTCTTCTCAAAGGTAAAGTGCAGGTTGAATTGTTTTGTTTTTGGTTTATATTGTGTGCTAATCATTGCTATTATATTTCAGGTGCATTAGGGACAAAAAAACTTAAAACTATAAATATTTATTTTTATATGAATAGTTTTGGGGATGTGATACCGATCATCTGATTTTACATTATTTCCTATGGGAAAATTCGCTTTGCGATAGGTACAAATCAAATGATGAACAGAATCTAAAAAGGAATTAAATTCATAAACTGAGGTATTACTGTAAAACGTAAAAAAAAGCATTCTTCAATTTGTAGTCAAAATTCATTGTTCTCTCTGTGAAGGTGCATAGTAATTTTCATCATGAATACTTTGGAATTGTCTTGTATCATTGTATTGATTCGAGTAGCTAAATATTTCATAGTCAATCATTATTAAAATACTGCTGTTACTGTGTATGGTGATTTCCTGGTTCTGCTTACTTCAATCTGTGTCAGTTTACATTAGGACTTTCCAGGTTTTTCTGAAACCATCCCCCTCATCATTTCTTAGAGCACAACAATATTCCATCAGAGTCATATACCACAATTTGTTCATTATTCCTCAGTTGATAGACATCCCCTCAATTTCCAATTCTTTGCCACCACTAAAAGATCTGCCATAAATGATTTTTTGTACATATAGGTCTCCCCTCCCCTCCTCTCCCCTCCCCTCCCCTTCCCTCCTTTCCTCTCCTCTTCTCTCCTCTCCTCTCCTCTCCTCTCCTCTCCTCTCCTCTCCTCTCCTCTCCTCTCCTCTCCTCTCCTTTCCTCTCCTTTCCTTTCCTTTCCTTTTGTTTTCTTTGTCTTTTAGATACAGACCTATTAATGATATAGCTGGGTCAAAAGGTATGCATAGTTTTAGAACCCATTGGGCATAGTTCCAGACTCTTCTCCAGAGGGGCTGGACTAGTTCACTACTCCAACAATAGTGCATTGGTGTACTTATTTTTCCACATCCCTTCCAGCAATTGCCATTTTCCTTTGCTGTAATGTCAGTCAATTTGATAAATCTGAGGGAGTATCTCAGAGTTGTTTTAATTTCATCTCTCTAATTGATAGTGATTTAGAGCATTTTTCCATATATCTATAGATAGCTTTGATTTCTTCTTCTGAAAACTTCCTGTTCATATCCTTTGACCATTTATCATTTGGGGAATGGCTCTTATTTTTATGAATTTTACTCAGTTCTCTATGTATTTGAGAAATGAAGCCTTTATTGGAGAGACTTCCAGAAAAAAATTTTAATATTTCTTCATTGACTAAGATACCAATTAGCAAAATGTAGTTTCCCTGATTATCTCTTTTAATTAGGCCTCTTGCTGCTTTTGCTTTGTCTGTGGTCATGATTGCTACCCCTGCCTTTTTTTAAACTTCAGCTGAAATGTAATAGATTCTGTTCTAGCCCCTTATTTTAACTCTCTGTGTTTATGTCTTTCTGTTTTAGGTGTGTCTCTTGTAAACAACATATTGTTGAATTCTGGTTTCCAATGCATTCTGCTATCTGCTTTTGTTTTATGGGTAAGTTCATCCCATTCCCATTCATAATTATGATTACTGTGTATTTCCCTCCATCCTATTTTCTTCCATTTATCTTTCTCTCTTTTTAGCCTGTCCCTCCTCAAAAGTTACTTTTGCTTCTGACCACTGCCTCCCTTAATCCACCCTCCCTTTTTTATCATTTCTCCTTTCTGTTATCCCCTTCTACTCCTATTTCTCTGTTGGGTAAAATAGATCTCTATACTGAATCTCTCTCTCTCTCTCTCTCTCTCTCTCTCTCTCTCTCTCTCACACACACACACACACACACACATTTTCCATCTTTCTACTAATTCTCATGAGAATGAGGTTGAAGCATTGCCTGCCACCCTCCCATTTTCCCCTGCATTGTAAAAGCTCTTCCTTGAGTGCCTTTTTTATGTGAGATAATTTTTCTCATCCTTCATCTCCCTTCCCCCCTCTTTTCTACATTTCTCTTTCTTACCCTTTTCTTTGAGAACGTAATTGAATCACACCCATACCTCTGTCTGTGTGGACTCTTTCTAACTATATATTCTATAGTGATAAAGTTCTTAGGAGTTACATGTATCATCTTCCCACTTAGTAATGTAAAAAATTTAACCTTATCAAGCTCTTATAATTTCTCCCTCGCATGTAACTTTTTATGCTACTCTTGAGTCTTGTGTTTGAATGTAAAACTTTCTGTTTAGCTCTAGTGTTTTTGTCAGGAATGTTTGAATATCCTCTATTTCATTAAATATCCATTTTCCCCCCTAAATGACTACATTCAGTTTTGCTGGGTAGGTTATTTTTGACTGTGATCCTAGCTCCTTTGCCTTCCAGAATATCATATCCCAAGTCCTCTGCTCCTTTAATTTGAGAATTGTTAAATTTTGTGTGATCCTGACTGTGGCTCCACTATATTTGAATTATTTCTTTCTGGCTTCTTGCAATATTCTTTCCTTGACATGGGAGCTCTGGAAGTTGGCTATAATATCCCTTGGAGTTTTTATTTTGAGATTTCTCTCAGGAGGTGATTGGTAGATCCTTTCAACTTTTACTTTACCCTCTGGTTTTAGGAATCAAGGCAGTTTTCCTTTATAACTACTTAAAATATGATGTCTTGGCTGTTTCTTTGATCATGCCTTTCAGGTAGTCCATAATTCTTAAATTATCTCTACTTAGGGCAGCTAGGTGGTGCACTGGATAGATCACTGGTCCTGGAGTCAGAAAGAACTGAGTTTAAATCCAGCCTCTGATATGTACTAGCTATGTGACCCTGGGCAAGTCAGTTAACCCCAATTGCCTTCCAAAAGCCAAACCAAAACAAAACAAAATGATGTCTCCTTGACCTATTTTCCAGGTCAGTTGGTTTTTTGAAGAAGTATTTCACACTTTCTTCTTCTTTTTTCTTCTTTTGACTTTGTTTCATTGTTATTCTCTATATTTCATGGAGTTGTTAGCTTCCAGTTACCCAGTTCTAATCTTTAAGGAATTATTTTCTTCAGTCAGCTTTGGTACCCTCTTTTTACCGTTTGGCCAATTCTGCTTTTAGGCAGTTCTTTTCTTCAGTGAGTTTTTGTGCCTCTTTTACCGTTTGGCCAATTCTGCTTTTAGGCAGTTCTTTTCTTCAGTGAGTTTTTGTGCCTCTTTTACCGTTTGACTAAGTCTGTTTTTTAAAGGTGTTGTTTCTTCAGTATTTTTGTGCCTCTTTTACTAAGCTGTTACTTCTCTTTTGATAATTTTCTTGCATCACTCTCATTTCCTTTCCCAAATTTTTCTCTACTACTCTTATCTTTTTTGTTAACTCTTCCTGGAATTCTTGCTGGGCTTATGTCCATCTTGCTTGTAGCTCTTTTCACCTTTTTTGTCTTCTTCTGAGTTTATGTCTTGGTCTTTCCTGCCACAGCAGTAGCTTTTAATGGTCATTTTTGTTGTGGTTACTGTTTGCTCATTTCTCCAGCCTATTTCTTGACTTTGAACCTTACGTTAAGGTTTGCCTCTGCTCTACTGAGGGTGGGGAGGCACTGTGCTAAGCTTCTGGCTATTTCATGCTACTGTTTTCAGAGCTAGTTCTGGGAATCTGCAAGTTTTTGGTGCTTCCAAGGTGGTATAATCTGGGGAGAGGTGTAGTCACTGCTCTCCTGATTTGTGCTCTGGTCTTTACCCAGGAAGGGTCTTGTTACCCTGCAGCTACAAGTGCTAATGCTCCTCTTGGCCCTGGAGCTGTGACCAGAGCCCCTGTTCCTTGCAACTCACCACAAACACTTCTTTCTGTCTGGAAAATGGGACCCAGAACTGCATATGGGCAATAGAGTTGCCAAACAGTACCTAGTTCTGAGCCCAGTGCTAGCTTGGGGTTCTCTGTAATCTCTTTCTGACCAGTTACTGGAACCATTTAACTTTCTGCAGTGAGAGCTCCTAAAGCTTCTGCTTCTATTGCTGCCACTCCTAAGGCCTGCTTTTGGTGCTATGGCCATGTGTGCTCCAGGATGTCATTTACCCCATGTCATTTACCTTTCCTGCTGATTTCCTAAGTTGTCTTAGGCTGAAAAAAATGTCTCACCCTGACCTTTTTTTTGGCTCTGCTGCTCCAGAATTGAATTTGAAGCATTGTTTTAATGTTACTTGGAGGGGGATGTTTTTATGGGGAATGCCAAAACCTAAACTCTTTTCCAGTGGTGTACCAGAGAGCTGATTGTTAAATTTTCAACTGATGCAGTTATACCTCAGAAATCAGCAAACACTGTAAGTTGGGATTTGATTTATTGTTTTGTTGGTTGTCTAGACTTAAGAATTCATTAGAGAAAGTGTTTATAATGCAGATTAAACTTAAAAGTGTGTGCTGGTTGTTAAATATTTGCAATATTAATTAAGGTGGGACCTTTTTGCTGTTTTAGAATGCTAAATTAATTAAGTGTCTTTGAGTCTTACTAGGTGCTAAACCCCAGGCCCATGCCCTTTTACTACTAGGTGCAAAGCCCCAGGATGGTTAGCAAACTAGTTTGCTAGTTTGAGAGAGGCGGGAAGCCCCCAGGGCCCTAAGTGGAGTTGCTGAGACCAGAGCTAATAGTAGACACGTAAGTTCTGGTCACTCAGATGACATTTGATGACATCTAAAGACTGTATACAAAGAGAGAACAGAGTTGTTTACTGGGGGCTCTGAGCCACAGGAGGAGTGGCTCCTGATTCAGGGCCAGCTGTTGTTAAGAGCTCCCTGGCTTGTCAACCCAGATGCTGATGGTTCCTTGATAACTATGAATTGTGATCTGTTTGTATTGTACATGTTTGTAACTTATTTGTATTTTCTCTGAAGTTCTGGTTGCTGGCTTTTCCTCTTGAGCTAAGTGAGTTTGTATATATATGTTGTATTGGAGTAAGGTTGTTAACCCCTTAACATTGTTTACCTTAGTAAAGCAGATCAAAAGAACCTATGCTGATAGCATTCTTGTTGTTGGGCTTGTGTTGGTCTTTTACCCCCACAACAGCTGCTAGCCGAATTGTTGCAACAACATTTAGCACACAACTGGTCTTTTCCTAATCTTCATCCTTCTTCATTTGTATTCTGCATTTGACATTGCACCAATTTGACATTGACCAATCTCTCCTGTATAATCTCTCCTTTCTGGAATTTTGAGAAACTGCTCTCTTCTGGCTTGCCCCCTACTTGTCTGCCTGCTCTTTCTCATGGTCCCTAACTATGGGTACTCCTCAAAGTTCTGTCCAAGGCTCTCTTCGTCCTCTATATGCTTGGTAAACTCATCAGTTCCTATGTATTTAACTATCATTTATGTCTAGATGACTACTTGATAAATTGGTTGGTGGGTTGCTGTTCTTTGTTCTGAAAGAGGACCAAAATGAGATCACTATGTTGGAGTCAAGGTAGCATGTATCCAAGTGTGGCTGATTAGACCAATATGAGCTTGGAAGGCTCTACCAGAGGTTGGGCAAAAATAGTGCAAATAAACATTTGGAGTGGAGATGTCTCTAAATTTGTGCATTTCACGTTTCTTTTGAGCTACTGCAATTCTGCTTTACTCACAGAGCACAGTGTTTTTTCTTTGATGCAGGCACATCATGCTAGGCAGTCCTTTGCCAGTGTCTTCCATGTCTCATAATTGATTCCAAAAATTTTCAAAGAGACCTTGAGAGTGTCCTTGTATCGCTTCTTCTGACCTCCATGTGAGTGCTTGCCTTGTGTGAGTTCTCTATTAAATAATCTTTCAGGCAAATGTACATTTGGCATTCAAACAATGTGGCCAGCCCATTGGAGCTACACTCCCTGCAGCAGAGTTTGAATGCTTAGCAGTTCAGCTCAAGAAAGGACCTCAGTGCTCATACCTTGTCTTGCCAGGTGATCTTCAGAATATTCCTAAGACCATTCAAATGGAGGCTATTCAGTTTCCTGGCATGGCAGTGGTATACTGTCTAGCTTTCACAGGCATACAACAATGAGGTCTGTACAACAGCTCTGTTGACTTTCAGTTTGGTAGTCAGTCTAATACTTTTTCTCTCCCACACGTTACTTTGGAACCTCCAAACAATGATCTAGCTCTAGCAATGCATGTATCAATCTCATCATCTGGACATCTCTGGAAAGTATACTGCTGAGGTAAGTGAAATTACTATGCACAGTATTCAAAATTTCTCCATTTGCTGTAACTGATGGTTCTACATATGGATGCTGTGGTGTTGGCTGATGGAGCACCTGTGTTTTCTTGGTGTTAACTGTTTGGCCAAAATGAGCACAAGCAGCAGAGAACCGATCCATACTTTGTTGCATCTCAGCCTCAGAGGCTGCATTGAGTGCACAATCATCTGTGAACAAAAAATCATGCACCATCTCTCTCTCCACTTTAGTTAAAAGACATCACCTAGATACACACACACACACACACACACACACACATGCAGACACACCAAGTCTTTCCTCTGAGCTTCGGTTCTGCATCATCAATTGCCTGTTGGACCTTTCAAGTTTGACATCCCAAAGACACCTTAAACTCAATACATGCAAAACTAAACTCATTTCCTTTCCCCTAAACCTTCTCCCAAACTTTCCTTTTTCTGTTTACAGTTACCACCATCTTTCCAGTTTCCCAAATTTGTAATCTCAGCATGATCCTGGACTCCTCATTTTCCTCACTCCACATATTAAATAGTTCCAAGTCTTGCCATTTCTACCTTCACAACATTTCTAGCATTCAACCCCTTCTCCACTTACACAGCTATCACCTTATTTCAGGTTCTCATCACTTCTAGTCTAGATTATTGTAAAAGCCTTTTAATTGGTCTCCCTGCCTCAAGCCTCTCATCACTGCTGTCCATCCTAGGCAACAGTGCCAAAGTAATTTTCCTTAAGTGCAGATGTGACCATATGACTCCCCTGTTCAAAAGAAACTCCAGTGGCTTCCTATTATCTCCAGGATAAAATATAAATTTCCCTGGTTAGTTTCTAAAATCCTATACAATCTGTCCCAAACCTCTTTTCAGGTTCAATGGACATTATTCCCTCTCTAGCACTCTTCAGTCTAGCCACATCATCCTTCTCCCTGTTCCTCACATGTGATATTCCATCTCTCTGCTGGTCCCACATGCCTGGAATGCATTCCTTCTTTACCTCTGCCCCATAGAATTTCTCATCCTTTAAGAAACAGTTCAAACACCATCTTGTGCATAAAACCTTTACTGATCCACCAACTGATTTTTCCTTCCCTCCCAAACTCCCTAGTATTTAACTATGGGGTGTTAAAGGAGGACCAGTACTGTTGGTGTGAGGGCTTGCTGAGTCCTTTTCAGGACTGCCCATCTACCTTTGGTTTCTATTTGGCACTCAACTCTCTATTGTGGCTCCAAGAAACTGTAGCATGCTCAGAGGCTGCACCCTGGTAAAACTGTCTGACTGATGGGCTAAACTAAGTTGAGGGTAACCAATGGGCCTCAAACCTGTTGGTGAGTTAGGGGGATGTCTACCCCAGGGATTTTAAGATTTCCCCTGGTGGAATGGGTAGATGAAAACAATTTTTTCCCCAATGGCCGTGAAGGTGGCTGAAATAAGTGCTGCCAAGCATGTGGAGCTTGGTCAGACATCAGAGACACCAAGGTCATCCACTACATCCTGTGTTCCTGCCAGTTATCCTGACTTCTGCCCATCAGCTGGACTTTAATGATTTTGGAAGAGAGTGAGGCCAACAACTTTGCCCAGCTCTGCCTCACCTAAATCCAGTTCACGTGCAAGTAATGAAGTCATTGGTTTTCTTTGAAAACAAAGGACAAACAATGGTATTTAACTTACTTTGTTAGTTTTGTATTTATTAAGTATATTTATACCATCTACATTTTTATATGCTATTAACATAATTCGCTTACAAAATTAGAATGTAATTGAGTAGGAATTGTTTTATTCTTTGTTCTTGTATCCCCAGCTTCTGGGGTACAGCATCTGGTATGTAGCTGTTTTGTTGCTCTTGTTTGGAACATACTAGGTACTTTGAGGGGGAGAGAGGTCATCGATCGCCGAGGGGATCAGGGAAGGCTTCATGGAGGAGTTGGTCCTTGAGCTGTGTCTTGAAAGGAGAAAAACATTCTAAGAGGTGGTTATGAAGAGACAATTTGTTCTTGTTATGGGGACAGTTTATATAAATTATGGTGGCAGGAGACTGTAAAGTTCAAGAACAGCTTGTAATCCTGTTTGCCTGGAACACTGTGTGCATGAAGGTTAATAATGTGAAGTTAAGTCTGAAAAGGTAGGTTTCAAACAGACTTGTAGTGCCCTCTGTGTCAGGCTGAGGAGTTATGTTTTATTCTAGAGGCAGAAGTGTGCCTGAGACTGCTTGAACTAGCTCTAGAGGGCTGATTGTTAAATTTCTGATGTGAGCATTTACACTTTGAAAACTGGCAACTGCTATAAGTCAAGATGATTTATTGCTTTGTCAATCATCTAGACTTAAGAAAGAGATGAAGAAAAGCTTGATAATACAGATTAAACTTAACAACATGTCAGGTATATTCTCCTCATCCAAAGAGATGCTTGTTAAATATTTATAGGAAACATATCTGCCTAGAGGCAATAGGGAGCAACTGGGAGGTTTTGAATATAGGAGTGAGAGGAGCACCTGTGCTTTAGAAAGATAATTTTGGCTTCTGTGTGGAGGAGAAGAGAGAGAAGACTGAAACCAGGAAGACCATTTAGGAAGCTGTTGCAATAGTTTAAGTGGTAAGATCAATGAATTAGGTTTGGCAGCTGCATAGATGGAAAGAAAGGCACAAATAAGAGAGACATTATGAAGTTAAAATAGACAATCCTTGTGGCACTGAATATATTGACTCTGAGCTGTCCTTCAATGAAAAGGACTTTTTCTACAGGTATTCGCAGGTCTAAACAGAGAGGCCATTCACTTTTTGGGGTGCCATGAAGAATGTGCACATGCTTCTAGTGGAATTTGAATCAGAATCTCTGAAGTCCTTCCAACCCCTGGATTATAATATTTTATTGTAGTCTTTGTAAACTCTAGGTGGTCCTTATCTCAACTCCCACTCTCATTGGCAAGTTGGATCCCTAGAACAAGGCCATATCTTTTCCTCAGAGTGCCAGGAATTCCCCTGAGAGGTTGGGGGTATCTTTATAATGCTATTGGCTTTAGTCCCCATTCTGGTGTGTTCTTCCCAATACTAATCACCAGTGATTAGAACTCCAATATCTTTTAGCTAATTAATATCAATTCACTTTTACAAAGGATTATTTACTGAGAAGATAAAGCAAGAACATGAATATAAATATCCCCTGCCCCATACCTGCCAGGGATAGTCCCAAGCTTTATGTCACCTCAGTCCCTAGGAAGTAGACTAAAACTTAAAATTCTTCCTACAAAGAATTCCCTCCACTAAGTCCACTTCAGAATACAGCATAGCTGATGGACATCTCTGTGTGGATCCATTGCTAGGTAGGGTCAGGGAGGTCATTTGGAGTCTCTCTCTCTCTCCTCCCCTCTCTCACTCTTTCTTCCTCCCTCTCTCCCTCTCTCTCTCCTTTTCTCTTCCTTTCTCCCTCTCCCTTCCTTTCTCTCTGTCTGTCTCTCTCTGTCTCTGTCTCTTTCTGTCTCTGTCTCTCTCTGTCTCTGTCTGTCTGTCTTTCTGTCTGTCTGTCTCTCTCCTCCTCCTCCTCCTTCTCCTCTCTCCAATTCTACCTAAAGGCTTACAGCAATTACAGCCTCCTCGCTTGAAAGCAATCAGGAAGGAAAGAGGCTGAGTTGTCTCTGTGTCAGAGGAGAGAAGTATATAACAGATTTCATGAAGGTAAAGACTGGCAAATGAGGTGGAGTGAGAGAGTAAGGAAATGAGGATGGCCCTGAGATTATAGGCCTGGTTCCCTGTAAGGATGGTGGTACCCTTGACAATAATATAGAAAGTCCAAAGAGGAGAGAAAATATAATGAGTTCTATTTTGGAAATGTTGGATTTGAAATACCTATGGGAAATCCAGTTAAAAATATCTGATAGAGAGTTGGAGATGTAGGACTAGAGCTAAGGAGAGAAACTAAGGCTAATATCTCTATCTATATATCTGACAGTCATTGGCATAGAGGAACTGATGAGAGATGACCAAATAAGAGGATAGAGATAAAAAAGAGAAGAGAGCCTTGGGAGAGACTGTCCCAGAGGAGAAAGTAGTCAATGGAGAGGATTCCAGGACAAGGACTGAAAAAATGTGATTAGATCTGGCAATCAGGAGACCATTGGGATATTTAAATCACAAGGTGGGAAGCCAGGTTGCAGTGGGTTCAGAAGAGAGTGAGGCAACAGGAAGTAGAGGTACCAAGTCTTTTTTTCCAGGAGTTGAGGAGAGAACAGGTCTAGGATGACAGAACGGATGGTAGGATAGAATAAGAGCTTCTTTAAGGAGGGGATGAATCATGTTTGCACGTGGGACACAATGTCAGTGTTTCAGAGGAACAAACTCGAAGTCAGAAGACTCAGGACTCTAAGCCCTGCTTTGTCACTGTGAGACCTCGGATGAGTCAATTAATAACAACAGCAACTCACATGTCTATAGTACTATAGTACTTTAAGTCTATAAGACCTAAGATTCAGACCTAAAAAAGACCTTGGGGGTTTTCTGCTCCAATCCCCTCTTTTTATAGGCAAAGAAACAGAGTCTCAGAGAAGTTAAGAGATTTAAATCAAGTGTCAGAGCTGAGATCTGAACCCAGGACCTGTATCTCTTGACCCAGTATTCTTTCTATAGACTCACACTGGCTGCCACATTTACAAGGTATTTTATTCGTAACAGTCCTGCGAGGTAGGTAGTCCAAGGATTATCATTTCCATTTCACAGATGGAGAAACTGAGGTTCTATACTTGAAAGTGGCTTACTTGCTCAAGGTCATGACATCTTGTGAGCAGCGTGATCAGAGCATGAATTCAGGTATCCTAATTTCAAATCCAGTGACCTTTCTGTGATATCATGGTGCCTCTTCTTCATTGGTAAAAACCCAGATAATCACCAAGAGGTAGTAAGCATGGTAGATTAGGAAGGTAAGAACCTGGAGTGAGGAGATCTCTAAGTTCCAATATTAGTTTTGACAGTTAATAGGTGTGTGACCTGGGGCAAGTCCCTGTTTAAACCTTAAAGCATGATGGGAAGCATGAGCTACTTAATGTATATATTTCATAGCTTCCCTGATAGAAGCTCAGTCAGAGCCTGCCTATTCTTCATCTTTTTACCCTTCCTGTTACCGGATCATTTTTTTGTGGAAGGTGCTTAATAAATCCATATTGATGGACTGGTTGCATGTTCTGCCGTATTATTTAACAAGCATTTATTAATCGTTTATTTGCCCGGATTGGTGATAGGTGCCCTGGAGGTGATGGAAGGTACAGATAAACTCCCTGCTCTCAGAATGTTCCTGGGCTGGCTGAGGGGATAAAATAATAATCATTATAAAAGCAGCAATAACGGTGATTGATAAAGGTAATAGTGATGATGATAGCTAGCCTATCTATATAGCATACATATTATCTCATTGGATCATCACAACAATACTGCTGTTATTATGCCCATCTTACAGATTAGGAAACTGAGGCAGACAGCGGTTAAATGACTTGACCAGGTTCACGTAGCTAGTCAGTGTCTGAGGCAGGATTTGAACTCAGATCTTCCTGACTCCAGGTCCCATGAAATACAACTCACACAAAGGGAATTTGAGAACAAAGGCACCAGAGTGGGAATTAGGAGCTAGAACCTGAGTCCAGGCTTTTGCACCAACTTGCACTGTGACCATGGAAATGGTCCTTTTTCTCTTTGGGCCTCAATTTTCTCATCAATAGAATGGGAGAGTAGGAGGAGTAATTATAAGGGCTCTTTCAGCTTGAACACTCTATGGTTCTATGATATGAATGCTAAGGAAATGTGTTTACAAGAGTAGGACTATGCAATTTAGCATGTGTACCTAAGGGCTGCTGGTAATTTCCGTAAAAGGAATGTTCACAAAAGAGTGGGATTTATCTGAGAAAGCTTTTTGGAGGAGATGCGTTGAAATGTAAAATTCCTTTCTACCTACTCTTTTCCCTGGCCCTCTCCATTTATTTTTTCAAGTCCTTATTTAGAGGAAGTAAGGTGTCTCAGTGGATAGAACCCTGAACCTGAAGTCAGGAAGACCTCGGTCAGCCTCAGTTACTTATAGTGTGTGACCTTGGGAAAGTCACATGTTCTTTCTGCCTCAGTTTATTCACCTGTAAAGTGGGGATAATAATAGCACCTACCTTCCAGGGTTCTTGTGAGGATGACACTTGCAAAGTGCTTTGTAAACCTTAAAATGCCATATAGAAATGCTAGCTATTATTACTAATATTACTATCTGTGATATGAGAAGATTTGCATCCATGATCTTTAAATTCTTTTCCAATTATGACAACCAAGTAGGATTCAGAGTTAGAAAGCCTGGATTCATATCCCAGATGTGCTGCTTCTATTAGAGTGGCCCTGTCCAAGTCACTTCCACATGTAAGATGGGGATAGGGTTAGATCAGAAGAGATCTTAAGTCTCTTCCTGCTATAAATTGTAAGCTCATGGCTTGGGCCCTAAATACATGTATTTTATACGTTGGGTCATTTTCCTGACCTTTACAAAATGTTTATCCTAGACTTCTTATGTTTGTGTACCTCTTACCTGAGTGTGTGTGTAACAGCCTGTTTGGATCAAAGGAGTCATGATCACAAGAATTTTCTTTTAAACAGCCTTGTGGTTTCACTGGTATAGGAAATCACCTGTGCAAATGCAGATTGGCAATTTTTTCCTTTTTTACATTTTTATTTATTTCATTAAGTATTTCTCAATTACATGTAAATATTTTCTAACTTTCATTTTTCAAAATTTTGAGTTTCAAATTCTCTCTCCTTCTTGCCTCTCTCCCCTTCAGAAGGTAAGAGAAATGATATTGATTATACATGTGAAGTTGATGCGGTGTTGGGACCTGGACCCCAAAAAGCCCTAAGACTATATCTCTGAAAGTAATCTACGCTCCCCACCCCTCAAAGAAAATTTTCCCTTGTTGTAGACCTGACTCTGTAATTCCTTTATCAGAGCAGACACAGGGATACTGACCCAAGGACTCTCTTTTTGGCACCAAATCCCTGAGGTCCACACCTCTGACAACTCCCTCAATGTCTGGTAAACTCTGTACACTTTCCCATCCATAGCTCCCAAAGATATCTGGACCCCTCAGTTGAGTGTATGAATTAATTCTAGAAGACTCTGCCTCGGCATTCTCGGGGTCCCAACACCCCAAACCAGCACCCCCAAACCTCTTCCAAGTCATTCAAAATATTTCCATATTAGCCATGTTGCAAAAGAAAACATAGACAAAAGCACCTTAGAAAAATAAAATATGCTTCAATCTGCATTCAGAATTTATTAATTCTCTGGAGAAGGAGAGTATTTTTCACCATGTGTCATTTGGAATTGTTGTGGATTATTGTCTTGATCAGAGTAGCTAAGTCTTTTACAGCTGATCATCATTACGATATTGCCTTTACTGTGTACAGTGTTCTCCTGGTTCTGCTCTCTTCACTTTGTGTGTGTTCATAAAAGTCATTCCAGGTTCTTCTGAAACCATCACCCTTGTCATTTCTTATAGTACAATAGTATTTCAGTACAAATCATATACCACATGTTATTCAGCCATTCCCTCACTGATGAGCATCCCCCCTCAATTGCCATTTTTTGAGACCACAAAGAGTTGCTATAAATATTGTTGTACAAATAAGTCCTTTCACCTTTTATCTTTTGGGATACAGACCTGATAGTGGTATTGCTGGATTCAAGGGTATGCACAATTTTATAATCCTTTGAGTGTAGCTCCAAGTTGTTCTCCAGAATGGTTGGATTGGTTCACAACTCTACCAACAATGCATCAGCGTCCTAATTTTTCCATATCCCCTCCAACATTTGTCATTTTCCTTTTCTGTCATGTTAGCCAATCTGATAGGTGTGAGGTGGTATCTCAGAGTTGTTTTAATTATATTTCTCTAATCAGTAATGATTTAGAGCATTTTTATGTGGTTATTGATAGCTTTGATTTCTTCTTTTAAAAACTACCTGTTCATCTCCTTTGATCATTTATAATTTGGGAAATGGCTCTTATTTTTGGAAATTTGGCTCAGTCCCTTATGTATTTGAGAAATGAGGCCTTTATCAGCAAACTTGCTATAAATCTCTCTTCCTCCAGTTTTCTCTTTTCCTTCTAATTCTGTCTGCATTGGTTTTGTTTGTGCAAAAGCCTTGTAATTTCATGTAATCCAAATTATCCATTTTAATTCCCATGATCTTCTCTGTCTCTTGTTTGGTTGTCAACTCTTCCCTTATTCCTATATCAGACAGGTACATTTTTCTATGCTCCCATAATTGCTTATATCACCCTTTAATCATTTATCCATTTTGAACTTATCTTGTGTGTGTGATATTGCAAACCTACAATTTTTCTGCAATTTATAATCTTATTGAGTGGGGCACTGGGAAGTGATTTGCTCTGGATCTCACAACCAATATATATCCTAGCTAGGACCTGAACTCAGTCCTTCCTGACTCGACTCCATGTCTGGCCCTCCAGCTCCTCTGCCAGGCCACTTCTCCAATACCAGGCATGTCAAATGAGGAGCATGGAAAAGCAAGGTGGGGTACTGGACATGGAAAAAAGAGAGAAACTGCAAAGGGTTTATGTGAAAGAGCATAAAGGAAAAGGTGAGTTGGGATGCCTGACTTCTAGGCTTAATTTTGACATGACTTGGGAGCCTAGGGGAAGCTGTGACCATTTCCCTATCTCTTGGCCTCAGTTTCCCTACCTGTGAAATGGAAACAATGAATCCAGCCCTGCCTCTTTTCCAGGGGTCTGAGGGGATGCCTGAAAGTGTTCAAAGTATCAAGAGATATGCATGGATGTTTGTTGGAAGCTTTTCTCAAATCTCCTTCTCTACAAAGACTTCTGCCATATGTCTGAATACTCCTCCCTGAAGAGGTAAGGGCAATGAGGGAAAACAGCCATGGGTCTCAGTCCCTGAGGGAATCCCAAGGGATCTGACAGGAGCTGGATCTCTTTACTAAGGCAGGAGAAGACATAGCGAGCTTTGCAACAGGCACAGAGAAACCTGAGGGGAAATCTCACTGTTGCTATGGTGATGGGACATCCTCAGAGGGAGCAAATCCCTCAAAGAGATCCAGGTCCCCATCCCCCAATCTGAGCCCCTGTCAGATTAATCTAGGGCTTTGTGCAGTCCTGAGGATTACTGAGACAAACTGACAGATTAGTGGACTGGGGGGTGGAGTGTATGTGTGTGTGTATGTATGTATGTATGTGTGTATGTATGTATGTGTGTGTTTTTGGGGGGGTGATAGTGGTGTTGAATCTGGTCTCTTATAATGAACTCCCCTAAAACTCTTTACTCGGTTCCCAGATTGAACCCTGGCTCTGAGCCTGGTCTCAGGCTGAAACCAGTAATCCTATTCGGAGCCAGACAGGGACAGAGCCTTGACCCAGGATCCTGCCTGAACCCTGACTCTGGTTTCAGACTGATCCCTAATTCTGGTCATAGATCAAATTCTAACTCTGGCCCCAGACTGAGCCCTAACTATGGACTCAGACTAAGCCCTAAGTATTGACCCAACCTGAGGCCTGACTCTAGTCATAACTATGAACCCTAGCTCTAACCCTCAGGCTTAACCTTACAGACTTACAGTGGACATGGTAGCATGCCAAGCTTGCCTCTTTCACCAATTTCTTGTCCTTGAATATTAATGAAAGACATAAACTCAAAGGAATGAATTGCTGGTAGAATTTCAGGTACCCTGGCAAGTCAGTGGGCAAGATATTTTGGTGGCAGAGGAACCTTCCTTGTTTTTTTTTTGGAGCCATGAGAGGCTGCCAAGCCTACACTTGCATTAAGATCTCAATTCTAATTCTGGATTGGTCATTGTTTTACTGTGTGACCTTAAGCAAGTTAATGCTCATCTCTGGGCCCTGCTTTCCTAATCTCTAAAATTAAAGGGCTTGTATTAGAAGATGTCTAAGGTTGGGCATTCTAGGAACTAGGTCCTTTCCAGGTGTGATATGCTATGCTCTGTTTTAAGTTTTTTTTCCAGCTATGATATGCCACATTCTAAGGCCCCATTCAGCCCTGTCATTCTGTCTTGGTTGTCTTCATGTCTCTTCCCAGTTCTGATATTCTGACTGCTGACAGCTCCAGCTTGGGAAGGAAGCAGCCTGGAGGGACATCGGCCAGGCTCATCTCCCCAGCCTCCAGCAGATGTCACTGGCAGCCTTCAGAGTGATCACAGCCTGAGCAGATTAACTAGAGATGAGAAATCCTGGAGTGGGTGGGACAGTGGTGGATGCAGAAGCTAGGGATCAAACACAGCTGGTCTAGTCTTCTCTCTGCCCATATGTGGTATTTGAGTCCTTTTCACTCTCCTCTGAAAAGACAGAGGGAAAGGGTGACAGAGGGACAGGGTGAAGAGTGGGTTGGGGCTACAGCTTCACCAAATGTGGAAACATATGGCTGTGGTAGAGGAGAGAGTCTCGGCTTTGAGGAAGTTGGCCCTCATGCAGCCCCTCACCCAATGCCAATAGGGGTTAGAGTGGAATAACATCCATGTGGTGCAGTGTTTAGGACTGTAGGTGAGTATCAGAGTACCAGGGTTCTATTCTCATCCTGCCATTAACTGGCTGTGTGACCTTGGGCAATGTCATATACCCTTTAGGCCTCAGTTGCCCCTATGTAGAAGGAGGGGACTGGCCTTTTGGAGCTCCAAGATCTCTATCATCTCTCTTCTTGTTGATTATTATACGGATGATCTAGGCTCTTTCTCCACTGTCCTTCCTGCCTTTTGATCCCAGCACACGATCACTTCCCCTACAAGATGGGGTACAACAAGCAGTCCTTTTCTTCTTTTAGAAGCTTCAGTCTGAGGCTGAGGAAGGAGGCTGAGGTGGGTATGTATAGGAGAGAAGGGGAGCTTCTCAGCTGGACTCCTTGATGGGGGAAATATGGAGGGTCCAGGACAGAGCCTTGTGGGACTCTAATAGTGAGAGGGCGTGATCTGGATGAGGATCCAGCCAGGGAGACTGAGAATAAGCACCAGAAAAGGTAGGAGGAGAACTGGGACAGAGGGTGCCCTGCCCCAAAAACCTACGGGGAAGAGAGTCTCAAGGAAGAGAAGGCAATCGGCAGTGAACAATAGGATAGGATTTGGGATCATGGGACATAGAGAAGGGACCTTAGAGTTCATCTAGTCCAAGTCTCCCATTTTATAGAAGAGGAAATCTGAAGCCCAGAGAGGTCAAGAGGTTTTCCTATGCCCCACAGCTGATAAATTATAGAGATGGGATTACAACCCCCATTTCTCTGGGGGGGGAGGGGAAGGGAACAAACATTTATTAAGGGCCTACTATGTACCAGGCAGTGTGCTAAGTGCTTTACAAATATTTTCTCATCTGATGGTCACAAAAACCTTGGGAAGTAGGTGCTAATATTATCCCATTTTACAGATGAGGTAACTGAGGTAGATAGAGTTTAAGTGACTTGTCCAGGGTCACACAGCTAATAAGTGTCTGAAATTAAATTTGAACTCAGGTCTTCCTGACTCTAGGGCCAGCACTCAATCTACAGAGGCTACCTAGCAGCCTCAGCTTATTCTTATTTTGAAATAGCATAACAACGGCTCTCCTTTAAATAATGCTTTAAGGCTTATGGGGGGCTTTCCTTTTAATAATCCTATATATGTAGGAGGAGGAATTGGTCTTTGGCAAACTGATTTCACCAGACAGGATGTATTTGCAAATGATGATTCATTAAAAGTGCTAATCTGTTAACAAGGTGATCCCTGTACCAGGTTTAAACATCATTCTCTGATGGAATTAGAGAAAGTGTTACACCTTTTTTACAGATGAAGAAACTGAGGCTTAGAGGTCCAGTGACTTGCCTAATGTCACAGAGTTAGTAAGTACCCATGCCAGGATTGGAACCCAGGTCTCTGGATTTAAAATCCCATGCTCTTTTAACCACATCACACTTGAGTGGGTGTCCAATCTCCCTTTCCGGATTTTGAGTTTCTAGAGGTCAAGAACTAGGTCTCCTTCTCCTACCTGCCTTTATCCTCTTTCCTTTTCTCCCCCCAGGACTGGATTCTGAGGCTGAGCATAGAAGCCTAGATCAGAGTAAATGCATGCTGAGTGGTTGATTGATGCCTAGACCTTGGGGTCAAGGAACTTACCCTCTAATACACATATAACTATGACAGGAGGGAGAGGGAGATTAATGTAAAGGGGGTTCCAGGCAAAGTCTTAGGAGAATGCTGAGGAGGGAGAGATCCCTTTGACCCGGGTCATATTTATCTTTGTTTCCCCAGCCCTGAGCATGGTGTTTTGGTTCCAACTGGGCGTTTAATAAATGTTTGTTTAAGGGAATTGAAAAATGTCTTAATAATTAGAGCTGTTCTATAGTGCTGGCTGCCTCCGGAGGTAGTGAGTTCCTGTCACAGGAGTTCAGAGTTCATCAACATGACTTGTCAGGGACCTTGGGAGGGGGATCCTGCTCAGGACTAGATGATGGGGGCCTTTTAGCTCTGATATCTCATTAGTCAACAAACCATCAACAAGTATCTATCTGTTAATCACTTACTGTGTGTCATGCATTGCACTAAGCATTGGGAATATAAAGAAAGGCTAAAAACCAATCTTATGCTCCAATGGGAGAGACAACATGTAAATAAAAGGGGACATACAGGTATTTTGTGGTTGTTGTTCAGTCACATCTGACTCTCCATGACTCCATTTTGGGGTTTTCTTGACAAAGATACTGGAGTGATTTGCCATTTTCTTCTCTAGCTCATTGTACAGATCCCGGAGGGTCACACAGCCAGTAAGTGTTTGAAGCTGGATTTGAACTCAGGAAGATGAGTCTTCCTGATTCCAAGCCCAGTGCTCTATCCATATAGAGTATATGGGAGGTCATCTCAGAAGGGAAGGCACTAACATTTGGAGGGTTAGAAAGGCCTCCTGAAGGTTGGATTTGAGCTGAGTCTTGAAGGAAGTCAGGGATGCCAAGATGTGGAAGTGAGCAGGGTGAGCATTTGAGGCATGGGGGCACTCAGTGCTAAGGCCCAAAGGTGGGGGACGGAGACTCATTATTCTAAAGGCACCAGAGCATTTGAATCCATTGTGGATTTGACCTCCATGCTATCTTTCTTTCATCTCTTACCTTCCACTTCTCTAGCTACCACTCTACTTCGGGCCTCAACACCTTTCATCCGGACTATTGCATTGGCCTCCTATTTGGTTTCCTAGGCTTGTCTCTCTTTCTCCAATCTACCCTCCAAAGAGCCGTCAAAGTGGTTTTCCTCAATTATAGGTCTGACCCTTGATTAATTAACCCCAGTGATTCACTATTGCCTCCAGAATCAAGTACAAACTTCTTTGGCATTTAAACTCTTCGTAATCTGTCTCCCGTCTTCCTTTTCAGCCCCAGTATGTTTTTCTCCTTCATGTACGCCATGATCCATCCAAGCTTGCATTCTTGCTATGTCTTCTACATGACATTCTGTCTTTTTTCTCCATACCTTCAAAGTTCTCTGTCCTCCATCTGGAAGGCATGTCTTTTTTTTTGCCTCTGTCTTGTGAAATCCCAGGTTTCCTTCAAAATCAGCTCAAATACCATCTTTTGCAGGAAGACTTCTAGATGCTTCCAGTCACTATTTCTTTTACCCTCAAATTCCCTTGTATTTATAGTATTCATACTTTATTGTTTACATATGTATATATAAATATGCATTTATATATGAATATATGTATAAATATATATTTTATATGTTGTTTGTATGTTCATGCTTTGTTATTTATACTCATGTCGAATCCGCTGATAGAATACACACTTCCTGAGGACAAAGGTTATTTTATTTTTATATTGGTATTCCCAATACTTAGCACGGTGCCTGGAATATAGTAGGCACTTAATAAGTGTTTGTTGATTGACTGATTCATCTGTTGATTGTTTCTTTTTCACCTAAAAGTATATTTGGGTCTCCCTAATCCTGAAAAAAAGAAAAAAGAAAGCTTTTTCTTGATCCTTCTGCTCACATCATCTCTCCTCCCATTCATGGCTGAACTTCTCATCTGTACTAGATTCGGCCAATCTTTTAATCTTTTAATCATTCTCTCTGTTCCCTATAGGGCTACTGACAGTGATCTCTCCCAGGTTACTTAATAAACCAGGGTCACAGAATCTTAGGTTCCTAGAGCTAAAAGGCACCTGAAAGGCCACCTAGTCTCACCTGTACCTGAATAGGAGTTCCCTCTACATTATCTCAGACAAAGGAAGACCTTTAGTGATGTCAAAACCACCAATTGCCAAGGTTCTGTTCCTCATCTCTATCACTGATTGTCTCCTGGGTATTAGTGAATATGCTTACTATTCTTTTTTCCCCCTCTTATGACTTTCCTGTTACTTGCTATGGGTGTCTGGTTTTGGAAGCTGTGTCTGGGAACTCTCCTACCTCCTCCTCATCTTGTAGATTAAAGTTCTTTTAAGCCGATAAGCTAATCTGCAAGCAAATACCTTCTTCCTGGACCTCATTTGGTATATTCCATCCCTGGTCAAGAGCTTGACATTCCTATGTCTTGGTCCTTACTCCAGAAAGCCAATCTCATTCTTTGAAAACATCTTAGCCAGTTGTCCTCTATTTGCTTTTCTGTTTTAGTGATTTTTCTTTCTCTACCTCCCTTAGCATTCCACTCAAAGCCCTCCTGATCTGATAGGTCATTGAGCTTCATGCCAGTTTTATTTCTTATCCACCTTTTTGAGTTGTCCTCCATCCTTTAGAAAGAATTCATCTTTCTGATATTAAAAGTCATGAGACAGGAATCAAACCCATTTCCTTAAAACCATCTATGAAATTAATGATTCACTTCCCATATTATGTTTTTCTTTTTCAAAATCAGGAAAAAGGGACCCAGGCTGAAAAGCTTCAGTTTCCTGACCTTCCCAATCAGCAAATCCGATGGTTTTTCTCAGTTCTCATCTTCTATAAGACTGTTAGCTTCCTCCACTCAGACCATGCCTTATCTATACTTTGTATTTGTCTACAATTCTGGGTTCTGGGCTCTGTACATACTGGACCCCCAAATAAATGTTTATTGATTTAAATTGAGCCAGGTCCCCTGGCTTTGCAGCTAACGTGTGTGATCTTGGGCCTCTCTAAAAGGAGGGGATTGTACTTGATGGTCTCTTAGGTCCTTTTTATCCCTGAAATTCTCTTGATTTTCTTTCCAAACTCTTTTGCAGTCTGTTTCCATCTTCCCCAATCAGGAGCAACCAGTCAGGTAAATAAGAAATGTCTTTAGAAATACTTATAAAGGTCTGTTGGCTCCTTTTCTGCTTGGTGGGGGTCAGGAGGGGGCAAGATGTATAATCCTAGCATGACTAATAGCCTGATCTACCTGAGAGAGATTGGCTCCTCTGAAAAGCCCTGAGACTCCCCCTTCCACTTCCCAATGTTGTTTTTGTAATTTTTCACCACCAAAAAAAATAATAATACAAGGCTTTTCTCTTCCACTCTCTGGAAATGAAACTTTAAAAATAACTCAAAGGCGGTCAGCAGGCAAGACAAGGGATTATGAAGTGAGAAAGCTGCCAGTGTAGCTGGGGAAACATGGAACAATTAGCATGATCTGAGGCCTTGTGTTGTTCTGGAGGACCTGGATTGGAGTCAGAAGACCTGGGTTCGAGTCCCAACAGTATGATCTTGGGCAAATGACTTCATTAGAATTCTATTTCCTCAGAAAGGGTTTTTCTAAGGAAAGTCCTTTGTAAACCATAAAGCTTTAGAGAAATGTGAAGTTTTGCAATTGTAATGCTCACTGAATGGGAGAAGGGCTTAGTGGATGGGAAGCTTGACTTGATGGTCAGCCCTGCCTCTGACACCTACTGGCTGTATGACCTTGGGCAGTCTCTTAAGCTCTCAATGCTCAAGACAGCTCTCTGAGACCATTGGATCCCAAGGTTATTGCTTTGGAGCTGGAAGAGACCTTAGAGGTCACCCACCCCAATCCCTTCATTGCAGAAAAGGAAACTGAGGCCCAAGGAAAGATGTGAAGGGGCTTGTTTAAGGTTACAAATGTATTATGTAACAGTTGGCTGGAACCCAAGTCCTTAGCTTCCCAAAGCAGTGCTCTTTCCAGTGGCAATGACCTACCTCCCCACCTTGGAGAAGAATCCGGACTCTTAAAGGTCATGCCAGTGGAGCAGAGGCCGTTGCAGCGCCCACCAAGCCGGAAAGACTTCAGGTCCAGCCCCAAGGATGGCTGTGTTTTCTTATAGGACAGAATATCAAGCAAGGGCCAAATGAATACTCTAGGCTCAGAGGGCCAGATCCGGAGTCAGAGGGCAAGGTTTAATCCTGTCTCAGATACTTACTAGCTCTGTCATTTAACCCCCTGGGCCTCAGTTTCTTTGTCTGTAAAATGAGAGCTTCTGAGGTCTGGCCCAGCTCCAGATCTTACTCTTGTGTAAATCCTTGGGCTTGGGGCAGGGGATGGGGTGAGAGGTCAGAGAAGGCTTCCTGGAGGAGCTTAGTCTTAAAAGCTGGGAGGATTTGGAGGAGCAGTGGCAGGGTGGGGGAGAGGCAGGTATTAGATTTGTTTTTTAGCTTGGTTCATATCTCTTTAACTGTGAAGTTCTCTTTTAGCTTTGGCTCAGAATTCCCTTCCAGTCTTGTCTCCAGGGTGCCCAGGTAAACAGGGATTCCCTCCCCAAGCACCCCACCCCCAAGAGGCTTCTGCCTGTCTACATGGCCTCTCCCTGTTCTGGAGACCCTGGCCCTGGCCGACTGCCCCCACCTCCCACCACTCCGGGTGTGACAGGTCTTTAGGAAGGGTGGGCGTGTGGCACATTGGGAGTGGGTGTGGTGGGGATAGAAGCGTGGAGTCACAGAACATTTAATTGGGAAGGGACTTTAGAGACCGCTAGGCCCAACTGGCTTATCTTACAGAGGGCCAGGGAGGACAAGTGGCTCATTGAAAATTACCTAGTCATTTAGTGGAAGGGGAAATAGAGGAAGGAGAGAAGGAAAGGAAAAAAGGAAGCTGAGAAGCAGGACCAACTCTGGACAAAGTTGTGCAGACAACAAAGTTAGTATCTTACCTCCTAAGGACCAGGCTCCCAACTTGCCCTCCTCAGATACACTGATCCACCCTGATGTGCTAATGGGAGAGGACTAGAGTGGCTTCCTTAGACTTCTGTCCCAGCTCAGGCCCTCCCTCCCCTTCCAAGGAACACACCTGCATTTTCAAGGGCCTTCTGGAGATAAGATCCCTAAGGGATAGTGGAAAGAGCACTGGATTTGGAATCAGAAGCCCGGGCTTCGAATCCTGGCTCTGAATTCTTACTATGTGTGTAGTAAGTAACTCCACCCCTCTGGGATTCTGTTTCCTCATTTCTAAAATGAAGGGGTTGGATTCCTGATTCTCTCTGATCCCAGCCTTGGTGGTAGCAAATGGCAGGCTAGGACAACATTGGGGTGGGGGTGGGTGGGCAGGGAGGGAGCACACATTGAAGTAGGGAGAGGAAGGGGTGATCATGACCTCATGTAACATTGTGTAAGGTGATCACCGTCCTGGAGGTTCAAACGCAGCTGGACATTGGCATAACTCTTGCGTGGAAGCGTAACGAAGTGGTTAGAGCCTTGGCTTTGGAATCAGGGGATCCTGTTCAAGCTTAGGTTCTCACACTTCCTAGCTGGGAAGTTGTGGGTGGGAAAGCCATCTTGCCCTTTCCAGCCTCAGTTTTCCTACTTCTTAGATTGTTCCGAGGAAAGCATTTTAAAAGAATGTGTCATAGAAATGTGGCCCTTTTCTTCAACCCAGTTTCACCTGGGCCACGTTCCCACGAAGTGAGCGGGGCAGCTATCATAACCCCCCTGCTGTTTTACAGATGAAGAAACTCAGGTGAAGAGACTTGCCCAGGGTCACACAGCTGGTGGCGGAGTCTGGACACAAACCCAGGTCTCTTGGCTTCTAGTTCAGAGTTCTTTCCCCTGCACCACACTGCCTCTCCTATTTCAGTTTCCCCATCTGTAAGATGGGGATAATCATCTCTGTCCTGCAGCCTTTGCAGCAAGGATCATAGGAAGTCCTGGATGGGAGAGTACTTAGATGGGGTAGTGAAAAGAGCCCTGAATTTGGAGTCAGAGGACCCAGGTGTGAATCTTGGCTCTAACTGTATGGCCCTGGGTAAGTCACTTTCCCTTTTTTAGCCTTGGTTTCCTTTTCTGTCAAATGAGAGGGTTGGGCATGATGATCTCTAAAGGTCCCTTCCAGCTCTGAATCCTATGACAGTCTAACATTCTGTAACGACATGAGGTTTTAGGGATTAGTAGCTTTCCCCTTCCTGGCCGACCCTCCTCTCTCCACCCATGCTTCCCTTAGGTCCTGCTGCCCCTCAAGAGCCCCCGTTCCCGGACATTTATGGTGGTGATTCCCAGCTCTGGGAGGCTCACTTCCGTGGCATTGGTCGGGCCTACCGGGCACTGGGCAAGGAGGATGACTTCGCCATCCGGGTGCTGACTGAGGATTTTACACTTCCCTTCCCTTACGCCTGGCCACCTGGACCTGACCCTGCCCAGGGTCCCCTCTTCTATGACCCCCAGGACAGGACGGGCTTTGACTTCCTCCTGAGGCCTGGGGCACCCCCACCTGCCTTGCTACGCCCTCTCCATGCAACGGCTCAAGCCTTCCTACGAAAGCGACGACTGGAACAGCTGGCCTTGAGCTATGCCAACTCAGGCAGTGGGACTACCCCACACCCCGGGGTGGTCCTCCTGGCCCCAGCCCCAGGGCCCAATAAATTCCCTACCCCAGGACACCCAGATGGGAAGGGGGTCAGGCCTGGGCCCCCACTGGTCTAAGCTAGAGCGCCATGTAACAGAGGCATTGCCTATCTCACTCAAGTGTCTTCTGGAAAATGAATAAATATTTTTGCTCCCTGCTGTGTCCCAGAGCTCTTCTTAGATTTCAGAACTTTAGAAGGACGTAAGAACATAGATTATTAGAGACGGATGGCACCTTGGAACGTAGGGAAATATAGAACTTAGAATATCCAAGGTGGAAGGGAATTGTTAGCATAGAAGGTTAGATCTGGAAAGGACCTTAGAGACCATCTTGTCTAATTTCCTTCTTTTACAGATAAGAAAACTGGACAAGCAAAGAAACTTGTCTCCACTCCTCCTGGTAGCAAGCAGCAGAACCAGGTTCTCTATGACTCTAAACTACATCATTCTCCCTCTTAAATGTTCCTCTGCTGTTGAGATCACACTCTGGTCTGGCTGGCTAGTACCATATCTGGCAGTGCAGACTACCTGAGTCATTCTGTGGCACCATAGACAGTTCATGGGGGCATAGCTGGTAAAGACTTTAGAAATCTTGTGCCCCAACCCCTCTTACCCTCATCACTTTCCATTGTAGCTACAGGAAACCCCTAGATAGTATTTCCAGCACCTCCAGCTTTTGCTTGATCACTTCCAATGACGAGGAGGTCATTATCACCCAAGGGAGGCCATCTGGTTGAGGAACTGCTCTGAGTTTCACAAAGTTTTTCCTTATGTTGAACCGAAATTTATTTCCTGAAGCCCATCTCTGTCCTTCTCTCCCCATCACCTCCGAGAAATAATTCTGCCCCTGGGAATGGTGTGCAATGAGACTTAGCATCAATTTGGATCTAAGACTTTTTTGCCCCATACTTTGAGTCTCTGGAGTAGTGGAAAGTACACTGGATTCAAAATGAATAGAGACCTGGGTTCAAATCCCAGTCCATATCCTTTTATGGATCCCATTCCATTTAGAGCGAAAAATGACTTCAGAGATCACAGAATTTGAGAGCTGGGAGGATCTCTGAAGCCATCAAGTCCGAACCATATGTGAGGGAATTCTTAATATGATAAGTAGAGCTTCTTCTTCCTGAAGATCTCCAAGGTGGGGGGGGGAACCCCAAGCCCCCCCTCCCCAGAGGCAGCCCATTCCACTCTGAGGCAGCTCTAACTGGGCAAGATCCCACCCCCTCACCCCTCCCTGCCCCATGTCAAGCTTACATTTGCCTCTTTACAAAATCTAACCACTGCTCCTGGCTCTGGCCTCTGGGGCCAGTCAGAATTAGTCTAGTGCCTTCTTCATATGAAAGTCCTTCAAACACCAGACCATTTAATAGGGTCCCGGTCTTCTACAGGGAAAGTCAGGGTTTAGCAACTGGACTTGACCTACCAAAAGTCTCAGAGGTAGCTAAGTGGCAGAGCTGGAATTCTAGCTCCGTGATCATTGGCCAATCCTATCACCTCACCCAGCCTCAGTTTATAAAATGGGAGCGACAAGATTTGCCATACCTACCTCCCAGGGTCGTAAAGCTTAAAAATTGGAGCTATTTAATTTGACTCTGGCCTCTTGCCATCCAGGTTTAGCACAACATCAACATGGTTCCTTTTGTGCTCAGATTCCTCTGAATTCTCATTTTCTCTTTCTAAGGGCCTATACTGTCTCGGTTTGTCTCTCCTAATTTAATTCTGTGAAATCCTATTTCTATGTCACTCTCTCTTCAACAACATTGTGAGCCTTGAAGAGCAAATATTATGCCTATTTTTACAGATAAGAAAATTCCACAGAGAAGTGGCTGTCCCTTGTTTTTTTTTTTATATCTGTTGGACCATAAGGGAAATGATTGGAAAATGGCTCAATTGTTGTAGCTTTTAAAAACTGTTCATTTCCCAGCAGTCATGATCACATAGGGGACGTAGAGGGAGAAACAGGGATAAGTCCTATCAAGGATCTGTTGGTCTGAAGGGGAGACCCCTTCCCTTGCCCTTGGGCATTTTGGGGTCTGAGGCATATGACTTGATCTCAGGCAGTTCTGGAACCATGGGGAGACAAAGCTCTCCCTATGAGAAGCCCCTGGTCTGAAGAAACAGTACTTGCCTTTTGGGACTGATGGGAGAATTAGGACTCATCCCAGTATCCTAACAACTCTGGTGCTATCCAATGTACCTCAAGTTAACTCTCAAATCATGTTTTAAAGATATTCATTAGGATAGAAAACCTTGAATATCAGGACGCTATCAAGGGAAAAGACCCCAGGACCCTGACTACGGAGGGAATGAGGGGGGGAGGAGACAGATACTCTGGGGCACCAAGAAGACACTGCTTGGGAGGCTCCCAGTAAGAGACAGACTGGAGAGGAGCCACTGTGGGGAGGAGCTAACCTGGGGTGTGGTTGTTGGGGCAAAAGTGGGTGAGAAAGCTGATGATCCAATGGATTCTTGATTGAATGAATTATTCTTGTTTTGTTAACAAGCTGTGTTCTTTTTACCTGATGGCAAGGTCCTCTATATTCTAGTGTCCTATGGCGAGACTCTAGTCATTCTCCCTAATTTTGGCTTTGATTCACATAAATTAAAGTGAAAGGAAAACACCTTAAAACCTACTGTCCAAAGAAAAATATAAGCGTGCTGAGTAACCTGGGAGGCAGTTAGGCCATAGCATGCCCATTAGTTCACTCGGATGCACTAATTGGAGCTAATGGGAGAGGAGTTAGAGACTAAGCAGATTAAATTGTTACTCAATTATCTGTATATCTCAATTCTCCATGGAGTTCTGCAAGAGTATCATCAACCCACAGGGAAAGCAACATTTAGCCAGTGACCCATGAGTGGGCCCTGCTGGACTGACCATTTCCTGAGTAGGGAAGGAGCATTTTAGGGACATTGACAAACTGTGCAGGGTAGGGTCAGGTGGATGGGGAAGAGGATTCAAAACCATGTTCTGTGAGGGCTAGTGAAGGGAACATGGGGTATTGAACCTAGTGAAGAAAAGACTCAGGGACCCTTGACTGCTGTCTTCAAATATTTGAAGGGCTATCATAGGGCAGAGGGAGTTGGTCTGTGTGATCTCTAAAAGGGCCAGCAGAAGGAAGTTACAAGGAGAGAGATTTTGGCTCAATATAAAGAACTCTCTAATGATCAAGAGCTAATCTACAGAGGAATGATTTGTTTCACAAGATAGTGAGCTCCCCATTTTTGGGGGTTTCAAGATGGCTGGGATCTTTGGCCCGTTTTGGATAGGCCTTCAAACTCTACTTTATTTCCACAGTGGAGATAGCTTCAGATTTAAAAGGGTAAGAGGCATATTTATTTGTTCATTCATTTTTAGGCCTTTTCTTTTAGAAGAGAGTGATGAAGTTCTGTGTTATACGTAGATAGAACACAATGACCCCTTGCGATGAAATGGGATTCCAACCTGTGGTGGAATTATTTTGATGACATTGGTGATGGAGAAGTGTATTCATTTTTGAATGATTTAAGAGATTTAGTGATAACAAAGCATCACACAGGCTAAGTAGATGGGCCAGGAAGGCACTGATTGATTATGTTGGGGTCACCGCTTGGACAGGACATGTACAAAAGGAATACTGCAGTGTTTTTCCTGGCCCACAATGAACCGAAAGAAACCATTGGGTGGGGAACCCAAAAGCTGTAAGACTGGTAGATCACAGGAATGGCCCAGATGTAGCCTAATTGGATGTCAGTATGCATTTGACAAAATTACTCATACTGTTTTTGTGGAAAAAATGGAGAAATGAGACTTAGTGTATCCTCAGTGTCCAGGGTGATGGGGTGCTTGGGAAATTTTGGTGAAATTTCATGATGTTGATGACAATACAGCTAAGCAGATATGGACGTGGTCGCATAGACCCAGATGGATGGATGTCAACCAGGAGAGAAGATCTCCCCAGAGATTTATGTTTGGTCCCGCTAAGTCCAAAGTATTTACCGGTGATTTGTTTAGTAGTGGTGAGCTACCATGATGTTATGACGTACTAGGGAGTAGGATTTTTACTCCTTTTTAGCTTGATGCCACCCTTGTGTGGGTGAAGCTACTCCTCCCATCCACTTCTTTGGGCCCAGGGTTGGCTTTCTCTCCAGACACTGTCTTGGCTCCTTCTTCTCAGCCTAGAGAAGTGGTTTTCTTTCCAGACTGAGGAAAAAACTGTGAAGGTAAGTGGCAAAGGCCCCATCTCCATTACTAGCCACAGATCCCCTATCTCACATCTCAGCCATATCCCAACTAATTGCCTAGATAGAAATCATGGCATGTGTCCCTTCCGCCTTGGGATATTGTAAAAAATGAATCAGTGATTCACTTTTCTTCACTTTAAAGCCTCCAGATAGAAAAAAGAATCATGCTCTGTCAAAATACTGCAGTTATTAAAATCTTTCTTCTACCAGAAATTCCCTTTTGGCCCTTCTCAGCTACATTTAAGTAATGAAACACATAGGTTAGCAATGCAATAGTTAACCACATTTGTCATAAAGGATAAAGTCAAAAGGAACATTAACAAATTTTTAAGAAATGGAGGTAAGCCACCTTTCACCCTCAGGAAGGTGTTAGATTTTGTCATCTCTGGAAAGCAAAGGTGAGAGTGGGAGGGAGGAAGAGAGAGAGATAGGGAAAGAGAGAGAGAGAGAGATACAGAGAGAGAGAGAGAGACAGAGAGAGACAGAGAGACAGAGAGACAGAGAGACAGAGATACAGAGACAGAGACAGAGAGAGACAGAGACACAGACAGAGATAGAGACTGAGATACAGAGAGGCCCGGTGGACAGAGCAAGGGAGGTGATGGTCCTGGCATCCTCTGTTCTGGTCTACCCACATCTGGAGCATTGTTTTCAGTTCTGGGCACCATGTTTTGACAGATTTCACTGACTCTGGAGTGTGTCCAGGAAGAAAATAAGATGATGTGGGCATTGAAAGTTTTGCTACATCCAAGGAAAGACCTAGGAATGTTTAGTTTGGAGAAGTGAAGACTCAGAAAGAAGGAGATTACATGATAAATCCCTGAAGGGCTGTCTTGGGGTTGAGTTATTAGATGAGTTATATGTGGCCCCAGAGACTGGAATAACAGGAGAGGAAGGGAAATACAGGAAGATTGATTTTAGCCCAGTATAAAAAAACTTCTTAATACTCAGAGCTCTCCTTCCATGGAACAATCAGTTGCCTCTGAGAGGTTGTGTGTTCTCCACTGAGGGAGGAATTTAAAGCAGGGGAATGACCAATTGTGAGATATTATCCAGTAGAATATAAGCTCCCTGAGGACAAGACTTTTTTAAAAAAACCATTTTGTTTTTGTATCCCCATCATCTAGCTCAACACTGTGCATAATATAGGTTTACTGTCTTGGCCTGAGTCCCTGCTTTAGGACACAACGGCCCTTGAAGTCCCTTCCAGCTCTGGGATCCTAGAATACAAGGTTTCTATTGCAATACTGCAGGGATTTATGATTTCATGAGTGTGGGAATTCACTCCTTTGGAACACATTTCAACTCCCTCCAAACATCAGTAGATTGTCCTAGTGACTTACTGTGGCTGCAGAACAAAGAGCATCACCTACCGGCCAGCCCTCTGGAGATGAGCCACTCTGAGCTTAGCTCTGCTGGTGCTTTGGCAACACATGCAAATTTCTTCACCTTACTTGAAACCTGTGTAGATTTGTAGGACCAGCCAGAACTGGCATTCTGCTGACGTAATTGAAGAAGCCAGGGTGCCCTCCATTTCATGATGAGGCATCAGAGGAGAGAGGATTTTATGACTCGCCTTTTTCCAAGGTCCAGCCCTAACCTACTCTCTCATGTTTCCCAGGTAACTTCTCTCTAAAACCCCATCTCTATCATCTTCAATGATCAGCTATTCTTAGCTTCCCCCCAAATTGCTCCCACATCTGGGCTCTCCCAGGCTTTATTCAGGCCTTTTCATCCTCTTAGAGAATGGCAGCTAGATGGTGCAGAGGAGATCCATCACTGCCATTTTCTGAAAGAGTTAGCACAGATGAGTGGCTGGCCCCATTGGGGAGACTGTGAGATTGATGGACAATCTCCCTTCCTCAGAAACCTGGGCCCCTGGGCCTTCTCCTCTGGAGCTCTGAGCCCTTTCGGGTAAGAGAATAATTCTTTCTGTCCCTGTTGTGAGCCTGAGTGACCCGCCATGGACAAAATCGTTCCAATCAACAATTTCCGTGAGTCATGACAGCTCGGGAGCTCATGGTATCTTTTCTTAGCAACAGAAAGCTAGGTTTTGCTAGAGGTGATCCAGTCCGTGTCTCTGTAGCCAGGTTTGAAACCAGTAAATGCAGAGGTGGATACAGCTCTCAGGTGGGGGAAGGGGTATCAGTGTTTTGTTAAAGTGGCTTGGGGAGGGGCAGCTAGGTGGCACAGTGAGTAGAGCACCAGCCCTGGAGTCAAGAGGACTTGAGTTCAAATCCAGCCTCAGACACTTGACACACTTACTAGCTGTGTGACCTTAGGCAAGTCACTTATCCCCAATAGCCCTGCCTTCCCCCTCCAAAAAAAACAAATAAGTAAGCAAATAAATATGTAAATAAAGTGGCTTGGGGAAAGGTGGTTTTTTTAAACAAGGGGAGCTGTTACTTAGACTCAGTCTTTGTGAGACCACACCTGTTGTCCTTTCTGGAGGTATCTGGGTGTCCTTAGATCATGAATAGGCTCTGAGCAAGTGCTGAAGAGAGTTAGGCACATTTTTCCTACCTGGTCCCTCATGTGACTCATAATACATGTTTGTACAATAATTTATAAGGTTAGAGTTCAGTTTGAAATTGTTGCTTGGTTAGGGCTTGCTTCCTGACCAGGTTAGGTTTTAATCTGTGGCCTGGGTCAGGATTCAGAATGGGAACATATGAGATCAAGACTCATTTGGGGGTCAGGGCCAGACCTCAAACTGGGATCATGGTCAAGGCTCAGAGTGGGGCCGGGGTCAGGGCTCAGAGTGGGGCCATGGTCAGGGCTCAGAGAAGGGTCAGGGTCAGGGCTCAGAGAGGTGCCCAGGGTCAGGACTCTCAATCCAGGGTCAGGATAAGGGCTCATTGGGGCCTGGCCTACACACCTAGCCTATTATTACCAGTATTAGGGCTGAGGTTCTGACCTGAATTAGGAATTAAGATCAAATCAAAGGCAACAGTCATGGAGCCCTATAAAGGAACTATAAAGGAACTTGAACTAGAAAGAGAATGAGAATAATATGGCAGTGGTGACTATTATGAGGAAGGGAATAGAATAGGCAGAGTATTACTAAATCGACATTAATATATGACTTTACAGAAATTATCTCATTTGTTTCTCACCATAACTGTGTCAGATACAAGCTCAAAGGTTGGGTGACTTGCCCAGAGCCACACAGCTAGTAAATGTCTGAAGCAAGATTCAACCACAGAGCTTTCTGACTCAACGTTCTGCCTTCTGTCGACTTCGCCATGCTGCGTCTGGATGGAACAGTCGATTTAGTAATACTCTGCCTATTCTATTCCCTTCCTCATAATAGTCACCACTGCCATATTATTCTCATTCTCTTTCTAGAAGAGAACTGCTTCTGGGATAGGGGTGGAGAGAGGGGGTTGGGCAATAGGGTTAAATGTGAGACTGGGCTGGAGATGTTGGTGAAAAATAGGACAGGCAGCTGGGTGGCTCAGAGGACAGAGCTCTGGGTCTAGAGTCAGGAGGACCTGAGTTAAAGTATGACCTCAGACACTTGCCAGCAAACTGCTTCATCACTGCTTGCCTCAGTTTCCCCATCTGTAGAATAAGGGTGATAATAGTGCTATCTTTTAGGATTGTTGTGAGGGTCTCATGACATAATTGTAGAGTGTTCAGCATAGTGCTTGGTAACTGCTACATAAAAGTCAGCTATTATTAATCATAATGGGTCATCTGACAGACAGCAATCTGGGTCCATAGCCAACAAATCAACTTCAGTGTAGCTTCTGATTTGACTAGGACCACTCACTACTACAATGGTGCCGAACAGCTGACATTTCTATGTGTCTTTTTTTCAACTTTTTTTTGAGGGGGGAAGGCAGGGCAATTGGGGTTAAGCGACTTGCCCAAGGTCACACGGCTAGTAAGTGTGTCAAGTGTGTGAGGCTGGATTTGAACTCAGGATCTCCTGACTCCAGGGCTGGTGCTCTACTCACTGTGCCATCTAGCTGCCCCTCTATGTGTCTTTAAGGTTAACAAAGCACTTTGCATTCTTTATCCTATTCAGTTCTTAAAGGGCTTACTATGTTCAAGGACTCCTGTTCGGTATTGGTGAGGGAGGAGAGATAAGAATATAAATGAAACAGGGTCTCTGGCCCCCAGGGAATTTACACTCCGATGGGGAGATAAGGTGGGCATAAATTAACTGTATATCAAGGCTGAAAGTGAGATTAATTAATAACAGATGAGATATTTATATAGCTCACATTTACGTAGGGATTTAAAGTTTGCAAAGTCCTTGACAACACAGTTGCTTGTTTTATCGATATAATAATGGCATGAAGTAAGTATTTTGAGTATTATTACAATATCTGCTTTACAGATGAGGAATATGAGGCCAAGACTAAATATGATTAATTAATAGAATTGATTAATTAATTAAATATGATTAAGACAATGTGATTAAGAGATAAGATTTCAACCCAGGTCTCTTCCAGTGCACAATAGGGCTGCAATACAACAAAGCAATATTACAAAATGTGGAATGACACATGGGGGACACAGTGCCTAATGTGAGCAGAGCCCTGTGCTAGGTTCTGGGAGGAATAAAGACATAGTCCTGCCACCATGGAACTAATAGTTTAGAAATGCAGAAAATGTGCTATTAAGAATTGATGAAGGAGAAATCACTTCCAGTTAGGACACTTTGACTCATTAGGAAGTTTTTTTTCCCCCTTACATTAGACTGAACAATTAATCCTTCATCCACACAATAGCCCTTTCAATATTTGAAGATGATTTTTCTTCTTCTCTTCTCCAGGCTAAAAGATCCCCAGTTCGTTCTACTGTTCTTTGTAGTGCATGTTCTCCAGTCCTCATGCCACCCTAGTTGGCCTCCTCTGGACTCTCTCCAGCTTTCTTAAATATGGCGACTGGGACTGTACAGCATACTTTAGTTGTGGCCTAACTAGGGCAGCATGCAGGAGCATTGTCATCTACTCAGCTCTAATGTAGCCTGAGATCACAAGGGTTTTCTTGATTGTCATATCACATTGTTAATTGTGCTAAGCTTAAATTTCCTCAGATCTTTTTCAGGCAAATGCCTTTCTAGCCATACCTTCTCCATAGTGTGCTTTGGAAACTGTTTTTTTAAAACCTAAATGTAAGATTTTATTGTATAGATAAAAACTACATTAGTTATTTCATTGGCACAGACCCTATGCTATAGGGAACTCCCTGGTAAGTAAACTCCTTTTTACCAATACTGGTTGGAACCTTTTCTTCAACTTATAATTTTAGATAGGTTGGCTAGAGTGGTGAGAGGTCAATTGATTTGCTCAGGATCACACAGCCAGTATATCAGAGGTGAGCTTTTACTGTTGGAAGACTTTTACTCTATGACCACTAAATTTCAGCTTGTTTGATTTGGCCCAGAGTTTAAGCCTGCTAAGATCTTTTTGGATCCTGATTGTCAAGCAACGTGTCAGCTGTCCCTCTTGGCTTTGTGTCATCTGAAAACTTCATAGACATGCCATCTATGTCTATCCAAGTCACTGATAAATTCAGACAAAAACACAGAGATAGAGACATGGAGATACTGTGGAAAACAGAGAAAGTGAGAGACAGTAATGAGACAAGAATATTGAGTCAGAGACCTAGAGAAATGGGTATGCGTGGTTTTGTTAATAAAAACAGACAATAAGCTATTTGTTCAAAGCTTTTCTTAGCAGCATCATAAGCAGTTACAAAAATAACCCCGGGAAGATGACTTAAATGTCACACAGTAGGAGGATGGTTGAATAAATTGTGGTCCATTAAGGTAATGGAATATTGCTACAAAGATGGACAAGTACAAGGCAAACAAATCCGGAAAGATGTTTGTGAAATAAAGGAAAGTGAAAAAGGAAGAAAGGAGTAGACAGAAACTATGAACATAAAAGTGGGAAAATGAGTAAGAATGATTGGAAAAAGATTCCTAATGAGGACTTAAAGGGAGTGACAGAAAAGATTCTTGTGATAATTTATGTATTGAAATTAATTAAAATGCAAATAGTTTTTGCACCAGGTTTAGTTGTTTGTGCTGATGTTCAATGTACGGTTTTTGGCATTTAGTACAATCACCTTTGTTCCAGAGTTAGAACAAGGACACAACCAGAGAGAGACACAGGGAAATGGAGTGATTCTCACCAAAATGAAGAATGGCAAAAGGGTAGATTCATTAAAAAATTGTCTTAGAGAAATCGAGGGGCAGACAATTTTGCCTGAGAGGACCTTGCTCCCCACTCTTACTCTTCCCTCTCAGCTAATAATAAGATGGCTCTCCACTTACCCTAACATAATATATCCTTTAACATAGGAAGTAAGAGCTCATTTTCCTTCCCAATTCTACTGTTCTCTCTTTAGCTTTGGGAAAAGGAGCTGGTGTCCCTCTAACTCCTAGGGAGAGGCCAAACAGGACTGAGGGTCTCAGGAAGGTTCTTAAGACAAAACCAAGTGGAGTGTAGGGAGGTGTGAAGGCAGGTGTCTTCAGGAGGGACTGGAGGGGTAAGGTAAATAAATGTGGCAATGTAGAATAGAAATGCACATGTGATCTGGCTAGGGAAAGGGCGTCTTGGGGTTGGTGGGAGGCTGGGGTCAGTAATCACTAGTAGTTTGGCTAGAAAATGTTTATAAACACAAGGGGTCAGGATATGGGGCCAAGGGGAGGAGTGGTGTTAGCACTTTCCCACCTGGACTAAACCAGATCTCTTGCTAAGGGGTCTAGGTTTAGTGCAAAGGAAAATACTTTTCCCTCCCCTTCCCTGTTGCCTGGGAGTATTCCTATTTTTAAGTGCTGGAGGTCAGTACCTTAGTAGCCAATAGACAAGAGGATGGAGGATCCTGGGAGTAGGGGCCTAGGCTTTGGGCTTCCACTTCACTTGCCTTTCTAGAGTAGAGAGCAGACAACAGGCAGGTTAGGTTCTTTGAAGGAAATTGCTAGCTCTCTCTTAAGGAACCTGATAAGACTGAGAGAAGGTAGGTTTCCAGCTCATGAGACACATTGGTGTGTTTCTCCATTGATTATCATTAGTGGATATTAATTAGCCAGACTTAATTCGCTTTTAGAAACAGGTACGTACCAAGGTGGTATAGATGGAAGAGCTGGAGCAAAATATTTCCCTAAACTGGTGGCAGATCCTCTAACAAGTACCTACAGAGTCCAGGGGAAAATGGGCTCAAGTTTAGAGCATGTGAATACAAGGGAATAACTCACACCTTCAGACATGTCAAACACACAATCTCCAAAACACTCCTGAGTGCAACCTAAACCAGATTAAAATATAATTGGGAAATATTTAACAAAATATTTGTTAAAAATACAATAAGGGACAGCCAGGTGGCGCAGTGAGTAGAGCACCAGCCCTGGAGTCAGGAGTACCTGAGTTCAAATGCGGCCTCAGACACTTGACACATTTACTAGCTGTGTGACTTTGGGCAAGTCACTTAACCTCAATTACCCTGCCTTCCCCCCCCTGCAAAAAATACAATAAAATATAGGTAATCTTAATATGTGGTTTTCTAAGTCAAAATGCTACCCTCAGGGATCTTAATGTAGGATTTAGTGACCCCTCATTCCTATTTGAGTTTGACTCCACTGCTTTATAACCCATTGTGGGGTCCTCATAAAGTTTCCCTTCAGCATGATCTAGTTTTCTGCTGGGCTCCTTGTAGAGTACTTAAGCTGCCTTCCTCAGTATGTCATTTGGACTTAATTATGATGCAGACACTGTTGCCAGTTATTGTTGTTCCAGGGACACTTCTAGGATGGTGATGCACAGGCCAAAGTTTCATATCCTTAAAAATATCACAAAGTCCTCCCTCCTCTGGTCAAGGCTGGCAGGGCAAGGGCAGGGAAGACAAGACCTCTTTCCTTCCCTCTTCATTCCTCTCATCCCTTCAAGCAATTCTCTTTCAAGCACTAGTATGGAACCACTGTCTCCTGGTTCACCATTGGAATAATGCTGAATTCTGGCCCGGCTTGCTCTTTTATAGACTATCTAAAAGTCAGGATAAGATGTACATTAATTTAATGCATTTGCCTAATTCATTGATTCAATAGATATTGTTCCTAGACCTGCTGGCAAGAGATCTGGCTTAGTCCGGGTAGGGGAGAGCTGATAGTCCTCTTCCTCTTGGCTCCATATCCTGGCCCCTTGTGTTTATAGCCACTTTTTTTAGCTTACCACTAATGAGTACTGATCCCAGCCTTCTACTGAACGCAAGATGCCCTTCCCTAGCCAGGCTCCAAGGAGCTGTAGCATGAACAGCAGCCACACCTTGGTAAACCATTTTGACAGATGGGATAAATAAGGTTGAGGGTAACCAAAGGGTCTTAAATGTATCAGTGAGTTAGTGGAGTAGAATGGGCAGATGAGAACGATTCATTCCAACAGCCATGAAAGCAGATGAAGTAAGCATTGTGGATCACTTAGAGCTTGGTTAGACATTGAAGATGCATCCTGACCTATTGCCAGTCGTCTTGACTTTTGTCTTGCCACTGGACTCCAATGATTCCGGAAAAGAGAGTTAGGCTGATGAATTTGCACAACTCTACCTCACTTAAATCCAATTTATGCACAGATAAAAAACATAACCCACACCATTTTACCATTTTAACCTACCTCACAGTCCTGTGGCAACAGGCAAGTGATGAAGCAACAGGTGTGGATACACTGGGAGCTGTAGTCGCACCCCTATGCACAGGTGGCCCAGGCCATAGGGTCATCTTCTTACTAGACTGAAACAACAGTGGGATTTGGCAGCCTTTTGGGTGTCTGAGCAGCCTTTTTTAAGGACCACACTGCTTGCCTCTTGGCATGAGTAAGGGGCTAGAAAAGGTACCCGAAAAATTGTTCGCTTTACCTAGTATAACCCTGGCCTACTTACTACAAAAGGTAGGGATCCTACCCTATGGTCAAAACATGCAAAAAAGTACAAAAATTTTTGCCAAAATGATTCCACTTACCATTGACAACAGGAAATCCGGTAGACTTGAAAGACAAATAGCTCTTGTGGTGAGAGAACTCAGCAGGAATTGCATCCAAAGAGCAGCTCTGAGCGAAACAAGGTTGACAAATGAAGCCCAGATTACTGAAGTTGGAACTGGAAACACATCTTTCTAGAGTGGCCACATCAATGTGGAACACCATGAAACTGGTGCAGGTTTTCACAATCAAAACTAATCTAGTCAACAAGCTTTTATGCCTCCCAAGGGGAGTGAATGACAGGCTCATGACAATGTGATTGCCACTTGTAGGAAAGCACCATACCACCGTCATCAGTGTGTATGCTCCCGCCATAACAACCCTGATGAAATCAAAGAAACATTTTATGAAGACATGGAGACCATTATCATTGATGTGCTGAAAGAGGATACTTCAGTAAGGTAAGATTCATGATATCGAAGGTGACCATGAATATACCTGTATGGTTCAGAATCACAAAGTATAAGAGACTCCCCGTATAGAAGGCAGAAGAAGTGAAACATTTATTCAGATACCAGAAGATCGCATCCCAAAACCAATAACCCAAATTCAACATAGCGGTAATTGTATCCCAAAACCAGTAAGTCTACCTCGACCTAACAGCAAGGAGATTAACACACAGTATCACAGCAAATAGCCAAGCCATCTTGTAACCTTCCCTTCTGCTAGGGCCTTTCCATAAACACTCACTCATGAATCCTAACTGTATGCTTGCCTGTGTCATCTCCTCCCGCAATTCTGAATACCTTGCAGTTCTCGGAGCCCTTTCAGTTTTCTCTCTGTCTCTTCCAGTTCTCCATTCTCTCTTGTAGTTCTCTCTTCTTCATCTCCTCCTCCTCCTCCTCCTCCTCCTTGCAGCCCTCTAGTCTGTGCAGTTTTCTTTACTCTGCAGCTCACTAGTCTGAACTTAATGGCTACCCACAGGGTATATACACCTTATATAGGGCCCTGGGCCTTAGCACCTAATAGCAAAAGGGTGTGGGCCTGCCTACAAACAAGCCTCTCCTAATCAAGCTTCCCTTAACTAGCTCCACTTGAGGCCTGTTGAATGGGCAGGGAAGATCTTTGATCACATTAGCATCACAGAGGACAAGCTTGTAATTCTGGTGACTTTAATGTCAGAGTAGGTGAAGACTATTAGACATGGCAGGGAGTCCTTGAGAGGAATGAAGTCAGAAACAGCCACGGCAAGGGTCACTTACTACTGAAGAAAAGTTTTTGAATGCCAGTAGGTTTCTCTTGTATGGCAAATTAACTGGTGCTGATTTTATTCCAGCTGAGCTTTACAAGACAGGGAGTCCTTTGCTCATACAAAAGCTGGCTGAAATCTTTTGGGTTTTATGGTAAGAGGAAGTTATCCCTCAGGAGTTCAAGGATGCCTCCATGTCTAAAAAGGAAAAGGAAATAGGTTGTCCTGTGACAATCACAGTGAGGGCTCTCTTTTAGGTCTTTCTGGCAAGATTCTTGCCAGAGTCCTTCTCAATGGGCTGATTTTTCACCTGGAAGATGATCATCTACTCAAAAACCAGCGTGGCTTCAGAAAGGGCCGAAGAACTGTTAATGTGGTGTTTGTTACCCAACACCTACCCGACAGCTCCAGGAGAAATGTCAGGAGCAGAATGGAGGTCTGTACACAACATTCATCAATCTGACCAAGGCATTTCATACAGTCAATAATGAGGGCTTGTGGAAGATCATGGCAAAATTTGGTTGCCTGGGGATGTTCATCAATATCGTACGTCAGTTTTGTTATGGTGTGCTTGCACAGGTTCTGGATAATGGACAATTCTCCTGTACTTCCCAGACACCAATGGAGTGAATCAGGGCTGTGTGCTTGCTCTCACACTTTTAGCACGATGCTTTCAGTGATGTTTCAGATGCCTTCAATAAGGATGAAAATGTCATCAAGGTCAGCTATGCACTGATGGTAAATTATTTAATTTGAAAAGACTACAAGCCGAGACTAAAGTGGAAGGACAATTGGCATGCAATTTTTTGCTCACAGACTATTGTACACTCAATGCAGCCTCTGAAGCCCAGATGCAACAGAGTATGGACAGAGTCTCTGCTGCTTGTACTAATTTTGGCCTGACAACATCAGGAAAACAGAGGTTCTGCACCAGTCAACACTGCATCATCCATATGTGGAAAGTGTGGGAGAGGAGAGGGATTAGGCTGACTACCAAACTGAAGGTCTACAGGGCCATTGTGTGGACCTCATTGTTGTATGTCTGTGAAACCCAGACAGGCCACCAGCACCATACAAGGAAACTGAATCGCCTCCATTTGAATTGTCTTAGGAAGATTCTGAAGATCACCTGGCAAGATAAGGTACTGGACACTGAGGTTCTTTCTTGAACTGAACTGCCAAGCATCCAAACTCTACTGTAGATTGGGCAACTCTGAAGGGCTGGCCACGTTATTCAAATGCTAAATGTATGTTTGCCTAAAAGCCTTTTTTTACAGAGAACTCACACAAGGCAAGCGCTCACACGGAGGCCAGAAGAAGCAATACAAGGACACTCAAAGCCCCTCTGAAGAACTTTGGAGTTGATTATGAGATATGGAAGACATTGGTACAAGACCACTCAGCATGGCATTCCTGGATCAAAAGCACTGTGCTCTATGAGCAAAACAATTGTAGTGGCTCAAAAGAAATGTGAGATGTGCAAATTTAAAGACATCTCCACCACAAATGTTTATATGAACTGTTGGTGCCTGACCTGTCATAGAGCCTTCTGAGCTCCTATTGGTCTGATCAGCCACAGTTGGATACGCTACATTGACCCCGATATAATGATATCATTTTGATCAACCATAAAACCAACCAGATATGTTCCTACCTGATCAAAGGTATCAGGGGCAAGATATTTTGTTAGTTGTGACAGGTAGATTGTATAGTGAATAAAGTGCTGGATCTGTAATCAGGGAGATGAGTTCAAATCTTATTTGAAAATTTATTAGTGGTTTTATCCTGGGCAAGTCATTGAGGCTCTCTCAGCCTCAGTTTCCTCATCTGTTAAATGGGACTAATAATAGCCCCTAATTTATAGGGTTCGGGCAGCTAGGCAATATGGTGGATAGAGAGGGCGAGATCTGGAGTCAGGAAGAACTGAGTTTAAGTCCAGCCTCAGACATTTACTAGCTGTTTGACCCCGGGCAACTCACTTAACCTTGTTTGCCTTGGTTTCTCCATTTGGAAAGTAGTCTGGAGAAGGAAATGGCAAACCACCCCAGTATCTTTGCCAACAAAACCCTAAATGGGGTCACGAAGAGTTGGACCTGACTGACAAAGGACTGAACAACAAAACCAAAAATTTATGGGGTTGTTGTGAAGACCAAATGAGAAGATGACATGTGTAAAGCAACTTGAAAATGCAATTACTGTTATGGCTAGGGGCCAAGCAACTGTTGTCTCCATTCTGAAACAGAGCAACTTTCCTAGAAGGCTTCATCCCCTTGTATATAGGAGAGGGAATTGCAGGGCCACGTAACAGCTCATCCTTGTTGTTACCCTGACTTCAATTCACTGGCTGTTTCTTCCTCCTCTGGCCTTAGCCTGCCTAGAGCCCAAACTCCAGGAAATCTGGCAAACTTAGGGCATTAAAAAAAGAAACCTGCATAAAAGAAATTGTTTTCCCCTCTAGATTTCTTTCTCTCTTTTTTTGGGGGGGGTTTATTAGTCGCATTCAGAGAGTGGGGTGTTGAGATCTTATTCAATTGTGGAGAGTTTCTGGAGTCTATTACACAATTATTTATGTTTGTAGAGAGACAAGCCTATGCCCTACTCGGTGTTTCCATAGTTTTGAATATCTGTGATAGGATGCACAGTAAGCTATTAAGGTTGATGGGTAGTGAATATTCAAGTGTTTGCTGCAGAATATTTTGATGTTGGGGATTGCCTGGGGGCAGGAGTGCCAAAAAATTATTTGGCCTTCCATTTTTCCCTTCTTCAGGCAGCCTGGTTATCCCAATGTGACTTCCTTCATGCTTTTAATGTATACTCCCTGCCTTATGCTTATAAAAATTCATATAGTTACAGGTCAGAACTGGAATGTACCTAAGAGTATAGAATGTTATAACAGAGACCACAGAATGTTAGGGATGAAAAGGACCTTGAAATGTAAAATGTTAAGACTTGGAAAGGACCTTAGAGAATAATTAGCCTTTAAGTTTCACTTTACAAAAGAGGAAACCATGACCCAGAGAATAAAAATGACTCAACCAAGGAAATAAACAGTCAATAACAGAGCCGGGGTAGAATCCAAGTCTTCTGATGCCCAGCCTCTTGGACCTATAGATCAGAGGCCTTACCACTATTCAGTGTTTATGCCCTGGCTGCCCACAGCCCTAACAGGAGGCACCAAATCCACTTATCTTCCTCAGCTGTAAGTGTCCCAGGTCCATACTTCTTCCTCTCCTTTCACGCCATCCTGAATGACTGCTCACCCATTCCTCAAGAACATGTTGGGTGACCAAGGCCGAGAACAAATTTGTTCACTGTGGTGTTAGTAACTGATAACTACTATATGTCTTGCCCCTCCCATGATGTTGGGTATTTTCAATTGGACAATTTGTAATAGTATTACCTATTGGTGACCTTGGGCAAATTATAACCTTTCTGGCCTTGGTTTTCTAATTTGTAAAATGAGGGAGTTAGATTTCTAAGGTTGCTTCCAGTTTTAAATGTATAATTTCCTACCAGCATGTACTACTTCAGACTTTTCCACTATGGCCTCAGAGCACCAGTACCTTTCTACCCACCATCCCCTCCCTTTTCAACTTCCTTTTTCTGTGTTTTCTTTCACAGTAGAATGTAAGCTCTTTGAGGACAGGGATTATTTTTCTTTCTTTTTTTATAAGTTAATTTATTTATTTGTAGTTTTCAACATTCATTTCCATAAGTTTAAATTTTATACCCCTCCTTACCCTCCCCCTCCCCAAGATGGTATGTAATCTGAGATAGGCTCTACATTTACATTCCTATTAAACATATTTTCACATTAGTCACATTGCATAGAAGAATTAGAACCAATTGGAGGAACCATGAGAAAGAAGAACATAAAACAAAACAAAACACAAAAAAGAAAATAGTCTGCTTCGATCTGCATTCAGACTCCATATTTCTTTTTCTGGAGGTGGATGACATATTATACCATGAGTCTTTTGGAATTGCTTTAGGTCCTTGCATTGCTGAGAAGAGCTAAGTCTATCAAAGTCAGTCATCACACATTGTGGCTGTTACTGTGTACAATGTTCTCCTGGTTCTGCTCACTTCACTTAGCATCAGTCTTTCTGGTTTTTTCTGAAGTTTGCCTGTTCATCATTTCTTATAGCACAATAGTATTCCATTACACTCATATACTACAATTCATTCAGCCATTCCCCAATTGATAGGCATCCCCTCAATTTCCAGTTCTTGGCCACCACAAAAAGAGCTGCTATAAATATTTTTTGTACATGTGGGTCCTTTTCCCTTTTTTATGATCTCTTTGGGATACAGCCCTAAAAATGGTATTGCTGGATCAAAGGGTATGCACATTTTTATAGTCCTTTGAGTATAGTTCCAAATTGCTCTCCAGCATGGTTGGAGCAGTTCACAACTCCACCAACAATGAATTAGTGTTCCAATTTCCCCACGTCTTCTCCAACATTTATCATTTTCCTGTTTTGTCATGTTAGCCAATCTGATAGGTGTGATGTGGTACCCCAGAGTTGTTTTGATTTGCACTTCTCTGATCAATAGTGATTTAGAGCATTTTTCATATGACTATAGATAGCTTTATTGGTTACTTTTCTTTTTGCTTGTATTTGTATTCCCAGCACCCAGCACAGTACCTGGCACATGGTAAGCACTTAATAAATGCTTGAGGTTGAATTGATGATTCTAAGGTTCCTGAGTGAAGGATTAGGATTAGGGGAAATGTTCAAGCCCTGATATCTTCCCCAAGTTAGTACCCATGTACATTGTAGTAGGGCTGGCCCTGACTAGAAGCATCCCTGGCTGTGGTTCTCACTGCTTTTCTTCATTAAAAAGAGAAATGATGTACAGCAGACATTGGGTTGTTTTGAGAGCAACAGTGCAGGGTATGAAGAGACGACCTCTAAGGGGACCACAGAATTATAGAATCCTACAAAATTTAATGTTAAGTTGGATCTTAGGGATCAATAAGTCCATTTCCCCAGCCTCAGATGAATACATACATAGATGTACAAATATACACATGTAGATAGATACAGAAACACAGATATGGACCTATGAGAGGTGGTGCAACATAGTAGATGGGACATTGGACTTGGGTGTCAAGTGACCAGAGTTTGATCTTTTGTTCAGTAGCTTATTAATTGTGTGACTATGGCCAAGTCACTCCCCCAAATGAGCCTCACTTTCTTCACTTGACCCTCACCCCCATCCAGCTGATAGTTTTACTACAGAGTCAGGCGGGTACCCTGGGAAAGCCAATGACCTTTGAAAAGATTTATTAAGGCAAACACATCCCACTTCTGGTTTGTGCAAACCCAAAAGGTCTCTGATAATCCCTTTCAATATTAGGTAAATCAAATGGCACTGGCAGCTCCTGACTTCAAAGGCCAGACCACTATCCCAATGGCCGTTTGCTACTACAGAAATGAATTAAAGCCTCATCCTGGAATCTCTGATGCCTAGCCAAGAGGGTTACTGTTAACAGAGTGAATCAGAAACCATAGATCTGACTGAGAAGAACCCAAATTCAGTCATCATGAAAGAGACAGAGGGTTGTAGATTTGATCCTCAGGCTGCAGCCATGCCTGGGTAGGTAAGACTGGACCTTAGTGTAGCCCGAATTTAGACAGCTTCCCTTCTTATCCCCTATTCCTAGACTTCGTCATAGAGACTTGGTGGACTGGGGAATGCGTATACTTGAATGTGTCTGTACTCATTGCTCCAGTGTTCCCCAAAGATTTCTATTTTGTGGACATTCTAGAAATCTTGTAGAGAAGCCATTCAAGAAAATGAAAGAGGAAGAAATGGGGCTATGTCTGATTCCGTGCTTATACTACTAAGTATAGCTGGGAGTTTGGGATGGGCAAGTGACAGATTTGTCTTTTAGATAGAACCAGATTTGGTGTGGGTTGGCAGGGTTCTCCCCCAGATACTGACATCCCAGAAGATGGAATTCATTCTCCCGGGGGGGACTTACTTCCTGCCTTTCCCTACAGCACTAGCTTTCTTCATCTTCAGCTCCCTTGCTCAGCCTTAGATCCATGTTCCAGGGTGTGTGGCCATCATATCCTTCTTCCTGGCTGCTTTTTCACCAGTGTGTTTCTGCAGACCCAGTAGGCTGCCTAGCCTGTGTATTATTGCCTCGTGGGATATCTTGGTGGTGCAGTGGAAAGGGTGCTTAAGTCAGAAAGACCTGAGTTCAAATCCAGCCTCAGACACTTATGAGCTGTGTGACTTTGGGCAAGTCACTCAACCTATGTTTGCCTCAGTTTATTAATCTACAAAATGGGGATGATGATTGCACCTTCCTACCAAGGCTATTGTGAAGATCAGATGAGATATTTATAAAAGTGCTTAGCACTGTGCTTGGCATGTAGTAGGTGCTAGTGATGATGATGGTGATGATGATGGTGATGATGATGGTGATGCTGATGATGATGATGGTGGTGGTGGTGGTGATGGTGGTGGTGAGGATGAGCATGTCCAGAATCAGTGCCAGGTGTAGTTATGCCTTTCTTCTCTCATTCCCAATTATAGACTCAGCCTTCACGTATGTTGCCCTGCTCTAGGTTTCTGCAGCATCCTCTGGACACCTCCTCGGTCATGGTAAAGTGGAAAAGTGGATGGGTGAGGAACAGAGGGGACCTGAAGTGACCTGAGTCATTTGCTAGTTGAGACAAATATTTACCTTAGGCAAATCCCTTAACTTTTCTGTGCTTCAGTTTCCTTCTTTGTGAAAGGAGGAGCTTGGTCTATAAGGTAACTTCAGACTCTAAATCTGTGATCCTAATCCTCTTTCTTACACATTCTTTCCATCTTGTGGGACTTGGCTAAAATCTAGAGACATGTCTCTCTTGAGGAAGGATGTGTCTTTCCAAGATTCACTGCTCCTTCTCTCATAATCTCAGACATTCAAAGCCAGGAGGAGCTGCTCCCTGCTCCTTGCTCCTCACTAATGCTTTCACCCCCCCACCTTCCGCAACTGTCACCCAGCAATCACCACACCCAATCTTGCTCAGATCTTTGATTTGCTCATCTACAGACTTCCAGGTGCTTTGCAGCCTCTCCAATAAGTTTAGTACCTGGTTCCAACTCCTGCTCCTTTTGAATAACTTGGGCATCCCAGGTTCTCGACTTTCTTGACCTCCATGACCTCTGTTTCTACTTCAACTACACACAATAATGGTCTTCTTTTGTATTTTCTGTCCCTACACCCACCTGAGTTCACCCTAGGAGCAAGAATTATGTATTATATGACTCTTGTTAGTTTGGCAGCTTTGTAGGCAATTGATAGGAGAGGGCAGTAATTGGAAGCTTGGAGTCCAATTAGGAGGGTTGCATTATAGCCTAGAAGAAAGGTAGTGAGAGACTGAACAAGAAACTAGATGATCTCTAAGTTTTGACATTCTCAAATTCTTCGATTCCTAGATAGGAAGTAGAGTGGTATCAGGAATGTAAATTTCCTCTCCATTGGGAGTCTACAAGACCCTTTTCCCCACCCGGTACTCTAAGTGAGGTGGGCTAGGTTTCCCTAGTCTTTCATGGCTCACAAGAGACATCCATCCTAATTGCCAGGGGCCTCAATTTTCTCATCTGTCAAATGGATGTAATAATCCCTGTCTTGACTCTTACACAGGGGCTTTATGAGGCTCAAGTGAGAGAATGGTTGTTAAAATTGTCTGAGAATTATAAAGTCCTACATAACTGGAAAAGATTACCGTTCTTCACGAAGAATGAGTTGTTTTTGTGAACCTTGGAGGTGACCTCTGTGTCTAGGCGAAGGGTTCTAATTGTGAGTTGATGGGAAATGGCAGATTTATTGATTTGCATTTCTTATTTGTCTGATGGTGGGAGGCAATTTCGTGAAACCTCTAGTTAGTCAGGGATGAGTCAGCAAACCCAGCTGCCTGATTGTGCATGGAAAAAAAGGTCTAATCCATTTGGCTTAGAGAGGCCAATTGGACAGATCCCAATTCTGGCTGTAATGCTTTTTGAGCAGAAGAGGGCAGAGGATGTAGTATCTACCATTCCGGGGCACAGGGGCAATTAGGATGCCAGGCCTGGAGGAACTTCTTAACCTTTAAGAGGTCCAAATGGGAATGGGCTGCCTCTGAAGGCAATGAGTTCCTTTCATTGGAAGCCTTTGAGTGGTGTCTGGTTGTCACTTCTCAGATATGTGTGTTGGTGAGTTGGCGCTTAATAAACGTTTGTTGATTGATTGAGAAAATGACAGTAAATCTCAAGTGTTTCCAAATATGTATTCTGACCTAGGCCTGGCACACTGCCCTTGTTGTGGCATACTTCTTCCCCATGCCTTTGATACTCTCTCTCTTCCTCTCCCCTTCTAGAAATTGTCAATGCTCCCTTTAGGATGGACTCAGCTCAAGGGCCACATTTTAAGGTGAAGTCTTTCTTGAACCGTCCAATAGTTACGTTCTTCCTCTCCAAATACTTTGTGTGCATTTTGTGTTTGTCTATATCCGCATGGATTCTTGCAGTGGAAAGAGAGCTCCTTGAGGGCAGGAAAAGTTTTGGTTTTGTCTCTATAACTCCAGCACCCAGGTGCTTCCTGGCGCATGTTGTCATTCAACCATTTTTCATGACCGAATCTTCTGGACCCCATCTGGGGTTTTCTTGGCAAAGATATTGGAGTGATTTGCCATTTTCTTCTCTGGCTCATTTTGTGGGAGAGGAAACCGAGGCAAACAGTGTTGAGTGACTTGCCCAGGGTCACACAGCTAGTAAGTAGTTGAGGCTGGATTTGAACTCAGGTCTTCCTGACTCCAGGCCTGGCACTCTATCTACCATGCCATCTAGCTGCCCCCTGGCACATAGTAGGTGCTTAATAAGTGTTTATTGAATGAACAAATGAATGTGTAGGAAACAGAAATCATCCATAAGCATTCGTTAAGTGCTCACACTGTGCCAGACATCGAGCATTGGAAATTTATATAACGGTTTAAGGTTTACATTTTTAGAAGTAGAATATCTCATTTCAACTTCATAACTTGGTGAGATAGGTGATACGGGTATTGCAGATGAGGAAGCTGAGCTTCAGAGGAGTTAAGTGACTTGCCCAGAATCATAATTTCAGAAGTAGGACTTGAACCAGGGTCTCCTGGGGCTCTTCCCACTGTACCACACACACATGAGTTGACCTACAAGAAGTAATGGGCATCAGTCATTGGCATGAGTCAGACTCTTCAGCCGTTCATCCAGGGATTATACCTAAACTGGGTGATGCCTTTCAAGTATCTTCTTTTACAGCCTTAGGTTGACAACAAAGATATTTACTGCCGTGCTAGGCTCTTCCTTACCCCACTTCCCTGATGTAGGGTTCTGGATGGCATCTGAGTGGCAGAAACCAATGAAACAAACTTCTGGGGAATGTGGGTCAGGTCAGGTCTCTCTGGGAAGATGTGACCTTCACCTTGGCCATTTTCTGCCCTGCTGCTGTCCATCCATGTGTCCTTTCCCCCCACCCCCATCTCCCTCTCTCTCTCTCTCTCTCTCTCTCTCTCTCTCTCTCTCTCTCTCTCTCTCTCTCTCCCCCCGCTCCCTTCCACCCCGCCTCTTTGTCTCTGTCTCTCTGTCTCTCTCTTTCTCTCCTTTCTCTAACAACTCTAACCAAATTGCTACCATTGCCTCTGGAATGTCTGTCAATGCATTTCATAGGTCAACATCATTTTTACTCAACAGATCATAACTCCCTTCCCCTTGACCAATGCTCCCCTGTATATGTTACCTCCACCAACAGCATAGGAGCTTTTTGAGGACAAGACTTGTCATACTTTTCTATTTGTATTACTAGAGCTTAGCACAATGCTTGGCACAGGAAGAGCTCGATAAATGTCTTTCATTCTTTTAACCAGCTATAATCTGAACTTCATTTACAGCACTTGGTCTCTAACTGGCCCTCTGTGTCCTCTAGATTTTCACTTACCTGGCAAGAAGCTCCTAGTATTCTTGGCCCATTGAAAGTTATTCAACCTAGAAGGATTCCCCATGACCCTGCCAATGTGGCCTTCATGGTATATAATCTAGCAGGGCCAGCTGCCCATCAGGCCACCCTCTACCTCCCAGAAAATAAGTTCTTGGATAATGTTGAAGAGCAGTTTGAGGAGTCCAAGAAGCTTTTGGAGGTCCTCTTCCAATTTGAGATTGCCACCTAAGAGATTGGCTGGCTCCAATGAAAGCTGGGGACCTTGCCAGAAGAAATCGACTGCTTTGGGACCACAAGTGAGGACTTGGCATGGACTATACTTCCCTGATGGATTATTTTTAGGGGATTTGGCACCACTCATTCATAGAGAATTAGCCCAAATGGACGTGGCCACACACTTACCTGAGCTTATCTGGCTATGTATTCCTAGAATTCTGATCAGTCAATCAATCAAGTATTTATTAAGTTCCAGACACTATCTTAGGCAGGACAAAGAATGAAACAACTCCGCCCCTCCCCCAAGTCCCTCATTCCCCCTCCCACCCAGCTCCCAACATTGTCAGGGGATGAGCTGGTACAGTGAATAGAGAACTGAACCTAACTGGGAAGACCCAAGTTCAAATATGGCATCAGATACTTCCTAGTTTTGTGACCCTGGGCAAGTCACTTCACTACTGTCTGACACACTTTTCCTCATCTGAAAATTGAGGATAATGATAGCAGCTACTTCTCAGGGTTGTTGTAAGGCTGAAATGTGACTGAATTTGTAAAGAATTTTGCAAACTTTAAAACACTATGTAAGTGCCAGCTGCTTATTACTGTTAAGGAGTTTACCTTCTACGGGTAAGACAGTAAGTTTATCTATATCTGCATATGTACATATAAAGTTAATAAGCACAAAACAGTTTAACAGTGGGTAGTCTGGGTTTGGAGGGCTCAAGCAATTGGGGGGATTCTGATAGCAGGGTTGTTGTGGTGTTGTTCCAGGGCACCACATAGAGGGGGCACCCATAGCAGCTCTAGTCCTCTGGCAGCTTAACGGCAGAACCCAGCAATAAGCTGGCAAGAGTAACTAGTTAAAAGAGGCAGGTTAGAGGGAGTTCATCCCAACCCCACCCCGCCTTTACTGCACACTAGGGCCTCCTGTTGAAGTCTCTGCTTTGCTCACACAGCGCTGTGTCTTGCTCCTCCCCGCCCAGCCACTGAAGGGAAGATCTGGGTCAATTGCCCCAGGAATGGTTTCAATTGAAAAAATAAACAAGCATTAATTAATGAATGATAATTACCATATCATTTTATAATAATATATAAGAAATATATAATTAGTAAAACAGACTACAGAAAACTATTCATTAATTTTAATTAATTAATTAAGCATGTACTGTGTGCCAGGCCCTGTGTTAAGTTCTGGTGATAGAAAGAAAAAAGGAAATAGTCTTTTTCAGGAGAGTTTTCATTCTACTAGAGGGGATATAACATGTGTACTAAAATCCTCAAATCCTCGAATGGATGTTTTCTCTGAGGTGGATGAACCCATAACTCATGCAGAGAGCTGCTTCTTCATGCTGCCTACCCTGCACAACTCTTTTCCATTGTTCTTGTTCAGTTGTGTCTAACTCTTTGTGACCCCATGGATCATACAGTCCGTGGGGTTTTCTTGGCAAATATCCTGGAGTGGTTTGCTATTTCCATCTCCACTGGATTAAGACAAACAGAGGTTAAGTGACTTGCCTAGGGTCACACAGTTAGTAAGTGTCTGATGCTGGATTTGAACTCAGGTCTTCCTGACTCCAGGTCCAGTGCCCTATCCACTGAGACATCTAGCTGGCTAATTCTTGTACATACCCTCCCCTAAATTTAACAAAGGAAGCTTACCCAGGATACTGGGGTGGGGCTGTCTTGATTTTTTCTGACATCCTGAGATTACCAGTGGCACAAACAGGGTGTTTCATCCATTCTCCCTTGCTTTTGCCTATCTTCTTTTTTGATCTTATGTTTCTTTGATGATCTCCTTTCCTGGGGGGGGGGGGGGGGGGGGCTCTTCTTTGTACTTCCTTATTTGTCAAGTAACAAACTGTGAAGCATGTACACAGATAAGTGAATACAAAGTGTCGACAAATTTCCTGGTACTTATCCCAGGCAAAAAAAAAAAAATCCATTAGTTTCTCATCAAATCTTGTCTTCTTGTCTTTGTTCCTATTGAAGGTGTGGCAATTCCTCCAGGCTAGGTGGAGAGGGGGAAAGTAGTGAAGTTTGAGGATTCTGTATCTCATCCACACACACAATGAGCCACCCAGGGGTCAGCCCTTCTGGTATCCTGGATAATAGTAACAGCTAACATTTATATAAGCTTACTACTTGCCAGGCGCTGTGCTAAGTGCTTTACAATTACCATTTTATTTAATCCTCATAACAACCCTGGGAGATAGGCACCATCAATGTCTTTATTTTATGAAAGAGGAAACTGAGGCAAACAGAGGTTAAGTGACTTGCCCAGGGTCACACAGATAGTAAGTGTCTGTGGCCAGATTTGAACTCAGGTCTTCTCGACTCCAGACCCAGTGCTCTATCCAATGGGTTACCTAGCTGCCTAAGGATCCTACTCTCCACCCATTTCCAGGAGAACCAATTTCTACAATCTATTCCACAGCCCACCTGCTCCTGATGCTCTGAGCTATCAGGCCTCTGGTTCTTTCCTCATTCCTCAAATTATCTTGCTAAGTACTTATCTATTTACATGTTTTGTCTCCCAGGAGAATACAGGGTCCTTGATGCCAGAGACTACTTTTCATTTCTGCCATTGTGTCCCTGGCACCTCATTTGGTACCTTGAACACACTGCGTCCTTAACGTTTGGTAAAATTAATCAAATTGAATCTATTGACCACAAAACAAGCTAACAAAATATATTCTTGATAGAAATCAAATTTACCTCGAATTGTGGGTCGGACACATCCCATTTTGCTTCTAGTTAGATGGTATTAGAAGGGAAGGAAAAAAGTAGGTGCTGGGAAAGGACATAGTAATGCCAGCAGAAGTGGATGGTGAGTAACCAAAAATCAGGACCACTTAGTCTTTGAACTCAGGGGGCCGAGCAGGATCAATGGCCAAGGAGGTTATGGGGCTCAGGACTTCAGTTTTGGAGTGCAAAGAAGCTGGGAAGATGCATTTTTGGTGGCCACTTGCAAAGGTCCTTAACCGGTCTCCAAGAGTAGGATCCAATTGGCTCATCAATCTCGGTCTTTGAGGGACCACAGAAGCTGTTTCTTCCAACTTCTCCATTTGACAGATAAGAAAACTAAGGCTCAGGAATGCTCAATGACTTGCTCAGAGTCACACACATAACTAGTATCAGAGGTGGAATCTGAACATAGGTTCTCTGACTCCAGAGTCAGTGCACTTTTCATTCCACCGTACCAGTTCTGCCCTGTGGGCCCTGATTGTGGAATGTGGCAGAACTGAGGATAAGGGCTGCTTCTTGTCATCTCTCCTGTCTCTGTCAACCATTGCCTGTTAATGGATGGGCATCCCCAAATCCCAGAACACCAGTGGTCAAAGGGACCTCATTGTAGGGTCCTGAGACTTTGGGAAACTTCTTCCTCACATCTTAAAAGGAAAATAAAGTTCCTGCCCCAGGACTTGTCCAAAGAATATGCTCCCTGACTGATTTCTGCAGGGATCTAAACTGGAGGTCAGACCCTGCTTCTTTCTATACAGCCCTCCCCTTATCTCCAATGTCTCATCCTATTTCCCCAATGAACACTGGGAAAGTTCAGAGCAGTGTTGCATGTTTAATTAATTGCTATTACAATCTTCAAAGGAAACGGTGAGATGAAAGTTGTTTCTAATTACCGTGTTATGATGTCAGCATCGTCGTATGCCTATGCTCCAAATTGATTTTATTAGAATGGTGGATGAAGAATTAATTGAGTTGCTGTATGGTTCTACTTTATTTCCCTCCCCTTTAAGCAAGAGCAGCATTCAGGGACAATGAAAAGGAAAAGTCTTTTGGGCTGGAATAACAATGAAGCCTGGGGGGAAGGGTAGAGAGCTAGAACTGGACTCTTTAATAAAGACCTCAAGAGCATGGCTGGTAGACTTGGATTCTTTCCCAGGTGAAATCCAATAGAATCATAGAAGTTTAGAATTTCCAAGCTGAAAAGAGACCTTAGGGGTCATGTAGCACAAGCTCTTACTTTTACAGATGGGGAGACTTGAGCTATGAGCAAGGATGTGAGTTGTCCAAGGATAACACAGTGGTAGAATGCTATGTCCCAATGCCTGGAATGCCTGTCTTCCTAATTGCTACCAGTTGACATAGCTTATCCATTCTTAAAAGATGAGTCAAATGCCTCTTTGTTTTTTAACCTTGAACCTTTCCCTGATTGTCCCAGCTTTAAGTGACCTTATAACACTTTGTACTCTTTTTGAACATTCAGTGTATTTTACAGGCTTGGCTGAATCAGAAAATGATTTGGTGTCCATAGAGCTATAACTAACAATTCTAGCACCTAGAGATAAAATCCCACAAAATGCTACTGTACCAAGGGACATGTCAAGTTCTCTAAAATCAACTTTTCAAGTGAGTTCCCTGTGCAATCACGTCTCTCTGTTTAGAAAAATCCCTATTTTTCTTCTCTTCAGAATTTTTCCCCATCCTTCATTCTTGAGAGTTTGCCATCCCACTTTATAGGATTTTGGTTGATGAGGTCCTCTTTCCTATTCTTCCTCTAAACCTTTTGAAATCCATTCACCAAAATCTAGGATGCAGGTCATACTATTTTTGGCTTTTCTTTCTTCCTCTATCAAAAACTCAAGGATAGAGTGTACACTTTCTCCCAAATTTCCCATTGTTTCTACCACATCATCCAATTTCTATTTATTGGTGAAAATCAGATCCAGAATCAAGTTTCCTCTTGTTACTTCTTCTACCTTATGAAGGATGAGATGACCAAGTTAAGAAGCTATTCAATGAATCAATGAATGACATACATCAATCAATCAACAAGTTTGTTGGCCAATCAATACAATAAATGCTTATCATATGCTGTGCACTTTCCAAGGTGCTAGGAACACAAAGACCAAAGGAATGCTTTTCCTTTCCTCAGGGAGCTCATATTTTAGCCAGGAAGATGTACATATGTATAAGGTACAACATAAAAACCACATTTATAAAACAGGTAAAAGGTTACTTTGAGTGGATGAAGGCTCTTTCAGTAGACCAAGCAATAAGTGAACTGGGTTGGTGACTATGTGAATTGAGAACAGGGGGCATATATGAAATATTTAGAGGTAGAAATAATAAGATTTGGCAACTGTTTAGATGTGTAGGGCAAATGAGACGGAGGAGATTAAGGTGATACCAAAGTTATAACCTTGAGTGATAGGAAGCATTGTGGCCCTTATAGGGAGGTTTGGAAGAAGGGAGGGTAAAAAGCATTTGTTTTAAATACCTACTATGTGCCAGGAACTGCACAAAGTGCTTTATACATTTAACCTCATTTGAGTTTTTTTTAAGAGTGCTTTACAAATATCTCATTTGGGTTTTGAGAAGAAAATGACAAATTCTTTTTTGAGTGTGTTGAGCTTAAGATACCCATGTGACATTCAGTCCAAAATTTCCGATGCAGTTGTTGGTATGATACAGAATTTTAGCAGAAAGGCTAGGGCTAGATACATAGATCTGGGAATTATCTGTGTAGAGATGGTAATTAAATGCAGGGGAGCTGAAGAGATCACCAAGTGACAGGGTGTAGAATAAAAAGGGAAGAGAACTCAGAAGAGATCCTAGGGCTACAAGCTGTTAGAGGGTTACCTAGATGGTAATACAATAAAGCATATTCTGGAGGAGTAGTTAGAGAGGCAGAAGGAGAACCAAGAACGCAGCATAAAAAGTTAGAATTCACAGTGATAAATGTTATAGAGGTCAAGTAGTATGAGGATTGAGAAAAATACTAGTAGAGTTGGCAAATAAGAGATCATTGGCAGCTTTGTAGAGAGCAGTTTCAGCTGAATGATGAGGAATGGTCTTGGTTTTCCTCAGTAAAATATGAGGTGAATTCCTCAGCTGAGAAGGTGGAGGGTGCTATGGGAGACTTGAGGAGGGATGAAAAGTTTTGGAATGGTGCTATGGTGAAGAGGATAAAAAATTAAGGCGTAGAAGATTTGCCTTGCTGCAGTGAGAGCCAAGTTGAGATTAGATCACATAAATTTGCAATGGATCAAGTCAACATAGCTTCTTCCAGTTCTTTTCAGAAGAATGTGTATAGGAGTGGAGGTAGGCAAGAGTGCGGTCGGAGTTTAAGGACAAGGGGACAAGTTGGATTAGCTAACTAAAAGGGTGAGATTGGGAAGGGAGGAGAATATTGTCAGAAGAACTTTAATGGGCTTGGCAAAGCACTGAGGGGTGGAAGGATTGGAGGTATAGTGTAGGTGAACATAGTTAAGGAGTAGTGAGGTTCAGGAAAAACAATAGAGTGGTTAAAGATTATGGTGGGATAAAGGAATTTCAGAGTTCTTGCACATGGAAATGGAACAATTGTGCCTGATGGCAAGATCAAAGGAATTACTATTCCTGTAGAAAGTTGAGTGAAGAAGTAGGCCATGTGAATTGAATAGATTGAAGAAATGGAAAGTTAGCAATTTTGACAACATTTCACCATATATGCTGATGTCCACTAGTATAAGAGCAGGACTTGAGTTGAAAAGGAAGACTAAGTCAGATATTGACCTCATTTAGAAAGGCAATAGAATGTCCTTTGGAACATCAGATAAGGGTCAGCAGGATCTGAATTGGAGAGTGAATGTGAATAGAATGAACTTTAGAGAAGAGGCTACTGAGTAATGGTGGTAGAGTGAGAATGTAGAAATGGCAATGGGAAATAAGAAATATTCCAATGTTCTTTCTGGGACCAGCATCTTGTTAGAACATGCAACCAGTACTCAAAAGAATGGGTAGAGATAAAAAGGTGTGTCTCTATGGTGCTTGAAAATGGAAGAACCATGAGAAGAAGAGATCTAACATGAATGGAAGTTTGTTTATCATAGGACATGACTTCCAGAGGGCACAATGGAAAGGATAGTTAGATTTGGAGAGGGCCATTAAAAAAGTAGGGTCAAAGTAGATGAAAATGAGAGAATAGGCAGCAGGAATTGGAAGGCAGTGAGAGTATGATCCACTATTATGTATCCAGGGATTTAGTGTCACCAGGCATCAGGACTAGGAAAATAAGACTGCTAATCATGAGTAATAAGCCCAGCTATAATATCCATAGATAGGTACAACTCTAGTGATGAAGGCAGATGAATAGAACCTTTCAGGTCATAGTTTCTCAATGAAGTCTTGGTGGGATGGTTGTAGTTTCTATACATGGTCAGAGTTGTGGAACTCATTCTAGTGAAGAAGTTATTCACTTCTCTCATTTTGGTAGAGAGAATTCTAGCATACATGCAAATAATTGAAGCCCCCTATATTATGCCTCTGTGTCAGGCTTGTCTTCTTCCTAGATTTACCTATTTCTTCTTTCCTTCCAGGTAGTATGCTGTATGTGCCAATGGTGATATTGCTTCTGTTCTTGCCTTCGATGATCTTCCCTCAGATATCCTTTACCATGCTTCCCCATTTTAGTTTCTGAATTTCCTCTCATGGTTATAATCTTAATAGACAATTCTTCCCTTCCTTTTGCCTATCATGTTTCTTTTAAAAAAAAGATTTATCCTTCTAGAGTCATATTTCAGTGTTTTGTTTCTTCCTACTGAGGAGTCTCAATATGAGATAAAATTTACCTCTTTGCATTAGGATTCTTAGGTCAGTTTGCTAGCTAACCATTCTTTGTGCATTGGTGTATAAATAACTGCAGTCCTACATTTGATGACTGGTTCCCTTCTTGGATTTGTTTCCTATGACCTTTTGGGTGTTTCTGTTGCTGCTGTTTGTTTCCCCATATGGTAACTACTACCTGTGGTATCTAAGTTATTCTTGATCCCTTTGCCTTGTAATGTCAAGGTCTCTCTGGTTTTTGGTTCAGGCTTTTTCCCTTAGTCTTTTTGCTGAAGCAAGTACAGAAGAGAAGCCTCACAAGGCTCTTGAACTAATACAGAGAGTGAAAGGATTTCAATGCTGTCCTCCCAGGGCCTCTCAGGATCACATTGCCTCCCAGAGTTCAGTATTTTATGTCTTCTTGGGAAGCAGGGTGATTTGGTGGAATAAAAAGTGGAGTGGGGAGTCAGAAGACCTGGGCTTTGGGTCTAACTAACCTTACTAGCTAGGCAAGTCACTGAACTCTGTTCCTGTGTGTATAATGGAATAACTATACTTGTATCTCTGATTATTTTGAGGAAAGAATTTCGGAAACCTAAAAGTGTTATAAAATGACAAATTAATATCAAATACACAGAGCCCTCTGGAGACCATCAGAACTGTTTGCCATCTCCCCAGAGAGGTGAGAATTTTAGACTAAGCAAGCAAAGGGAGTTATTATGTACTAGGTCAATAAGGGAAGTATTTTTTCAATGGAATGGTGTTCCTGACTTCATCTGTCAACTAGCATTTATTAAGAGCCTGCTGTGTGCCAGAAACAATATTACCTACTGTGTGCTAAATGCTAGGAATACATAGGGATGCAAAAGACCATTCTTGCCCTTATGGCACTCACAGCTGAATGACTGTACTGTACAGTTAGCCTCTATTTCACCCCTCTCTCAGTCTTTGCAGTGTTTTGTTATAAGAAAAGGTTAGGAGCAGCAGTGGAGAGAGCACCAAGTCTGGAGTCAGGAAGACCTGAGTTCAAATCTGACCTTGGACACTTACTAACTGTGTGACTCTGGGTGAGCCACTTAACTCTGTCACAGTTTCCTCATCCGTGAAAGGAGCTGGAGAAGGAAATGGCAAACTGGTCCAGTATCTCTGCCAAGAAAACCCCAAGCAGGGTCATGAAGAGTCAGGCACAACTGAAATGACTAAACAACAACGAAGTGAGGCTTAGTCCTGGTGCTAAAAGCAATCAGGGGAAAGTCATTTTGCTATAACCTCCTCCCCTTCCTTCTGCCACTTGATTTTCAAATCAATAAAATGGGGGTAGTGACCCGTCCACTTTGTCTACTTATTTGAAGCTTTATCTAGTACTGCTTTATTCTTAAAAATGTTTGTATGCCATTCCTTCAGAATTCCAGGTGGCACAGTGCAAAGAGTTTTAGGCCTAGGGTTGCGAAGACCTGGGTTCAAATCCATCCTCAGACACTTACTAACTGTGTGACCTTGGGCAAGTCACTTACTTCTGCTTGAGTTTCCGCATCTATAAAATGATTGGAGAAGGAAATGGCAAACCACTCCTGTATCTCTCCCAAGAAAGTCCCAAATGCAGTCATGAAGAGTGGGACATGACCAAAAAATGACTGAACAACCATGAGAGAGCTGAACTAGAGATAGAGTTGTAGGACCCTTCCTGCTCTGATTTTCTGTGTTCTTGGGCCTCTTCTACCTCTGACATTCTGGGTCCTCAGGCCTCTTCTAGCCCTGACATTCCATGGCTCTTAGATGCTGCCCTGTGGGGAAGTTAGGAACCAGTAACTAGAAGAGGACCAAAGGATGAGTTTTCAGACCCCAAAAGCTGACTGAACTGATGTTGGTGAGGCTGAAGAGCTTCTGGGTCTTTAATTACTAATCTGTAATGAGCCTTGAAATTAAATTAAAATGTGGAACTGATGCTAGGCGTGTGCTATCTTTTGTTGGAGCCTCTGGAAAAGTGGCTGAAAATTTGAGTGTTGATGGGAGGATAGGAGATCAGGCAGTCATGAAACCCATGGCCGTAGGGCTCCATAGACACAATGGAGGTAGTCAAGTAAGGGAAATGTCATGTCTGGCTTTCTGGCCTCCAGACTTTCTTCCCTTCCACCCTGTAATCCTCTCCAATGCCCCCACAAATATGACAACTATTCACTGATAAGTGATAATAACAGATGGCATTATTTAAATGATTTAAGGTTTGCACAGTGTTTTTTATACACAAACTCATTTGATGCTCACAAAAACTCTCGGAGGTAGGTACAACAGGTCTTATATTCCCATTTTATAGATAAAGAAACTGAGGTTCAGTGTGGGTAAATGACACAGCTGGTAACCATCACGGATGGGATTTGAACCCTGATGTCTTGTTAAACATTCTCTTCACCATACTGCCCTACTTCTCATTCCATTTAGTCCCACCCTCTCTCTCTCTCTGCTTTTCTCTCTTTCTCAGCCTCTCTTTCTCTCTCTCTCTCCCTCTCTCTCTCTCTCTCTCTCTCTCTCTCTCTCTCTCTCTCTCTCATCATCTCTCATTGTGTGTGTGTGTGTGTGTGTGTGTGTGTGTGTGTGTGCGCGCACACGTGTGACCTCTTCCCACTGTAGGGGAGATGGGAAGAAAAGACATAGTCCCTGAACTGAAGGGATTCTCTTGTTTAGGGAGACAAGACTTAGATACAGAACAATTCAATCCAGTTCACATTTATATATTAAGTGTCTGTATGCAAAGCATTGTGCTGGTCTCAGTTTAGAAAATATGAGATTCCTGTCATTTGCCAATATAAAATGAGCCAAATCAATCTGATGTTCCTATGGGAAATCCTTTATGGGAGGGCCTGAGGCAAAGAAAGGGATTTATGAGAATTCCCTCCAAGACTGGAGCCAGATCATGTAAACACTTAGAACTTCAATTCTGGGTCACAGGTTACGTTCTCATTAACTCTTCATACACTATATGCTCCTGCAAAACTTGAACTTAGATTTCCATGTCTTGCCTTCATGTATTTGTACAAGCTAGTCTACAAGCCAGCTTGGCTTAGGTGAATATTTAAAAACTGCCCTTTCTCATGAAGCTTGGAATAAAGAAGTATATATTTCAGCTTCTCTCTAATGCTTTCTCGTCTACCTCAGGTTGTATCCTCCTGGGTTTAGGAAGATGTTGTCCAACTGTTGCTGTGTCCAGGAAGATGTCCAGCTGCCGAAGCCAGCCCAGTCTAAGCAACACCTAGGTAACTCTGGTGTTCATGCCTTTGCTTCCATAGCTATCTGTGTTTTTATTTTATATTTTTGACAAGATGTACATTGTAGGAAAATCTGGACCTAAGAGATAATCCTAAAACCTATTCCTTGATGTATATAAGACACTTTGATCAAATGAGATAACATTTGTAAAGCGCTTAGCATAATGCCTAGCACATAGTAGGCATTATATTAATGCTTATTCCTTTCTCCTTGTAGGGGGTGTGTACACTTTCTAAACAAATATGTACTCCAGTTTGACTAATGAAAATTGAAACAATCTTGCTTGATTTTTTGTTTCATGACACCTCTCCCTCTCCACCCCACCAGCCTCGCCTTATCGTACTCTTTTCCCCACCTCTCAGAATTCTCTCCTTTCAAAGTTCTATTCAGATATCACCTCCTCCATGAAACCCTCTGTGATTCCTTCAGTTGTTAATGCTCTCTCTCCTTCCTTAAATTACTGTGTTTTGGCATATATTTTGTTATTATCTTTAAAATTTATTTTGACACTAAAGGCTGTTAAAATATGAAAGAGGAAAGAAAAAATGATTATAAAGTATAAACAAAAAGACATTAGTATATTTAACTAACCTGAAATTGTAAAGCTTTTTATATTGCTATGACTTTTAGTTTGTTACATGTTCTTAATATTCTTGAAAATGGCAACTTTGGTGTTGATTTTTTAAAAAATATATTTTGTGAAGACACCAGTAAACACCATCCATCCTCACTTATACTCCCCCTTATAAAATAGATAAGCAACATCTTCTGTGGAATGATAGTACATAGAACATTTGGATGAACATTTCTTAAAAGAAAATTAGGAAATATGCTTGAATAAGCATTTATCAGATCACTTTCCCCGGCCATTGTATTGACCTTGAATTCAGTTGATTTACTACTGTCTTTGTTTTCTTCTACCTTCTATAGGAAGACACACACACATATACATGCACATATATACATATACATATATACATATATATGTATATATATTTACCTTCTTTCCCAGCCTCTCGATTCTTCTCTAACTTATTTTTTATTTATTCTATTTATAAAAGCTACATACATAGCTTATTTGTACATATGTGTTTGGATGTTGTCTCCCCTATTAGATAGTAACCTCGTTGAGGGCAGGAACTGTCTTTGGCCTCTTTTTGTATGCTGCATAGCCCAGTGACAATATGTGCTTAGCACAGGGCTTGGTACATAGTAGGCATTTACTAAATGTTAATTCATTGATTTTAATCATTCTAGTCATTATATATTTTTGGTTCTGCTATTTTAGCTCTGTGTCAGCACCCAGGAAGCTGGTCAGAAGCTGGCCAGAGTATAGAGTGAAGCATGGTTGGAGTAGCCCACGGTATAATAGGTCACATGTATCACTGACAGATCAGGACAGCAGATGCCCCAGAAAGAGAGCTCCAGAGGCAAAAGGGTTACATCCTCCAGGGTCTCTGGATCAAGTGGCAGGATGACTGATGGTTGCTGTTGTTGTTTGTCCTTCGTTCTCAAAGAGGATCATGACGTCAGGAAGGTGATGCCATGACTTACAAGTGAATTGGATTTAGGTGAGGGAGGGCTATGCAAAGTCACCAGCCTCACTCTCTCCTCTAGAGCCATCTGGGTCCGATGGCCAGATATAGATCAGGGAAATGGGAGATGGCCTCCTGATGACTGGTAAGAAGCTTGTTGGAATACAGTGGAATTTCTGGATCAAAGGATATAAGCGATTTAGTGACTTTTCTCTTATAAATGCAAATTGTTTTCCAAAGAGTTTGACCTTTTTCCAAATTCCACCAACAACGCTTTATTGCATAGTGACAGGTGGGCCTGTATTCTCACAGCCCCTCTAGCAATGACCATTTCTGTCTTCTAACGTCTTTGTCAGTTTGATGGGTATGAGGTGAAAACTCTAACGTTTTAATGTCTATTTTTCTCTTTTTTAGTGACGTGGAACTTTTTTCATGTAGTTGTTGACAGCTTTTATCCTTTTTCTTTTTTAACTGCCAATTCATATGCTTTGACCACTGGTCCACTGGGAAATGACTCAGTAATATATTTGGGTCAATTCTTTATGGATTTTGAATCTCAGACTTTCATAAGAGTTGTGTGATGCAAAAGTTTTTTTTCAATCAATAACTTTTCTTCTTATTCTGGCAGTATTGATTCTTGTGCATTAAAAAGCTTAAACATATTTTTTAGACTTTTGAATGTCTTTGATTCTACAGTCCTAAGATTTTGTGAGTTTAGCACTGGCCTGGTTGGTATGGAATATATAAAAGACAGTCCTTGCTTTCAAAGATCATGGAATCTCAGAGTTAGAAGGAAACTCAGAATTTACCTTTTTGAACAGTTTCAGTGAGGGGGAACTTACTACTTTATTGGATAACCCATTCTATTTGAAGGACAGCTCTAAATATTGGGAAGTGCTTCCTCACACAAAGTAAAAATCCACTTCTCTGTAGCAAGTGCAATCCAAGGATTGTGAACTTTTGTTAAGTCATTTTTCAGTCTTGTCTGACTCTCCACAGCCCCATTTAGGGTTTTCTTGGCAAATATAGTGCAGTGATTTGCCGTTTCCTTCTTCAGCTCATTTTACAGATGAGGAAACTGAGGCAAACAGAGTTAAGTTAAGACTTGCCCAGGGTCATACAGTGAGTAAGAATCTGAGACTAGGTTTGAACTGAGGAAAGTGAGTCTTCTTGACTTCAGGTCTGGCATTCTATGCACTAGGCCACCTAGCTGCCCTGGAATGTGAGCTATAAGGGACTAAGGAGTTTATCCAGCCCACCTTTACATTTTGCTAATGATGTCAAAAAGAGGCAACTGGGGGATTCTGGATAGAGATTAGACTGTGAATCAGAAGACCTGAGTCCAAAGCTTCCTTGAGATATTTCATACCTGCGGGATCCGTGGCAAGTCACTTAATCTCTGCCTGCCTCAGTTTTCTCAATCGTAAAGTTGGAATAAGAATAGAACTCACCTCCCAGGGTTGTCGTGAGGATGAGATAATCTACGTATAGCATTTTGCCAAACTCAAAGTGCTATAGAAATGCTTCTTCCTTTTCCTCTTTTTCCTCCTCCTCCTCTACTTCCTCCTCTTTCTCCTCCAAAACAATCCCTCATGATAAAATAAAAACCTGACCAGAGCACCTTCGGATCTGAGGGTAGAGATGAATGGGTAAACTGGTTGCCAATTAGAGATTCATATGTTAAGGTATCCACAGGACACTAAGAAGCCAATATTCTGGGAATGTTAGAGAGTTATTAGTTTGTTTACATCTACCTGATTCTCCAAAGCTTTGGAATCTGTATATTTCAGTGACTTTGGTGGGGCCCGAATACGTAGAAAGGGAGGGCAGGTTGTGACTGAGGGACATCCATCCACCAGGCTGTGGTCGTCTGTCTCATCACCTGTTTTGCTCATTCTTGTCTGCTTGGACTGCTACATTCATTTCTGGTTTCATTGATCTGGGCAACATTTTGGTCTATCTCCCCGGGATCTAGTGCCTTGGTCCAGCTCACTAATGGGTTATTGTTGTGGCACTGATCCACTCATCTAGGCCTCTACTTACCACTACTGTCTCCTGGGAAGGTTTCAGGTCTCCCAGCACATATTATTTAACCATTTCACTTTTTGTACTCATCTGTTTATAAATGGCACTTTACCAGGCTCTAGAGGAATCAAATAAAACATCGTTTAATTGAAGGAACACAGGATTTGGAGTCAAAGGGCCTAGGTTCAAGTCCTTGCTCTCTAGCTATGTGACCTTGGATAAGTCACTTTGGCTCCATGGGCCTCAACTTCCCTCCTCCATTAAAGAGGGGTTTGGATTAGATAATCTTTAAAGTCTCTTTCAGCTCAAAATCTATAATTCTATCTATGATTTAGCCTACTTAATGTAGCCTATATAGTATAAAGTATCCCACACAAGCTCTGAGGAACCTTATGGCAGCTTCCACTCTAAAAGACAAGTCTCAGGTCTCAGAGCAAGGCCATCTCTCCCCCTAAGCATTCTAGACATTTCTTGGAAGGGCTGGAGGGGATTCTCTAATGCCATTCACTTGAGCCCTCTGTGGTTTCCCCCAAGATTGTCAGTTGAGAATTATTTTAATTATTCTGCCATAATTAGCTTTTAGAAAGAGAGTATCTACTAAAGGACATGGTAAGAGCAGTTGGTACAAAACAACCCACCAAAAGTCTGTGATAAACTTGTCCACAAGTACATATAAGATCTCGAGCTTAAGGACACATGTAGCAGATTTTGTGGTGGCAGGGAGTCCTTTTCCCCAATTCCTGACATACTAGAGAAGTTCCCCTCATGGGGTGATGTAGTTTCTTTGTTGGGTTCCTCGATGACCTGTGAATCTACTTCCAGTTTGTCCTGAACATCTAATGTACACACCGACATCAGCTGATCAAGGGATGCTACTAGGAAATGAATGGGAAGTCCAGTATCCTCCAGACCCTTCAAAGCTCCCGACATCTTCTTTTGAATAAAAGAGAGGAGGGGAAAGGACACCCAGGCAAAGGCAGAGGCCTCTCCTCCCCTCTCCCCCGCCCTCCCCGCCACTTGGTTACTTCTCAGGGGTTTCACAGGCATTACTTCAACCCTTCAAATGACTTTAGTCCAAACCAACCTGATAATTTACAGGTGTGCCTTAGGATGTGACCTGGTTTCCTTAGCCTATCCTCTTCATACTTCATAGTCTAAAACCTATGATTGATTTAAACAAGAGGCTAGGATTGAAACAGATTGTTTTCAAATCATGAAGGTGGTAGGGCATCTTATCAATTAATGTAAGTGTAGTGGGGTGGCTGGGTTGAATAAATCAAACAACCCTCACCCCCCATATTACAGGCATATCTCATTTTACTATGCTTTGCTTTATTATGCTTTGCAGATATTGCATGTTTCTTTTTCTTTTCTTTTTTTAACGAATTGAAGGTTTGTGGCAACTCTGGGTCAAGCAAGTCTATTGGCAGCATTTTCTCAACAGCATATGCTCACATCACATCTCTGTGTCACATTTCAGTAATTCTCGCAACATTTCAAATTTTCATTATCATTATATCTGTTATGGATATCTGTGATCAGTGATCTTTGAAGTTACTACTGTAATTGTTTTGGGGTGCCATGAACTGAGCCCATATAAGACGACAACCTCAATCGATAAATGTTGTGTGTTTTGACTGCTGCCCTGACAGGCTGTTTTTCATTTCCCTCCCTCTCCTTTTTTTGTGGTTCGGTTGTTTCAGCCATGTACACGACAATATTGAAATTAGGCCAATTAATAACCCTACAATGGCTTCTAAGTGTTCAAATGAAAGGAACAGTCGATCGATGTGGCAAACTTCATCATTGTCTTGTTTTAAGGAATTGCTAACATCACCCCAACCTTCAGCAACTCTCACCCTGATTGGTCAGCAGCCATCAACATTGAGGCAAGACCTTCCATCAGCAAAAAGATTTTAACTCACTGAAGACTCAGATGAGAGCCTTTTTAGTAATAAAGTATTTTAATTTAGGTATGTACATTATTTTTAGACATATACTATGGCACACTTAATAGATTCTAGTATAGTGTAAACATAAGGAACTAGGAAACCAAACAAATTCATGTGACATTTTATTACAGTACCTGCTTTATTGTGGTGGTCTGGAACCAAAACCACAATATGTCTGAGGTATGCCTGTACCCAGTAAGTTAAGTGATGTTCCCAGGTTCCCCCAAAGTTAGAGGAAATGGAACCTATTAGTGCATCTGAGGCATTTTTGGCCTTTGTATTAGAGTCTTGAAAAACTGATGCCTCTTAGAAATCCTTGGGCAAACGAAGATCTCACCAAACAAGAGGCAGGCCAAAGATGACTCCGACTCATAATTCACTGGACTTTGCATTCTGGGTTTGAGTTCTAACTCTGCAGTAATAGATGTGTGACTTTGACTAATGCATGTAAGCTCTTTGGCTCTGTTTCCTTGTCTGTAAAATGGGTTTAACACTGTCACACTTGGTTGCTGTGAATAATGTGCTATATAAACAGTAAAACACTTAAGGTGGATTATTATTATTTTGTTTTAGTGGTAGTAATGCGAGGCAGTCCAGGCATAGTGGACAGACAGCTGGCTTGTAAACTAGGAAGTTTTGGGTTCGAATCCAAGGATGGGAAGAGGAGTAAAGACTGGAAAGGTAGGCAAGGGCTTGGTTATGGAAGCTCTATAAAACAGAGGATTTTATATTTGATCTTAGAGGCAATAGAGAGTCATTGGAGCTGTTTGATGGGGGTGGGGGGGTGATCACTTTGACAGTTGAGTGAAGGATGGGCTGGAGTTGGGAGGGACTTGAGGAAGGGAAACCAACCAGCATTAGTAATATCTTCAGTGTTTCTTTAACTTTTGGGGGGCAAATTGGCTGATGTCCTAGTCTGATCTCACTCTCAGCATTTCATAAATATTTCTGTCTGTGGTGTAGCCCAGAGAATGCCCCAGTGTGTATTGTAATAAAATGCTATTTTGAGTTCCTCCTAGGAATGGCTTCTTGCCTTCGTCCTTGGTGGTAGATAGACAATGGAATATAGAACAGAGAAAATCAGAGCTACAGGGAACTTTAGAACATATAATACAGACTGTCAGTTGGGAGAGCTCTTAGAACACAGAATATCAGATCTGGAAGGGACATTAGAGTGTTGAGTATCAGAGCTGGAAGAGCTTTTAGAATTTAGAATATCAGAGCCGAAAACTTGATGGAAGAAGAAACTGAGTCTCAGAATCAGTAAGTAACCTAGCCAAGGTCACAGAGTGAGTTAATGGAAGCTCTGAGACTTGAATCTAAGCTTACTCGTCCTTAGTCTTGTGCTTTCTTTAAAACACCCTACTGCTTCCTCCATTAGTGCTGAGAAATTTCCACCCGGAGGAGCAGAGTGATTGAAGAGAGCCTTCCCCCCTGAACATTGAGGTCAGGGGGGGATCTGTGCCATTTATAACCAGCAGGCCTTTCCGGCCAGCTTCCGTATTCATCCAACTAGAGATTAGCACACACCCGCCGAGTGAAGGCATTGCTGACGGTTAGAAACCAATTTCCAGGCCGAAAAGGCACCCAGTCAGCAATGAGATCTTCTTCCATGAGAGGCGCATTCATTCCAAAGAACTAAAAATGCTCTTGTGTCCAAGCCTCTTGTGAACAGAACATCTTCCACTCCTAAAATCTGTTTTTACATTAATCACAGCTAATCAGTAGGGTGGGATTGTTTATCTCAAGAACCGTTTATTCCTGGGAGTAAAGAGAAGGAAAAGACTAATTCTTTTTCTCCTTCTTTCTTTCTTTCTTTCTTTCTTTCTTTCTTTCTTTCTTTCTCTCTCTCTCTCTCTCTCTCTCTCTCTCTCTCTCTCTCCCTCCCTCCCCCCCTTCCCTTCCTTCCTTCCTTCCTTTCTTTTTCTTTCTTTCTTTCTTTCTTTCTTTCTTTCTTTCTTTCTTTCTTTCTTTCTTTCTTTCACTTCAGCCTGGCATGCTTAAAAAAGGCCAGGATTTAGAATCAGAGGTCCTGGGTTCAAACCCTGGCTCCAACATTTACCAGCTGTAGGATCTTTGACAAGGATCATGGTTTCTTCTTTCTATAAGTGTTTATTATTAGGCCTTTACTACTTGCAAAGCAGTGTGTTATCAAGCTTTAATAAGACATATTGGCATAACTCTGCCTTCTGCCCTCACTTCTTTCCCCTGGGCTTTGTTTTCCTCTTCTGTAAAATGTGGGGCTTGAATTAAATGATCTCTAAAAATCCTTTCCATTTCTGTCTCCTAATTTATGAAGGAAGGGATCAAGCATTTCTATGGCACCTACTATGTGTGAGGCACTGTGTTAAGGGCTTTACAAATATGATCTCATTTGATTCTCACAATAACCTTGGGAGGTATGCACTATTATTACTTCCATTTTACAGCTACAGAAACTAAGGCAGAGTGAGGTTAAGTGACTTGCCCAGGGTCACACAGTGTCTGAGGCTGGATTTGAACTCAGATTTTCCTTATTCCAGGCCCAGCACTCTATCCACTGGGCCACCAACTAGGAGGAAGGAGTCAGATCAGCTGATGTATAAGGTTTCTCCCAATGTGGAGAACTTATGGATTTAAGTACATGCTCTTTCTACCATGTTGACCATCTCACTCATCATTAATTTCACCTTGTAAGACTGAGATGTTGGGTTTGGAAGAGGAATTTGAATTTTTACCCAATAGCCTCTTCACTTATTGGTAAGTCCCTACCTAGGATTGCCATATCCTAAGAAGCCCGAGTCATGCTGCTTATTTCACTTGGGCCCCACTATGGTTTGCTCCACCTACCCATGGGCTGCTTTGCTGGGTTTCCTTCTTGCTCCCTCAGCCACCTCCTTCCCTGCCCCTTCACTCCCCTTTACATTTTGTCCTTCTCAATTAGTGAGTAAGCTTTTTGAGGGTAAAGACTACTCTGGCTAGGGTTTAGCATAGCGCATGGCACAAAGTAAGTACTTCATACATACTTTACCTATCTGTCTGCCATTGTTTTCCAGGGACTGACAGAATTGTATACACCCAACTCGCTCTGTATGCATACTTACTAGTTTAAAACAGGAGAATCACAGAGGATCAGGTCAAAGGAAAAGGGTACTGGATCCTAAGGGCAGAGACAGGATTAGGATAGACTTTTTGAACAAATAATTGCATGTACTTCCCCCCCCCAAAAAAAACCTTTGATCCAGAGGTGTGTGGTTATTTCTTCCCTTGCTTATCCTGTGAAGCTACAGTCACAAGATACCTGGTCCAATCAGTACCCAGACAAGGGATCCCTTCTACCAGATCCTCCCCAAAGTGGTCATCAGGGTCACTAACTCTAGGGGCAGATTGTTATGCAGGATCATAAAACCGCAGAATCCTCAAACAGCAGCCTTGTATGAGACTTCACATGTCATCTAGTGTATGGATAGGAACACCAAAAGCAGCATCTTTGGCAAATGGTCCTTTGATCTCTGCTTGGAGACCTCCAGTGTTGGAGAACCTACCACTGCCACACCCCCGAGCCCCCTTCCCCAGCAACCATTCTACTTGTCCTATCTTTCATATGCTCCAATTCATCAATTCCTTTTTTTTTAAAAACATGGGATGCTCGGGTCTGAACCCAATATCTTCTATAAGTATTATTTCCATTCCCAGCGCTAATGGAGGAAGCAGTAGGGGGGACTGTTTATCTCAAGAACCATTTATTTCTGGGAATAGAGAGAAGGAAAAGACTAAATTTTTTTTTGCTGCATCCTGGTATGCTCAAAAGAAGCCAGGATTTAGAGTCAGAAGCCCTGGTTCAAACCCTGACTCTGACATTTACCAGCTGTAGGATCTTGGACAACATTTCTCACATCCCTTCTCTCCATTCATCCAGTCACCACCCTGCAGCAAGCCCTGGTCACTTCTGCTCTACACTCTTGCAATAGACTTCTAATTAATCTCTCCCCATTAATCTGTTCTCTACTCAACTGCCAAAGTGATTTCCCTAAAGCACCACTCTGCCCATATCAGGCCACATATTAAATAATCTCCAATGGCTCCCAGTGATCTCCATGATCAAATGAATATGAAATCCTCTGTTTGGCTCTTAAAGTCCTTCCCAAGGCCCCTTCCTGCTTTTCCAGTCTCCTTCACTTTCCTCCCCTCCATATATCCTCCCATGCATTGAAACTGGACTATTCCTGCTTCTCCCTCTACCCCTCATCTCCATACATTTTCACTGGCTATCCTCTATGCCTGGGATTCTTTTTCTCTCCTTACTACTGCCTCTTAGTTTCTCTGTCTTTTTTCAAGGGTAGGTTCAAATATCTCTCCTTCTGCTGGAAGCCTATCCCAGTCCTTCCCCCATCCCCAACCAGCAGTTAGTGCCTTCCCTCTGAGATGACCTTTCATTTACACTGCATATATCTTGTAGGTATCTAGTTATTTACATATTCTCTTCCCCCATTAGGGAGTCTTGCCTGTGTTTTGCCTTTCTCTGTTTCCCTAGAACTTAGCACCTTGCCCGGCACAAGTGATTAATAAATGCTTGTTGACTGACTGATTGATTCTGATTGGATAAAATCACAACAATCCATACCCAATAGGTAGTAACTTGGCACTCCTCATAAAGAGAGAAATGGAGCTGAGGGATGAGAGCTCTCCTTCTGCCTGAACCATCGAGAGCTTGGTACTTATTCAGCACTTCCATCTAACAGGGTACATGTACATAATCATCAGGCCAAGCATGGGACCACTCAACTTGGGATTCTTATTATTGAATGGGATCATGGTAGTGCCTATTAATGCCAATTAGCAGTTGAAATATTGATATGATTTCTTTCCCCTTCACCTCTACCAGAGGAAGAGAGGCTGGTGAAGTAGGTTACTGTAAACCCTTGGTCAAGAGCCAGTGCTGTATGAAGGTCATTATCTATCTCTCCCTACCATTCTCCATGCCCTTGTGACCAGGCTAATGTCTGCCTGAAACACAGGGACTCAGAACCCCATGATTCAGATGCACTGGGTAGAAGCTTACCATTTAAACTTTCATAACAGCTCAGGCAGCTAGGCAGGGTAGTGGATAGAGTGCCTGGCCTGAAGTCGGGTAGACTCATCTTGGGGAGTTCAAATCTGGCCTCTAGCTATGTGACCCTGGGCAAGTCACTTAACCCTATTTGCCTCAGTTTCCTCATCTAGAAAATGAGCTGGAGAAGGAAATGCAAATCACTCTGGTATCTCTGCCAAGAAAACCCCAGGTGGGGTCATGAAGAGTCAGACATGACCGAACAATGACTGAAATAGCTCAGTCCATCCTGTTATGTTGAGCTTTTCTGAAGACCAGTTGGTGCTAGTGACCAGGTCATTCATAGCCCTCCTCTAGTTCCCAACCTCTATTTCACGCTCATTCCCTGGCCGCTGCCTCTGATCTTAAGCCAAGTCAAAAATGAATTTTCATGGCTCCCTGACTCCACCTACCCTAACTCTCCGTCTGTAATCTTACAGGAATTTATTTTTTAATTTTGCCTGGATGCATACCCAGAACAGCCTGTCACTGCAGTTGTTGACTCTTTACATGCCATTCTGCTCACAGCTTCCTGACTGGTGTCCTAAACCACCAATCAATATTTACCAGCCCCAAGGTTACCTTTTCCCCTCCTAAATACTGTCATGTAATTGTAAGTACTTGTTATGTCTTACAGCTACCCCCAAAAGATGAGAAATAGGGAAGGAGTCATCGACCATGAAGTGCACCTGTGTCTCCCTTCCCTTCCTCCTCACTTCTAAACCTCTCAGTATCCCAGGCTGTTTCCACTCATTGCAGGTGAACTTGGGAAAGGCACTCCTCCTTTGTGGACCTCAGTCTCCTTATCTATGTAATGAGGTTCTTTAAAGTTCTCTTCAATTACAAATCCTATGAGGGCCAGCCTGGGCCTATGGAAAGATAGTGAAAGATTAGGTTAGAAGTCTTAGGTTCTATTAAGTCCAAGGTAGTTCCCAGTCGGAGGAGGAGATGTGAGAGGTGGAGGCCTTGCCAGAATGATGAATGGCTGCTGGGGAGGATGCAAAAAAGGGGGTTCCAGGAGTCATGAGCTGACCCAGCCTTGGGATGTTCTGTTTTCTTTTGTGAATAACATTTAGAAGATGAACAGTTAGGATCTAGAAAGTGTGTGGAAAAAAGAAGGGGGATGAGGGTGCCAGATCAGAGGTTTTATTACAGTGGTAACTGATATAGTGGCAATGCTTCTATCCTTATGTAGATAAGCAAGGCTTCAGGGCCTGGGGGCAAGTTTTCTTGCGGGAACCTTTCAGAGGATTGGCAGGACGGGCCTCAGTTCTCATGATCAGAGTATAACAGAATATATAGCTTCAATTGACTGTGAACTTTGAGATAGGGATGAACAATTTCTTAAGAGGCAGAGAAGGGTCTGGGCCCAGATCTCTCACAGAGAGGATGCATCGTTGAGTGTAGAAGCTAAAAAGCATTGTGGATGTCAACTAATGTAACTCTCTCACTTATCAGAAGTTAAGTGTTTAAGTGATTGACAAAAGGCCATGGCTGAGATGGGACATGGACCCAGGTGTCCTGACTTCTGGATGAACATTCTTTCCATTCCACCAACATAAGCACAGTGGAAAGACTTGAGTTTGGAGTTAGACGGTGTGGGTTCAAATTCTGGTTCTGTTATAATTTATGTGACCTTGGGAAAATCACTCCTTCTGGGCCTATATTTTCTCCCCTATAAAAGGAGGAGTTTGGATTAGAAGTCCCTACTAATTCCAAGTTTCTCATCTGATTATTTCTTATAGGGAGCCAAGGAGATAAAGTGAAGAAGGGAAGGGATGAGATGGGTGGAAAAGGATCGATGAAGAGCAACAAGACAGCCAGGACCTGCTCCCTTGGGAGCCTGGAAGCTGGCTGTGTTTGGGATCTGATTTTAGCTGAGCATCTCATGAATTCCTCAAAGCGTGGGAGGACTCGTGTCAAAAGCTGAGCTGTGTGGGAATTGTGATTTCATCGAGTATCCTGGCAACATCACCCACCCCCGGAGCAGGAGCTAAGAGACACTGTAAGAAAAGCACATGCATGTATGTAACCCCTGCCTCCAGACAGCCTCCCAGGGTCCCCTCAGCGGGAGTCACTCAGGGAAGACTCCTTCCTGCATCACGGCTCACCAGCACAGACGGGGCCCTGCTGCTTCGGCAGATTCTCCTGTGAGGGGGGTTACCCTTCCCAGCATTCCTCTGCAGGCAGACTCCAGGGTGGTGGCTCCCTCTGTCACTGCACCAAATCCTGGGAACCAGAGAAGGTGGGTGGGAAGCAGAGAGGATTTTAGAAACATGGCATCTCAGGGCTGGAAACAATCTCGGAAGTCATCGGGTTTGACCCAAAGCATGAATTTTGCATGTTGTAAAGGGAGTGGGGGAACATCAGTACAATGACAAACAGTGCCAGCTTTGTCATTTAGAGGCTCTGGGCTCCCATCTGAGCTGTGCTGTTTATCAGCTATGTGACCCAGAGCAAGCCATTGAATGAATGAATGGATGATTGAATAAATGATTTTTTTAGGGGTTCTTATGTGCTAAGCACTATTTTCCAGGAGGTCACATTATATATTACAGCAAGAGATGATACATATATAGGAGGTTTCAGCTGCAAGTCAGATAGCAAGGCCCCATGGTCCTCAGGACCATGCTGTAGGTCCTTAGGGTGCTGTAACAGAGAGATTGTTGTTTTTGTTGTCCAGTTATGACCCCATTTTGGGTTTTATCAACAAAGATACTGGAAGTCGTTTTGCCATTTCCTTTTCCCAGCTTATTTTATAGATGAGGAAACTGAGGCAAACAGAGTTAAGTGACTTGCCCAGGGTCACCAAGCTAGTAAATGTCCAAGGCCAGATTTGAACTCAGGAAGATGAGTCTTTCTGACTCCCAGCCCAGTACTCTGTCCGTTGCACCACCTAGCTGCCCGACAGCAAGGTAGATAGATGGTAATTAATCTTTAACCTCTTCAGGCCTCACTTTCTTTATCCTTTAAAGATCAGACAAGACAACTTCTGGAATCCTTTCCATCTCTAAGTTTATGATTCTATGACCTCTAAGGTCCCTTAGTAGAAAGAGTACTGGATATGAAGTCAGAAGAACTGGGTTTGACTCCCCAATCTGTGGCTTACTACTGGTGTGACCTTGAATAAATTGAAGAGTAAGACATGTGAACTTAATGATCTCTTAAGTTCTCTTCTAGCTCTAAATCTTATGATTCTGTGCCAGGGGGTATAGATTCTTCTTCTTCTTCTTCAAATTTTTCTGTATTTATTTTTAATATTCATTTTTTATAAATTTTGAATTCTGAATTTTGTCCCTCCTTCTAGTCCCTCCCCCACCCATTGTAAGGGCAAGCAACATGACTTCAATTATACATATGAAGTCATGTAAAACATGTTTGTGGCATAGATTATTTAGAGATCTAGGGTTTTCCCCTCCTGCTCAGCCAAACAGCTGGTACCCATTGAAGTTGTTTCATACATCTTGTCCTGTCCTTCTAAACCTGAGTCTCTGTCATGCTTTCTTGCTCAGTGTCCCAGGTTCTTCTGGACTGAGGTGTTTCCTTGTGTCCTACAAGGGCCTGGGAGTCCTGTCCCTAAGCCCTAGCTTTCGGGGCCTCCTACCAGCCATTCCCATGATGGCCACTTGCCTGCCTGGCCCTTTGCCTGCTAGGACTCCCCTGGCTCTCTGTTCTCTCTCCTTACCTAGACATCTCTCGCTCAGTCCTACCAATGCTACCTACCTGGTATCCTCTTGCCAGCCTCCCTGGCATCATGGCATCTGAGGGCTGGAAACAATCTCAGAAGTCATCAGGTTTGACCCAAAACATGAATTTTTATCACCAGGATTCCTCCTGGTGGTTGTGGAGATGATCCCTGGCTTTCCAAGTTTGTAACAGAAGAGTACAGCTTTGGGCAGGTCCTACCAAACTGGGCCCTTCCATTGAGGAACCCAGAGACAGACAGCTTTGTGTATCTTGCTTTGGGGGACCAGCCTTGAAAATTGATCATCAGAGGCTGGGTTATTATTATGATTATTATTTTTGCTCATAGCAATTCAGGAATGCCGTCTTCTGAGAGGAGCAGCTTTTGAGACCCGTGTTGGAGGAAGGAATGTCTTACTGCACAACTCAGACTCAGGATTTTGGGAAGCAGGAACAAAACTCAACATTCAGTTAATCTAATTATAGCATTGGTCAATAGTGGGCAAACTACTACCAGACATAGGAGTCAATGAAGCATAGTTGGACCTGAAGTCAGAAAGACATGGGTTCACATCTTCCCTCTGATATTTACTTGTTAGCTGTGCAATCAGGTGAAAATAATTTAATCTCAGTTTCCTTATCTATAAAATGGGGATAATGATAGATTTACCTCATAGATAGGGTACAAAAAGATTCTACCTTGTTACCGCTTAGTGCATTTTCCTATCTAAGTTGCTGTTTAGTTGTATCAGTCATGTCCAATTCTTTGTGAACCCATTTGAGGTTTTCTTGGCAGAGATACTGGAGTGATTTGCCATTTCCTTTTCCAGCTCATTTTACAGATGAGGAAACAACAGGTTAAGTGACTTGCCCAAGGTCACCTAGCTAGTAAATGTCTGAGGCCAGATTCAAACATAGGAAGATGAGTGTTCCTGACTTGAGGCCTGGCACTGTACCCACTGTACCACCTAGCTGCCCCATTTCCATCTATCGCCCAGTAAAATTAAGCCATATATGCAACTGCTCCTGGTGAGTGAGCTCTATCCAGACATTGCCCTTCTCACAGACAGACTACTATACTTAGTGTCTATGTGGTTTTATACATATATGTTATACTGAGGAGCTGGAGTTTCTTATAGATGCATTAATTTAGAGTAGGCAAATACCCCTTAACTTGTAATATACTAATAATGAATAGGTTAAACAAGTCTAAACTCAGGAGCTTATAGAATTCCTTTGGTGTGAGGTCTTCTACTTATAGATACAGTCCCTGATTGGCCAAGATGTCTCTATCCTATCATCTTCTCTTCTTCCAATGGAGGAAGGGGCCAAGGCTAAGCAGCCTGAAGCACTTGTAAATAATAATAACAATGTTAGCCATGTTGAGGTAGGAAGAAGCTTGGATATTGGTTATCATGAAAGAAATAAAACAAATAATAAATAGCAAAAAGCTTCAAAGCCTTGAGCTAGACACTGGGGAGACACAAAGACTAGATAATAACAGAATAATAGATTTAGAGCTAAAATTGACCTTGAAGGCCATCTAGTCGAAACCCCTCATTTTGTAGAAGAAACTGAAGCTTGGAGAGGTTAAGGGACTTGCCTAAAGTAAACAACAGAAGTAGGATTTGAACCCAGGTCCTCTGGTTCCAGATCAGTGTTCTTTTCTACCCTACCACATTGCCTGTCTTTGATAAGAGATCCCAGTTTAGTTTAGTAGCAATTTTAGGTGAACAGAATATGCCCACCCCCCTGAAAAGAACCTTGAGTTGTAGCTAATAATATTATCCCCACTTACATGTAGGGTAGGAGTTCTCTGATCACCTTGATGAGTTTGCTGGTTAGAGAATCTTTCGGCCTTTTGAAAGCATCTCCCAAAAGAAAAAAAAAGAAAAGGGAGTCTCATCTTTTTGAAAAAAAAGCAGAAAATAGATGGCTAGAAAGGAGCACAGATAAAGAAGATAGCTTTGAAAGCTACCAGTTGAACTTACTACACACATAAAAAGAAAAATGAATTGTACATTATAGAGTTAGGTAGTTTCATGTTTAATGCTTTTCTGTTCTAATATATATGTATATGTGATGTCCATTTTATTTGGTGTTTAAGTTCATAAAAATAAATGAGTAAACAAAATAAAAAAGGAAAACAGCCTCCTGTGGAGGGAGTGATGAGTCTACTGCCATCTTGTTGAGATGATTAAAAACATTTGCTGTTTAAATCTCAGTGACTTGGCTGCCCTAACGATGAATTGGATGGTCCAGAGTTGAACTTTAGTGCCTCCTAGAGGACAGATTTTACTGATAAGGGCTATTCCCAAGATGCAGTCTTCATCTCAGTTCATTATGAGGATGGCTTTCTATTGGAGGAACCATCACTTTGTGCTGACCTATACAAAGAAACTGACAGAATGCTTTTTACTTCCTTGTCCCTTTATATCTTTCGTGGAACCAGTGGCTAAAGCTCTGGCCTTGGAATCAGGAAGACCTTAGCTCAAATCCTGCCTTAGGCATTTAATGAGGTGTGGTATATATGTTGTTCAGGGAGTGCTAGCATGGCTTGCCAGGCTCTTTTCAGAGCTGCTCAATCACCTTTGGATTTACCTGTCACTCAGCTCTGACCTGTGGCTCTAAGAAGTTGAAGCGTATGCAGTGGCCACACCTTGGCAAACCGTCTCAGCAGTCAGACCAAACTAGATCAAAGGTAACCAATGGTACTCAAACCCTTTGGTGAATTAGGGGGTTGTCTGCTCCCAAGCATGTGAAGACTTTCCCTGGAGAAATAGGCAGATGTGAACAGTTTATTCCAACAGCCGTGAAGGTGACTGAAGCAGGCTCTGTGGAGTGCTTAGAGCTTGGTCAGACATCAAAGATGCCATGGTCATCCACTGTATACTGGGTCATTACCAGTTATCTTGATTTTTGTCTTGCCACTGGACTTTGATGACTCTGGAAGAGAGATTGAGGCTGATGACTTTGTGCAATCCTTCCTCACTTAAATCCAATTCATTTTGCAAGTCAAGACATCACCTATGATGTCATTAGTCCTCTTTGAAAATGAAGGACTAACAACAGCTGTGTGACTCTGGGCAAGTCACTTAAAATCCCTCAGCCCTGGTTTCCTCGTATGTAAAATGGGGATAGTAAGGACATCTATCTCTTGCATTATTATAGGGTTCCAATGAGGTAATGTATGTAAAGTGCTTTGTAAGCTTTAAAGTACCCATATAAATACCAGCAATGATGATGATGATGATGATGATGATGATGATGATGATGATGACGGTGGTGAAGGTGATGATGATATCAATATCCTGAGACATGCCTTCCTTCCATCTCTATCCAAGAGCCTTTAATGGCTGCCCTATAGCAAAATCCCATGATAATCTGCAGGTACTCATCCATATGCCCCAAGAGGAAAGCTTCTGTACCCTCATTCCTCACTCCTTTTTGTATTTTTCCACAGGTCAGAGAACAAAGACCTGAGGACAGGCTTTCTTGGGCCAAAAGGAGACAGCATCTGGAGCAGCAGATGTATGTACTAAATTCTTACAGGGCATATGACAGAGGCTGGCAGACATGTCCTCCCTCAACACATAGGAGACATTTCCTGGGGTTACCCCTCTAGAGAGTTCAGGAATCTTGACTTCTACCTAAAAGAGGGAAAATTTCTTGAGCTGCTTGTTTCTTGTTGAAAGAAGAGGATCATACCTTGCTCTCAAAAATGGAAGGAAGAGTGAGAAGGAACAAAAAGCTATGAAAGGGACCCAGACTTCGCACTCTGAGATTTTGGTGAGTTATTCAGATGGCATAGGCACAAAGGGAAGTGGGGTTGCAGGATTCCCTGGAATGTTGAGGCATTGATCATTTAGAAGCTCCATGTTCTTTTTCAATCCAGATGGAGTCCAAAATATGAGGCATTACTGAGTATGAAGGATTTTAGGACCCTGTTGGAAATTAGAACTCACCAGAGAGGGAGGAGAATTGTATTGATTGTTTATGGGCAATTGTGAATCCTTTGTGTGTTTTTCACATTTGTTTATGGGTTCCTATGAGTCCTTTGTGTTTTCTTCATTTTTCTGTGGGGTAGAATAAAGGCTGTCATGTACTTAATATGTGCATTGTTACCTTGAGTGCTTGTAGAGGAGTTGGGAACCCTGTTATACCATCTGTGGAAACCCTGGCACAAACTATATTTTGAGGTGGACCGGGCAGACTCTGGGAGGGGGTGGGAACAACAATCCAAACCAAAAATTCTGGGTGTTTTGAGTGACTTCTAGGATTGAGTATTGTCCAAGTAAGTCCAGAGCTTGGGGTGACAGGCCATGAGTTACATATAGTTGAGGAAAGGGAGGCTCATAAAGGTGAGGTGGTTTGCCCAAGGTCATGCAGTGAGTAACTGTCAAGGGTAGAATTTAGACGCACTCTCCTGCTGTCCAGTCCAATGTGATTTCCATGCTTACATTCTATAGTTGCTACAATTCCTGTCCACAATTAGCTTATGGGATTACATCCTTATGTATCTCTTCCCCCAATCCTGCCGGTCTGCCTCATTTGTGACAGGTCTGGTCCTTGTCCTGGTTATGGCCTGTATGGACGCTCTTGGAAAGCCCATTGCCGTATGTGGGAGCTAATTCCTATGGTCCCTCACCTGTAACCACGTTCCCTCTGCATCCTGGCACTCCTTGGGAATCCTCCCCAGGGGAATCGGGCCACAGCCCAGGAAATCCGATCCTGCCTCCTCCCCGGGAATTTCCAATCCCCTGAGAAGCGGTGAGTCACCAGTACCTTCTCAGGGGTGGGGGAGGTGGGAGGCGAGAATTTGCGGAACTTTGGCTAAGGACCAGATGGTGTTTTGAACATTTTCATAAGAGCTATTTGCAGTGTTGCTGCCAGAAAAAAATTTCCTGCTTAACGAGGAAACGCACGTTGGTATCGAATTAAATCGGCTCCGATGTTTTAAATATTACGTCCGGAGTGTTCATGTTAACAAACCTGATTGTTAATTACATCTTCTCCTGCTGCCTGGTGGGGCTTTGAAAGGAGGGAGAATTGGAGGAGGTGAAACAAATTTCATTCTTCCGCGATACTTCTCCAGAAAAGACAGTGGGAGGCAGCATGGCTCTATAGAGAAAGAACTCTGGACTGGAAGCAAAGGCATCTGGGCTCAAGACTCTGCTCTGCCACTGTGTGACCTCGGGCTAGTTCCTTAACCTCTCTGGTCTTTAGTTTCTTTATCTGTAAACTGAAGAAACTGGAATCAAACCTACATAGTTTAAAAAATCCAAACAAAAAACCAAAAACACTGGCTCTGGAGCCTGAGAATCTGGGTTAAATCCCATCTCCAATGCTTACTGCCTCTGTGAACTTGGCCAAGTCACTTCCCTTCCTTGGGCCTTACTTTGCTCCACTGTAAAGTGGATTGGGCTACACGACTTCTAAGGTCCCATCTAGCTCGGAAGCTATGTGATTCTATGAATCCACTCATTGGCAAAATCTATACTGGCCACATCTTTTTTATGGCATAGAGACAGGGTGAGGGCAGAGATGGGAGAGTTCTTCCCTTGACCAAGGCTTGGAAAATCAGAGCAGAAAAAATATCAAATCAGAGAAAGAAGTCTTTGAATTGTGGACAAGGCTAGTTCTCTTTTTCTCTGTGGTAGGAAGCAATGACAGCAAAGTAGGCAGTCAAAGTGATCTAGGAAACTTTGAGGAAGGAGAAAAAACTTTCAGTTGAGGGCATCATAGAAGGCTTCATAGAGGAGGTGGCTTCTAATATGAGGCTTGAAAGAAGATAAGGATTTCAGAAGGTAAAGATAAGGAGAGAGTGCATGCCTGGCACAGGGAATGGCCTGAACAAATGCACAGAGGTGGGAGATGACATACCAAGTTCAGAATGCATACACCTTGGCAACTGATTTGATATGATGGGTAACTTTGATGTTTTGAACCTAGAAGAATAATTGTGTCATCAACAGAAACAGGGGTGTGTGCATTGGGGCAAGTTTGTCAAGAGATAGTGAATCTAGTTTTGGATGTGGTGAGTTTCAGGTGTCAACGACATCTGGCGGGGCGTGGCCAACAGGAAATTAGAGATGTAGGCAACAACTAAGGAGAAAAAATTGGATTAGGTATATAGATTTGGCAGTCATTCACATAAAACTGAAAATGAGGTCACCAAGTGAGAATATGGAGAGAAAACCTTCCCCCAGTCCTGTTGTTAATGCTCATACATTTTGTGTTTACATATGTGTAAACATGTTCTATCCCTAGTAGACTGTAAGCTTCTTGGAAGCAGGACTATTTTGTTTTTCTCTTGTATCCCCAGCACCTAGCACAATGCCTTGTACTTAGTAGTACATATGTAGTATATAGTAGCATATAACTAATGTTTATTGAGTTGGCACTATATCCATATTTAATGGATAGGAAGAAGATGATGAATGATCAGTGGAGACAGAAGGATTGATGAAACACATATCTTCATTTCCCAAATGGGATTGTTCGGCTCCTCCACCATGCGGCACTTGGTACTTCTCCTCCCTCCTTTTTTCAGCTTCCTTTTATGTATTATCTTCCTCCATTAGATGGTAAGTTCCTTGAGGGCTGGGACTGTTTTTCTTTTTCTTATTTGTATCGCCAGTGCTTACCATAGTGTCTGGCACAGAGTAGGAACTTAATAAATGTTTATTGAATAACTAAAGGTAGAAGAACCAAGAGAGAGAAACCTAAAAAGAGGTTAGAAAAGGAGAAGGTATATAGGGGGAGGAGGTAGTCAGTAATGTTAAATTCAGCAGAGTGTTCAAGAAGAATATGGCCTGAGAAATGGCCTTCAGATTTGGGAATTAAGATATCACTGGTAGTTTTGTAGAGAACATTTTGAGTAGGATGGTCAAGTCAGAAGCCAGATTGCAAAGGGGTTGAGAAGTGAGTGGGTAGTGAGGAGAAGGAAGCAAGAGAGTACATAATATCCTCTCTAGGGATTTGATAGTGAAGTAAAGAAGAGATATTATATGATGGCTGGAGAAGATATGGAGGGGATCAATGGAAGACTTTTTAGGGACTGAGGAACTTTGGGCATGTTGGCAGGGAGTAGAAAAAAAGACAACAGACAGAGAGTGATTGAAGAGAAGGAGGGAAGGGGAAGGGAAAATAAGAGGGATAGAGACAAGGAGAAAGAGAAGGATAGGGAGAAGAAGCTCTAAGGAAGGAGCATAGATTTAGAGTTTAGAGATTTAGAGAAAGGACCTTCCAATCATACTAGCCATCTACTAGTAGTGGTCATCTATTAGTAGAAGCCCTTCATTTCAGAGACAAGGAATCTAAAGCCCAGATGGGGATTGACTTGCTCAAGGGAACACGGACTCCTGAGATTTTATTTCCTCAACACGGCTGCTTCTTCCATAATTATTTAACAAGATGGTGTCATGAACTACTTCCTATGGCTCCAATGTTTCACAGGTAGTGTTTACTAATGGCTATAGCAGAGTATAATTCTCATAACTCATTTTATAGGATTGTAGAGCTGACATAGGGCTTGAGACATCATCTAATTTAACCCCCTCATTTGACAGATAAGAAAACTGAGGCCCAGAGAGGCTAAGTGACTTGTTAAAGTCATCCCAGGAGCGACAGAGCTAGAGTCAGAACCCAGGTTCCCTGATCCCAAATCTGGTACTTTTTCCAACTCTACCATGTTATTTGACCTACTATGGGCTAGCTGAGTGACCTTGTGTGAGTCATTTAATCTTTATGCCTCTCAGTTTCTCCATTTGAAAAATTGGAATAGATAATATTTGCATTATCTATCTCTCAAGGTTGTTTTAGGAAAGTACTTTAAAATGAAGTATAAGTAAGTTATTACTATTAAGTGGCAAAGCTAGAATTCAAGTTCCAGGTATTCTGAACCAAATATATTTTCCACTGAAGTCATGGAATCACAGAATGCTAGAATTCTAAGTAAATACAGAACATATCCAAACCAACTCTTGTCTTACTGCTGAGGAAACTGAGCCCCTGAGTTGAAATGACTTGCCTAAAGTCACAAAGAAAGTATGAAATAGAGCTCAGATTTTAACCCAGGATTTTGAAAAGATTTTGACAAGCTCAAGAACTGGGCCAAAATCACTCAACAAGCATTTATTAAGTGCCTACCATATGCCTTGCTGTTCCTCTCATAAGACACTTTATCCCCCAACTCTGAGTATTTTTCCTGGCTGTCTCTCATGCCTGGAATGTTCTTCCTCCTCATCTCAACTTTCTAGCTTCTTTGTCTTTCTTCAAGTCCCAGCTAAAATCCCAGTATATATAAGAAGCCTTTCATGATTCTTCCCTCTTTAATGCTAATGCCTTCCTTCTGTTGATTATCTCCAATTTATCTTGTATACAGATTAGTTGCAGATAATTGCTTGCATGTTATGTTCCTCTTCAGACTAGCAGCTCTCTGAGGGTAGGAACTGCCTTTTGACACATCCTCAGCATTTAGCATAGTTCTTGGCACATAGTAGGCATCTGATAAATGCTTATTGACTGTCCAACTGCTAAGCCCAGGGTATACAAACAGAAAGAAGGAAACAATTCCTACTTGCAAAGACCTTATATTCTAACTAATAAGATGAAATCCAATTGGACTAAAGAAAAATCATTTAAATAGTACAAGATGGGTGAGGTGTTGCAGGAGAGCAGATTGTCTGAAAAAAATTGGAGGAGGGAGAGGTTAAGGACCTAAAAAGCTCAATATGGTCACCATTATTGGTCATATCAATAGCCAATCCCCCAAACCCCAAACCCCCAAGCAAAAACCTAACGCAATCTTAGGTTGTAATAGTGTTCAAGACTAAAGGCAACAATCCCACTGTCTTCTGCTCTGGTTGGATCACATCTTGTGCATTGTGTTCAATTCTGGGTCCAAAATCCTAGGAAGGACATTAACAAGCTAGAGAGCATCTAGAGGATATAAACTTGGGCGGTGAAAATCTTGGAGATCATGGAATATGAAGAGTATTTTAAGGAACCAGACATATTTACCTTGGGGAAGATAAGACTCATCTATCTTCCTGTACTTGAAAGACTGTCATATGGAAGAAGGATTAGACTTGTTTATTTGGCCTCAGAAAAAAGAATAAGGAGCAATGGGTAGACATTTCAATGAGAAAAATTTAGTCTCAGTGTAAGGAAAAGCATCCTAATGATTAGAGTTTCCTTAAAAGAGGAATGAGCAACCCCAGGTAGACTTGGGTATGCCCCGCTACTACCATTGAACAAAAGCTCAGTGGTCACTGCCTGACAGTGTTGTAGGGGGAGGTTTTTGTTCAGGAATGGACAGCTCCTAAGAGCCCTTGATATTTTCGGTGCGAAATGGTAGAGCCTAGACTAGAACTAGGTTTTCTGATTCTCTGTCCAGGGTTCTTTCTACTTCAGTAACTTTCATGAGTTGAAAGAACTGTGCCCAGAAGCCAGGTTAGTGACCACACCTGATATTCATCGTGGATGGAAAGGGATGGAATTTGGAATCAAGAGAGTCAGGGTCCAAATCCCAGCAATGCCATTATGTGACCTAAAGCAAGTCACTTAAATTCCATTCAATTCAACAAGTATCAAGTGCCTACTATACATCCGGCAAAAAAATAAAATCTGTTCTTATTTTCAAGGACTTTACATTCTACTGTAATGAAAACTTTCTCGACCTCAATTTCCTTATTGGTAAAATGAAAAGATTAGCCTAGATCATAAGGGCTGCCAGGTGGCATGGTGGATAGGGGGCCAAGCTTACAGTTAAAAAGACCTGAGTTCAAATCCAGCCTCAGACACTTATTACTTGTTTGACCTAGGGCAAGTTCACTTTACCTCTGTTTGCCTCAGTTTTCTCATCTGTAAAATGAGGATAATAAAAGCACCTACCTCCCAGGGTGATTGTGAGGATCAAATGAGATAATATTTGTAAGAGCTTAGCACAGTGTCTGACACATAGTAAACACAATAGAAATGTTAGCTATTATTATCTCTAAATTCCCTTTCAATCCTAAATCTTGTGATCCTGTAACTCTAGGATAGTAACAACCACAACAACAATAGATGTTATCGTTCGGTCATTTTCTCAGTTGTGTCCGACTCTTCCCAACCCCATTTGAGGTTTTCTCAGCAGAGATACCGGAGTGGTTTACAGTTTCTTTCTCTAGCTCATTTTAGAGATGAGGAAACTGAGACAAACAGGGTCTAGTGGCTTGCCCGGGGTCACACATCTATGTCAGAAGTTGGATTTGAACTTAGGTCTTCCTGACTCCAGGCTCACAAAGCACTTTACATATTAAATGCATAGACCCTTGTAACAATGCTGAGAGATAGTTGTTGTTATGATCCACGTTTTACAGATGAGGAAAGTGAAGCATATAGAAGTTAAATGATTTGGCCAGGACCATACAGTTAGTCACTGTTTGAGGCAGGAGGTCTTCCTGACTCTTCAGTTCTGTGCTCTATTCTCTGTGCCACCTACATGCCTAGTACTACATTGCTACTGTACCATGTATCCTGTGGGTGCTGAGAAAATACTTAGTGAGTGGCCTGATTATACAAGTTAAGTCACTTGCAAGGAGACAAATAGAAGGTAGACTTCAGAAGTCTGGTTTCCTATCATCTACTTCTGAATCTGTGCATTATGATTTAGTGGAAAGAGTGGTGGATCCCACAGTCAAGAGACACGGTTTCTAGTCTCAACTATCATGTATGATTCACATAACAATGCTTGAGCCTCAACTTTCCTATCTGTAAAATGGTTATAATAACACTTGTATTACTTGCCTTATGTGGTTGCGATGAGGAATGTGTTTCAAGCATTGTAAAAATGGGAGTTAGTGTTATTTGAATTGTAACATTTCCTACTATAATTTGATTTGGGCCATGATAATAAACTCACACAAAGCTATGAAAGGGGCAACTAGGGAGGCAGTGGGCTGAGATTCTTGGATTGGGAGTTATCGATTGAGAGTTTCTACTCCTGGCTCTGTAGATTGACTTGCTCTGTGATACTGAGCAGATCACTTCATCTGCAACTCAGTTTCTTTCTTTGCAAAATGGGGCTAATAATTTTCATCATCTTTCCCTCCTAGAGCTATTGTTAGTGTAGCTAGAGGGGAGTTTGGCTGGTTGCTATATGCAGCATATATTTACCTGAACAAACACACCAGTTCCACCTCTCACTGCTACTGTCTCAATTCCTCAATAATCTCTCTTTGTGTTCTGGAGCAGTATGGGGTATGGTTATCACAGCAATTAGTATTATTACGGCAATTTCTCTCTCCGATCAGCTCACCCCCAAACGGTCTGACCTGAGCAAAATCTCTCCATTTTTGTGTTGATTTCCTCTCTCTCTCTCAATCCCCAAATTTCATAGTCACATGCTTGGGCACAAATTATTGTTGTGTTTATATAATAGCAATTTTAAATAGCATAAGAGAACAAATAAGAATTTAAAGTAACAAGGTATCAGACTTCCATTTGTAGGCTCTGATGGCTAGGCAACCAACCAGGCAACCAAACATCTTTACTTCTTCTTTTCCTAATGGTCAGGGGGTAAATGAGGAGAGAAGTAGTTGGGCAGAGGATGGCTTCCCTGGGCAGCACTCCTGGGGAACCCAGTGGAAGGTAGGTGGTAAGCACTGCTTTTCAGTTATCTTGCCAGTTGCTCCAATTGCTGGTTCCTAATCAGCTCTCTACTCTAGTATGCTTGTGCTGGTCTGCCCAATCATATCTCACCCTGCCTTGTATTCTAGGAGGCTTCAGACTTGCTTGCTTTTCCTCACTTTCTCTTGCAGAAGTGGTGCCCAGTATCCCAGTTCTCATATAGCTTTGCCCAATATACCAGTTCCCATTCAGTTTGGTATTAAAAAATTGAAGAGACCAGTACAACTCACAGTTCTTTTTTTTTCTGTGTCTCTCTTCTGCTCCACTGAATGGCTTCTCCATGAAGAAAGCTCCTTATCAAAGTTAAAAACCCTGGGAACCTGGGGAACTCTGGGTAAGGTCTATGGTCCTAGCATTCCTACTCTAAGTCTTCAAGGCAATATTCCCAGAAAAAGAGCTACATTAAAACCAAATTGACATGAGGGCACTTTGAGAAATTCTGGACCCTAACCCCAATGTGTACTAGAGCATGTTTGAAAACCAAAGAAATTGTCATTTGGACTGAACAAGTTTTCTCCAAAGGTGGGATGGGTTCAGGGCACAATATCTTTTTTATATCTTACATTTTATTCATATATTTATATCTTATATATTTATATAAATATATATTTTATATCTTTATATCTTATATCTTTTCTTGAACTCTGTTGCTGAGGCATGAAATGTCCAAGAAGGGTTTTAGGATCCACTGCTATCGGAAGACTGCTTTTTTCCCCCTACCAGTTGCAAGAAGAGTTATGGTGAAGTGTACACTGCATTTTTTCACATTAACAATTAGTTTTCAAGAATCATAGAGTCTGGAAGGGGTCTTCGAACATAGAATGTTTGAATCAGAAGAGCCTTTAGAACATAGAATTTCAGAGCTTGAGGTTGCCTTAGAACGAAGAACACAGAAGTTGGAAGACATCTTAGAAATAGTCCACCAGGACAGGGCTAAGTGTGTGGCCTCAAGGCCATAGTTTTCTCACCCCTTCCAGCTAGCCCAAACCTCCTTATTTCACAGAGAAAGAAACTGAGTCCATTCAAAGGGAAGTGACTTTTCCAAAGTAACAGAGTTAAAAGGGGAGCTGAAACTCAAACCCAGATCTTCAAGTTCCCAGCCCCAGGCTTTTTCTATTTCCCTAAAGGGACCTCTCATTTCCCTTTTAGCTTTCGTATTTTGTAATGCTATGATGCATTTTGCTTATTTGTCTGAAAATCCCAAAGAGATGGGTGGGTGTACTGTGGGGGCCTGAGGGTGGAGAGATGGGTAGTGTTTCACATGCTTGTGTTCTTCAGACTTGGAGACAGGAGGAGGGGAAGCAACAGAAAGGCAAAGGAGAAGAAAGGAGGAAGGAGGGTTGGGAGAAGGAGAACAAAGACTCCTCTAATCTCTGAAGTTTCTGAGTGTCCTTAAGAATGCAACTCAGTGTTCATTTTTGGTGGAAAAAACCTTTCCTCATATGACACCCAGGAACTGTCTTTCTTTCTCTTTCCTCTGCCCTGATAGCAGTTAATTTTGTACAAGTTGGAGTGCATTCAATCTAGTGTATATGCCTAAATGACTTCCGGCTCGAATGCCTCATTAGAATGCTGGCTGTGAGTGTCTCTGCTCTGCTCTCAGTCAGCCTCAAAGAGGCCTAAGGAGGATCATAGAATGACAGAATCATAGAATCTTAGAGATGAATCATAGAATATAAGAATCACATAATTATAAAATCTAAGGGACCTTAAAACATCATCTAGTCTGACTCTTTCTCTTTCTCTGTTTTACAAAGAAGGAAGCTGAGTCCTAGAGATGCAAATGATTTCCCCAAGGTCATCCAACAAGTCAGTGGTAGAGTTGGGACAAGATCCCAGGTCTCCTGCTTCCCACTTTGTTTTGCTTCTCCTATATCACAATGTGATTTCTTAGTGTGGCTGGCCAGAGGCTATTGTTGGGGGCTAATATTTCTTGGAGAGATTTTTGTTTGTCCTTTCCACAATGAACTCATCAATTCAACTTTCTTTCCCATGTAGCCATGAGCCCTCTACCCTCACACCTCTATCTATCCATCCACCCATCCTTCTCTCACCATCTACCCATCTATCTGTCCTGTACTCCTTTTAATTAACCCGTTCATCTATGCCCCCCATCCATCCTTTCCTCTCCATTTATTCAGCCTTCCCTATTCCTCTGTGCTTCCTTTCTATCTCTCTGCAATGTTTCAGTCTGTTAAAAAAGCAGTTTTCCCTTCTCTATTTCCTTAATCCTTAATCTAGTCCTTCTTTGCTTTCCCTGGATGTCTTTGACCTTCTAGCCATCAGTTTCTATCCTGTGCATGTGGGTTTTTGATAAAGTGGTTCCCATGACGACTCAAAAAAATCACACAGATTGGCCTTTGCAAGGGGAGAGGGGGTGGGGAACTGCAAACTGAACCCAATGAAATCTTGTCACTGGGTAGCCTGGAGGTGTAGAGTATGAAGGAAGAGCCCAAACACCCTAATCCCATGATCTTTTGGGAGGGGAGAGTGAGAAGTTTTGGAAAGAACACTAGATTTGGAGTTATTTGGATTTTGGATTTGAACATGAGTTCAATTTCTGGCTCTGCTGGAGACTGTCTCATTTTTTTTTGTGTCTGGATCCTAGCTCAGTGCCTGGCATGTAAAAGCAACTATCTAAACTATTATTAAGTTGAATTACCTTTGTGACCTGGAGCAAACCACATCATCTTTCTGAGCTGCACTTTCTTCATCTATAAAATGAAGTAAAACTAAAAACCAGGGGAAAAACATACATGAAAAACCAATGGGTATATGGGGGAAACATAGGGGCCAGGAAATAGGGTTGTTGAAGACTAGAGAGTTTAAAAGTCTTCTCCAGGGTTGGGTGTCTGGGATCCCGGGCTCCCAGAATGAGGAAATTGAATGTGATGACCTCTAGGACCCCTTTCTGTTCTAAAATGTATTAGTCTGTGATCTTGAGAATGGAAGTAAATGATGGTTCAGGAATTTGGAGGGCACAGGATAGTGTGGGTACATGCTCCATGGGCTCTGGTCTGTTCTGCCTCTAGTTTTCTCTGATATCTCTCCTCCCAGCCCCAATTAAACATACTTCTATGTTCACCCTCTCTTTGCCTGAAATCCCCCCATTAGAGTCCTTCTCCTTGAAATAGCAGAGGTTCAGGATATTATCTCCAAAAGATACTGGTAAAAAAAGGCCTGGGTGTATGTTGGGCGGGGCAGGGGTTTCCTTATCCTTTAACCATGAACACACTTGTCTGGGCTAGCTGATAAGAGAAATTCATTGAATTCAATATAATTCACAACTATCCTTAAGAACCTGCTAAATGCAGAGAACTCTGCTTGGCCCTGGACATACAAAGGCACAGAACTCCTGCCCTCATAGAACTTATATTCTACTTGGGGGATAAAGCATGTACATGGATAAATATATGCGAATTCAAAGTATTTGCAAATTTTTAACGCAAATTAGTTTCAAGCTGGAGCGGAATGGTAATGGCTGGTAGTGACTGAGTAAAGCTTCTAGTAGGACATCAATTGATCCATCAATCAATCAATCAGTATTAAGTACCTACTACGTTCCAGGCACTGTGGATACAAAAAGAGGCAAAGGACTGTCCCTTCCCTCAAGGAGCTTGCAGTCTAACAGGGGAGACAACATGCAAACAAATACATACAAAGCAAGCTGTCTACATTGTAGATAAATAGGAAATAATTATAAGAGGGAAGGTACTGGAATTAAGAGGGATTAGGGAAAGATTTCTATAGAAGGTGGGATTTTAGTTACTACTTAGAGCCAGGGAAGTCAGTAGGCAGAGTATAGATTTGTATAGGTCCAGAATGGGATGAATGTGTTAGGGATAGCAGCATTGTTGTTATAGGAACAAATGTGGCCTTTTCTGGGGGCAGAAACTATCCTGGATGGACCTCAAGGGTTCTCTTGTAGCAGAGGATAAGATAGAAAGGGGAGATTGAGTGGGACCAGGTCTGCTCCTTGTGGAATACCTCCTTGAATGTCTGGTATTTCACAGTTCCTGGCACATAGCAGGCACTTAATAAATGTTTATTGATTTGGATTGAATTGGTATTTGGGTATAGCAAAAGGGTAGCCAGAGAGGTTTCCATTGTGAAATTTAGCAATCTGTGGCCTGGAGTAGAAAAACCACTTGTTCTAGGACATATAAGTAGCAAGGGAGGTAGGTCTACAAAAGAAAGGATTAGTTCTGGGCACTAAAACTAACTGTGTGACTTTGAGCAAGTCAATTCACTTCCTTGGAGCCTCAGTTGGCCCCATCTGTAAAATGGGGCCAATATTACTTGCCTTGCCTTCTTTACTCACTCATTGTGAGGAAAAAAGCATTGTAAACTTTTTAGAGTCTATGGAAATGAGACTGATTATCATTATTAATAATATTAATAATACTAATATGAAAGCAAATTCACAGCTCTTCATCTTTCTTCTGCATGGCTCATTAGGTCCTCCTAGGACATTTAAACACAAAACATATTAATAATCTTATTTATTTATTTAGGAAGCTCATCTCTAGTTCATCATTAAGGGGTTTCTTCCTTTCTTTGAGGAGCAACCCTCTCCACTAGGACCACACACTGATGAGCCTTGAAGCCTCAGGCTAAGTCAGGCTCCCCTTACTAGGATGTTCAGGGAATTGATAGAGAAGGGGTAAGATTATGAAATGGAAAGGGATCAGGATATAGTGTCAATGAAACTCTAGTTTCAACCCTTGGCTCTGACACTTGCTACTTGTATGATTTTTATAAATCACTTCACTTGTCTGACCCTTAACTTCCTCCATTTGTAGAATGGAGTGAGTCTACTTACGCTGTCCGTCTCACTGAGCTGTAGTGGGGACAATGCTTTGTAAGCTATAAACCCCTCTAGAATTTATTTGGGAGTTGTTCTTATGATTCAGATAAGACTATAATCTGGGCCTAGAGAGCCATGTACCAATGATGGCTTGGAGAGAGGACCAGAGTCTCATGGGCTACTCTGGTCTATAGATATTAGGGGCTCTTTCTTGTATCAAGTGTCCCAAAGTTTGGTTGAATGAATTCACTGAAGCAAAGCAGGAAGGGCAGTCACTGAGTGACAGGCACAGTGTTTCTTGATTTGAAATCAGGAAATCTGGGTCTGAGGCCTTAATTCTAACTCACTTTGTGACCTGGGCAAAGCACTTAATTTAGCAATAATAATACCTGAATCAGGAATCCCTGGACATGATGAACACCAAATATCATCACAAAAATGAAATCATTTCATTTTAACATATGGGAAATGACTTTTTACTGATGAGGGAGCTACTCCTGAATCACCTGTCTCTGGGGACAATTAGACCACTGACTTTTAGAGCAAAGGTCAAAATTAATACAGTTCTGGAAGAGATGGTACAGATGAGTAAAAGATATGGTGGACAATACAGAAAACTTTGGTTTGATCTATTTAAAAATGTTATTAATGCCAAAGATTGAGAAATAACTGGAAAAATAGAAATTGACACTGATAGCATTTTCATAAAGAAATTCAACTGATGTAAATCACATGCTATAAGAAGGAGCCCAAATGAACTTAAAAGCTGCCTTAAGTTAGCAAACACTTATTTGTCTTGACAAGCAAGGTTATGTGGCAACCAAGAGCAGAGTGGGCTTAGAATATAAATTCATCTGCATCCTCTTAAAGAGAAAGATGGTTGAAGATTATGAGCAATATTGCTGAATAAAACAACAAGAAGAAAAAAAACAGGTATAAGAAAATCTTGGTATAATTAGGCAAAGTTATTTCAAGGACATTCAGGGATAAAAATGGAAAGAGGGCAACAGACAGATAAAAGAAAAAAGGAAAAGATCTATGAAGATTTTTATAGCATTCTTTTCATCATCAATGACAGTAGAACCACCACATTTGTGCACCAATATCACAATCTTCGATGTGCTTTTGGTAGAAATGGAAATGGTGTCATAGAAAACAGACAGAAAAATTAGTAGGAATAGACAGAGTATATGCAGAGGTGGTCCATATATATATGAGGTGATATAATTTTGAAGGCATTGAGAGATTGATTCTTAAGGCACATAAAAGTGTGGAAAATATAAAAGACTGGAACAAAACCTTGGATTTAATTTTTACTAAAACAAGAGTGACAGAGAATGTCAGTGACTACCAGTCCATATGCTTGCTTTCTCATATGTAAAAAAAAAGTTAGAATAGCTCCATATATATTGAGGGCATCCTTGATTAGAATATTAGAAGGAAAAGTTAGGCTTTTGAAAGTAATATTCCGCAGCAGACATCTTTACCATCATTCAGTTCCAATTAGGTGTCCCTGTGCATATGTCAAAACTGTACAAGCTTCCTCATGAGATACAACAACAGAAATATCTTTGTTCTGTGACTCTCTGATTATTACAAAGAAAAGCACAGAACAGAGACATTCATGCTCCACAAAGGTGTTCACCATTGTCTTGGATGAGGTCCAGTTCACATACATATAGTGAGGTCCTCCAACTACTCCTGTTTGCCATGACTTTGTAATTACTGCAACAAGTCTCAGGATACTGAAGAGACTCCTAAACAAGATCCATGATCATCATAACTATCTACCTAGAAAAACGCAAGTGGATAAAAAATGCTTAATGTCCAGAATATAAATATGGTTGGACGTATAACATATAGGGTTTGTTCATCACTATGTAATTTGGATAGACAATGCCAACTGGCAATGTTGTGGCCCTAGAAATGACAAGGAGGAGGAGAACAGACTATGTTGTCTCTAGGAAATGCAAAGTTCTTTTAAGGACCTCATGTTCTTCTCTGAAACAAAAACCCATCTTTTAGCACCAAGAATAACAAATAATGATTTATATAGCATTCAAACGTTGGCAAGGTACTCTACATATATTATTTCATTTGATCACAAATATTCTTCTGGTGATACATACTTATGGGGCATGGAACAACACAGTCTCCAAATATTACCCAAAGGGCAATAGAGAGGCAAATGGTGGCCATGAACAGGTGGTTGCTGTAGTTCAGTCGTATCTTACTCTTTGTAATAGCATTTGGGGTTTTCTTGGCAAAGATACTGCAGTGCCTAGCCATTTCCTTCTCCAGCTCATTTTACAGATGAAGAAACTGAGTCCAACAGGATTATGTGACTTTCTCATAAGTCATACAACTGGTAAGTATCTGAGGCAGACTGAACTCAGGTCCTCCTGACTCCAGGGCCAGTGCTCTAACCACCATGCCACCAATTTGCCCCAAACAGGTGGTAACATAGTACAAACAATGATATATTGTTTGGAGTGGAGAAGTGATAAAAATGCCCCAACAAAGAAAAGTATGACTAGAAAAGAAAATGGATGGACCGATCCCATAGGGAGAATTACGACAGATAACTAATCCAACCAGTACACATCATTGGAATCTATGAAGTTTAAAGAGAGTGGGAGAAAGGTGTTCCTGAATGTTGGGAGGATGCTCTGTGGTCATCTTATGGGAAGACCTGGATGACAGTCTCACAGGACAAGCCAGCATGGATAGATTGAGATCTATATTTTTCAAAGAAATGCTTACATTGATACGAGATCATGGCTTCATTGGAGTATTAGAACATGATATGTCATTATCCCTCTTCTTCACAGAATGGCCATGAGCAAAGTGTTTTAAATTTTAATATTCTGTACAAATGTGAGTTGCTTATAGACTTATGGGGTGGTAGAATATTAGAATTGGAAGTGACCTCAGAGAGGTCATCTAAAGCAACCAATCAAGCCCAAACAGGAATTCCCTTTATAGTATCTGTGACTTTTCTTAATTATCTCCAGTGACACAGAGCTCACTATATTTCAAGAAAGATTATTTCACTGGGGTTCCTACTCTGATTCTTAAGGTTCTTCCTTATATATTTTTTTTGGCAGGGCAATTGGGGTTAAGTGACTTGCCCAAGGTCACATAGCTAGTACATGTGTCAAGTGTTTGAGTCTGGATTTGAACTCGGGTCCTCCTGGCTGGTGCTCTACTCACTGCACCACCTACCTGCCCCAGTACTTCCTTATATTGAGTTAGAATCTAACATCCTACAACTTCCATACTTTGCTGATACCACCACCACCACCATCACTACTACCATTACTACCACCACTACTACTACCACTGCTACCATTACTACTACTACCACCACAACTACTACTAGCATATTTATATAGTGCTTACTATGTGCCAGTCACTGTACTAAAAGCTTCATAAATACTGTCTGTCTTGGTCTCAACAGTAGTCTTGGGAGGCAGGTGTTATTATCATCCCCATTTTATAGTTGAGGAAATTGAGGTAAAGATACATGAATTAACTTGCCTAAAATTGCATAGCTAGTAAATATATCTGAAGCTGGATTTGGACTCATGTCTTGTGGCATAGTGGATAGAGTGCTGGGCCTGGAGTCAGGAAGACTCATCTTCCTGAGTTCAAATCTAGCCTCACATACTTACTAGTTGTGTGACCCTGAACAAGTCACTTAACCCTGCCTCAGTTTCCTCATCTGTAGATTGAGCTGGAGAAAGCAACAGCAAGCCACTCCAGTATATTTGCCAAGAAAACCCCAAACAGGGTCATGAAGAATCAGACACAGCTGAAACAACTGAACAACAACTTCTAGACTTTAGGCTCAATGCTCTATCCACTGTGCCATCTCTAGCTGCCTCCTTGTGCTCATGCCCCTTGTTTCCTAGCGTTCCATGTTCTTTGTTATGAAATTCTTTCCATCTCTGAAATTCTTTTTTAATAATAATGACAGATTCATTTTCAGGTTTACAAAACATTTTTCTCACAAAATTTTGTAGAATAAGTAAAAACAACATTGTATAGTAAATGGAGTACTAGACTCAGCACCAAGAAGACCCATGTTTGAATCCTACCTCAGATACTTACAAATTGTGTTACCCTAGGCAAATTGCTTAACCTTTCTTAACCAGTTTTCTTATATGTAAAGTGAGGGGGTTGTCTTCTAAGTCCCCTTCTAGCTCTACGATCCCAAGTATTTTAGTCTCTATTTCATTCATAGATGAGGAAACAGAGGTTCAAAGTTTTTGTAGCTACTGGTCTTGATATACTTTCTCACTAAATCCCTTTACTAAAAGGTAATGGAGATTGATAATGGGGACCTCAACAGATGGGGGCTTATGAGTGACAGTACTAGAAACCTCAGTAAAACATAGATTTCTCTCTAGAGCTCTGAGGGATTAAATAATCAGCCATTCTCTGTGCAAGTTGGGGTTGGGAGAGTGAGCCCAGTAGGGATGCTGCAGATTAAATGATTTTCTCAGGATCAGAGAGAATTGGGAAATGTCAGAACCAGATTTAGAGCCCAGGCTTCCTGATTGCTCTATCATATTTGGTTGCTTTTATGTTTGAAGGTCCTCTCCCATTTTTAACATTTTCAATTCTAGGTTGTATGTCCCCTTCTTATTCGAACGTTTTATGTTCAGTGTTCTAAACTCCCTCCCAACTGGGACATTCTAGACCTATCAGATTAACAGTCTTGGATTACCCTCCATATTCACTGCTGAATCAGCAGAACTTTCGGAAAATGTAAATGCCTGTTAAAGAGTTAATAGAGCTTATTACTGCAGCTCGTCTTTGGGTAAAACTAATAAACATGACATTTAAAATATATAATTAGCATAATGTTTTCATTAATTCGTTCCTTTCATTACAGCAGCCGAGTGAAAGTGACAGATTACAACAATAAAGACAACAATCGTGCTAATACCCGCAGTCATTACACTGTTACCCAGAATGATGTGTCAGTGTTTATTATTGGTAAATTATTATTTATATCGCATCCACCCAGATCTCAGGGCACTTCTCAGCAAAGGTTACATAACTGCCTCCTGGCAAACTGGAAAGGAGGCTCCATGGGACTGACTCTTACTTCCTGTAAGTGACCAGCCTGGGAGGAGAGATGGCTTTAGAAAGAATGGGAGCCATTAGCTCTACCATCCAGTGTGTTGCAAGGATCCTTATGATTAAGCACAACCTGCCCCCAGAGGGCCTGAGAACCCCACTTTGTCATGTATGGGGGAATGCAATGATGCCAGGGAAGAACCATTCCCTGTTAGGGGAATAAATGAGCTTGACGCTAGGAGAGAGTGCCTTGGGCTAGGGACCCTGGGAAGGCCACTGTTCTGACAAGAAATGTGGCTACTTTCATCCAAGTTCAGGGGTTCTTAACCCTCAGTGGGGTTGAGGATAGCTTTTAGGAGGTCTGTGAAATTTCTTTTTTCTATTTTGATGACTGTATTTCAGTATAATTGATTTCCTTTGTACTCTGATGTGTTTTCTTTTGTGCATTTGAAAACATGATTGTGAGAAGAAGACTGTGAAAGGAGTCCATGATACAAAAAAAGGTCAAGAATCCCTGTTTTGGGTGACCTTTTGTTTTGAGCTGTGTTTGCATTGAGGAGGGAGGAAGATGGGTTGCACTGAGGCATCTACATTCTTTCAACTGGGCACCATTTTGACCCACAATATAAATCTATGGCTCAATGGATAGAGTACTGGGCCTGGAATTAGGAAGACCTGACTTCATATCTGACCTCAGATACTTACTAGCTGTATGATCCTGTGTAAGTCACTTAACCTCTTTTTGTTTTAATCCGCTGGAAAAGGAAATGGCAAACCGCTCCAGTATCTTTGCCAAGAAAACCACAAGGGGTCATGGAGAACAACTGACTGTCTGAACAACAATTGACAGGATAAGAATGGACTCTGCCACCAGGGCTTATTCTTGATCTAAGACTAGAGCAGAAAGTAAGTCTTTGGACAAGTTTAGGCCTCAGCCTAATATCAGGGGTATAGATGATATTGTGACTGGGGTTAGGCTCAGTGTAGGCCTCACAGCAGGTCAGAAGTGAGTCTGTAACGAAAGTTATAGCTATGTCTATAGGCAGGATTAGTGATCATTCTACGTCCACAATCAGGGCTCAGTGGGTAACCAAGGGTCAAAGGTGAATCTGCTCAGTGTTTAACCAGATAGGCTTAGAAAGAGACTTTTTCTCACTACCAAGGTAAATGACCATTATGAACACTATGCCGGCAACTTTGGTCTCATGAACACAACAACCGATCATGTGCTTTAAGGAATCCAGGGCAAGGTTAAGTTCCAGGGCCCTTGGGGTAAGGAAGGTCTGCTTTCTACCTAGCCTTTCAAATCTGGCCTCAGATATTTTCTAACCGTGTGATTCTGGGCAAAGCTACTTAGATGCTGTTTGCCTCAGTTTCCTCAGTTGTAAAATAGGGATAATAACAGCTCTTACCTCTCAGGGTTGTTATGTGAATCAAATGAAATTCTATTTGTTAAAGTGCTTAGCCCAATGTTTGGCACATAGTAGGTGCTATATAAAGGCTTATTTCCTTTTTTTCTGCTCTCATATCCTCTTTGGCTGCATCTAAGATGCAGAAAACAGTGTTTGGGAGGCAGGAGAGTCCTGGTGTCAAACAATCCAGAATAGAAAGCTAAAGATTTCTTATCAAGCATCTGGGAAACAATTTTCTCTCTGGGAAAACAGCTAGCCAGGAAGGCCCCCCGGTCAGTCCAGCTGTGGGCAGAGAAGCAGCCAAATCCCACTAATAGAGGAGCTGAAGTCTTCAGAAACCACCGACAGGAACTTTCATCTGCATAATTATGAGGAGGGTTCTTTTTGTTCTTTTATTATTGTGAGCGGATTAGGAGGGGTGAGTGACAGAATAATTTTTTTCCTTTTTAATTTCATTTGAAGGTTATTCTCTCGTAGGGGAGAAAATGTAAAAAGGCCATTCTTTTCTGTCTTTATAATTAGTAAAAGAACAAAAAAAAGAGAAAACCCCCAGTAACCTCCTCCTCAGTTTGGGACAAAAACCTTGACCATGATTTAACCATACTCAGGAGAGAGAATCACAAGGAAGCCTACAATTTTAGATGTGGAAAAGACCTTTGGAACACAGAATATTAAAAGATGCCGAGACCTTAGAACCTAGAGCATCAGGCAGACACTCAATGAGTACTTAGTAAGTACTTACTATGTGCTGAGCATTGTACTAAGGGCTGCTGATGTAAAGAGTCCCTGTTCTTGAGGATCATGCATTCTAAAGGTTCAAACAACAGGGAACAACCAGGTATACAGAGTAGCCATACACAGAGTTGGTGGAAGGCAATTTGAAAAGGGGTAAGGAGGCATAGGACAGCTAGGTGGTGCAGCAGATAGAGTGCTGGACCTGAAATCAGGAAGATATCTTCCTGAGTTCAAATCTGACCTCAGACACTTACTAGCTGTGTGACCCTGGGAAAGTTATTTAACTCTGTTTGCCTCAGTTTCCTCATCTGTGAAATGAGCTGGGGAGGGAAATGGCAAACCACTCCAGTATCTCTGCCAAGAAAACCCCAAATGGGGTCAGGTAGAGTAGCACGTGACTGAAATGACTGAACAACAATAACAAACGAGGCATTAGTGGTTAGAAAAGGCCTCTTGTAGAAGGCAGACTTTGAGTTGAGCCTTGAACAAAGCCAAGAAAGCTAAGAGATGGAGGTGAGATTATAAAGAATTCCAGACATGGGGGATGGCCAGTGCAAAAGCATGGATATGGGATACAGAGTACCATGTAAACGAATAGCAAATAGGCCAGTGTTGCTGTTACATAGAGTTTATGGAAGGAATAATCCCTAAGAAACTGGAAAGGTAGAAAGGGGCCAGGTTATGAAGAACTTGAAATGTCAAACAGAATACTTGATATTCATTCCTGAAAGTAATACACTGATCAAAGGATGGAATAGTCAGACCTACTCTTTAGAGAAATGACCTTGGCAAATGAGTGGAGTGTGGATTGTAATGGGGAAAGACTTGAAGAAAGGAGGCCATTTAAAAGGATATTGCAGTATTCCAGGAGAGTTGACTTTAAGGGCCAGAGTGAGGGTTGTGACTGTGTAAGTGGAGAGAAGAGAGTGGATGTGAGAGATATAAAGGTGGAAACGACAAGATTTAGCAATAAGATTTGTTAACAGAGTGGACATGTGCGGCAAGTGAAAATAAGATGAAGATGACACCCAGGGTCCACCACAACTAGGGTGATAGTGGCATCCTCCATAGTAATAAGAAAGTTCAGAAGTAGGGAGGGTGGGAGGGAAAAGATAATGAGATCTCTGTTGGATATATCGAGGTTAAGATGTCCATGAGTTATATAATTGGGGATGTTCCAGAGGCACTTGGAAACATATGATTATAGTTGAGGAGAGGAACCAGAGCTGGATGTAATGAGAATCATCTCCTTAGATATGATAATTGTGCCCGTGGTTGTCGATAACATCATCAAGTGAAACAACATGGCACAAAATGAGAAGGGGCCCTAGGTGTCCCAGAGCCTTGGAGTCATCAACATCAGAGGGACCTCAGAGATCAGGTGATACACCCCCTTCATTTTACAGAGGAGGAAACCAAGGCCCAGGGAGGGGCCAAGGTCACATAACTAGTAAGCGGTAGACCCAAGAGTAGAATCCAGGTGTCCTACTTTCCATACTAGTTTCTCATTGCCCACTTTTATTTCTATTTTCCCATTGACATCCTTTGTATTGGGTTAAGAGAAAGCAGACAGGATACAATTTTGCAGCCAGATTTGGGGAATGAAAACATCACTTTGCTTTTCCCTGGTCAAAAGACAGATATAGTATTATGTCCTGCTTGGGGTGCCATATTTTAAAGATGGATATTAACAAATAAGAGCATTTCCAGAGAAAGGTGACTGGGATGGTAAGAGGATTCTATGCTGATGACTTTAAATTCTATGTATTCAGCCCCAGTTTTCCTGCTGAGATTCAGTCATGCATGATGAACTACCTATTGGACACTTCAAGCTTCCTATCCCATAGGCATCTCAAACTCAGTATGTCTAAAACAGACCTCACTAGCTTTTCTCCAAACTACCTGTTTTTTTCTCCAAAGTTCCCTTTCTCTGTTGAGGAGACCACCATACTTCCAGCCACCCAGGTTTATAAGTTTGGGGTCATTCTCAATTCCTCCCTCTCAATCACTTCTTGTCATTTCTACCTCCATGACATCTCTCGCAGCTACATTCTTTTCTCTACTCTCATAGCCACCACCCTAGTTCAGGCTTTCATCACCTCTTGTCTGGATTATTCCAACAGCGTGCTCACTGACCTCCCTACCTTTAACAATATTCACTCATTCCAATTAGGGCCATTTCCAGTTGTCCTGATCTGTATCTGGCCACTGTACCCAGATGACTCCAGAAGAGAAAGTGAGGTTGGTGACTTCACAGCCCTCCTGCACTTGAATCCAATTCACCTACCTGTCATGGCATCACCTCCCTGATGTCATGGTCCCCCTCACAAATGAAGGACAAACAACAACAACTCATTACGATCGTCCAAATCACTGCCAAAGCGATTTTCCTAAAATACAGGTCAGACCATATCACTCCCCTACTTAATCAACTCCAGTGCTTCCCTGTTTCAAGGCAAACATAAATTCTGTTATTGGAACTCCTTCACAAACTAGCCCCTTCTTATTTATTCAGCTTTATTACACATTATTCTTTCATATATATTTAGCTCTCTTTGGTCTAGCCCAACACAGTCCTCAAATTCCCTTCTTTATGACATGCACTGACTGTCTCTCATCCCTGAAATCCATTCCATCCTCACTTCTTCCTCTTGAAGCCACAGCTTTCTGCAAGGCTCAGCCCAAATACCACTTTCTATATGTAACCTTTCATAATGTTTTCTGCTGCCTCAGCTCCAAAATTATCTTGTATTCATTTTCTATATATCCTTATACATGCATAACCTTGTACTGGCTAGATGATATACTCCCTGAGGGCAGGGACCATTTTACTTTTGTTTTTGTATCCCCAGGACATAGCACAGTAGTTGTAAGTATTTAGTAAATGCTTGCTTTACTGATTGATTTGTTGGTTGGCTAGAGACAGGGTCATACAAATATCAGTTCCAGAAACTAGAGCTGTTTATCTTGGTGAAACCAAGCCTTGGGGGACATGATCATGTTCTTTGGGTGTGTAAGGTTGTCATAGAGGAGGAGTAGACATTCTGCTTGGACATAGAGGGAAGAACCAGGTGCAATGGGGCCAAAGTTGGGGGAAATCGATTTTAGGTCGCTATAAAGAATAATTTCCTAACCATCATAGCTGTCTAAAAATGGAATGGGATGTCTTGAAAGATAATAAGCTCTGTGTTGTTGAAGGTGTTTAAGCAAAGTCTGATGACCACCTATTACAACGAGGTTCTGTTGAGTAGATTCCTACTTTAAGTATGAGTAGGGCAAGGCAATCTCTGAGGTCACTTAATTCTATGATTCTGTTAAACATGGTCCCTGCTATGGAGGAACTCATATTGCAGGGGGATGTGAGATTGATGGTGATGACGATGATGATGATGATAGCTGGCATTTATATAATGCTTTAAAATTTCCAACGTGCTTAATAAATATCATTTCATTTTATCCTCACACTCATCCTGGAGGGGAGATGCTGTCATTTTCTACATTTTGCAATTAAGGAAATTGTACGCAAGTCCTCTGATTCTAATCCAGGGCTCTTCCCACTAAAAAAAATGCGAATGGAGGATTTACATGTCATTTGCCCAGTGAACAGTTGCTTATTTTGTATTGAGAGAGAATAAATAGTTTGTCCAGGGTCACACAACCAGTAAGAGAGGTCAGATTTGAAATCTGGTCTTTCTGATTTCAGTTTCTTTGCTCTTTCCGCTACACTACCTTCTAAATAAAATGAAAATCAATGCAGCAAGAATGTATGTAAATATGGAGTGATAATTGCTTTAAGACCTGGAAGAGAAAGATGTTTTAGTAAGGGCCAAATATTAATCAGTCGACTAAGATTTATTAAGCACCTACCATGTGCCAGGCACTGTTCTAAACTTGGGGATACAAAGACAGGCAAAACCCAAATAGTCCTTGTTCTCAGGGAGCTCACAGTCTAACAGGGAAGCATGTAAACAGCTACGTATGAACAAGACATATACAGTATAAGTTGAGGGTCATCTCATAGGGAGGACACTGCGGTGATCACAAACTCTGTTCAGTACAAGGGGAATAAAAGGCCCTCTTAGCTGGGGGTAATAATGTAGACTGTGAGAGAAGCTTACCCCATAAGTACATATAGTAGCTTCCTATTTTAACCAATTATTTGTGGTGACCAAGTACTAAGCTCTAGGGTTTCTAAGATGCTGAAGGATTGCAAGTGTAGTCAACACCCTTCAGATCCAGTGCCTTCTGATCTCATCTGCCCTAGTCAAATTCTCACTTCTCCCTAGTTATAGCTCTGATATGTAATAGAAGCAATGAACATGAGCTTGGACAGACTTCAGGAGACAGTAGAGGATAGAAAGGTCTGGTACGCTATAGTTCATGGGGTCACGAGGAGTTGGACATGAGTGAACAGCAATAGCTCTGATAATTACTATCCCCTGGGACTTGTATTTGTGGCACTTGCCTCATTGGGTTCTCATGAGGAAAGCCCTTCATAAACCTTAAAGTGCTATAAAATGGAAGTTATTACCATTATGGATGTTCCCTCTCCTCCCCCCTCCCCCATTCTGGTTCACTTGGTTGAATTTTCAGGTGGGTGGACTGGCTCCTGCCCCAGCGAGTATAAGAATACAAGAGACTTGCTGAATCAGGTCGAATTTGCTTTGGTTTCTAGGTCTACACGTTGCTGGTGTCTCATGTCTGCTGCTCATTCTGCTTGCTGTTTCCTCACAATCTGCTCTACTCTGTCATCCATTCCTTGTGCTTTCCCCAACTCTGGCCTGATGTTTGACTCACCTTGACCTCTAGCATTCTTGTGTTCCTTGGGTTCTCACTTCTTGCCTCAATTGTTACTGCTGACCTCACATAATAATAATATTAATAACACCAAATTAGCTATCATTAACATAACACTTTAAGGTGAACAAAGCACTTTACACATAGTATCTCATTTGATACAACAACCCTGGCATGTTGGTGCCATTGTCATCCCCATTTTACAGATGAGGAAAATGAGGCAGACAGAAGTTACGTGGCTTGCCCATGATCACAAAACTGGGGAGTATCTGAAGCAGAATTTGAACTCAGATCTTCTTGACTCTTGGCCCAGTCCTTGCACTACTTACTGTACCAGATAGCTGCTTTAATAGGCTCATACAATTCAGATCTGGAAGAGACTCGAGCCAATGTCTAGTCCAGTGGTTCTCAAAGTGTACTTCTAGGACAAACGTTTCAGGAGGTCCACAAGGCAAAACTTTTCAGAATAATACTTTTTCATAATAATGTTTTAATTTCTAAAATGATACATATCAATAGGTATAATCCATATAAACAAAAGCATTTTTGGGGGACATTCCTTAATAACTTTAAAGAGTATAAATGGGTTTTGAGGCTAAAAAGTTGAGAACTTCTCTGTTAGTGGCACAATGTCACCTAACAGATGATGAAACCAGAGTGAATTTTCCCAAGGGCACCCAGATAGTGGCAGAGCCATGATTCAAATTTAGGTCTTCCAACTTCAGATCTAATGCTCAGAATTCTTCTGCCTATTCCCCAGGTCCAGTTGGTTCCTATGCATTACCCTAACTTTGAAATTCGTAAGCTTGCCTGTAGTCTCCTCATCCCAGCTTCTTGCTTAGAGGATGGGGGAAAAAAACTGCACTGAGATTCACCAGTCCTGGCTCTGATACTAACTGCATATCTCTTTGGATCTCAGTTTCATCATCCTTCAAATGGAAATATTTGACTAGACTACATTTAAAAGGGAAGGGTCTGCAGAGATCCCTCCAGGCTCTGACGTTTTTAACATTCTATATTCTAACATTCTGTCTTAAGGTCCTATTGAGTTGTAACATTCTATGTTCTACGTTCATTTGTCCCATCCAACTTCTCAATTTTGAGATCTCATGATTCCCCCAAGGGAGGCAGTGTGGCATAGTGCCAGATGGCATCAGGAAGATGTGGGTTCAAATTTTTTCTCTGACACTTACTTTATATGATTTATATGAACCTGGGTAAATAGCTTAGATCCTCTGAGTCTGAAGTAACTGTCTAAGAGTGTTAATTATAGATACTTTGTTAACTGCATATCTGCCTTGGTAGATGGCAAGACTTATGATTAACTGCTCCCCATAGTCCTGATGGGACACCCACCTCTTTGGGTTCCTTTCTATATAAATAAGCCCATTGTTTCTGCAAGGCTTTTCCTTTGTAAATATCTCCTTTATCTAGTTCCTTTCATATATAGGGTTCCGGTCTTGATGCAATGATTCCCATACATTTTGCAAACATTCAGTGTTTAATCTCTTTTGTTCTCTTTTCCTTAGTAAATCTTCTCCCCTTCTTCCTCTTTCATCTGTTCTCCTCCTCCTCCTCCTCCTCTCTCTCTCTCTCTCTCTCTCTCTCTCTCTCTCTCTCTCTCCCCCCATTCCTGTTTATATTTATCTCTCTCCCTTCCTCCCCCCACCTCCCTCTTTTACACACACACACACACACACACACACACACACACACACACACACGCGCGTGCGCGCGCGCGCACACACACACAGAGTTGTCCATGGACATTACAACACCTTACAATAAAATGTCACATTTCCCAGGGAGAAGCAACTTCAGGTGCCCCACATCACCATACATATTCATCCCTTGAAGCTGGCCTGCTGAATGCCAACACACTTAATATGATTTATTAATCCACCGGGAACTTTTTCAGGGTCTTAATGCGGCATTTATCGTCTCTTTAACTGGGTAACAAAAACATTCAAAGCCGGGCATGGTAAATAATTATCTAATCCATCAAGACTTTCATGTAAGAACTATTAAATTCTTTTTCTTCTGAGATACTCAAAAGCAATTTTCAACTTTCTTTCTCCTCACTCCCCTTTCAAAGAAGCACCCTGTTCATCAAAGGAAATACCTTCAACAGACTTAGGAAATATGGTCATGGGAACCCTGCAAGCCTGTGATTAGAATACAGGAGACAGGATCAGGGTAATTATTTTTTTTAACTTAAAAAAAGAAGAAAAATTCCCCATCAACCCAAGCAGAGCAGCCTGAATTATATCTGCTTATGTAAATAGAACTAATCGCCGATAACATTAATTAGCAGCAGAAAACTAGGGCTCCTCAGGCTGGAGATAGCAGGTAGTCATTGGGTGAGGATTAATTTCTCTTTTAATTAGAAATGTACATTTTTGGCAGCTTTGCCCCAAGCAATTAGCAATTTGGGAACCCGGTGAAGTATTTCCAATTCCATTTGAATGGAGGTGGTTTTGGAGGGTCAGTCTCCAGCAGTCAGTAACATCTGCCTGAGTGAATGAGCCGCTCCTGCCACCCTCCATTCCCTCCTGGCCAACCTGGATCTGTTTGATAATAATAACAATAAAAATGATTTGGAAAGACATGTGCTCAGGCCTATTGGTTTTCCGCTCTGGCACCTCCTTGCCATCTTAGCTTTATTTTTTCAGAGCTTCTCTTTACATATTCTATGCTCTGACCAAACCGGGCTAATTGCCTCCACCCCCTCAAGTCACTCTCTGTTTTCCCACTATGGTACCTTTGCTCATGCTGGTCCCTCTCCCTGGAATGCCTTTCCTACCTGTTGAATTTCTACCTATTTCAAAAAACCCAACTCAGATAGGTACAAACTCTTCCAAAAAGTCTGCCTTGGTCTATCCCATTGTATTGGTAATTAAGGTGGGACTTTCTTACTGTTTTAGAATGCTAAATTAAGTGTCTTTGATTGAGCCTTACTAGGTGAAAAGCCCCAGGGCAAAACCCCAAATTACTGGGTGCTAAGCCATGTGCTGGTGAAGCCCTCAGGGTCCTAAGGGCTGTTGCTAAGACCAGAGCCAATAAGAGAGAACAGAATTGTTTGCTTGCGGGCTCTGAGCCACTGGAGCAGAAGCATGACTCTGGGCCAGCCTTTGTTAAGAGCCTCCTGGCTCCTCAATCCAGATATTGATGCTTTCCTGGTAACTGTGAGTTGTGACTTGGTCTGTTTATATTGTGTATGTTTGTAATTCGTTTTTACTTGCTCCGAAGTTCAGGTTGCTGGCTTTTTCTTCTGAACTAAGTGAGTATATATGTTGGATTAAAGTAAGATTGTTAACACCTTAACGTTGCTTTGCTTAGTAGAGCAGATCAAAAGAATCTGTGCTGTCAGCATTCTTGTTGTTGGGCTTGTGTTGGTCTTTCACCCCCACAGCAGCTACTAGCTGAATTGTTGCAACATCCATTGGTAATGACATTTCTTCCTCTAACTTGTCATGGAACATTATACGCTCTAGTTAAATGTGTTAACGCCATGGCGTACTTCTAGATTATGAGCTCTATGAGGGAATATACTTAGGCTTATCTTCAATTTGACAAATTTAACATTTCTAAAGTATTGATTTTGTACTAGGCCTTTTGTGTTTGACATTGGGGATTATAAAACAGATGGGACAGAGTACTGGACTTGTAGCCAGGAATAATTGAGTTCAAATCTCACTTCAGACACTTAGTAGCTATGTGATCCTGGGCAAGTCACTCATCCCAGCTCAGCCTCCATTTTCTCATCTATAAAATGGGGATAATGGTTGCAGCACCTACCTTCCAGGGGTTGTTATGAGGTTGAAATGAGATGTTGTTTGTAAAGTGCTTTTTAAAAGTTAAATGCTTGCTAGCTATTATAATAGATCCTAGTTTTAAGGAATTTACAAGCTGATATGTTAATATGCCACAGGCAAACAATAACAATGATCTTGGGGAGGGACAACCTTACAGTTAGTCTCAATTATTGTCCCCATATCTCCAGGAGAAAACTGAGGCACAGAGTCATAGGTTAGTGTTAATGTCCTTGATGTTAATCTTGTTAGTAGGATTACTCTTTCTATCCAACTCCTTTTCCTCGGGAGCATGCCAGATAGGCCATCAGGAGTATCTGAGGCACAGTGTACTGGAGAGTTACATAAAACTTTCAAAATCCAATTGCCATTCATCAAGGATGTGCACTAAAATAATTAAAGTCGTTGCTTGGTTTGGACTTGAAGTCAGGAAGACCTGGGTTCAAATCTCACTTCTGACACTTACTAGTTATGTGACCATGGGCAAGTAACTTAATTTCTCTAATTCAGACAACTCTCTAAGAAGTATGAGGGTTGGTGGGGTTCCTCACAAAGAAAACTGTCATCCTGAGATCTAGATAAATTCAGTGTAGAAGTCCAGGAAAAGCAACATGAGAAATTTGAAGGAGAATAATTTTCATTTATTTGGGTAGGGAGTAGGAAGAAGACCAGAGAAGGCTTCATGGAAGAGATGGTGCCTAGTTTGACTTTGAAGGGAGGATGGAGAAGACATTAGCAGATATCCATTTGTGGTGCAGGGGCAGTCCATACCAGGCACAGAAGTTGGAGAGTTGGACAAAAATGGAGGTTGGATAGTTGTTCAGTTTGGCTGGTGCATACTGTCAAAGGAGAATAGCATGGGTTAAGGATAGACAGGAAGGTAGAAGCCAGATTACTGATGATTCTTGAGCCTTTTTAAAACATTAGTCTCAGCGTTGAATGTAGTACTATGTAAACTGGAGGTGCTGGTTAAAGTAACAACTAACACTTAGGTAGCACTTTGAGGTCTTCAAAGCCTCATACATGCATTCTCATTTGATCCTCACAACCAACCTGGAAAGTAGGTGCTTATTATTAGCATTCTCATTTTACAGGTGAGGAAATTGAGGTGGAGAAAGTTTAAGTGACTTACTCAGGGTTACACAGGTAGTAAGTATCCGAGGCAGTGTCCAACTCAGAGTGTCACATGTGACACATCCTGAGCTTCTAATAAATGCATCTTATATTATATTGACTTCTAGTTACCTTTTCCTTTGGATTCTCCTGTGGCGCTACCATAAAATTCTCCTTAGGTGGAGAGCAGTTTTATTGAGCAATTTTGTTTGATACAACAAAATATAGTAAAAAGAGTCTTGGGCTGGGATTCCTCTCCTCTCCTCTCCTCTCCTCTCCTCTCCTCTCCTCTCCTCTCCTCTCCTCTCCTCTCCTCTCCTCTCCCCTCCCCTCCCCTCCCCTCCCCTCCCCTCCCCGCGCCTCCCCTCCCCTCCCCTCCCCTCCCCTCCCCTCCTCCTCTCCTCTCCTCTCCTCTCCTCTCCTCTCCTCTCCTCTCCTCTCCTCTCCTCTCCTTTCTCTTCTCTCTTACCATGCAGCATTTAGTACTACCTAACCATTTTAGACATGAAGAAACTGAGACTGAGAGAAAAGTAGGTTCCCTCAGGTCCCATGGGGAGAAAATGGCAGAACCATGATCTGAAACCAGGTCCTCTGACTCCAAACCAAGTGCTCTTCCAATCAATACATCAGTTGACAAATACTGAGGCACATACATACTTTGCGTCAGACACCATACCAAGTACTGTGTTGTTTCAGGCAACTAAACCAAACTAAACAGTGCCTTCTCTCAAAGAACTTGCATTCTTATTAGATAAAAGTGACATGTACAGCAATACAAAATGTAAATACAAAAATGTATACAAGAATAAATACAAAATATTTACAAATGGTCAGGTGCTGGTGGTTGAGGGTGAGTGGATACTGGGAGGCCATCAGTTAGGAGGTGACACTCGAGCTGAGCTTTGAAGGAAGGTAGAGATTCTAAGAGGTAGAGGTGAGGAGGGAGAGGATTCCAGGGCTGACAGACAGATTTGGAGACAGGAGATAAAATGTTGTTTTAAATGAACCACAAGAAGGCCAGTTTGGCTGGACTATAAAATGCATGAAATGGAGTAATACATAATTCTTGGAAAGGAACGTGGTGCTAGATAGTGACAGTGTGGAAATGCCAAACAGGGAATTTATATGTTATCCAAGAGGCAATAAGGGGGCACTTGAGTGTTTTGCACAAGGGAGTGACCTGGTCAGATTTGCACTTTCAGAAAATTCTTTCTCAGATGAGTAAAGAACGGACTGAAGGTAGAGAGAGACTTGAGGCAGCATGATTAACTAGGGGGTTAGTGAAGTAGTGGGTGATGAGGTCCTGAACTAGAGTAGTGGTTGTGTGAATAGAGAGAATGGGTAATATCTAGGCAGTGCCTATGTAGAAAGGGTGAGATTTAGCAACTGATTGGATATTTGGAAGGAGAGAGAGTGAGGAGAATATCAAGGTTATGAATAGGAATTTGGAAGGGGAGCTGTGTCTTTGTTAGAAATAAGGAAGTTAAGGAGAGGGCTGGATGTTTGGGAAATGATAATGAGTTCTTTTTTGGACATATTGATTTTGAGATACCCATGTAACATCTAGTTACAAGCATCAATTGGGTGATATGAGACTGGAACACAGGCTAGATGTTTGGATTTGGGAGTCATCTGTATAGAGATGATAGTTAAACCCTTGGAAGCTGAAGAGATTTCCCAAGTCAGGGAATATCTATCTATATCTATATGTGTTTATCTATCTATCTATCTATCTATCTATCTATCTATCTATCTATCCATCCATCTATCCCTCTCTCTCTCTCTCTCTCTCTCTCTCTCTCTCTCTCTCTCTCTCTCTCTGTATATATATATATATATATATATATATATATATATATATATATATATATGTGTGTGTGTGTGTGTGTGTGTGTGTGTGTGTGTGTGTGTGTGTATCAGAAAAGAGGGTCTAGGAATTCTCAACAACCTAGTTGGGATATATAACACAGTCCAAGATAGAACAAGATAAATGCACAAGAAAAATTCAAGATGTCTGTGTCCCACAACTTTTGACACTGATATGTTGAAATCTTCTATTTCCAGATCTACTGCTGACTTGTTTCATAATCTTAGATAAGTTTTCCCCCCTCTGGGCTTTGGTTTCCTGTTCTGTAAAATGAAAGACTAGCATCAATTGTGGGATAGCTAAACAAATTGTGGCAAAGAATGTGATAAAATATTATTGTGTTGTAAGAAACTATGATAGCGATGGTTTCAAAGAAACCTAGGAAGACTTGTATGAACTGATACAGAATAAAGTGAGCAGAGCCAAGCAAACAGTCTATACAAAAATAACAACATTGTAAAAATGAACTATTTTGAAAGTCTCAAGAGCAATGACCAATCATGATCCAAGAGGACCAATGATTAAATATGCTACCCATCTCTTTACAGACAGGGGAAAGACTAAATGTGTAGAATGAGAGATGTGTTTTTGGATATGGCCAATGTAGGAATTTGTTTGGTTTGGCTACACATATTTGTTACAAGGTTTTTTCCCCCTTTCCTCTCCCACCACCTTCCCTCCCAACACCATTCCAGGGAATGAACGAGAAAGATCTTCTTAGTTCAAAAAAACTGATTAAAATGCAATTAAGGGCTAGAGCTAATGGTTTCTGAGGTCCTTTCCAGCTCTGATATTTCATATTCTATCTTTTCAGATTCCTCTTAGTTGACATTCTATGTTCTGTGTTCTCATCCAGCTTTAACATTGTTTTCTGTGCTTATACATCTGAGCAACAAGGCAGAATGTGGATTAAAGGATCAGGGAGGCAAGGAACTTGGGCACACCACAAACTGTCTTGGTCCTTGATGGATCCCTCACCATCTGTCTGAATGAATTTGCCTTTAATTAACTTTCAGCCAACTAATTGAGCAGGAGGTTATGGGTCAAATAGTTTTTCAGTGACAATAGAAGTGATTGTATTGTTGCTCTGCATGTGACTTTGTGTGAAAAGTAAAGTGGGCTTGACTGGAAGACTACTAGGTCTCCTTTCTAACTCTAATATTATCTGTTTTCTGTCCTAATATGCTGTGTTTGAAGGTTCTAACCAGCATTAACTCTCTGTGACTCTACTATGGTTCAGTGGTTCAGGATAGAATGATTTCCATTTTTTATAGAAGATACTAAAGCCAGTGGATGCTTCAGGACTGCCCCAAAGTCATACAAAACTTTAGAAATAGAGTCCAGGTCTTCTGACTTCTCACCTAGTACTTTCCACATCCTAATTCTTCCACTTACTACTTGTGGCACCTTGAACAAGTCCTTCTCTCTAGTCCTCAGTTTCCTTATCTGTAAAATGAAATGCCTGGGCAAGATAGATAACTTATAAGGTCTCTTTCAGTTCCAAATCTATGATCTCATAATCTTGTTGCCTTCTTGAATATTTTTAACTGTAATTCTGAAATTTCAAGGAGAAAAAAGATTCTAACATCTGTTGACATATTTCTTTTCTCTTCCCCGGACAGCTTCAAACTGATCTTCATTCCCCTCCCTCATATGTTCTGCCTGTCAATTCAATTGAATTCAATTTAACAAACATTCATTGAATGTTTACTACATACAGAGTATTGTACTAGTTGCTGGGAGATTTGCATAGTCCCTGGCCTCTGGAACTTACAACCTAGTAAAAAGATGAGGTATAAACACAGGTAAATTAATATAGGATGCATTATTATCCGATAAGTTCATTAGAGAATCATAAGGACAGACATGCACACTCATTTCTTATAATAAATGTATACAACACTGGTCTTAGAGTCAGGAATTCTGGGCTAAAATCCTACCTAAGGATGCTTATCTGCTATGTGACTCTACACATTACTCTCCCTTTATTTAAGCTTCTCTTTCCTCACCTGGAGAATGGAGATAATGGAAACAGTAGATTTTACCTCACAGGGTTTTTGGCATCATCAAATGAAATAGCTGTTCAAAATGCTCTGTAAACCTTAAAGGGCTATATAAATATTCGTTATTTTGTTATTTTCCATTATCTAACTCTTCTTTGCTTGTTTGATGGAGTTCATTTAGAAATAGTTTTGGGATTAATTGGTATCTTGCTATTATTCTTTAATATATGTATTTGGCCTTTGACATATCTTAGCTGTGTGATCCTGGGTAAGTCACATAACTACTTAGCAATCCTCTAAAACTATAAATTGCAGAGAAGATGCCAACCTACATTGGTAGAGGTGGTTTCCTCATTTGGGAATTCCCTATTCCAATTCATTCCAGCTAAGTCCCTAGCTGTACTATTGGAAAATAGATAAAATAATATCTTTTTGGGTAATTGAATAAAAATATTGAGTTATAAGTTGAACATCTTTGGCACAACTTCAGAAGCAGGCAGGATGATGGGGATGATATGGACCTGATCTTATTCTTACCTGGTTCTCATTTCCTCCACTATATCTTTTAAGTGAAAGTTTTCCGTTCCACATTTCTTTTAGGTTGTGTATTTGGAATGGCATTCTTAAATGATTATAGATCAACATTTTCTCCTAGTGATTATGGGATACAGTTTGGTGTGTCATGAAAAGAATGATGAGGATGACGACAATGCATTTATATCAGACCTCCAATATGTAATTATGGTGTAGAGGTGAGTCACTTGGACTCATGAAAGCTAGGCCAGCTGAATGCAAACCATGATAGGTTCCATCCAGCCAGAAAGATTTTGAGTTGGGCTTGGCAATAAATTGTGCATGTCACTAAAGGACTACCTTAGCCAAATACAGAGAAGCTCACTACCAAAGGGGTGACCCTCAAGAGATAGGGATTTTCAACCACAGCAGCTCAAGTAACCATTATTAGAGGGGTTGGCACTGGCACTGATAGAAGGAGGATCCATACTAGTGAGGTCATGGGTCCTTGTAGAACTAGACTGACAAAGTGAATAGGACACTGGATATGGGATTAGTGGAAACCCAGGTTCAAATCCCATTTCTGACAGTTACTAGCTGTATGACCAGTAGATGAGTTACTTAACTTCTGAATCCCAAGCAGTTAGGTGTTTACTAAGTGTCAGGCACTGTACTAAGCACTGGAGATACAATGAAAGGCATAAGGCTGTCCTTGCTCTCAAGGAGCTCATAGTTTAATGGGTGAGACAACATGAAAACAACTAAGCACAGACAAGCTGTACAGGATAAATTGGAGATGACCTAAGAGGGAAGGAAGAAGCATTAAGGGGGTCTGGGAAAGATTTTCTCAGAAGCAAGAATTTTAGCTGTGACCTGAAGGAAGACAGGGAAGTATAGGAGAGACCTAGTGAAGATGTAGGGAGTTGGGAAATGGAGTCCTATGTAAGGAACAGTAAGGAAACCATTTCACTGATCAAGAGTATGTGGGGAGAGGGAGGAATAAAATAATGATAAAAATAGAATCTACATTGCAGGGTTGTTTTGAGGATTAAATGAGACAGTGTATATAAAACTCTGTAAAACTATCTAAAAATAATATTTAACAATAACTCATATATTCACTGCTTAAAGGTTTGCAAAACTGTGTACATAATCTTGTTTGATCCTCACCGACGTGCTATGAGGTAGGTGCTATTATTATCCCCATATTAGAGAAGAGAAAACTGAGGCCCAGAGAGGTAAGCTTTTAATGATAAATTTGAAGTTAATTTTGTCAGCAGGACCCCCCCGCCATGTTCTGGGCTCATCTGTAATAAGCAAGTGTGCTAGATATTTCACTAGGGATGTCAGAGGCGCTGCGTGCTGGAGAGTTATATGAAGCTTTAAAAATCCGATTTGACATTCATCAAGGATGTGCTCACCAGCACTTTGCAAGAAAAACCAAAATAACTCAAGTCATTTCTAAGCTTAAGAATAGAGCTTGAGTACCAGGCAGCCTTGCCAACCCTCTTTGATCTCTTCTCTCCCACCCATCCCCCAGTCTCACGCTTATTTTCTGAATCTCCATAGTCTTTGCTTCTTTTATGGTCTTAAAGTGATAAATAGACCCATGTCTTCTCTGTCCTTCTAGACTCAGAGCTCCCTGAAGGCAGAAATTGTGCCTCGTCTCAGGCTTAGGTCTGATGTCCAGAAGGAGGTGGATAACAATTTCACCGTACTCTGTCAAGGTCATCATGGACAGGGAACCATCCTCAGATCCAGGAAGACCTGGGATCACATGTAGCTTCTGACATGGGCTATGGGACCTCAGCTAACACATTGAACCTCTTAGGGCCCTGTGTAGCTATATAAGACTATAAACGATAGTGAAGATGGGCAGAAAGAGTTTCCCCACCTGGAAGTTTCCTCTACCAACGAAATCAATTCGCTTGCCTATTCTGACATGTTAGAAATACATTGGTAGACTGGATCATAGTCATAAGAGAGTGACCAGGATGGTGAGGGACTGGAGATGCAACCATATGAGGAACTGTTGACGGAATTGGTAATATTTAGCCTAGAGAAGAGAGGACCTAGTGTCAGGGAGAATAATATTTATCCCCTAGTATGTCTACAGCTGTCATGAGTCAGAGGGCTTGGTCTCACTCAGCTTGGCCCTAGAGGTCAGAGCTAGGAACAATGAGTGTGTAAGGAGGGAAGCTCACTATAAGGAAAAACTTCCCAACCATTTGAGCTATTCTGAGGTGGGATAGGATATGTTGGAAAGCAGTAAGCTGAGGGCATATTGTCAGGGACATAATTGTCCAGGAGCAGCTTGGACTAAGTGAATCCTGAGGGTCATTCTTACTCTCAGAGTCTGTGCTTTGGTGATTATCCATCTCTGCCCCCCTGCTTCTAGTGTGGATAGGAAAAGGCCTGGAATGTTGTAGGTGCTAATGAATGTTTCTTGTGTCACCCAGAGCCTTCTAAGACTCTGAATCCGAAGAACTGGGTTCAGTCCTGGGGCTGAAGATGGTGATTTTCTATTCTTAGCTCATTCCCCCTACCTGAAGTGCTCCAGGAAAATCTCTAAATACAATATACTCATGGTACAGCTTAGTCTAGGTTTCTACAAATGAGATAACATACTAACCAGCTCCCACAAGGCACTGTCAGTCACTAAACATTTATTAAGCACATACTATGTGCCAGGCACTATGCTAGGTGCTGGGGATAGAAAGAAAGGAAAAGATAATGTCTGCTCTTGAGATGTTTAAAATCTCACAAGCTTACACTCATTGTACGATGTAGGTATCAGAGAATGGAACAGTATTAATTTTAAGACTTACAGAAAATGTATAAGATGACAAAGTGTCACAGGAGCCCAGAAACACATAAAGTAATCCAATAGTCTGATTGATTCCCCCTGGAAGGTTAACACCCCTTGGGGGCTGCCAGACAAACATGGACCTGAACATACATAGCAATAGTGGGGCTACCAATGTCCTGAGACTGACTTCCTCTTCCCCTGACCATTCACCAAATCATAGCATTTCTTCTTCAGCTTTAGGTCAACCCTCCATCAAGAATCTTCTTCAAATGGAGAATGGTTTATGAGATGACTTCCAAAGCAGTGCAGATGTTGTTGCCTGGAAAATCTTCTTTTTCTGGCTGTAAGTCCAGATTCGAAGATCAGACTGCCTAGAGAATTCAAAAGCCTCCCTCCTTCACAGAGGAGTTTGGGATTCATGAAGATCATGGTCAGACTGAGTAAGCACAAATTTGTGTGCCCCTGCCAAGTGCTTCAGCTGCTCCTAGGGGGAGGGGAGGAGGAGAGAAAAGAGAGAAATCCTTCTGCTTCTCCCTCCCCTCTTCCCAGCTTTGCTTTGCTCTAAAGGAAAAAGGAAAAGGCAAAGAAGGCATATTATGAGCAACTCTGAGTTGGTTTCACAACTCACTTTCTAGAAATTGTGAGGGGGGTGGGCTGAATCCTTTGTGAGTCCCTGTAACTCTCACTTGCCAATCATCTTGAAACAGCCTCGCTCACTGGGAAGCAAAAAGAGGAATTTCTGGGGTCTTTTGAGAGAAGTTCCAACATGTATGCCCTACCACCTTGGGATGCCCTGTCATACACGTTTGGGCAAAGGTCAGTATCCTGTAAGCTCACCCAGTTGATAAGTTAATCCTGAGGGTCATTCTTACTCTCAGAGTCTGCTTTGGTGATTATCCATCCCTGCCCCTTGGCTTCTAGTGTGGATAGGACAAGACCTGGCAAATTGATCAAGGACACCTTTGATCAACCTCCCCTTGCATCTGAATGGAGTGGGCAGCTCACCTCAGTGGAAAGAAGTGGTCAGAAGACCTGAGTTCAAGTCTCAATTCTGTCAGGAACTCTGTGTGCTACTTTTCCTCTCTGGGCTTTAGTGGCCTCATCTGTCTAATGGGACTGATAGCTCATGCATGCCCTGCCTTCCTCACAGGGCTGAGGTGAGTTTCCAAGGAAACAGTGAATATGAAAGGCCCTAGAAAAGGATTAAAAGGGATAGACATACATGGCACCTTTGTCAGTTGAGAATACTCACTGTAGCTGGGGATGGGGAGTGGGGAAAAAAACTAGTGGAGAATAAACTTGGTGGAACTTTCAAGAGTTCCCTATCTTTTCTGATCCCCCCACCCCCTCAGCCTTCTCTGTCCCCTGCGGGGAGCAGCTGTGCCAATCCTGAAAAAAAGAACAAAAAATAGAAGAAAAAAGGATGCGGGTGTATTTTCCCCCCCTACTTGAATGAAGGAAAGAAATGACGCTGAGTGGGGAATAATTACTCAAATTGAGACGGAAATCAAATATGAAAGGGAAAGAAATGAGGAGAATCAACCAGGAAATGTGTCTTCTTCCCTCCCTCCCTCCAGCCCAATCTCTCCTCTCCACCTGGCTTTCTCTAGTGATCTGGTCCTCCCCCTCCCTTTTAATTAATTGGATGTCCTTTTGCAGAGATGCTCTTGGGTCCTTGTGGGCTAAGGACTACATAAATAAGCCCAAGATGCCCCCAAAGGGAGCTGACAATCCCTCTACTTTGTCAATTCTCTGAAACAGCATTTTCCCAAATGCTGCCCTGGAATTGTCTGAAAGTTATAGAATCTTTGAATCATTGAATGTTAAATCCATAGAACCTTAAAATTGTGGTGTCTAAGAGATGTAGAACTGCAGAATCATAGAATCTTAGATTCTTAGAGTCATGGAATCAATTATAGAATATTGGATAATAGCAGCACAGAATCTCGGAGTCCTAGAATCTTAGTCATAAAATCATGGCTCTTGGAATTCTAGAATGTTAGGAAGCAGTGTGTATATTGGAAAGGACATTGGACTTAAGTCCAGGGGTCCTGGTGAAGACCTGGGTTCTAGAAGAAGGCATTCTGGTACTTACAATTGCCTTTAACCTGCAAACCTTTGTGAAGTTGTGGTTTTGTCAGTGTGGCTTATCTTTTTGCTGATCAACATTATTCTACTAGTAGATGGTCATTAAGAGTTAGTTACTGTGTGTGAGAGCTTCATCTCCCTGTGGCTAACCTGGTGATGGGCTTCCTGGGCTCAGAGACATAACTAGCAATTTACATGATTGGGGCAAATATCATAAAAGGCTGTGGCTTTGGAAAACTGCCAGAGCCTAGGACATCATGAAGCAGCCACTGGGGAAGCCAGCACGGGGGAGGAAACACAGGGCAGGTTGTGTAGGGGATGCAGAAAAGTCTTGAAATGATATCAACCCTTGACTAATGTAAACAACCCAAATAGCACCTGGATGCCACCATCCCCCACACCCCGCAACCCTGCATGGATAAAAACGTTAGAAGCATCATGCAGGGGGATGTTGGTGGGGGAAGGTAGCTATCTTCATTGATCCTAGATTGGCAATCAGTGACTTGAGGTGAGTGGGTCACCAGGTCTTAAAGTGAGGCACAGAGCTCTATGTCAATGGGATGGGGATGGGGTACAGTGCTCAGAGAAAAGGCAAAAGACCAGAGTTTTGTTGTGCTTTTGGAAATGCAGGGGGCAGTGGTGAGGATTGGGTAGAGAAGCAAGAGGCACAAAACTGTAGGCAGGTGCACTGGCAGAAGAGAAAGTATGCCCCTGTGAGTTCTAATGCTCTGGGGCAAAGCCCCAGTCACTCCTCCCTAGTTACAGCTCCGCTTGTGTCTATACTCAAAATCTTTCTACCTTTATAGGACATGCCAGAGCTGGTATCTGACCAGCTTTTCAGTTCCTAATATCACCTCTATGTCTTAATGAAGCAACAGAGAAGGACTCAAGTGGGGAAACTAAGAAATGCTGAATTACAAGCTACTTGACAACCAAAGCACCTCAGGCACCATCAGGTCCAATTATCTTATTTCAAAGATGAGTAAACTGAGGTCCAGAGGATTAGAGTGACTTGTTAAATATCACTTAGCCGATGGGAACGAAGATTAGAATCCAAGTTCGTAGAATCTGAGGGCAGGTAGATGGGGCAGTAGAGTACTGGATCTGGATTCAGAAAGTTCTCTCCCTCACTTCCAATCTGGCCACAGCTGTGTGGCCCTGGGCAAGTCATTTAACCCTGTTTCCCTCAGTTTCTTCATCTGTAAAATGAGGAGAAGGAAATGGCAAAACAATCTAGTTTCTTTGCCAAGAAAACCCTAAAGGGACGTGACTGAAAAATGACTGAACAACCACCCTAGAATCTATGATCTGTACTTTTCCTACCATCCCATCCAATGTGGGCAAGTCTACATGATTTCAGCCCTCACTGATCTGCACTTTCTCCAATTGTCCGAAGGCCTTACAGGCTGAACACACAATCCAGCATATTATCATAAGTAATCTTTAATTGGCCAGCTAATTAGCAAACATTTATTAAGAGCCTGCTATTTGCCAGGCACTGTGAAATTGCTAGGCATACAGATTCAGATGTACAATAGTCCCTGCCCTCCAAGAGATTACATTCTACAGGGTGACATGTGTAGTAAGACTTGTTCACAGATAAGTGAACACAGAATATGTTTTTAAAAAGTGATTTCATTGTGTGTAAACATTAATAACTAAGGGAATCAAGGAAGGTTTCTTGAAGGGAGGTATGTTTTTCTTAATGGCACATGAGTCCTATTTCCCAGCCTGCCTGGTTTCCGTCATTCTGCTTTTCTTTCTCCCACAATGGAGCTGATGAGGTATGAGACTGGTCACACAGAGTGCCCAGGCTGAGATCCTACAGAGCCCAGGATTTGAAATCAGAAGACCTGGGTTCAGATCCTCACTGTACTGCTGACTACCTGTGCAACTCTAGGCAAGCCACTTTCCCTCTCTGAGACTCAGTTTCCTCATCTGTGAAATATGACTATGAGAGCTTATTCTAGCTCCCTCATGGAGTGAAGTATGCACTTTATAGGGCATGTGAAACTAAATAGAGAATTGTTATATGTCTCAGGTCTGAGCATGGCCATGGGCAAGCTGTCCTTCCCTTTCTTGCTTCAGTTTCCTTGTCTGTCAAATGAGAGTGTTGGCCTACATAGTTCCTAAGCTCTTTTTTAGTTCTAATATTCTGTGTTCCAAGTTTCTTTCCAGCTTGGACACTGTTCCAAGGTTCATTCCAGCTAAGTTCTCAGGCCCATTTTAACTCAGAAATGCTATGATTCTATGAGTCTTTTCTTTCTATTCCCTCTCCTCGTGTCTGGCTGCCCTCAGTCACAGTCCCTTCTTCCCTAGGCATCCTCTTGCCTGACGCCATTAATTTTTATGGCATTACAGTGTTCGGCTTTTACAGCTTGTCCATGGTGGATTCCTCTTTAATGAGGTTTTGTGCTCCCACCCTGTGCCCACTATTTCATTTTATTTTAATTTTATTTTTTTCTTCCATTCTCCTGAAAGAAGGTGTCTGCTTACTGACCTGCCAATAGACAGTCTGTAATCTCAGCAATGGTGCTTTCCAGTGGGGAGAGCCCTGGGCAGGGAGTCAAGAGACTTGGGTTTGGTATTATTACTCTGTGTCCTTGACCCAGTCGCTCCCTCTCTGGATCTTCAACGTCTCCTCTATAAAGTGAGGGCATTGAGCTAGATGGTCTCTAAGGTCCTTTCCAGCTCTAAAATTCTGTAATTCCATAAATTTGAGCTGTCCATTAAAGTGGGGGAGAGGGGAGCCAAGTTTACTGGGTATTGAGTTCCCTATCACTCAATATGTTTAAGCAGAGGCTGGATGGCTAGCTATCTGCTGAGGATGCTGTAGTGAGGACTCCTGCATCAGATCCTTCCTAGTTCTAAAGTTCTGGGAGTCTGGTACCTCTATTTGACAACTGAAACCCCCCCCCCAACAACTAAGGACCAGCAAAGCAGAGGGATGTAGCTGTGGTTACACAATGAATTCATGGCAGAGCCTAGGCTAGAAGGCAGATCCCTTGACTTTTAGTCCAATGCTCAAATTTGCATTATATCATGTTGCTTCCCCATGACCAAGGAGCACTTTTGGAACTCAAGGTATGACTTAGCCTGGAGCAGGTGACTATCTTCCCTGTCTGCTGCACTCTTGAGCTCTACAACCACTAGACTGTTTTATGCCTGGCCTTATCTCCCACCCTGTCACAAACTCAACCATCTATTTAATGGTGAAGGGAAGAGAATGAGACAAAAATGAGTTTAATGATAGTCAGTTCAGCTGGCTAGGCACAGCTGTTCCCCCAGTTAACCCACTGAGAGATGGGCAGTCCATGTAGGAAGCAGAGCTTGAATAGCCCTGGGAGAGGAGAGAAATGTTGGGGTTCCTACAGGATCATAAAAACACAAGTTTCACAGCTAGAAGGGACCTCAGAGATCATCTAGGGTCACCCCTGAGTTTTACATAATGTTGACAGCTTAGCCTGCACTAAAGTTTTCCTTGGATGCTTTGGGGAGAAGCAGTAGGGTATAACTGAAAGAAAGTGGGGGTTAACTTGGGTTCTTTAGGGCTTTGCCATCAGAGTGAAAACTCTGGAAGGTTCCACCGAGCTAGAAAAGATTTGAGTATGATCTTAACAATCAATCTTGTGCCTTGTATCCAAAGACCAGACTCACTAAGGTTGGAGAAGTTTGTTTTCTATTATACCATAGTATGTAGGTCTGATACATCCTGGCTGTATGACTTTGGGAATGTTACCCTATCTCTTAATGCTCCAGACAAAGGCTAGGAGTGGCAGAGGAGGGCTGATCGGCCTTGGTAGAGGACTTCCTTCCACTGGGAGCTCTTTATGTTGATGAAATCATAGGAATCATAGGTCTGGCCCCCTCCCCTACACACACACACACACACACACACACACGCACGCACGCATGCACACACACACACACACACACACAGAGAGAGAGAGAGAGAGAGAGAGAAAGAGAGAGAGAGAGAGAGAGAGATTGAGAAGGAGGGAGAGGGAGAATGAGAATACAAGCAGTCAGCACCACAGAAATTCATATACAGCCTGGAATGTTGAAAAGAACTTTGTCAACTCAAAGAGCTGTCTACGTATAAAGCATGGGTAAACTCTTCTGCAGAAAGACCATCTACTCCAGTAGATACAGTAGAGGCAGATAAATGGTACAGTGATTAGAGCACTGGGCTTGGGGTGAAGAAGACCTGAGTTCAATCCCAGCCTCATATTCTTACTAGCTGTGTGACCCTGGTCGAGTCACCTAACCTCAGTTCCCTCAACTATAAAATAGAGATAATAGCACCGACTTTGCAGGGTTGTCAATGAGGATAATATTTGTAAAATGATTTCAAATGATTAGCATTGTGCCTCGCACATAATAGGTAAAATATGAATGTTTATTTCCTTCCTGTCCCTTCTCCCATCTTGATCCTTTATGAAGGATTCATGGAAGGAAATTAAAAACATATGGGAAAGTATGGAAGTGTTGTAATCTGTGGAAGTGGAGAAAATGCCTGTATATGAACCCATTAGCATATTGAAATAAGTGTCAGACAAGACTTTGGGGATTGGAGGGTCAGTGTTCATCTATTCGTGTGGCGTGGCTTCCTGGTCGCATACTAGAACATAAAGTCCCCAGCCCTTAAGCACAGTGTTCGTCAACATGAAATTGTGTTTTAGTAAATGTTTGTTGAATGTCTGCTGGATGAATCGATGCATATAAATGGACTTTAAAGTCACCTGTAAGAGACTGGTTTAACTATCCACTTAGAAAAAAAATCAGTGGATGAAGTCAATCCAGTCAATCCAGACTATGGCATGCTGTTGGTTGAACAACCCACTGAGCTGGTTCATCAGGATTCATGTTTTGGATAAACCATGAAGATGGATAGTGAATCAGGACCAGCATTAATCATAAGCAGAGGATATGGATCACATTTAAGAAATTGAGCAGCTTTCAGTGAACACTGCCACAAAAAAACTTTCCTAGCGCCAATATCCTTTTTGTGAACTATAGAACACCATGGTCTCATAAATACCAACATTGGAGGTGAACCAAAGGAGAATTGTATGACTTATGTCAGCTGGCCATAGCATATTCCCCATAATGACTTGCACCTGAGAAGTGGTGTAAAAGGCAGCCTCAAGGACTTGTAGTGAGGGTGAGGGATGGGTAGCCAGAGGGTTATATTAGAATTTGCAAAAAAAGACATAAAGGATTGCTTCCAATTCATGGGGAAGAGCTTCTATGGAGGAATTATGGGAGGATACGGACAAGGACCTCATAGGTAGGGAAGGTGGAAGACCCAGACCCAATGAGATCATAAGAGTGGTACTGCCTACCATCAGTCCTCAGCAATCTAATCAGGAGTATTTGCCAACACACCCTCTCCCTCCGCCTTTCATCCTTCCCCCTGGAGTGACATTGCACATAGAGCTCTCCCAGGCAGGAATCAATCAATCAGTATTATTTATTGAGCAGCCCATAGGTCAGAATGTTACTTTTTTTTGGCCAAAGGCCATTGCAAAGACTTGTAGTGGAAAGAGTAGCTACAATGTGACCTTTGGAATAAGTAATAAGGAATACGATACAGTAAAGAGAGTCCCTAGGGTATGGTGGTGAAGTTTATAATCCCTGCTTCAGGGGAGGTTAAGGTTGTGTGGATCCCTTAAGTTCATGTGTTTTGACCTAAAATAAAGCTAAAACCCATCGAGTGTCTGCACTAAATCTGGCACCAGTATGGTGAACCCCTGAGATTGGGGCTTGGGGTATTAGGGCTACCCCCAAGGAGGAGGGTATTGGAATTGGAATATGTCAAAGCTACTGGGCCCTTCAGCAGTGGGTTCAGGTTGTGACATGGCCCCTGCTCTACCAGCATAGGCAAGAGAGACATACAATCTAAAAAAAAGTCATGAGCTGGAAGTTGGTCAGGAAACTTTGGCTCTGGTCCCAGCTATACCATGGACCAGCTGAATTACCTTGGGCAAGTCAGTTCCCCTCTTTGGGCCTCAGTTTCCTCATCTGTAAAATGTGAACATTGTACTAAATAATTTCCAATTTGACATGATTAGAACTTAGAACACAGAATAGCAGCGCTAGAATGAACCTTCAAACACAGAATTTTAGCCCTGGATGGCAACTTATAATGTAGAATATTTAGAAATAAAATGCCAGAACCCCAAAGGACTTCAGAGATCATCCAACCGTGCCATATTCTAGATAAATATTATTATATAAATGGAGGTCCTGAGAGGGGAAAGAACTTGACCAAGATCACACAGTGAAGTTTCTTATCTCCAAGTCTAGCAGTCTTTTCTTTACATATTACTGTGTATCCCAGAGATGTCAAACTCAAATTGAAATGGGCATCACTAATCCACAAGAAGCATCCCTGAAGATGGCATATTGACTTAGTTTTAAAATGTAACGTTATCTATGTTTTATGTATTTCTTTACTTTGTTAAATACTTCCAGTTACATTTTAATCTGCTTCAGGCACTCAGGAGTGTTGGGGTGGCATGTGATTGGTAGATCGATCTATCCACCTGGCACAGCTCATATCTAAATTAGCCTGGCCAAGCCAGGTTTTCTGGTGGCACACTAGTGCTGGCTGGAGGATTGTCCTCTGTTAACTGGGATGGAGCAGAGTTGAAGCTAATTGTGGGATTGATTGAAGCTTCACATACACCCTGCTTGTCTGTCCTGGAAAATCGTAATGCTGTAGAGTGCCTGAGTCAGGAAGGACTTTAGATATCATCCAGCTGAACCCCTTCATTTCACAGATTAAGAGGCTGAACCCCAGATAGAGGAAAATGACTTTGCCCAAAGGCACACAGCTAGTAAGTGGAAGAGCCAGAATTCAAATGCAGGTTCATAGGCTCCTAACTCCTAAACTGAAAGGATCTTCAGAGAATATTTAATCTAACACCCTTATTAAACATTGAGGAAACTGAGAATGAGTGAGCTAAAGTGACTTTAGAGGGTGAGTATTCCTTGGGTATCACAGCAGAGGTTACTGAGCTCTCTGGAATGGATACCCTACTCTGTTCTGGGCTGTGGGGTCAGTCCAGACTCAGGGAAGAAGCCGAGACTGAAAGCACTGGAGTTTGGCAACAGAGACATAACTAACTGGAACTACAGCTGTGGCAGGTGTGTGTGTGTGTGTGTGTGTGTGTGTGTGTGTGTGTGTGTGTGTGAGAGAGAGAGAGAGAGAGAGAGAGAGAGAGAGAGAGAGAGAGAGAGAGAGAACAAGTGTGATGTTGGAGGCTGAGGCAGTGCAGAGGACAGGGTAATCATGCAGGAGGGAGGTTTGTCCCCCAGTGAGTCTTTTGCCCTCTGTGTCTATGGAGGAGGTGAGCCACAAGAATGGTAGTTGCCATTAAAGATAATGTACACACTGCCACAACAGCCACTAGGCAAAGCCTCATTTATCCTAGGTTAGTTAGGAGTCTGCTCAGTAATAATACTGCCTGGATATTGTTTGCCCCATTCTAGTTTCTGGTTGGTGTCTTGCTCCACAAGACCAGCCTCATGGCTAAGTAGAAATACTGTTGCCGTTGGTGACAGAGGACTTTGGTTTGTATCCTGACTCTGGACTAAATTACTTCTATGGTCCCTTCCAACTCAAAATTCATGCTTTTCTGAACTTGGGTTTGAATCCTGGCTGGGCAACCTACTAGCTGTGTGTAAAATGAAAGGGCTGGGCTAGATGATTTCTAAGGTCCTTGGTGACTATTCTGTGGTTTTATGATTCTGTGATTGTCTCAGGGAGTTGGGGCTTACCTCTGCACTCCGGACCTCATAGTCCTCCATGACGTCTTAGATGGCATCAGGGAGATCCCCCACTCTGTTTTCTGATGCCAGACTCCCTTGACACAATATGGCTCTTTCTGATCAGATTTCCTTCCCCGCCCCATGCTGACTGTAAGCCTAGATGTCTGCCTAAGGCTGAGACTTCCTTCAATTACTTGTTTCACTTGAGTAGGTCTTTGTAGGAACTAGGTCTTACCTATATTGCTACAGAGACAGCCTTTGTTCTGAGAGGATCATGATGAAAGACTAGAGTCGGCATGTGCTAGGTGGCCTGAACCACCAACTCTACCTCAGCCACCAACTCTTGTCAGACCCCAGTGAGACAGCCCAGGATACTTTGTCTAAGACCCTTGGAAATAGCAGTACCTTCCCCCTGGCCCCCATTACCCCTTGCACCCCAAGCCATAGGTCCTATTTCCAATCTAATTCTTGCCTCCGTTTTCCAGGGGAGAAATTCCTATAGAGATATTACCTGGTAACTACTTCTGTAGGTGCTGAGGCCTCGCCTCCTCAGCAATGACAACTACTAAAGACTTGGAGAAGAAAGTTCTCATCGCCAGTGTCCTTGGCATTGTCAAAAGACTGAGCATCAGAAATGGATATGAATTTATCAATAGACACAATCCTGGTTCCTTCCTTCCTTCCTTTCTTTCTTTCTTTCTTTCTGCCTTTCTTTTTGCCTTTCTTTTTCTTTCTTTCTTTTTCTTTCTCTTTCTGTCATTCACTCTCTCTCTCTCTTCTCTCTTCATCCCTCTTTCCCCTTATTTCCTTCCTCCCTCCCCTTCTTTCCTTCCTCCCTCCCCTTCTTTCTTTCCTTCCTTCCTTCCTTCTTCCCTCCCTCCCTCCCTTCCTCCTCCCCGTCTTTCCTTCTCAAAATATGCTTGGTCTGGTTGTCAAGAGACCTGGCTTCCAGTTCTCTCTCTACTACTCCCTTGGTGCATGGGTGATTTTTCTAAAGCAAGTACCATCTTTAACACCTTGCTGGACCTTTTTCCTCACCTGGACCATAAGGGTAATAATTCGTGGTTGGCAATTTCAAAGTCAGACCCCATTTGAGGTATTGGGTTTAGTCCCAGATGCCTCATTTTGGGAATGATATTGACAAACTGGAGTCTGACCAGAGGAGGACAATCAGGATGGTGAGGGACTGGGCTTCACAAGAAACAACTAAAGGAAATGGGAATGGTATTCCTGGAGAAGGGAAGACGCAGGGAGGACATCCTATCTGTCTCCAAATCTTTGGCTGATTGTCATGTGGAAATAGGCTTAGACTAATTCTGCTTTGTCCCAGAGGACAGAACAAGGAGCAATGGGTATAAATTTCAAGGACAAAGCACAATTCTCTTAGCAGGTAGTGGGTTCCTTCATCATTGAAGTTGTTCAAGAGAAGGCTGAATAATGCATTTTCAAGGGGCCTGTAGACATGAGTTAGATCAGCTGCCCTCTGACCAGCTACGAGACTCTGTCCCTCCAAGGAATGTCATGAGTATCCAATGAAACAATGTATACAAAAGTACTTTAAAAACTATTATACGGGGAAGGGGATATAGGATCACAGCCCTCGAGGTGAAAGGGGCCTTAGGGATCAGCCAGTTGATCCTTAATTTTACAGATGAGGAAACTGAAGCCAAGGGAAATTAGGCAATCTCTAAGGTCTCTTCCAATTCCAAATTCTGTGTGGGGGAGAGACAAGACATAAGCATAATTCCTATGACTTCAGGTCTAGAATTCTTTTTTTTAAATTAAATTTTAATTAAAAAAAACAACAAAAATATTTTTCTTTCCCCCTCTTTCCCCCCCAAAAAGAAAACCATCTACAGTCAAGCAAAAACAATTCCCCTGTGGGCCATATTCAAACACCTGTGACTTATCCTACATATTGAGTTCATCACATTTTGAGTCAGGAGGTAGGCAATGTGCTTCATCATAGCCTTTGGAATTATGTTTGGTCATTAGGTTAATCAGAAGTCTTAAGGCTTTCCAAGTTGTTCTCTTTTCTTTCCAGTGTTGTTACGCACCCCAGTAACTGCCATATAGCAAGCAAGCGTCATTGGAGAAATACTCCTTAGAGAAAACTTTCTTTAAACAATTATCTCTGGTACCAGGGACTTGAGTTCTAACTGAGGGCAGTCCAACCCTTGTTAGGGTAAGAGCTGAAGAGATGTAGCACAAAGGGAGATATCAGTGATAGCTATTGAATTGGGTACCTACTATGCGTTCAGGCTGGTGCTGTGACAAAGCTAGCAGAAGGAGATGGTAGAGTTCTGTTGTACTGGAATTCTCAGTCTGGATACAGAAGCAGATATTAAGGACCCTCCCTGATAGGACTTCTGATGGCAATGATGTAATTAACTGTATTTTTCACTATGAGGAGGGGGTGAATACAGAACAGGGATCATGGATAACCTGAAAGTCAGGATGCTAATGCAGGACCTTTAGAAGCAAGGGATTCTTCTCTGTAGCATCTGGAATCTTTCTTTCATCTGGACTACTGTATGAATCTCTGTCTCCATTTGGCATGGGCAAAAGGAAGATGTGTTCCTGGGACAGTAGAAAAGCCAGGAAAGGGTCTCTCATGGTCTGTCTCTCTTTGGAGAAAGAACTAGAGAATGGGTTCTCAATGGGCAGCTAGGTAGCACAGTGGATTGAGTTTTGGACTTGGAATCAGGAAGACCTAAGTTCAAATCTTGTGTGAGATGCTTACTAGTCATTACCTTGGGCAAGTCACTTCATTTGACAAGCTAGAGGCAAGAAACTTGCCTGTTTCCTCATCTGTAAAGTAGAGATAATAATAGTACTTACCTCCCAGAGTTCTCGTGAAGATAAAATGACATAATATTTGTACAATGCTATATAGATGCTATTACAAGTGGAATGATAAAGTTCCTGGTGGAGAGGGGATTGGGTGGGGGGGAGAGATGAGGTGGCTGCTCATCAGAAAAATTTCTAGAACAGGTCAGATATTTTACCCTATAACATTTCTAAGAGGAAGGTAGCACAAATATTATTATCCACGTTTTACAAATGAGGAAACTGAGGTTCAAAAAGGTGAAATAACCTCAGAGTCATATGATTAGTCACTTCACACAATTATTAGTAATTAGTAACTATAACTTCTGAGTTCAGGAGCACCCTCTTTTCTACACTGTGAACCAGGGAATATTCCTAAGTTGGCATCTGTGAATTTATTTACAAAAATATTTTGATACCCTTGATTCTTTGATTTCAGAATAATTTGTTTCATTTGTAATCATGTACATTTCTTAATGCATTTAACAGCACTATTTAGAGAAGGAATTCCTACACTTCATCAATCTGTCAAAGAACTCTATGCCACAAAAAAGATGAAGAACCCCTGAAGGGAACTCTCAGAAAAATTCACTTCAGTTCAAGCAAACATTTGTTACGTTCTTGTTATGTTGGGCTCTGGAGATACATAGACAAAATGAGGGATTCCTTGCCCTCGAGTAGCTTAAATTCTACTGTGGGAAACAACATATAGACAAGTAAGTACAAAGTATGTATACCTATTCTATAATTAATACACGGCCCTTCCTAGAAGATCTGTGCCTTCCCTAGGAGATTACTCTCCTTATACATGCAAAAGGTGGGACTGACTTGGATGGGTATAAATGAATGGCCACGATGGTGATTAGGGTGTGGAGCATCTTCCGAGCTAGCTACAATTCAGAAACAATTCAGGGACAGTAAGCAGAACCATAAAACAAAGAGTAGGTTTTGTTTTTGCCTTTCTTTGCAGCAAAGGTAATGAATATTTGGCTGTCATTCCCCGGGAAAGGAGTGGCTGTAGTGGAGATGAGAGTGGCAGACCTGATGTCTATTCCCTGGTCTTGCCTGGTGGTTCAGGCTTGGGACCTGGGGCCAGGCTGGTTCTAGAGGCATATTTGAGTTACCCATCCTTAGTCAGCTCATCGCTGACCCAATGTCAAGTAAATTTCTTCCTCAGGGTGATTGCAGGAATGCTCTTCCAATGTGGTCAGTGATAATAATAATAATAGAAATAATAGTAACTAGCACTTATAAGCTCCTACTATGTGCAGGCACTATGCTAGATGCTTTAACTTATTTGATGCTCACAACAGCCCTGAAAGGAAGGTGGTATCATTCTTCACACTGTTGTTGGTGAGTCATTTTTCAGCCATGTCTGACTCTTTGTGACCCCATTTGATGTTTTCTTGGCAAAGATACTGGAGTGGTTCGCCATTTCCTTCTCCAGCTCATTTTACAGATAAGGAAATGGAGGCAAACAGGGTGAAGTGACTTGCCCAGGGTCATACAGCTAGTAAGTGTCTGAGGCTGGATTTGAACTCACAAAGATGAATCTTCCTGACTCCAGGGATAGCACTCTATCCCCTGTGCCACCCAGCTGCCCTGTTATTCCTACACACCTGAGGAAAACAGAGATTAAACAGTTCCCCCAGGGTCACACAGCTAATAGGTATCTGAGGCCAGATTTGGACTCAGGTCTTCCTGGCTCCAGGTTCAGTGCTCTATACGCTGGACCACTTAACTGCAGGGCAGGTATATAGTCCTTGGCCTTGCTTGAGGGCCAAGGTGGAAGTTTGTAGTGTTCTAAGGCCAGGCTGCATATAGAAGCAAATAATAATAGGTTATAGTTCCATAGAACTTTTTGGTTACAAATAAAATTCATATCAATTATTTCATTTAGTCTTCATGATAGTGCTGTGAAGTAGGCAGAAAGATAATTATGTCCATTTTACAGATGAGGAAACTGAGGCTTAGAGAAGTAAAGTGACTTGCCTAGATTTGGCAGAGATTCAGGGGCAGACCTGGGTCTTGAACCTGAATCACATTATTTTAAACTCAGTACTGTTTCTCCCTCTACTGCACCCGACCCCCCAAGGCTGACTCTCTAATTATAATTGAGATGAGTAGGACAGAAGGGTATTTTAGGAAAGCAAGGCCTCACAGGCCAACTTGATACGGGGAGGGCCCTGAAGCCACTGCTATTCTTCAACTCAGCTCTTGGGAGTGACATTTGGAAAGCAAGCTGTGGGTTCACTTAACATTTGCGTTGAATTGGTAAGTTGGTCCCCAGGGGCTTCCTAGTCCCATTTCCACTGACATTAGCAGGCTAGGGAAGTAGGTACAGAATTTGCAACTAGGATTTAGTGGCACCAAAGGAGTAGTTAATGCCAAGTCTGATTGTCTCTGACCCAGTGGCGGAACTGAGCTGTGGGGAGGAGAGAGGAAGGGAGGACAAAGTGAAATGGTCTGTGAAAAAGCCTGTGGGGCAGATGGGTAGACCAAGATTAACGGAGCCCAAAGCTATCTCCTCCATGAAGTCCTCCTTGATGTTTCTAATTGAATGTGACTGTCCCCTCTTCCAAATCTCCATGGTATTGTGTTCGCAACTGTCATTCACAGAGCAGAGTAGTCAAGTGAGTATTAGACATGGAATCCTGAGAACCCACAGAACAGCAGAGGGAAGCAGGGCTCCAGCCCAGGACAGCCTGGATGGTCTCTGGGTGAGGTCTATCCCGCACGTAGCTGGGAGCTAGGAGCTGGGAGCTGGGAACAGAGTGGAGCAGAGCCCAGCCTGAGCGGCGTGGACCAACAAGACCAGCAACTGGGCAGAGCATGCCCTAGCGCCCTGATTCAGTGAGCTGCGGCAGTTACAAGACTTCTCAATACACAAACACCAAAGACTGCTGAGAAGGTTAGTGGGAAAAGCTGCGGGAGTGGAAGGAGTTCGCGGTTCGGCTTCCAGCCCCGGGGGCAGCGGAGGTGGGGCAGCTACAGTTGCTGCTGCTTCCGGCTCCAGGCCCACCTGGTGGGAGGAATTAAGTGGCGGATCAGAGCAGGGGTGCACAGCCTGCCGAAGATCTGAGCCCAGTTCGGGTTGGGGGTTCTTGGGGAAGGAGCAGTGCTGGTGTGGCAGAGCTGGCACCTCCCCCCCAAACGTGGAACATAGAACTCTGTAGTCTACAAGCAGTCATACCCCACTGAAAAACTCAAAGGTCAAGTTAGTTGGCTGGGATTATGGCCAGGCAGCGAAAACGCACCGAGATTCAATCTCAGACTCTGCATTCTTTCTTTGCTGACAAAGAAGACCAAAACATACAGACAGAAGATGTTAACAAAGTAAAAGAGCCTACAACAGAAACCTCCAAGAAAAACAGGAACTGGTCCCAGGCCATGGAAGAGCTCAAAAAGGATTTGGAAAAGCAAGTTAGAGAAGTAGAGGAAAAATTGGGAAGAGAAATGAGAAGGATGCGAGAAAACCATGAAAAACAAGTCAATGACTTGCTAAAGGAGACCCAAAAAAATACTGAAAAATACACTGAAGAAAACAACGCCTTAAAAAATAGATTAACTCAAATGGCAAAAGAGTTCCAAAAAGTGAATGAGGAGAAGAATGCCTTGAAAGGCAGAATTAGCCAAATGGAAAAGGAGGTCCAAAAGACCACTGAAGAAAATACTGCTTTAAAAATTAGATTGGAGCAAGTGGAAGCAAGTGACTTTATGAGAAATCAGGATATTATAAAACAGAAGCAAAAGAATGAAAAAATGGAAAACAATGTGAAATATCTCATTGGAAAAACCACTGACCTGGAAAATAGATCCAGGAGAGATAATTTAAAAATAATTGGACTACCTGAAAGCCATGATCAAAAAAAGAGCCTAGATATCATCTTTCAAGAAATTATCAAGGAGAACTGCCCTGATATTCTAGAGGCACGGGGCAAAATAGAAATTGAAAGAATCCATCGATCGCCTCCTCAAATAGATCCAAAAAAGAAATCTCCTAGGAATATTGTTGCCAAATTCCAGAGCACCCAGATCAAGGAGAAAATACTGCAAGCAGCCAGAAAGAAACAATTTGAGTATTGTGGAAACCCAATCAGAATAACCCAGGATCTGGCAGCCTCTACATTTAGAGATCGAAGGGCTTGGAATACGATATTCTGGAGGTCAATGGAGCTAGGATTAAAACCAAGAATCACCTACCCAGCAAAACTGAGTATCATGCTCCAAGGCAAAATATGGATTTTCAATAAAATAGAGGACTTTCAAGCTTTCTCAGTGAAAAGACCAGAACTGAATAGAAAATTTGACTTTCAAACACAAGAATCAAGAGAAGCATGAAAAGGTAATCAAGAAAAAGAACAAGAAAAAGAAATTGCAAGGGAGTTACTAAAGTTGAACTGTTTTGTTTACATTCCTACATGGAAAGAGGACATGGATGATTCATGAGACCTCAGTATTAGGGTAGCTGAAGGGAATATGCATACATATATATATATATATGTTTATGTATATATGTATATGTGCGTATGTATGTATATATCTATGTGTATATATATGTGTGACACAGGGTGAGTTGAAGATGAAGGGAAGATATCTAAAAGAAATAAAATGAAATTAAGGGATGAGAGAGCAACATACTGAGAGAGGGAGATAGGGAGAGATAGAATGGGGTGGATTATCTCCCATAAAGGTGGCAAGAGGAAGCAGTTCTGTGGGAGGAAGGGAGAGGGCAGGTGAGGGGGGAATGAGTGAACCTTGCTCTCATCAGATTTGGCCTGAGGAGGGAATACCATACATACTCAGTTGTGTATCTTACCCCACAGGAAAGAAGAGGGAGGAAGATAAAAAAAAAATAAAAGGGGGGGGATGATGGAGGGGAGGGCAGATGGGGGTGGAGGTAATCAAAAACAAACACTTTGGAAAGGGGACAGGGTCAAGGGAGAAAATTCAATAAAGCGGGATGGGTTGGGAAGGAGCAAAATGTAGTTAGTCTTTTACAACATGAGTATTGTGGAAGGGTTATACATAATGATACACATGTGGCCTAGGTTGAATTGCTTGACTTCTTAGGGAGGGTGGGTGGGATGGGAAGAGGGGAGAGAATTTGGAACTCAGAGGTTTAAAATCAGATGTTCAAAAACAACAAAAAAAAGTTTTTGCATGCAATTAAAAAATAAGATACACAGGCAATGGGGCGTAGAAATTTATCTTGCCCTACAAGAAAGGAAGGGGAAAGGGGATGAGAGGGGAGGGGGGTGATAGAGGGGAGGGCTGACTGGGGAACAGGGCAACCAGAATATATGCCATCTTGGAGTGGGGGGGGAGGGTAGAAATGGGGAGAAAATTTGTAATTCAAACTATTATGAAAATCAATGCTGAAAACTAAATATGTCAAATAAATAAATTAAAAAAAAATAAAAATGCACTCACAAAAAAAAGACATGGAATCCTAAGATCTGGTACAGAAGAAAAGGCCCTGGCTTTGGAGTCAGACAACCTGAGTTCAAGTCCCACTGACCCTTACTACCTTTGTAACCTTGGGCATGTCCTCGCACACCTGTCCACCACACTAATGACTCAGTTGTTGAACTAGAGAACCTCTGAGATCACTTTATGCTCTTTATCTATAAGCCCAAGACATCCCTGGTGTTCCTAGCTCTCTGAGCTTCAGTTTTCTCCTCTTGAAACATGGACATAGTAAGCTGGCATCATAATCAGGAAGACCTGGGATCAAGTGCTCATAGGTGTGGAGCTGGAAGGGACCTTCACAATCACCTAATCCAAACTTCTCCTTTTACGGATGGAGAAAGTGAGGCACAGCAGGGTTAAATAACTCGCCTAAGGTCACACAGGTTGTAAATGTCAGAGACGGAATTTGAATGTGGGTCTTCTGCTTCCCTGTCCATTTGCTTTTTCCACTGTACCACGTACATCTGAGATATATGGAAAAGTCGCTTACCATCTTAGTCTCCCAGGCAAGTCTCTAAGGCTTCATAGTTTCAGAATAGTTTTCAGATCTACATTCAGAGAGGAACCTTTCTCTTTTTTAAGTTGATTGCAAATTCTTTTTAAAAAAATTTATTTTCAGTTTTCAACATTCATTTCCCTAAGTTTTAAATTTTCTCTCCCTCCCTGCCCAAGATGGCATGCAATGCGATATGGGCTCTACAATACATTCCTATTAAACACATTTTCACATTAATCATGTCGCATAGAAGAATTATAATGAATGGGAGAAATAATGAAAAACAAAACAAAACAAAACAAAACAAAAGGGAAAAGAGCCTGCTTCACTCTGCATTCTGCCTCCAGAGTTCTTTCTCTGAATGTGAATGGTATTTTCCATCATGAGTCCTTTGGAAAAGTTTTAGGTCCTTGAATTGCTGAGAAGGGCTAAGTCTATCAAAATCAGAAGAGGAACCTTTCTTAAGGGACTCAATCCCTTATGTTAAAGAAATAACAGATCTGGTAAAATAAATGCTGTTAAGGATACTGGCACCACCTCCCTCCCAAGATTGTTGTAAGAAACCTCTAAGTACCAAAGAAACACAAACTCTAAGGCCCATCTGGCTGTATTTTACTTGTATTGTACGTCCATCTATCCCTAATGCTAGATTGTAGGCCTAGTAAAGACAAGTAGGCTTTGGATCTCCTGCAGGGTCAAGCAATGGACAGTGAAAATAGCAAATACTCACTAAGTACCTGTTAAACTGAATCCTGTTGAACAAGATTTAAAAACTCATTGAATGCTAATGTTTGGAGGGACCTAAGAATATAGAATATTAGAGCTGGAGGGGGTTTTCAAGCACAAACTCATAGAAGTGGAAGGGGTCTCAGAAACATTGAACATTAGAACTGAAAGTGGTTTTAGAAGACAGACCTTCAGAAGTGGAAGGGACCTAAAAACACAGAACTGCAGAAGACCTTAGAACATAGTATGTTAGAGCTGGAAGTGGCCTTAGAACATAGAATGCTAGAACCAGAAAGGATTTTCAAACACAGACTCTCAGAACTGGAAGGAATCTTAGAACATAGAATATGTCAGAGCTGGATGGAACCTTAGAACATGAAATAATAGGCTTTAGAAGGTAAACTTTCAGAACTGGAAGGGGCCTTCAAGCATAGAATGTAAGAGTTGGAAGAGACATAAGAACATGGAACATCAGCTACCTTTGATGTCGTCTAGTGTTACACTCCATTTTACACAGAGGGAAACTGAGGGCCAAAGGGAGGAATGTAATGCTGACTGATGGTCACAGTGAGCAAGGTCTCTTTTCTCCTAGGAGATATACTTGTTGACCTAAAGTCACCAACAGTGCACTAAAAGACACTAATTGTTGTGTTTGTCCTTCATTCTCGAAGAGGACCATGACATCAGGGAAATGGTGACATGACTTGCAATTGACTTTGATTTGAGTAAGGGAGGGCTGTGCAAGGTCACCAGCCTCACTTTCTCCTCCAGAGCCATCTGGGTCCAGTGGCCTCATATTCACCAGGACGACTGGAGATGGCCCAGGAAGCAGTGGGAGACCCTGGCTCTTTTAGGCTAAGGTCTTTTCAGGTTCTCACTTTGAGTGAGGTAATGCCCATTCAGTGAATAGGCCTCTTTAAGGAGTTAATCAAAGGATGGCCCCTTCAATCAAAACTAAAAAAAAAGACACTAATAGTGAAATTTTATAAAGAGTTTTGGGTTGAAGCATTGTTCCTCATGTCATAGGGGCAGCTTCATATCTGTCCATGGGCAAGGTCAACTTCTTTGTGCCTCCATCAATCTGGAGGCATTTGGGTTGGGGCTGATTAGCAATGTCTGTTCTTTTGTCTTGATTAGGTTGTTCATTTAGCACTGGTGGTTAAAAGGAAATGAAAGAGTTGTTGCTTCCTGCTTTCTTCTCTCCTTCATCCCTCCCTGTCAGCTCCCCGACCCCCCCCCCACCCGCCGTAGGAATTCAGCAGAAGCCACAAAGTCATCCTGCCAGCCCTAAGACAGAGAAGCTGCCTTCTGTTAGTACTCACATCAGCTGCCTCTTAACGAGCATCCTGCTGGGAGACACTCTGAAGCCTATTACCAGCTTTCAGAGCCATCCCTGGCCCCAGCAGGAGGCCCCTTCCATAAAATCTCCCCCTTCTCTCCCCTTGGTCCCCTTTCCCAACTTTGTCACACACTCTGGCTCATCTCTTTACTTCTAACGACCATCCACTCCATCTCAGTGAACGTGGTAGGGAAGACCAGTGTGATGTCAAGAACACTGGCATATCTGTGTCAAGAACAACTCATATCTGAGTTCTAGTCAGCTCTGCCCCAGACTCACTAGGAGACTGTGACCTAGTCATTTCCCATCTCTGGGACTCAGTTTCCTCATTTGTAATACAAGAGGGTTGGACTACATCATACCTAAAGTCCCTTTTAACTCTATCATTTTGCATTCTCTGTCTTATGTTCTAACATATTGTAATCTAACATTCTATGTTGTATGTTGTAATACTCCTTCCTTTATGTTCTTTCCCAAGTCCTTCTGCCTCTTTCTGCTGTGTTAAAAGGTTCCTTCCAGTTCTGACAGTCTATGTTCTAATGGCCTTTTCAATTCTGGCATCTTTATGTTTTAGACCAGTGCTTCTTAAACTGTGGGTTGAGACCTCATATGGCATTGTGAAAAATTTGACAACAGTAAAAGCTTTCTGAATGCGCAACGACCAAAAATTAATTCAAAATCAAATGGGTAATGAATCCAAGGTGTTTTTGGCAGTGCTTGCCATGTTGCTATCATACAACTTCACTGCAGCCTTGGTTCCAAACACAAAGCATGTGAGCCTTGTACTGTGCATGCCGTCAGGCTGTGCAATGCCAACAAACACTGCCAAAAAGCCAAAAGGGATCGCTAGTGGCAAAAGTTTAAGGAGTCTTGTTCTAGACTATAATGCCTTCTCCAGCTCTGTTAGTCTATGTCCTAAGTTCTAAGGTTCTCTTCATGTCTAACATTATTATATGCCCTAATATCTCTCCTGGCTCTAAAATTATATGTTCTTGGGTCTTTTCTAGGCATAGAATTTTATGTTCTAAGTTCTGCCATTATATATTGTGTGATCTAAGGTCCACTTCAGGCCTAAAATTGTTTTACGCTAAAGGCTCTTCCAACTCTGCTTTATTTTCTAAGGTCATTATCAATTACAAAATTCTATGTTTTAAGTTTCTTTCCAGTTCTGACATGTTATAACTATTTAACTTCAGATTGTGAACAGAAATGTTTGTTGCATCCTCTTTTGTGTCTTTCATTTGGAAAGAACCAGACAAAATGACCTTGTCACTTAGATTTTGCTAGATCTGTGCTTTTCTGTTTCTTTAACTTGTGCCTAGAAGGTCCTCCTCCCACCTGGGACTTCTACACATCCTATTCCTCCTTCAAGTCCTAGATGGAACCAAAACCTTTGTCCTAGAGCAAACATTCCACATCATTTCCCCACTGTGAGCTCTGAACCTTGGTGCTGCACCCTCTCCTTTCCAGCTTTTTTATGTATTCTCTTGCCCCACTAGAATGTAAGCTTTTGAGAGCAGGGGTTATCTTGTCTTTCATATCCTCAGTGCTTAGCACAGTGCCTGGCATGTAACAAATACTTAACAGAGAAATAGCTGGTGGCTCCATTGGACTGAGTGCTGGCCTTCAGGGCCTGGAGTCAGGAAGACCTGGGTTCAAATGCCACCTTGGATATCTTTTAGCTGTGTGACCCTAGCCAAGTCATTTAACCTCTGTCCACTTCAATTTTCTCCTCTCTAAAATGGGAATAATTATAATACCTAGCTTCTAGGGTTGTTGTGAAGTTAAAATGAGCTAATTTTTATAAAGTGCTTTGTGGACCTTAAAGTGCTATAGAAACGCTAGCTAGCTTTATATTATTAAAAATACCTAGGTAACTAGGCTCCTTTGAGATACATTGCTCTACCCCAAAGGAGTCTCATCTGGTCTTCTTATTCTCTCTTCTTCCAATTCAATCAACTTTATAGTCATGGAATATGGTCTAGTTATGGGAATACTAGCCTAGAGGTCTAGGCTTTGCTTTTTTATGTTTCTCACAAGCAGACTGAGAGTGGAGCAGCATTTAGGCTGCTGACAGCATCTGTTGCCTCTCTCTTCTTAAAGTTCACTTGTCTTGTCTCCCCAGTCATAGTAACAAATGGACATTTCTGTCTCTGGCATGCTGCAGAGGGTTGGAGAATGTGAGACTTATATTATTGTGTGAAAAAAGAGAACCTTCCATGGACTTTAATGTGCATCTATGGTTGTTGATTACTGGGTGGGCGTACAAAGAAATGGCACACTCCAATTGAATCTCAGTTTTTCATTCTTTTAATTTCTAAGACTTGGAACTTTCACACCACTTAAGAATTGGTTATATGGTCATTACTCCCAGCTCTTTCCTACTCTTTCTGGGGGAGGTAGCATTTTCCTGGCACTCTTGACTTTAGCAAAGGAGGCACCCTACTCTCTACCCTCTATTATCTTACTAAGAAAAGATAGGTTGTGTTTTAGAAGTGGGGAGAGGGTAAGCTAAGTGAAAGAAGAAGTAACAGCAAACAAAGCCTTGGTACAAAGATTGACCAAAAGCATAATCTTATTTGTTCCAAATCTATAGATCATCTAATTTAGTTTGCTCACTTTATACAACTCTGGTCTAGAAAAGGGTGATGATTTTCCCAGGGCCACGGCCACAAAGAATCATGATTTGTACCCAATTCTCTTAGTGTCCCATCATTCTTTCCCCCTTTCCTAAAGGGTAACCTAAAAGCCCAAAGAGTGTGAAAGGTGTCCAAATCCTTCAGTGGGGAAACATATAGACCACAAATACCCTAACTGACATGAAAGATACTGAGAAGTTACTTCTTTATAGGAGGAGATTGGTAGGGGAGGAACAGTTGGGGCCACAGTCTATTAGCTCTTGTGGGGATGGTGAATTATGAGTAAAGGCACAGAAGAGAGAAGGCTTGGGGAAATGTATAGGGGACAATGACTAATTTCATTTATCTATATCATAAAGTACATGATGGGGGTGGGGGTAGAGGTGACTTGAGCTAAGTCCATAAAAGTAAGTTGGAAACAGGAAGTCTTGCATACCAGATTGAGGCATTTATTCTTGATCCTGTATTCAATAGGGATCCATTGAATGTTCTTGAGCAAGAGAATGGTTTGATGAGAGACATGATACAGGAATTTGGAGGAGAAAGAGATCTATAAGCAAGGGAGACTTCATAGAGTAGACATAGTTGGAGAAGGATCTCGAAGGATGAGAACAACAGTGAGGTCTACTATCTGGACATGACACTGAGTCTAACAAGAATTATCAAATGTCATGAACACTGTACACTTCTGGTAATTCATATGGAGACAGATAATGCCACCAGAGATACCTTGCAAGTATTGCTAAGGATTATCAGATCCTGGGCAGAAAACTGAAGTCCTGGGTTGACAGGTGATATTTTAAAAATCATTCCTTTCATTTGAAGATATTAGATTTGGAAGATAATGTTAGTTATGGCAAGTGAACAGCTGGAAGAGAATATGGTGTCTGAGAACTGGAATTGGATTTCTGGCTCATGGTGTAAAATATGAGAATAACATAATGAACTCCTGGATAAGAATAAAGTATACCCAATGAGTGTTGGTAAAAAAACAAAAAAAAAAAACAAAAAAAAACCATTTGCCTGGAATTTTCAAATCTAATTTCAAGGGTTTTAAAATGAAAAAAAATTGGAAAATGAGATTTCAAGAATGAAGGCAGAACACTATCACCAACAATTCTATAGGGGGAAGTTAGCCCAAGAAGGATGGGAGACAGTTGAGTGAGATAAGGGAAAAAGAATGCTACTTAAAGAATCCAGCCTGGAAAAATATTGACAAACTCAGAATTTTTTAAAAAAAGTATAGAAGATGTAAGCATAGGTAGGTAGTTGAGGATGGCTATAAAAGGTTGGTGGGCAACTAGGTTGGGAAGATAGGTGGTATAGTAGATAGAATGTCAGGCCTGAAGTCAGAAAGATTCATTTTCCTCAGTTCAAATCTGGCCTCAGAAACTTACTAGCTATGTGACCCTGGGCAAGTGACTTAATACTGTTTGCTTCATTCCTCGTCTGTAAAATGAGTTGAAGAAGAAATGGCAATCTACTTCAGTAACTTTGCCAAGAAAATCCAAAATGAGGTCATGAAGAGTTGGGCATGATTGAAATGACTGAACAGCAACAAATGGTCCTGCAGGAATTGAATAAGGGGTGGTAAAACAGCCTAAACCAAACACCCTGGAGAACAGGAAAGATTCAGGAAGACTAGAGAAGGACAAATGTTTCAAATTTCAAAAAAAGGAAAGAGTCAGTAAACTGTAGAATAAGAAAATTAACTTCTATTCCCAGCAAATTTCTAGAAAACGTTATTAAGGAAATTGTTTGTGAGCACTTAGAAAGGGAAGCTAAATCACTGAAAGCCAGCATGGCTTCAGCAAACACAGGTTCCATGAGATTAATCTCATTTCCTTTGACAGAGTAAATAGATGGTCAATCAAGGGAATACTGTAGCTATAGTATGCTCAAATTTCAGCAAAGCTTTTAACAATTTTATAACTCTGTCATTGTGCACAAGGTGGAGAGGCATGAGTTTTAGCAACAGTAGAGGGTGACTGAAAGGCCACAAACCCATTGATGAGTTAAGAGGATGTCCACCCCAAGAATGGGAAGACCTCCCCCAGTGAAATGGGCAACTGAGAACAGTTTGTTTCAACAGCCCTAAAGGTGGCTGCAACAGGTTCCTTAGAGTACTCAGAGCTTGGTCAGACATGCCACTCTGCCTCCCTTAAATCCCCTTCACACATGAGTTAAGGCACCACCCTGTGATGTTATTGGTCCTCTTCGAAAATGAAGGACAGAAAGCAATGGTTAGTAATGTGTCTTCACAAATGATGTTGCTAAATCTGCTCACTTCTGCCTTTATCACACCTCTTGCATCCAACCCTTTCGCTTAACTCACACAGATACTGCTTTAGTTCATCATCTCTCACCTAGACTGTTGCCATGGCATCCCTGCTTTGTCTCCCTGCTTTGCCTCTCCCCACTCCATCCCATTCTGAACGTTGCTTCTAAAATGCAGATCTGACCATGTCACTCCCCTACTCATTCAACTCCAGTGGCTCCCTCTTCCCTCCAGATCACATATAAATTCCTTTTTTAAGCTTTTAGAACCCTTGACAATCTAAACCCAAATGAATCTTTCCAGCATCACTGTATTTTTCTTTCTCTTACACTCAGAAGCCCAGCAAAACTTGCCTTCTCTCCTCTCCACGCATGACATTCCATCTCCCATTTCTTGTACCTTTATATGAGTCCCTTCATATGCCTAGAATGTATTCTTTTCTCTCTTCTGCCTCACAGAATCCCTCTCTTCCTTTAAGGCACAGCTCAAGCATTTTGGGTTTCCAGGTCCCCAATTGCTAGTACCTTCCCTTCTAAACAACCTTGTACTCAACCAATTTATATTTATTTGCCGTATATTTATTCTGATTAGATTTATATATGCCCTTGCTGCCACTGTCAGAATGTAAGCTTCTTTCAAATAACAGTTGTTTCATTGTATTTGTACCACCAGCCTCTAGCATGTAACAGGAGCTTAATAAATGCTTGCTGATTGATTGAATAAGAAAGTGATAGTTTCTCTGTCATCTGGCATGGTCAGATCCCATCTAGGATCTTGTGCTCAGTTCACCAAAGTTTAGGAATTGATCAACTAGCATTCATTAAGCACCTACTATGGACCAGGTGCTACACCAGGTGCTGGTAATGCAAAGAAAAGCAAAACAAATAAAGGGAAAAGCCTGGTCCCAGTTCTGAAGGAGGGAGACAAGTTCCAAACAATGATGTACAAACAAGTTATAGACAGAATAAATGGCCTCAGAAGGAAGCCACTAAGATGAAGGAAGTTACCTAGAGAAGGTAACTTTAGCTGGGACTTGAAGGAATACAGTAAAGCCAGGAGGAGATGAAGAGGGAGAGTATTCCAGGCAGGGGCACAGCCACAGAAAATGCTCTTAGTTAGGAGATGGAATGTTATGGGTGAGGAACAGAAAAGAGACCAGTGTCACTGGTTTGGAGGGTACCTGGAGGGGAATAAGGTGAAAGAAGACTGGAAATGTTTGAAAGGGCCAGGTTGTGAAGGGCTTTAAAAGCCAAAGAGAGGATTTTGTATTGAATCCTGGAGGTAATAGGGAACCATTGGAGTTTATTGAGCAGGGAGGAGGGGAGCCACATGATCAGACCTGCCTTTAGAAAATCAATTTGGCAGCAGTCTAGAAAGATTGGAGGAAGGTCATTGCTAAACTGAAAAATACCCTTAAGAAGCCAATCAGAATGGAGAAGAACCCTGAATCTATGTCACATAAGCATGGGTTAAAGGAATTAGGAATGTTTGTCTTGAAGAAGAGAAGACTTACAGATGCAGGGCATGAGAACTGTCTTTAAATATCTGAAGAGGTTTTTGTGTAGATGGGGACTTATTCTGCCTGACCTTATAGGGAAGGCCCAGGAGCAATGAATGAAGTTACTGAGGCAAATTAGGCTTGATAGCAGGAAAGGCTTCCTAACAGTAGGAGTTATGCAAAAGTAGAGTTGGCCACCTTGGGAAGTAGTGGCTTCTTCCACAATAAAGACTTTAACTAAAGGCTGCTAGTGGCAAGTAGGTGATCCAGTTGGACCTGGAGGCAGAAAGGCCTGAGTTCAAATCCATCTTCAGACACTTACTAGCTATGAGACACTGGGTGAGTCACTTACGTTTAGACCTCAGTTTCTTCATCTGTTAAATGGAGACAATAATGGTATTTACCTCCCCAATTTGTTGTGAGCATAAAATGAGATAACATGTACAAAGCGCTTTGAAAACCTGGAAGCACTATATAAATACAGCTATTATTATTACTGCTGTTGTTGTTATTGTCGTTACGCCCTTATCCACTTGTCGAGTTTGTCATCGTAAAGATCCTTAGTTGGGGACAGATGAGACTAGATAGCCTTACTTTTTACAGGTCTGAAATTCTTTCCAAGTCTAGGTTCTTCATCTAGAAAAAGGGATGTTGTATATGTCCTAGTCTAGTCACGTCTGGAATACTGTGTTTAATTCTAGAAGACACTGAAGTGTGTTACACCTATATAGCTACAAACACACACACACACACACAAATATGGTATGTGTGTGTCTGTGTGTGTTTATGTATGTGTGTGTTCACACACACATACCCTCACACACACACACCTCACACACACAATTCCCTCAAGGAGTTGCATCTTATTAGGGGAAACAACACACACATATACGAACACATACTAGACTCGTACAAAGTACAATCAAGGTAACCTTCAGTGAGAAGACACGAGGAGCTGAGAGGACCATCAAAAGCCTCCTGCAAAAGATGGCTTTTGAGCTTAGTTTTGAAGAAAGCCGATGATCAGAAAGGAGAGCCATCTAGGCATGGGGGACAGACCTTGTGAAATCACAGAGATGGGAGATAAGAGTAACACGTGAAGTGCGACAACTACATCAGCATGAGTGGAGTGTGGAATCAAAGAATAGAGTTAGAATCCAGAATTCTAAAACCAGAAATTCTCTACTCCGTAAAATCTTGGAATTTTAGAAATTTACACTCATACACTCTTAGAACTGTAGAATTTTTCATTCTTAGAAGTTTGGAATCATGGATTTCTTTTGAAAATGGTCTTTTCTTTATCCCTATCCTTCATTATTTAAAAATAGCTTTTTACTAATAACTTTTATTTTTATATCACCTAACTTTAACTCCTCTATCCTTCCCTCTATCTTTTTCAGAAAGCTCTCCTAATAACAAAGAATAAAAGAAAAAAAGAGGTCAAGAGAAAATAATCCAGCAAACTCAATCAATACATCAAAAAAATCTGACATTATATGCAAAGTTCCATATCCATAGAATTCCTCTCCCTTACCTCTGCAAAGGATCAGGGGAAGATGGAAATATCTTCATATCTTTTTGGGGGTTAATTCTTTATAATTCTTTAAAACATTCATTTCTTATTTATTGATGGTTGTTATTTTTTTTGTTTTCTTTTACATTTCTTTGTTTATTTTTACTTTACAACACTCAGTTCTACAAGTTTTTGTGATCCAAATTTTCTCCCCCACCTTCCCCCCTTCCCCCTCAAGATGGCATATAATCCGATATAGGTTCTATATATACCTCCACATTAAACTTACTTACACAATAGTCAAGTTGTAAAGAAGAATTATAACCAATGGAATGAAACATGAGAAAGAAGAAACAAAACCAAAAAAAGAAGAAAAAAAGAGAGCAAATAGTATGCTTCAATCTGTATTCAGACTCTGTAATTCTCTGGGCATGGATAGCTTTTTCCATCATGAGTCTTTTGAAGCTGTCTTAGAACCTTGCATTGCTGAGAAGAGCCAAGTCTGTCAAAATTATTCATCACAGATACTGTGTGTCTGTAATAGTGTATAATGTTCTCCTGGTTCTGCTCCCGTCACACAGAATCAGGTCTTGTAAGTCTTTCCAGGTTATTATGAAGTCTGTCTCTTCCCCATTTCTTATAGCACAATAGTATTCCATTACATTCATATGCCACAACTTACTTAGCCATTCCCCAATTGATGGACATCCCCTTGATTTCCAATTCTTTGCCACCACAAAAAGAACTGCTATAAATATTTTTGTACATACGGGTTCTTTTCCACCTTTTATGGTCTCTTTGGGATACAGCCCTAGGAGTGGTATTGCTGGGTCAAAAGGTATGCACATTTTATAGCCCTTTGGGCATAGTTCCAAACTGCTCTCCAGAATGGCTGCATCAGTTCAAAACTCCACCAACAATGTAACCGTGTTCCTATTTTCCTACATCTTTTCCAGCATTTATCATTTTCCCGTTTTATCACGTTAGCCAATCTGACAGGAGAGTTGTGATACCTAAAAGTTGTCTTGATTTGCATTTCTCTAATCAATAGTGATTTAGAGCATTTTTTTCATGTGACTATAGATATCTTTAATTTCTTCCTCTGAAAACTGCCTGGTCATATCCTATGACCATTGGGGAAGATGGTTGTTATTTCTATTTACATTGCTGTACTCATTGTATCCATTGTTTTCCTAGCATTTCACTTTATATCAGTTACTGTTAAGTCTTTTCATTCTTCTCTGTCTTCGTCACATTTGTTAATTTTTACAGAACAAGGTTTCATTACATTCATTTACCACCATTTATTTATTCCCCAATTGATTGGCATCTATTTCATTTCTACTTGTTTGCTACCGCAAAAAAAGTGTTGATACAAATATTTTGAGACATGAAAAGCCTTTATCTTGATGTATAGGAAGCCTTTCTTATAGACCCTTAAAATGTGAGAGCTAGTAATTTCAAAATTATCTGGTACAAATACTAATTTTACAGATGAGAAAAATGAAGCTCAGAGAGGGAAATGTCCTTGCTTAAGGTCACTCAATGACTTAGTGGCAGATCCAAGATTAGAACAGTATAATTCCCTACTATTACTAATTTTTGTCTTCATTGTTGTCTGTCTGGTTAGATGACAGAAGGTCTGGTCAGGCCAGATTGGATGAAAATCTTTTTCTGCAGATCCGTCATCCAAGATCAGACTGCCATCAGAGAGGCTGAATGAATTCATTCTGGGAGCACTGCAGCAGAGCCCATAAGAGATACCAGAAGCCCAAACATCTCTCTTTCTTCTCCCATTTTTGTCCCTTGATTGAGGCAATAAATTTAGAGAATTGCCACTTTTTTTATCCCTTCCTATCTGATGGCTAACAATGATGACCACAATAGGCAATGAAAGGAACAGGAATGCTATACAAAATGCCATAGTGTACATTCCCATGGGAGCATTTTGGGAGGTTATGGGGTAGAACTGTAAAATACTGGGATGTATATGAGAGCTGGAAAGCACCTTAGAATTTGGAACATAGAGTGTCAGTGTTGGAAGGGACTTCAGAAACCATCAAATCCCTATTTTTTTTTGCAGAAGAGGAAAGTAAAACCCAGAAAAGGGGGTGAGGTAGACTTGTTCCAAGTCATATGATTCCTTGTAAAAAAAATCGGCTAATAGAGAGATAGTTCAATGGCATACTTTAAAGTGCTAATACCAAGAAAGTTTCCAGATGGGGAAAATGCCTTACATATAAGGAAGATTAAGCCAAGGAAGTTTCATCCCTTCTCCCGAGATTTTTATATTTATTCCCCTTATATTTATCATATTATACATTATAAGGCTCACTCTCTCGGGCGTACTCTTCCACTCTATACTGGCCTTGTCAGGTTTGGTCCCCAGATGGATAATTGCTGTTGCTTTCAGGGTTTTAAGGATAACACCTTGGGTGGAACACAGGCCCACTAGCCCCAACAGTGTACATTTCCTCCACAATCAGCCATTAGGTTTTGCTTATTTGTTTTGTTTTATTATTTGTTTTTAAGCAAAGGCATATACTTAAATGGTCTGCCAAGTACAGGGGTCCAAAGTGTTTCCCCATATCTTGGGGGTATACTCTTTTACAAATAGATACAAAGCCCATGGTGGGGGAGGAATAGTAAGCATGAATTTAAAATCTGTGAAGCACATGTGTAGGCAACATGCATGTAGGCTAATGAAACTCACAATTCCAGACCTGCAGATGATCTGCCCCTTGGGGGACCTCACAAAGTTTGCTGATGGGGCATAATGCTGATCATGGAAGAGTTGCTCTTTGGCTTAGCTGGGCTTGTTTCTCATAAGGCATAGCATCTTGCTTTAGTTGCTAGGCCCAGCTTCAGGGATCACTGAGGATTGAAATTAAGCTGGGGAAGGTCAATCTAAATGTTTTACCTGATAATAGTGTAGTATCAAAAAAATGTTGCAGATTACTGGGTTAGAAAGTTTCTTCTTACATTTAGCCCCAAATTGGTGGCACTATAATTTCTCCCCAGTTGGCTCTAGCTCTCCTTTCTAGAGCCAAGCAGAACAAGTATAATCCATCTTCTCCATGAACAACCACATTCACACTTGAAGACAGCTGTCATATCTTCCTTAAGTATTTCCTCTTCCTGCTTCAACCATCTTGGTTCCTTTGATCTATATCCATATGACATTGCTTTTAGTCCTCTTTACCACCCTTAATCACTCTCTTTTGGATGTTCTCTGGTTTGTGGATAACCTTCTTAGAATGTGGCATCCAGCTTCAAACCCACTATTCCGTATATAGTTTGACTTTCCTTGCTCAGGCCATTGGACTTCTACTAAGGTCATCTAGAATGGCTGACACATTAAATTACAGACTCATTATGGAGAGATATTCTACTCTGGTGATTCCTGGACAAAGTTGGGAGTTCTTTCCACCTCCCCTGCCCCCTAAAGGAAATATGTCATAAAAGACTCCCTTAAACCTTTATCTGCTACAATTGTACTCAAGTAACCTTTATTAAGTAGCTATCCTGCACCGGGATAATAATTCACATTTATGTAAATTTTCAAGGTTGCAAAGTATTTCTCATTTGGTTCTTCCATTCCATCCTGACACCAACTCTGTAGGGAGGCAGAACAAGGATTCTGCTTTCTCTTTTGCAGATAAGAATATTTCTGAGGCCTAGAAAGATGGTACAACTTCCCCATAGTCATAGAGCTAGTATGTGGCAAAATCAAAATTCAAATATAGGTATTTTCCCCCAAGTTTTCTATTCTTTCTCCTACACTGCTCTGCAAAGGAAACTGGTCTCTAATCTCAATTTTATACATTAATAATCTAAAGCAAACCAAGGTTAATTTTATCCAGGGTCACATAGCTAGGAAGTATCTGAACCTGGTTTTGAATTCTGGTCTTCCTGACTCCAAGTCCAGTGCTCTATCCACTGTGCCACCTACCTGCCTAAGTACCTATTTAGCAGACAAAGCATCCACCATCTGGACAGTAGTGATTGAGAGTCGATTTCCCTGCACAAAGGGTTAAATACTCCAGGGTTTAGAGTCTGGTCTGAACAGCATGGCAGTTGGTGAGATGATAACCTATGCATTTCAATGCAATGCAACAAATATTGCTTAAACTCTCCTCCGGGTAGGGTCATTTTTTTTGGCCCCATGAGCAAGGAAGAAATGAATGCAACTTCATTCTTGTCTTTAAGGAGCTCAGAGTCTGGTAGAAGTAGACAAGGGATAGACACCATTATTGTAGTTTAAGACAGGATGTGGTTAAGTGCATAATAGTGGTAACATTGAAGTATTCCAGCTAATTCTTTCTCTTTCTCTGTCTCTGTGCTTTGCTCTCTCTCTTCCCTGATATAAATCTAACTAAAAACTTTGCTGAAGGTACACTTAGTGGAGTGGGGAAAAGAGCTCTAGAGGTATTTCTGGCTTTCCTAGCAAAGTGGCCCAAGTTTATCTCCAATGAGAGGAGAGAAGCAGGAACCCTGGGCTCAATCCTTCTTCCCTGCTTCTACTAGGAAAGGGAACAAGCATTTATTAAGTATCTACTGTATGCCAGGCACTCTGCTAAATGGTTTACAGATATGATCTTAATTTGATTCTCATAATAACCCTGGGAGGTAGGTGATCTTATTTTCCCCATGTTACAATTTAGGGAACTGAGATAGACAGTGGTTAGGTAACTCAATGAATTGCTCAGTGTCATACCTTTTAAGTGTCCCAGGCTGGATTGAAATTTAGGTCTTCCTGACTCTAGGTCCAGTGGCCTACCAGAAAGAGAAAGAGATTACTTCCTTTTGGAGGTGGGGTGTAAAATCAGGGAAGGCTCTGAAAGTGGTGATATTAGAACAAAAAAGAATACATTGTGGTTCTTGAGACAGGATCTGGGTTCGAATGCTGACTCTGCTACATCCTGTCTGTGTGATCTCGAGTATATCCCCTACATTTCTAAGCCTCAGTTTCATCAACCAATAAGTGGATTGGAACAGATCAATGGTATTAAACTAAAATAGAAATGGGGCCCACTAATTCATACATAAAAATCCCTGTGGGGCACACATTGACTTCGGTTTAAAATGTCATATCATTTCTATTTTGTTGTATTTTTATTAATTTCTCTAAATATTTCCCAATTATATTTTAATCTGGTTTGGGTCACACTTGGGAGTTTTGTGCACTGTATCTGACACATAGGCCACATGTTTGACACCTTTGCAACAAATGATCTCCAATGTCCCTTCTACCTCTGACCCTATGATGGATGGAGAAGGGTTTGATAAGAACATATTAATATTCCTGGGGTAAGGAAAGACACACGATAGGCAAAGAGAATGATAGAAACAAAAGTGGAGAGGCAGCAATGCGCAGGCAGATCAACTGGTTTGACTGGAATGGATTGTATCTGAGGGGAGGAATACCAGATAAAGTTGAAAATTAAGGTTGGAGTTAGAACTGGGGGAACATTGGAAAGCAAGATGGAGAAGAGAAAATGAGATTTTATCCTATAGACAACAGGGAGACATGGAAGGTTTCTCAGCAGGGGAGGGGCACATGATCATAACTGTACTTAGAAAGATAACTGACCACACTTAAAGGATGGATTGGGGGAAGGAGAGATTGGAGGCAGGGAGACCAGGTGGAAGGCTATTTGAAGTGTAGTTGGAAAATTTAAAGGGTTTAGCTGAAACATGTTCACGTAAGGTAAGGGTTGTTGGTGCTCTGGACAAAGTATACCTTTTTTTTCTTTAAAATACACTAATTTTAGTGCCCTGGATCACCTCCTTGATTGCCAGGCCTGCCTTTAGGGAGGACTAAGTATTGGAAGCAGACTATGAAGGACCTCCAAAGGAAGGAGTAGGAGAGAAATACTGTACCATTGGGTCACTCTCCAAGCTAATTCTCTCTGTGTCTCTGTTTTTCACCACTTCCTCATTTTCTCTGATGTAAAACTGCTTAGTGAGGATCAGAAAAGGCTCTTTTGGGGTCTCCAATTTTTACTAAAAACATAGTCCAAGTTTGTTCCCAGTAAAGTCATTCTATCCTGTCTTTCCCTCGCTCCCCACCCTCATGATATCCCCCTAGTGTGGGCTAGTAGGCTATTAGAACTGGGGAGACCCACATTCCTACATCACCAATCCCTACTGTGAGCCAAAATACCATGAAGCAGACCTGGGGCAGTTTGAGTTCACTTGGCCCTAGATGGATTGATTTGGAGGAAGGAAGAAAGGGAAGGAAACAAGCGTTCATTAAGTACCTACTCTCTGTCAGGCATTGTGCTGAGCATTTTAAGACTTTATCTCATTTGATCCTCACAACAATCCAGGGAGGTAGCTGCTATTTTTATCCTCATTTTACAATTGAAGAAACCAGGGGTAAACAGAAATTAAATGACCAGCCCAGCATCATACAGCTAATAGGTATCTAAGGTTGAATTTGAACTCAGGTCTTCCTGACTCCAGATCCAGTACTCTCTCCACTGTACTACCTCTTAGGACCCAGCAATGAGGCCTTTGGGTAAGGAGAATATAAAAATAGTTTTAGGACTTTGGAGAGCTCCTGGGATTACAGAGAACTTTCTCATTGGCTACTTTTAGTTTCTTTGCTGGTGACTTTTACATTCCCATATTGCCTTTTACAACCTTATACATCACTCTATCTGGAGGCTGTTGGGTATTCTTATTAAAGAGATTATTTGTGTAAATCTCAGGCTCTGAGTGGTCCATTCTATCAGTTGTGATGGGGGTATTCCTTCATTCAGGTATCCACTGCCCATTCATTCATTTAATCTTTTACATAGTAACTCATTTATTTATTTTTCATTCATTACATTATATACATACAATTACATTACATACAATACATACCTTACATATTCACATAACTTATGTGCTTATTGAGTCATATATTACTCATCAATATAGGCTCTCATTCACTTATTCAGCTATTCATTCATTTGCCTCACAGAATTTTCATGAGTGAATTATTTTTGAAAACCTAAAGCACAATAGAAATCTTAAATATTGTGAAGCATTATTTCCTATTTCTCTCTGGAAGTGTGAGGGTTGATAGAGTCAATCAATAAATTACCCCAGCCCAATTAAAGTGAGAAAATACCCTACCTTTAATACTTATATCAGATGTATACATCTCTATTGAATCAATCAATCAACCAAAGACATTAAGCTACTGTTTAGCCTGACATGTCCTTTGGGTCTTTTTATAAAATAGCAAGACAATTCAGAATTAGCATTCCAGTGTCTGGCCAGTGAACGGTTGAAGCAGGAAAGAGAACTCCCTTATTCTTCCTTCCTTCCCTTGACCAGAGCATGATCTTGTGAACTTTGAAGGGTTGGAGGATTTGGATATCTTATTTCTGTCCTGGCAGGACATCCTTGGACTGCAATATCTAGGTCAGGAGCTGTGGGTGCTGGTACAGAGCATTCCCCTCGGAGGAAGGATCTTCAGGACTCTACGAGGAGCCCAGTAGAAAGCTATGTCATATCTACCTCAGACCTCTAGAGAAGTCCAGCCAAAGGACTTCCAGGAGTTCCAAGGTACTCCCACTTTGTCATATGTACAATAAATGTGAGCCTGCATTTCCCTGAACTCTGGTTGAAGAGTGTTTTAGAGACTTTCGGTGTGCTGCTTTGTATTAACTGTTCTTACCATGCCATCTTAGTATAATATCCCTTCCTAAGAGCTAATTAAGTCTGACTGACAGATATCAATTGATAATCAATTGGAAGGAAGCATACTGTTGAAGGCTGATGAACTATAGCATTAGGACTCCACCACTACTTCAGGGTCCCTTAAGAACCATATTATGAGATGGGGTAGCTAGCCTTTCAGAACCCTATTTACTATTGTGAATAAGTAAGCCCTAGAATAGGTGCTATATATTTCATTCTTTTAACCAGTCACTTGTTTAATGCTCCCATTTATTCAAGGGGCACTTTTTAAGTGCCTACTGTGTACTGAGGACCCTTTGCTGGGTTCATGAAGATGCAAAGGTGAGTGAGATATGGTCCCTGTCCTCAAGGAGTCCCCCATTCTACCCAATTCTACCTGTTCCAATGAGAATGGTTTCCTCAAAATCCATGCAGCCTCATGCTCACCATTGATCTTCTATATAACCTGTTTCCTTCACCTAGAATGTGTTTTCCTTTGGCCTCTGCTGATATAAATCCTCCTCAATCTCTCTTCAAGGCCTTGCCAAAGAACATCTCTGCCTTGGAGGGGTCCCCTGACCACCCAACCCATGCTGATTTCTCCCTTGAGTTCAAACAGCTCTGGTGAAGTGAGTGAGTAAGTGAAAGTGGGAATGGATGAATGAATGAGTAAATGAATGATGGTGTGAGCAAAGGTGTGCCAATCTCTTCAACATCCCATGCAGCCTGGAGATGTCTGTTGTATTACTGAGGTGTTCTATGTTTTCAGTCAATCAATCAACCCACAAGTATTGCAGCACCTAATTTAAACCAGAGAAAAAAGTTACATGATGATGGCAGAAAACAAAAGAGCTGTCACCAGGCCCATGGTGGTGACTTCCTGAAGAAAAGGTGGGAAGTCTGCTTGGTACAAAAGTGACAAAAATGTCATAAGAGTTCTGGTTAGTGGAAAGAGTGCCAGCCTGGGGATTAGGAGACCTGGGCTGGAGTTCTGCATCTGGATGACCTTAATTAAGTGTGTCATTTCTCAGTTTCCCAACGTGCACAAAGGAGATAATATTACTTGCCCCTAAGTATATCAGAGGAGGAGAGGAAGAAAAAAGTTTTGTTAAACCTTAACCCATGATCAAAACCCAAGCTAGTATCATGCTTCCAGATTGCAGGGGCCTTACTGAGCATAGGAATCACCACAGTGGGTCAGTCACCTAGCTCTGGATTATATTTTTCTGTGTGGCACCGATGGACACATTATTAGGGTGGGGAACATTGTCGCTTTCTTTTTGACATCACTCCTCAGAAGTTTGAGACACTACCCCGAATGAGAGGCAGTTTGATAGAAGGTAATGAATGCTGACCTGAGAGTTAGGAGACCTGAGTCCTAGTCCTGCCAGCTGTGTGGCTTTCCCTCTCGGGGCCTTAGTGGGTTTCTAGTTGTGACATTCTATGCTTTATGTTTGAAGGCTCCTTCTGGCTCCAACAATCTGTGATTAAATAACTATATCCAGATCTCCTGATGTCTAGGCCTGTGCTGTCTCCCCTATATCTACATAACTTTATTGGGGGAAAGTTTCTCTGTGGTCACTTATGAGAATTATCCTTCACCTTGGCATTGATTGGTGAAAGTCTAAGAATAGCCAGAAAAGATTTAATACTGACTCCAATACCTAAAGACCACCTAGCCATTTACTGTTTCAATTTAATTCAATTCAACACAATTAATTTCTGACTCTATTCCATTCCAATTCAATTTCAATTCAGTTACAGTTGGACTAAATTCCAATTGATAATATCAGAGAAGTACTCAGAACCACGGACCCACAGATTTAGTGCCACAAGGGTCCTTAGAGGCAATCTAGTTCAATCTTCTTATTTTACAAGTAGCAGAGCTGGAATTCCAGCTTGCGTCCTCTGACTCCAGATGCAGAGCTCTTTCAGTGGTGCCAATATTGACTATTTGTCTCACAGTCGGAAGTGACCCGGGTAGCCATTTAGAGCAATCTATACCTGAACAAGATTATTGTATGATATATCTAACAAGTGGCTGTCCAGCCTTTTCTCAAAGACTTGTAGTGAGGAAGAACCCAACACCTCTCAAGGTAGCCTATTCCACTTTGGGATGACTCAGAATCCTCAACAGTTTGCTTTTAATTTTTGGAGTAAGACTGAAGTTACATCTTTCTACTTGGGTCCAAATAGAACAAGTCAAATGCCTCTACTGTAAGAAAGCCCTTTAAATACTTGAAGATAGGTATTATGCTTCCCACTAAGGCATGGGCTCTGTTTTTTTGACTTTATTTTTTTTCTTGTCCAGCTTCCACATTTTTTCTTAGTATTTTATTTTTCCCCAATTGTATTCAAAACAATTTTAAACATTTGTTTTTAAAACTCTGACTTCCAAATTCTCTCCCTTCCTTCCTATCTACCCCCCTCATTGAGAAGACAAGCAATTTAATATAGGTTATACATGTGTAGTCATGTAAAACATATCCATACGAAATGGTTGAATCAGTTCACAACTCCACTAACAATCCATTAATGTCTCATTTTCCCCACATTCCTTCCAACATTTGTCATTTACCTTTTCTGTCCTATTAGTCAATCTAATAGGTATGAGGTAGTACCTCACAATTGTTTTCATTTCCATTTCTCCAATCAATAGTGAGAGTATTTTTTCATATGTATAGATAGCTTTTGTTATTCCTTTATCTGAAAACTGATATCTTTTGATTATTTATCAGCTGGGGAATGGCTCTTATTTTTATAAATTTGACTGAGTACTCTATGGTTGAGACATGTAGCAACTCTTTTGCTCTTCAATATATAGTGTTCAAAGACCTGCGATCTTTTAGTGTCACTAACACTAGGTCCTGGGTGATTCTAATTTTGGTACCATCATATGTAAATTTTTTTCCTTGTTGCTTGTAACATTTTGTCCTTGATCTGGGGGTTTTGGAATTTAACTATAATATTCCTGTGAGTTTTCCTTGTAGGATCTCTTTCACGTGGTGACTGGTGGATTTTTTCTCTTTCTACTTTCCCCTCTTGTTCTAATACTTCAGGATAATTTTCTTTAAATATTTCTTGTATTATTGTATCAAGTTTCTTTTTATTCTTTTTTCCTTTTTTATTCTTTTTATTCAATCATTCTCATGTTCTCTTTTCTTGATTTGTTCTCTAGATCTGTTATTTTTCTTATGAGGTATTTCACATTCTCTTCTATTTTTTCATTCTTTATATTTTGTTTTTTATTTCTTCATCTCTTATAACTTCGCTGGCTTCCCTGTGCCCAATTCTGGTTTTCAAGGAGTCATTTTCTTCCTTAAGATTCTCATTTTTCTTGTTTTCTTATTTTTCTTTTTAATTTATCCTCAATCTCTCTCATTTGATTTTAAAAGCCTTTTTTAAATTCTTCAATGAATTCTTTTTGGGCAGGTGACCATTTGATGTCACTCTTTGGGGTAGAAGAGGGTTTCTTTGCTGCAGTATCCTCCTCTGAAGATGAACCTCAATCTTCCCTATTCCCATGGTAGCTATCTATGGTTGCATTCTTTCTCCTTTGACTATGTATTTTTTGTGATAATTTATGTTTTATAATCTCTAGTTCTGCAGTATAGGAGATGGTGCCTCTGGCCTCTGATCCTCTTCAGTTCCCCCTCTGACCTTGAACTCAAATCAAGACCTCCAGACTCCTGTTAAGTGCCCACAGCCAGCAGTAGCCCCAACCCACTGCTTCAGCACTCACTGGGCATGTGCTGGTTCCTTCTCACTCCTGCTGTTCTCCATAGCACAGTCGGGTCTGGCATTCGTTGTCAGCAGAGGTTCCATAGATCTTCCCGAGGTTAGATGCCCAACTCTCCTCATCGTCTCAGGGGTAAACGTTCTTGTGACTGGGGCCAGGCAGCAGCCCAAACCAGTTATTTCCAGGGTAGCTTGCAGCTTGTTGTTAAAGTGGACTCTAGCCTGGAGGTGTTTACTCTTCGAAGGGAGGAAATCTAGTCCTGGGAATTTTCTTCAGGTCTTCTGAGATTGCCCCAAGAGGACCCCTGTCCTGCCCCTACTCTTATTTGTTTTCACTGCTCTATGTTCCCACAGAGGCCCTATTTTATCTCCTTTTTGGAGGAAAATCTTGAGATCTTGAAATTTTCTGACCTACTCCGCCATCTTCCCAGAATCCTCTCCTCCTTTTAAGTTTTATGTTACCGAAATTGGCTATTTTCTCTTCTATAATCCTTTTATCTCTTCTTTAGTCATGAACTTTTCTTCTATCCATTGATTTATTTGGAAATTCCACCCCCCACTCCACCCCATGTTTTTTCAATTTGTTTATGTTTATTTCTAGATTATATTTCCATTCGGAACATAGTATAAGGTGTAAGGTGTTGGTCTTAGTTTGATTTCTTCCAAACTTCTTTCTAATTATCCCAACAGTTTTTTAAATCAAGGAGTAAATCTTTATCCCAATATGCGGGTCTTTGTATTTACTGAATAGAAGGGCTAGTAGATACATTTGCTTCTCTGTGTTGTGCACCTACTCTTTTCCACTGATGATTTCTCTAGGCAACACCAGATTGTTCTGAGAATGACTGCTTTGCAGTATAGTTTGAGTTCTAGGGCTGTTAGGCTTCATTCTCACATCCTTTCCTTATGTCCTTGAGATTCTTGAGCTTTTTTGCTTCCATATGAAATTTATTTTTTTCTAGTTCTATAATCTTTTGTTATTTGATTGGCATGACATTGCATGAATAAATTAATTTAGATACTGTTGTTATTTTTATTATATTGACTTGTCCTACCCATGAGAAATTAATGTTTTTCCAGTTATTTAGGTGTGCCTTTATTTCTATAAACAGTGGTTTATAGGTGTATTTATATAATTCTTGTGTATGTCTTGTTAGATAGACTCCTAAGTATTTTATACATTCTCTAGTTATTTTAAACAGAATTTCTCTATCTTTTCTTTTTGTTTTTTTTTTGGTGTTACATGGAAATCCTGATGATTGGTGTGGATTTGTTTTATCTTGAAGTATGTTTGCTGAAGTTATGGTTTCAGTTACAGTTTTACTTCACTCTTTAGGGTTCTTTAAAGATACCATCATATCATCTGCAAAAGTGATAATTTTCTTTCTTCTTTACTTATATTTATTCCTTCAATTTCTTTTTCTTGTGTTATTGCTATACCCAGCATTTCTGATCCAATGGTAAATAGAAGTGGCGACAGTGAACATTCTTATTTCATATCTGAATTTAGTGGAAAGGATTCTAGTTTACCTCTGTTACATATAATGTTAGATTGTATTTTAGACATAAAATACTAATTATTTTAAAGAAAAGTCCATCTGTTCTTATGTTTTCTAGGTGGTTTTTTTTAACGGAAATGAGTGTTGTATTTGTTGTAGTTTACAAAAGCCTTTTTCTGTATCTATGGATATAATCAAATGATTTCAGCTGATGTTAATGTGTTTAATTAATTTTGTTGTTTTCCTAAATTCGAATGTACATTTTTAGTATTAATTTAACCTGTTCGTGGTATCTAATTTTTAGATTTTTAAAAGCCTCTTTGATAATACTTTCTTTAAAAATTTTGTATCTGTATTCATTAGGACTATTAATCTACATTTTTCTTTTTCTATTTTAACCCATTCTGGTTTATATGTCAAGCTCATATTTGTGTCATAGAGGGCAGTTAGTAGACTCTCTTGTTTTACTTTTTTTAAAAATAATTTATGGTAAATTTGGATTGCTTTTTGAATGTTTGATAAAATTAAATTGTGAATCCATGTAGTCCTGGAGGTTTTTTTTTTCTCTTATGGTTCATTTATGACTTATTCAATTTCTTTTACAGAGATCAGGTTGCTTAAATTCTTTCTTGTTCTGTTGATTGGGGTATTTTGAATTTTTGTTAATTTTCTTTTATTTCATTTCTGTTGGTTTTCTTGGCATACGTATAGTTGGGCAAACTAGTTTCTAATAATATCTTTTTTCTTCATTTGTTGGGAACTCTCCTTTTTAACTTTTGATACCGGTAATTTAGGTTTTTTTAAATCTAGTTTGATGTTTAATTGGTTTTTAGAAAATTTGTTGGTTTTTTAGTATTTTAGTTGCATTCCCAATTCATTTATCTGTTTTTTGGTTGTTAATAAAAATGTCAAGAGATATACATTTTTCCCTTAAGGATTGCTTTAATTGTATCCCTAAAATTTTGGTGTGATGTCTCATTGTTTTTATTATCTTTAATGAAATTATTTATCATTTCTACAATTTATTCTTTGACATACCAATTCTTTAGGGCTAAGGTATTTAGTCTCTAGTTGATTTTTAATGTTTTTATAGCAGTTCTTTAATATAATTTTTATTGTATTGTGGTCATTTTTTTCTGCACTTTTTTATGAGGTTTTTGCTTCCAAGGACCTGATCAATTTTTGTAAAGGTGCCATGCACAGCTGAGAAACATGTATGGCTCTATATTTCTATTCAATGTCAGGGATTCTTAATTTTTATTTGTGTCATGGGCATCTTCAGCAGTCTTGTGAGGCCTATGGATCCCTTCTCACAATAATGTTTTTAGGGCCTATGCATACATAGGATCACAAAGGAAACCAACTGTATTGATAAGCAATCATCAAAATATTTTTAAAAAATAGATTCCAGGTTAATACCTCTTGTTCTACGTCTTCTCTCTAACTTAAAATTTCAGTATCTCTTAATTGGACCTCAGAGCAGCATAATCTTCTGGCTCTTCACCATGCTCATTGCCTTCCTCTGGATGCTCTCCAGTTTATCAATGTGCCTTCCAAAATATGGCATCAGAACTGAACACAAATACTCCTGATGTTGTCTGACCAAATCAATCCAACCCAATCCTACCTAATCCAAACAATTTCAATTTATTCCAATTCTTTGTAATCCATTTCAATTCAATTGATGTCAGTCTACTTCATTTGCCTCTCCTGGGCTCAGTCCTACCCTAGGTTTTGTGGGGGATATAGGAGGAGAAGATCTAATCTCTGCCATCAGGGAGTTAAAAATCACATTGAGAAAACAAAACCCAGACATCTGAACATAATTCAGTGCCAGACCATGTGATTCCAATTCCTAGGGAATAGTAGGGACTAAGCAAGGAATAGGAAAATGTATAATTGGGGTAGCTTGGGAAGATTACATGGATAAGGTGGGGTTTGAACTGAGCTTTAAAGATTGGAGGGGATTGAGAAAGGCAATGGGAAATGTTTCTGGCAGGCATAGCTTGAGAAAAGGCCTCAAGAGAATCCTGAGAAGTCAAAGAATCAGGTTCTGAAAAAAAAGTCCACAGGTAAGATTTGTTTCTAAGGATCACAGAATTTACTACTAGAAAGGACCTCAGAATGAAGATACAGCATGTTAGAGGTGGGAAGGACCTATGTGATTGGTAAGTCTCCTTCTTTCCTTAAACAGATTGGGAAAATGAGATGCTAATGAATAAAGAAACTTATAAAAGGTCATTCAGAGAGTCACTGAAAGAGCTGGGACTAGGACCCAGGTCTTTTATTCCGGATCAAACCGCTACAACCTGTTGCCTCTATGGCTCCAGTAACATGACAATAGGGAAAGAGATTTTTCATAAAGTTCAGAGAAATCACTCCTCTCAAAAAGTTCTCTGCCTGCATGCCCCTCTTTCAGGTCCTGAGAAGGAAATCCATCAGTGCCAGCTGAGTGATGGATGTACTGACTCACGAGTAAACAAAGTTACAGGCGATTGGCTAAAGTGCCCAGTATTGGATTCTGCATTGGACACAAGTTGCCAGGCTCCATCCATCAGCTGACTGGACCTGTGCCTCAGTCAATAATTCCACCACCACAACATGGGGGCACTGGGGTCTTAAAGGGTAATGAAACATGGCACTGGACAGGTTCTCCCTGAAACGAGGATTGGCCTATTGATATCACTGGGACTTAGCCAGCAGGATGGATAGCAGGGCCAAGTTCTGGATCTGGATCTGGATCCCTCCCCTCCCCCTTCTCCCAGTTTAAGAAAATCCTCAGAGTGGGATTGAATTGATCAAGCCTCCATTTCAGTTTGGATCTATGGAGTCTCCAGGCAGAGGTGAAGGAAGTATCTGAAGGAAGATAAACATGAACACACACACACACAGCCAATAACTGGGCAGTTAGGGGCTAATGGGGTAGAAGCAGTTTTTAAGAATGCTGACGGGCTTGGGAATCAGACTACTGCAATTCCAGTCCTGGCTTTGTCATTTACCAGCTTGGTGACCCTGGGCAAGTCACTTTTCATCTCTGAACCTTATTTTTCTTGTTTGAAAGATGTCAATATTAATAGTACTTGCAATTTATTTATTTATTTTTTTTTTCTGGAAAAAAATCTTTAGCATCATTTATTTCTTTTCTTCTTTCAATTACTATGAATCCTAAACAGTTTCAGTATTTCTTTTTTTTTTTTTTTAATGCAATTTATTTATTTAACATATTTGGTTTTCAGCATTGATTTTCACAACAGTTTGAATTACAAATTTTCTCCCCATTTCTGCCCTCCCCCCCCACTCCAAGATGGCGTATATTCTGGTTGCCCTGTTCCCCAGTCAGCCCTCCCCTCTATCACCCCCCTCCCCTCTCATCCCCTTTTCCCTTCCTTTCTTGTAGGGCAAGATAAATTTCTACACCCCATTGCCTGTGTATCTTATTTTTTAGTTGCATACAAAAAGTTTTTTTGTTTTTGAACATCTGATTTTAAAACTTTGAGTTCCAAATTCCCTTCCCTCTTCCCTTCCCACCCACCCTCCCTAAGAAGTTGAGCAATTCAACCTAGGCCACACATGTATTATTATGTATAACCTTTCCACAATATTCATGTTGTGAAAGGCTAACTACATTTTGCTCCTTCCCAACCCATCCCGCTTTATTGAATTTTCTCCCTTGACCCTGTCCCCTTTCCAAAGTGTTTGTTTTGATTACCTCCACCCCCATCTGCCCTCCACTCCATCATCCCCCTGCCTTTTATTTTTTTTTTTTATCTTCCTCCCTCTTCTTTCCTGTGGGGTAAGATACCCAACTGAGTATGTATGGTATTCCCCCTCAGGCCAAATCTGATGAGAGCAAGGTTCACTCATTCCCCCCTCACCTGCCCACTCCCCTCCTCTCCTAGAACTGCTTCCTCTTGCCACCTTTATGGGAGATAATCCACCCCATTCTATCTCTCCCTATCTCCCTCTCTCAGTAAGTTACTCTCTCATCCCTTAATTTCATTTTATTCCTTTTAGCTATCTTCCCTTCATCCTCAACTCACCCTGTGTCTGCTCTCTTTCTTTTACATATATATATATATATATATATATACACATACATACACATACATACATATACACATAGATACATGCATACATACACATTCACTTATATATATACATAAACATATATATATGCATATTCCCTTCAACTACCCTAATACTGAGGTCTCATGAATCATACTCATCATCTTTCCATGTAGGAATGTAAACAAAACAGTTCAACTTTAGTAAGTCCCTTGCAATTTCTGTTTCTTGATTACCTTTTCATGCTTCTCTTGATTCTTGTGTTTGAAAGTCAAATTTTCTATTCAGTTCTGGTCTTTTCACTGAGAAAGCTTGAAAGTCCTCCATTTTATTGAAAGTCCATATTTTGCCTTGGAACATGATACTCAGTTTTGCTGGGTAGGTGATTCTAGGTTTTAATCCTAGCTCCATTGACCTCCGGAATATCGCATTCCACGCCCTTCGATCTCTTAATGTAGAAGCTGCCAGGTCTTGGGTTATTCTGATTGGGTTTCCACAATATTCAAATTGTTTCTTTCTGGCTGCTTGCAGTATTTTCTCCTTGATCTGGGAGCTCTGGAATTTGGCAACAATATTCCTAGGAGATTTCTTTTTGGGATCTATTTGCGGAGGCGATCGATGGATTCTTTCAATTTCTATTTTGCCCTGTGGCTCTAGAATATCAGGGCAGTTCTCCTTGATAATTTCCTGAAAGATGGTATCTAGGCTCTTTTTTTGATCATGGCTTTCAGGTAGTCCAATAATTTTTAAATTATCTCTCCTGGATCTATTTTCCAGGTCAGTGGTTTTTCCAAGGAGATATTTCACATTGTCTTCCATTTTTTCATTCCTCTGGTTCCGTTTTATAATATCCTGATTTCTCATCAAGTCACTAGCTTCCACTTGCTCCAATCTAATTTTTAAAGTAGTATTTTCTTCAGTGGTCTTTTGGACCTCCTTTTCCATTTGGCTAATTCTGCCTTTCAAGGAATTCTTCTCCTCATTGGCTTTTTGGAGCTCTTTTGCCATTTGAGTTAGTCTATTTTGTAAGGTGTTGTTTTCTTCAGTGTATTTTTCAGTATTTTTTTGGGTCTCCTTTAGCAAGTCATTGACTTGTTTTTCATGGTTTTCTCGCATCCTTCTTATTTCTCTTCCCAATTTTTCCTCTACTTCTCTAACTTGCTTTTCCAAATCCTTTTTGAGTTCTTCTATGGTCTGGGGCCAGTTCATGTTTTTCTTGGAGGCTTTGGTTGTAGGCTCTATGACTTTGCTGTCTTCTTTAGGCTGTATGTTTTGGTCTTCTTTGTCACCAAAGAAAGAATCCAAAGTCTGAGACTGAATCTGGGCGTGTTTTCGCGTCCTGGCCATATTCCCAACCAACTAACTTGACCCTTGAGCTTTTCAGTGGGGTATGACTGCTTGTAGATTACAGAGTTCTATGTTCTACGTTTGGGGGGGAGGTGCCAGCTCTGTCAGAGCCGCACTCCTCCTTCCCCAAGGACCCCCAGTCCAGACTGGGCTCAGATCTTCGGCAGGCTGTGCACCCCTGCTGTGATCCGCCACTTAATTCCTCCCACCGGGTGGGCCTGGAGCAGGAAGTAACAACAGCTGTAGCTGCCCCACCTCCGCTGCCCCCGGGGCTGGAAGCCGAACCGCGAACTCCTTCCACTCCCGCAGCTTTTCCCACTAACCTTCTCCGCAGTCTTTGGTGTTTGTGGGTCGAGGGGTCTGGTAACTGCTCACGTATTCAGGGCGCTAGGGCCCCCTCCGCCCGGCTTCCGGTCTGGATCGTCCACGCCGCTCAGGCTGGGCTCTGCTCCACTCCGTTCCCAGCTCCCAGCTCCCAGCTCCCAGCTCCCAGCTCCCAGCTCCCAGCTCCCAGCTCCGTGTGGAATAGAGCTCACCCAGAGACCATCCGGGCTGTCCTGGGCTGGAGCCCTGCTTCCCTCTGCTGTTCTGTGGGTTCTGCCGTTCTAGAATTGGTTCAGAGCCATTTTTATAGGTTTTTGGAGGGACTCGGGTACGCAGCTCACTCTAGTCCGTGCTTACCAGCCGCCATCTTTTAGTACTTGCAATTTAATAGCACTTCAAAGTTTTACGAAGAGTTTTCGTTGTATCAACTCTGTGATGTTATTTTCTAGCCATTTTTCAGTCATGACTGACTTTGTGATGTCATTTGGGGTTTTCCTTGAAAAAGATACTGGAGTGGTTTGCCATTTTCTTCTCCAGCTTGTTTTCCATATAGGGTAATTGAGGCAAACAATATTAAATGACTTGCTCAGGGTTACATAGCTAGTAAGTGTCTGAGGCCAGATTTGAACTCAAGAAGATAAATCTTCCTGACTTCAGAACTGGTGCTTTATCCACTGTGCCACCTAACTGCCTCTATGATGTAGGTACTGCAAATATCATTGTCTCTATTTTATGGAGGAATAAATTGAGGGTTAATGAGCTTTTTCACAGAATCATAGGTGAATACTCCGATTTTCACAATGAACTTCAATGACTTTCCAGTTGGGGGTGCTTAAATTTTTTTCATGTCATGGACTCCTCTGGCTGTCTGGTGAAGTCTCCCTTTGGTGAATAATGCTCTTAAATGTAAAAAATGAACTACATAGGATTATAAAGAAAATCGATTTTATATAAGTATGTAAAATTGATTCCTTTTATAATATATACATATATATACATAAACACACACACATACACACACACATACACACATATATGTATGTGTGTATGTGTGTGTATGTATTTGGTTTCATTACTGTCATTTCCTTCCTAAGTCTTTTATTTCCCTTTACACTATACCTCCACTCTGTGAAGGGCCTTGACCATAGTCACACAGCTAGTAGGTGTCCAAACCAGAACTTGATCTTGATTTTTATCCAGGCTAACCAGCCTTATTTCTATTGTTACACTGATCTCCCTAGCTTTCTTCTTAAGGCAATTGAGAGTATCATCAGATTATTTTTTTAAATTAAGATTATCATCTTGCTCCATTGGGAAAGGGAAATCTAGTTGAGGAAACTCCCTATACCAAACAGATTGTCACCTGCAAATTAGTTTACTGGAGCACTGAGAAACTAAATAATTTTCTTTGAATCTCATAGCCAATTTGTATCAGAGGCAGATTTGATCCATGAGGTTATTCTAAGCTTGCTGTTCTAGACCATACTTGCCCTTCAAAGAAATAACAGTTGTAAATGTTATTTAAATGTGAATCAGTGTCTTTGATATTACTTCTGGGGATTAGAAGGCTTTCTAATCCCAAGAAAGGGTGCTGAGTGCGCTGGCGAAGCTGCCAAAGGGTCATGTTCCCACATGTGGTTTTCTTGTCTTTGTTGGATGTATAAGGTTCATTACAACCTGGCCTCTTTCTTCTTTCCCAGTTTTCTTTATACATGACTTCCCTCCACATGCTTTAGAATCCAGCCATACTCACCTACTTACTGTTACTCACACAGGAATCTCCAATTCCCATCTCCATGCCAGCCCATATACTGCCTGTCTCCCATGCTTAGAATACTCATACTCCTCATCCCTGCTTCTTAGAATCCTTGGCTTCCTTCCATACTCAGTTCAAATACCACCTTTTACAGGAGACTTTTTCCCGGTATTAGGTGCTAGTGCCTTCCCTTTATGCTGTTTGTATCTTATTCATACCACTTTATATACCAGTTATCTCCCACATTAGAATGTGAGCACATTGAGGGCACATGCCTGGCACACAGAAAGCATTTAATAAATATTTGTTGATTGATTATCATGACCTATTGTGGGGTTGTGATAGATATCTCTCTATTTTCTCTCCCATCTGTCCTCTTCTCTAGTTCCCTGCTAACAATGCCCTTGGTCAGTCCCTTTCTCTTACTGCCAGACTAGTGTGAGTGTCTCTTAAATGGAGAGGTAGAAAGACCACTGAATTGCTAGTGAGACTTGTGTTCTCCTAATCCAGGATTTGTCACCGACTTATTGAGTGACTTGCCCTCTCTGGGCCTCATTTTCTCCTTTGCAAAAATGTGGAGATTCAGTTCAACCCAATGAAAATATATTAAGCCCTTAGTGTGTACAGAACACTATAGTAGGTGTTGGGGGAGATGTGAATTTAGATACAAACTGATTCCAGGCCTTATCAAGGGCTCACAGTCCAGTAAAAAGGAGAAGAAAAAGAACCTCCCCCCCCAAATATAATACACAATAATACATGAAAAATGCATAAAGAGAGGCATAAGCAAAACATCATTCGAGGTAGGAATGAGAGTGGGGGTGGTAGGAAGGAAAATTTTATAGAAGAGGAAGGGAAAGTAAGGGAATAAACATTTATATAAAGCCTACTATGTGCCAGCACTTTTAAAAATGTATTATCTCATTTGATTTTGAATAACCCTTCAAGGTAGGTGCTAATATTATTCCCATTTTATGGTTGAGGGAATTATGGCAAACAGAGTTTAAGTGACTGGCTCAGGGTAACATAGCTAATATGTATCTGAAGCTGGATTTAAAGTATGGAGGAGATGCCATTGGAGTTGGCTCACAAAGGTGGAGGGAAGGTCTGAGAGGGAAGTTCCCTTTGGCCATCTGAAGTTCCCTTCTTCTTTCTGCTGCTCCCATCTGGTGCTTCCAGGTAGAGCTTTTTTTGCTGTTCTTTAAGGTCTCTTCTGACTCTAAGAGTCAGTGATTGTAAGAGTCCTATTCTCTTAGTCTCTGACCCCCACTCTACCCCAATCACCTTGCTAGGTTCACTTGGGAAAAGCATCACTTTCAGTAGCTATATCTCCTTCTCTAGAATCTTCAGTCACTTCCTATTGTCAACAAAATTAAAGCCAAATGCCTTAGCTTCCTGTGAGCCCCCACTGGTACTGCTAACTTGTTAATCAATTATGGTAGCTAGAGGCTGTGAGTAGTTGTTTAACAAAATGATTTCAGGTTATTGGATCAATCAGGAATCAGCATGAAGTGAAGGATTATGGGTGAATTATTAAAAGACCATAAAAGTAGGAAAGATGTGTATTGTGTGTGTGTGTGTGTATCTGTGTATGTTTGTGTGTTTATAGTTCTCAGGAGGTAAAAGCAGCTGAAGAAAACAAATCTGCAAATTAATTCCATCAGAGCTAATGGTATTGAACTGGGATGAGAGACAATAAGACAATTTAAGGACACTAAGATAACTTCCTTGCACACAGAAGTTTATACAAATCCATGACTTTATATAAAAGACTCATGGGGATGAGATTTGGGGGAATCATTTCATCCAACAGCTCTGGACTTGGAATCAAAAATACCTGAATTCATTCCTTGGCTCTGCCTTTTCCTATCTGGGTAACCTTAGGTAAACCATTTCTTTTCTTGAGCTTGGTTTCCTTATTTATAAAATGAGGAGAATGATGCCAACTCCCTTCTGGATATCTCCAACTGGATGTCTTGAAAACATCTAAAATTTGAAAAGTCCAATATAGAACTCACCATCTTTCCCCTCAGTTCTTACCCTCTCCCAAAATTTCCCATTACTGTCTAGGGCACTACCATCCTCTGAGTCACTCAAGCTTGAGACCTCAGTGTCATCCTAAAGTCCTCACTCTCACTCATTCCACACATCTAATCCATTGCTAAATCGTGTCATTTTCATATTCACAGGATCTCTCGCATTCTACCTCCCACACAGACAAAACATCACCTCTTGTTTGGACTATTGTGCAATAGCCTTCTGGTTTGTCTCTGTGCTTTAAGTCTTTCTTCACTCTAATCCACCTGCCACTCTCCTAAAAAATTGTTTTTCTGAATCATAGGTCTGCCCAAGTCAGTGGCTGCCTATCATATTCAGGATCAAATAAAAAGTTCTCTGGCATTCAAGCTCTCTCTGAACAAACTGATTCTTTCCTGCCTTTCTATTCTTTTTATACTTTATTTCAAGCTGTAAGCTCTATGACCTAGCTACACTGGTCTCCTTGCTGTTTCTTGAACATAAGACTCCACCTCCCTCTTTGTGCCTTTGCACCGTCTCTCTCCCTGTAAGGTGATTGGGGAATAAGATCTTCTCTGCACATCAATGGGCCTCATGTGGAATTAAGGGAAGCTTGCTTGCTTGTAGGAAGGCTTACACACCTTTTGTTAATTTCTAATTAGGCAGTGAGACACTGAGAGGTGAGCTTTTGCTTTGGGGGCTCGCTTATGAGAAAGATGTTATGATTTCCTGGTAGAAACTCTGAGTGGCTGTATGTTCAGAGCTCCCTGACTCCTCAGAGGTAAAGGCTTCCTTGATTCAGTGGTGGTTATAAAGCTTTGATTCAGACAGTAGAGTCCTGTCTGCTGGTCTTTATTTCTCTGCTCTATATTCTCTGTATGTATTCTGTTTAATTAAAGAAAATTGTTGACCCCTGAAACAGCTGTCTTTCCTAGTAAAGCAGATAAAAGAACCTGCACTAGCAGCCATCCTGGGTATGCCAGTGTGGTTGTTATCATGCTCCCATGCTGAGAATGCCCTCCTTCTTGACCGTCACCGCTCAGTTTTCCATCATTTCTTCAAGATTCATCAACTCCCTCTTTCTATAGGGGGCCTTTCCTAGTCTCCACAGCTCCACTGACTTTTCTTTGAGATTACCTTCCATCCACTCTGTGTATACCTCTTATCTTACATGTTGTCTTTCCTATTAAAATGTGGGCTCCTTTTGGGCACTAAGACATTGTAAACATTTAATAAATGCATGTCGATTGACTGAATATGATAATGAATGAATGAATGATGATGGCCATGATACAATCATAGCTGGACTCCTTTAGAGGTCTCAGTTAACTATATCACTCCAACCTAGTCGTGCTCGAAGGTGGTCTGGGAATCCTTGGGGATTTCTGAGACCTTTAAAAAGGGTCCATAAGGTCAAAACTATTTTCATAATAATACGAAGACATTTTAACTTCTAAATTTCTAATATGGTGAATATGAATAGATACAACCCACATCATGAAGTCTTTGGGGTTTCCTCAATAATTTGAAGATTGAAAAGGGGTCCTGAGACCAAACTTTGGAGAACCATTGCTCTGGCACCATGACTTTGTGGTCCCCATCTAATTTCAGAGCAAGCTCCCCTAAATCATGGTTTTGGGTTGTTTTTCACCCACCAGAGATGCCTATGGCATCAGCTTGTGGCTAGGTCCTCATACATGTGGGTAAAAAGTCTTTAACACTTATGTAAGCACTCAAGTTAATGATGCACTTATCAGGAACAGGAAAACCTTTATTTTGCCTCCATAGAAAATGTATGAAGGACTCACAGTAACCTATAAACAACTGAAATAAGAGGGACTTCTCCCTTTTTTTGTGAATCCCATCTTTCCTTAGGACTCTAGCTACAAATTGACCCCTCCCCATACTTATAGCTCCACCCTGTGGTTTAGAGTCCATGTAGTTAATCCATTAACATTTATCAAGTACCCACTAGTTCCATGCACTGTGCTAAAAACACAAGGGATACAATAGAGGCAAAAACATATAATCCCTGCTTTCAAGGAGCTCACAGTCTAATGGGGGAGACAGCAAGCAAACAAATGTACACAGACAATGAGTCCAAATAAGCTACATAAAGGATACATAAGAAACAATTACTAGAGGGAAGTCTTTAGAATTAAGGAGGGGTTGGGAAAGGCTTCCTGAGGGCAAGGATTATTTAGGTTTTGTCTGTTTCTCCAACATCTAGGACATGCCCCTCTAGGGCATTATTTAATATATATTCATTGCTTTGTTGACTTGACTTAAACCTAAACAAACATTCCTGTATGAATAAATGCAAATGATGTTTTATCATGAATAGATTCCCAGGATGTCAGAGCTGGAAGGGATTTTTAATGATCACCCAGTCCAAACTCCTTATGCCATAAGTACAAGGAAATGGAGACAAAGCTCATCCAATAAGACTGATGAGATTTTGAACTTGTGGTCCTAGCATAATGGTTTTTAGAAATGAAAGGGATCTGAGGGCTCATCTAATCCGATCCTCCTTGTTTTACAGACAGGAAAACAGAGTTCTAGAGAAGTTAAGTGATTTGTCAAAGGTCACACAGATAGGAGGTTGAAGTCAGAAACTGTCATAAAACAGAAATTAACCTTTTTCATTGAAACTAGGTATTCTGAATCCAAATCCAGTTCTCATTCAACTATTGGTGATTGTTCTAAGTCCTCCCTCCAGTCAATAATACTTTTGCCTCTCCAAGCAAGGTTTCATCTTCTTTAAAATGAGAAGAGTTGGACTAATGTTTTTCAAGTATACGATTCTGTGATTTCATCTTTGCTCTTCTTCCCATGGGCTCTAAGACATTGTATCTCTGGCATAACACTGGTTTGATGCTTTTAATGACACCTTCTTCTCTTTGAGCCTCAGTTTCTTCATCTGGAAGTAAAGATGATAGTCCTTCCTCCATTACCTTTTCTAGATGTTCACTAAACTCTGATATTAATAAGACAGGTTAGAATTTTGCCAGGAATCAGTCAAATCAAGGACTTACTGTTTGCAAATTCCATTATCTTCCCTTTTTAGAAAATCAGGACAACTTTTCCCTCCTATACTAAGGACATTTAGGTTCTGCATTTAGGATCTATATCATTGTGGCCAGAATGGCCTTTGTTTTCTTTGAGTGACTCAGCTTACCTCATTGAGCCTTGCTGGGCGCTGGGGCTTCTCTTTCAGGGCAGGAAGCCCAGAAACCATGCCAGGAAGAAGATAACTTCCTGTGTGATGAGTCATGGGGCTGGCTGAGGGGAGGTGTTAACTCCAGAGCCATGTGCTATTGGATGTTAACCTAGTCTACGCTAGGGGGAGGGGCCAACTCAAGAACCAATCAGCCCTGGTCATTCAGGCGGTGCTTGATGATGTCAAAAACTCTATAAGAGGGGAGAGGACAGCTTGAAGAGCCCTCTTTCATTTTCCAGTTGGCGTGGGAGCAGTGGGAAGCGTGACTCTGGGCCAGCCCTTGCTCTCAGGCTGAGCCCAGATGTTGGTAACTATGAATTGTATTGGGTCTGTCTGTTGATATTTGTAATTTGTTTGTATTTAGTTCTGAAGTGTGGGGTGATGGTTTTGTTTTCCCCCGAACTAAATGAATGTTCTGAACTTAAGGGTGCTGGCTGTTTGTTCCCCTGAACTAGCTGACTGTAATCTGTATTTGGCCTGTCTGTTGATGCTTGCCTGTACGCTCCCCTGAACTAACTGAATGCTGGTGTTTTTTCCCCTGAACTAAATGAATGTTGTCTGTATGCTAACTGAATGCTGGATTAAAGTTGACCAGCTGGTCAACCCCTTCACTGTGCTTTCCTTGTTTAAGCAGATAAAAAGAACCTGTGCTTTTCTGGCATGCTGGCAGCCTCCTGGGTGCATCTTATGCCCCCACAGGAGCTGCTAGCTGATTGTTAAAACAATCATTTCCCAAAGTGGATGTAGATAAAGCAGCAATCATATCCCCCAGTCTTTCAGAATGCCCTAGAACCTGGGAACTTGAACTTATTAGAGGCAGGTGGGCCACTGTCTTGCCATCTCCCTCCTCATCTTCTGATTCTGTTCCCTTTTTGCAATTCCTGTTTTGTCTTTCTCACTCCAAAGATTTTTTTTTTTTGCCTAGTTTATGAACAGTAGCAAAGTAAGAGTTGACTTTTCTCCATTTTCTATTTTAATGGTTCCATACATAGTGAGCATTGGTCTTGGCCCCCTTGCTTTGTGCACCACCTCCCTTTCCCCCTCCCTTCTTTAGTGTAGTTAAGATTCTGCAAGATAGGCTTCACAGTAATATGCAGACCAAGAATTATGAAAAAAGTAGGATGGCAGAAGAGGCCATCTTCAAAGAGGCAGAAGAAGTAGTGACCAAATTGCCAGTGTTCTCTGAATTATGGAGAAAGCAAGGGAGTTCCAGGAAAAAAAAAAAAGAAAAAGAACTACTTCTGCTTCACTGACTGCAATAAAACCTTTTGACTGTGTGCATTGCAACAAAATGTGGCAAGGTCTCAAAGAGATGGGAGTACCAGACCAACTTATTTGTCTCCAAAGGAACCTGTATGCAAGCCAAGAAGCGACAGAAGTGAACATGGAATAACGGATTATTTAAGATTGCCATATATTGTCACTTTATTTATTTAGCTTATATGCAGAGTATATCATGCAAAATGCCTGGCTAGATGAATCTAAAGCCAGAATTAAGGTTTCCAGGAGAAATATCAATAATTTCAGATATGCAGACAATATCACTTTGATGTATGGCAGAAAGTGAAGTTGAATTAAGAAGCCTCTTGATGAGAGTGAAAGAGGAGAGTGTAAAAGCTGGCTTGAAGCTTAACATTAAAAAAAAAAAACTAAGATCATGACAACTGGTGCCATTCCTTTCTGGTAAATAGAGGGAGAAGAAATGGAAGCAGTGTCATATTTAATATTCTTGGCCTCAAAGACCATTGCAGATGGCAACTGCAGCCACAACTTTGCTCCTCGGAAAAGAAGTTATGACAAATATGGACAGCATATGAAAAAGCAGAGACATCACTTTGCCAGCAAAGGTCAGTATAGTTAAAGTTACGATTTTTCCAGTAGCAATGTAAGCTGAGTACTATAGAATCAACACTTTCAGACTGTGGTGTTGAAGACTTTTGAGAGTCCCTTGGATAGCAAGGAGGTCAAATCAGCCAATACTTAAAGAAATTAATTCAGGGTATTTACTAAAAGGTCAAATATTGAAGCTGAAACTTAAATACTTTGGCCACATAAAGACAAGTTAGGACTCATTGGAAAAGACCCTGATTTGGGGAAAGATTGAAGGCAAAAGGAAAAGAGGACAACAGAGGGTGAGATAGAAGATAGTGTCATGGAAACAACGAACATGAATTTGGACAGACTTCAAGAGACAGTGGAGCATAGAGGAGCCTGGTATGCTATGGTTCATGGGGTCACGAGGAGTCAGGCATGATTGAATGATTGAACAACACTAACATAGTCAAAATAACCCTTTTATATAGTCCTCAGTTTCCCTTGATAGCCTAAGGTCATCCTAAGTGTTCACATTCTTTATATCTGCCCTCGTTTCCATTTCTATTATTTTTAATATAAAATTATATATTGATATATTTTCCTATCTATTGTTTTTGATATATTTTGATTTTAATCAATTGATAATAAATGATTTCTTAAACATTATCAGGCGCTGTGTTAAGAATTCAAGTACAGAGAAGGAAAAAACCTTTTTGTGAAGCATTTATATTCTAAAGGGTGAGACGGGTCCATGTAAAAAAAATTATATATACATATATATTATATATATATGTATGTATAGATAGCTGATTAAATAAAAAGATATACAAAGCAGTTAAATACAAAATAGTTTGGAAGTGAGGACACTTAGCACCATTCTTTCCAAATATATGCTTCTCTTTCCCTTTCTCCAGAAAGCCATCCCTTGTAACAAAGTGAAAGAAAAAAAAAAGGAATTTAGTCAAAATAACCAACATATCCACACCCATAGCTAGTCATCTCTAGAGAGAAAGCAGCAAATGCATATCTTTTAACAATGTTTGGTTAGTGAGTTCCATGTGCTTTCATGCCAGAAGACTCTCTATCCCACTTTTCTTCCTCGTCACAATTACTTTATTTTCTGTATTCAGAATTTCATCATTGGGATAGTTCTTGGGCTTACTTTCCCCCCCGAATTTTAGACCAGGTCATTCTACCTCTCACTTTCTCCTAGTCCTTGGAATTGTCAAGCAAGAGTGCATATCAGGCCATTTAAAGCTTTCCTCTTTTCTACCGTCATAACTTCCAAGACATGGTGATCTCTTGGCCCTTAGGTTTCCATAATTCTAACCTCAGCAACCACTTCCTTCTTGTTGCTAAGATGAAGGTTCAGAATGGTCAGGAAAACAGTTGTCCCCATTCAACCAAGTAATCAATCAGCATTTATTGAACACCTGGTATGGGCCAGAGACTATGCTAGGTTCTGAGGATACAAAGACAAAGTTTAAGCCCTTCCTGTCCTCAAGAAGTTAGTCTGTTGTGAGAAACAATATATACATATTTAAGTAGATAAAAATATATACAAATTAAGTTCAAAGTGCTTATATATGACATGTTTGAATATATTAATATATTAAATATATTTTATTTTGTATAGATTTATAAATGTAATATATTTTATGAAAGCTAACCTGTACAAGGTAATTGAGAGTCTGGGCAACTTGCCAATTTACAAAATAGCCGCAGAGAATAGAGGGGACCCTGTCAGGACTATTCATTGAAACCACCTATTGCCCTTCAGAGACTTAGACTTTCTAGTGAGCCAATAGAGAGAACTGACAGATGCTCACCTAGGAAAAAGTGGAGAAAAAGAAACTGTTTACCAGATGTCCAACGACTTTCTGACTCAGATATGGGTGCTAAAAGTGATCCAGTGAAGTAAATTGTGTTGTTATTATAGGGCAGAAGAATTGAACCCTTAGGCAACTCCTTCCATGCCCAAAACTACTGAGATCCCAGGGTACAGGTATAACCAACTGAGCTTGAATATATTGACAGCCAACCTGGCATGGCTGCCAGGCTAAGTGTAGACACACAAGTCACTAATGATTCACTAGCTTAAATAAAGGAGCTAAGTCAGTGATAGGAGAAGTAGAGCAGTCACTAGGCTAAGTTATAATATTTAATGTAAAGTTTAAAATATGTATTATATATATGTGTATATATATGTATATACATATATATATACACACACACATATATATATATATATATATATATATATATATATATATATATATATATATAGTAGGCAAGCAATAGCAACTCTCATTGAGGAAGTGGAATCACAAAAGGCATGATTGCTTTTTGAAGGCAAGCTAAGAAATTTTTAGCTAAGAAATTTAGAGAGAAAAAAGGGAGGGGGGAAGGAAAAGAGAGAGAGAGAGAAAGAGAGAGAGAGAGACAGAGAGACAGAGACAGAGAGAAAAGAGAGACATAGATACAGACAGAGAAAAAGAGAAGTAAAGAGACTGAGAGAGGCAAGAGAGAAAGAAGAAAGCTAGACAACAACAGAGAAAACAATGAATGAGAAAGAGAAAGAAAGAGAAAAAATAGAAAGGGAGAAAAGAGGAAGAGACAGAGATGGAGTTGCAGTAAATATCCAGCTAATTCCTCCATCATTACTGTTATCATGCCTCAGTGCTAGACTTGTGATCCTGAACTTCTCATCTTTTTCCTCTTTCAGTTCAGGAGTTCTGAAGAATATTTCACTGATAATATCACTTATTTCTATCTCTGTTGACCTTTATCTAAATACATTCCACAGTGCTTCTACCTATCTTTTCTTGATTTCCTCATGAGTTTGAGTTTGTCTTCGTAATAGACATTGCACCTCTCCCTCCCCAGTTCATTTCCTCCTCTCTTCCCCCACTGCCCCGCCCCCCACCGAGCTATATATCCTGTTCCTTTTGATAAAGACATGTCCTTCTAGCAACACCGGCCATTTGTGGGTCCCATTCGTCTAAATCTCACTTGTTTCTATGAGCTCAAATGTGTTCTTGCGTTAAGACATACAGTTCGCTATTCTTGTTTCCCAGACTTTGTCCATTTGTGTATGGATAACTGGGCCCATGGATTTTATTTTTATCACTTCCTTCTTGGGCATTCTGAGTCTGTCCAGGGAAATCATCATCTGAGCTCTGCAAGACATAAACTATCCCTTTCTTGTCCTTTCAGTGGAAACAGCCTCCAGACCATTTCTCTTCCTTTCTGTTTCTTTCTCTGAGTCTCCATCCCTGTGATATCCTGACCACCTGTGCAGGAAGGCGACTATAGTGCCAGGTTAAGACGTGAGGGTATGTGTGGGGTGCATCTGAGGAAGGTGGAGGGAGAGATGTTATATTGCAATCTGAATGGTGTGAGGCAGTCTTTTGTGCTCAGGCCCCTGATATATGAGGCAGGAGGCTCCTGTTACAGTTTATAGACCTGAGAACTGGGCTGTGAGACTTATTTTCCCCTTGTCTTTCTTTTTAATTTACACATGTGAAAAGCTTGCTTTCCCTCTTGGGTCAGCAGGCGAAATCTGCTGACTGGTTGTTTTGTGAAAGGTCTATGAAACAATCAGGATTGCCTTGTTCCTTGTATATCACATTCCAATGGGGCAAAGAATAAAAACAGTAGTCCCTAAGAGCAAACTAGAGTGAAGTGGAAAGAGCTGATCCTTTGTCAACAGGAGACCCAGATTTGAATCTTTATTCTGTTACTTATTAATTGGGTGACCTTGGAAAAGTGCCTTAATCATCTGGGTCCTCAATTCTCTTAACTCAAGTGTTCTTAACTTGGTGTTTGTGAACTTATTTTTTTATATAACTTTCAATATGTATTGGTTTTGTTTGTAATCCTGTGTATTTTATTTTATGCATTTAAAGACATTATTCTGAGAAGGGATGTATAGGCTTCAGTAGACAGTCAAAAAGGGGTCCATGAAACAAACAGCAAAAAGGTTAAGAAATCCTGGTCAAGATGATTTTATGATGTCTGAGTTGGTTAGAGGGAGGCATCAAAGTTGAAAGTAGGCTATAAGTGTGGTTGAAACATCTTGGTATGGGAGCCAGTAGAACTGGAGTCTAGTTTTGGCTCTTCTGTTCACTCCCTGTGTGGCCTTGGGCCAAGTCAGTCTCCCTTTAAGGGCCTGGGCTTTTTCCCCCCTGAAAAATGTAAGGGTGTATTGTGGTATGGGGGTGGGGAGGGTACTAGGAATTCCTTGCATCTCAATAATAGATCTTTGGTTCTTGTCCAGCAACTATTAAAAAAACATAACTATAGTAGGAAAGGGAAAAAAATTACAAAAAGATTCAGGTTAGACATAAAGAACTTCTAGGAAGTCTAATATTGGAAAAAGGGTTCACTGAAGGAGGTTGTAGAATTCCCTTAACCTATAACTCTTAAAGAACATGGTAAAAAATATTGGTTCAAGTTGATTATGGGAGGAAAGAAATAACATTTATTGATCATTTACTATGTATGCACCAAGCATTATGTTAAGCCATTTACAAATATTATCTTATTTATTTCTCATAACAATTCTGAGAAGTAGGTGCTAATATTATCACCCCCATTTTGCAGTTAAAGAAACTGAGACGGGGGCGGAGCAAAGATGGCGGCTGGTAAGCAGGAACTAGTGTGAGCTCCATACCGAGTCCCTCCAAAAATCTATAAAAAATGGCTCTGAACCAATTCTAGAACGGCAGAACCCACAAAACAGCAGAGGGAAGCAGGGATTCAGCCGAGGACAGCCTGGATGGTCTCTGGGTGAGGTCTATCCCACATGGAGCTGGGAGCTGGGAGCTGGGAGCTGGGAACGGAGTGGAGCAGAACCCAGCCTGAATGGCGTGGACCATCCAGACCAGAAGCCGGGCGGAGGGGGCCCTAGCGCCCTGAATCAGTGAGCTGCAGCAGTTACCAGACTCCTTAACCCACAAACACCAAAGACTGCAGAGAAGGTTAGTGGGAAAAGCTGTGGGAGTAGAAGGAGTTCGTGGTTCGGCTTCCAGACCCGGGGGCAGTGGATGTGGGGCAGCTACAGCTGTTGTTACTTCCTGCTCCAGGCCCACCCGGTGGGAGGAATTAAGTGGCGGATCACAGCAGGGGTGCACAGCCTGCCTAAGATCTAAGCCCAGTCCGGATTGGGGGTTGGGGAAGGAGCAGTGCTGGTGTGGCAGAGCTGGCACCTCCCCCCCAAATGTGGAACATAGAACTCTCTAGTCTACAAAAAGTCATACCCCACTGAAAAACTCAAAGGTCAAGTTAGTTGGCTGGGAATATGGCCAGGCAGCGAAAACGCACCGAGATTCAGTCTCAGACTTTGGATTCTTTCTTTGGTGACAAAGAAGACAAAAACATACAGCCTAAAGAAGTCAACAAAGTGCAAGAGCCTACACCAAAAGCCTCCAAGAAAAACATGAACTGGTCCCAGGCCATGGAAGAGCTCAAAAAGGATTTGGAAAAGCAAGTTAGAGAAGTAGAGGAAAAATTGGGAAGAGAAATGAGAAGGATGTGAGAAAACCATGAAAAACAAGTCAATGACTTGCTAAAGGAGACCCAAAAAATACCGAAAAATATGCTGAAGAAAGCAACACCTTAAAAAACAGACTAACTCAAATGGCAAAAGAGCTCCAAAAAGCCAATGAGGAGAAGAATGCCTTGAAAGGCAGAATTAGCCAAATGGAAAAGGAGGTCCAAAAGACCACTGAAGAATATACTACTTTAAAAATTAGATTGGAGCAAGTGGAAGCTAGTGATTTTATGAGAAATCAAGATATTATAAAACAGAACCAAAGGAATGAAAAAATGGAAGATAATGTGAAATATCTCCTTGGAAAAACCACTGACCTGGAAAATAGATCCAGGAGAGAGAATTTAAAAATTATTGGACTACCTGAAAGCCATGATCAAAAAAAGAGCCTAGATATCATCTTTCAAGAAATTATCAAGGAGAACTGCCCTGATATTCTAGAGCCACAGGGTAAAATAGAAATTGAAAGAATCCATCGATCACCTCCTCAAATAGATCCCAAAAAAAAAATCTCCCAGGAATATTGTCGCCAAATTCCAGAGCTCCCAGATCAAGGAGAAAATACTGCAAGTAGCCAGAAAGAAACAATTTGAGTATTGTGGAAACCCAATCAGAATAACCCAAGATCTGGCAGCCTCTACATTTAGAGATCGAAGGGCTTGGAATACGATATTCTGGAGGTCAATGGAGCTAGGATTAAAACCTAGAATCACCTACCCAGCAAAACTGAGTATCATGCTCCAAGGCAAAATATGGATTTTCAATAAAATAGAGGACTTTCAAGCTTTCTCAGTGAAAAGACCAGAACTGAATAGAAAATTTGACTTTCAAACACAAGAATCAAGAGAAGCATAAAAAGGTAATCAAGAAAAAGAACAAGAAAAAGAAATTGCAAGGGACTTACTAAAGGTGAACTGTTTTGTTGACATTCCTACATGGAAAGATGATGTGTATGATTCATGAGACCTCAGTATTAGGGTAGCTGAAGGGAATATGCATACATATATTTTTATGTATATATATGGGTGAATGTGTATGTATGTATATATCTATGTGTGTGTGTGTATATATATATATATACAGAGAGAGAGAGAGAGAGAAAGAGAGAGAGGGAGGAGGGAGAGAGTGGACACAGGGTGAGTTGAAGATGAAGGGAAGATATCTAAAAGAAATAAAATCAAATTAAGGGATGAGAGAGGAGCATACTGAGAGAGGGAGATAAGGAGAGATAGAATGGGATGGATTATCTCCCATAAAGGTGGCAAGAAGAAGTAGTTCTGTGGGAGGAGGGGAGAGGGTGGATGAGGGGGGAATGAGTGAACATTGCTCTCATCAGATTTGGCCTAAGGAGGGAATACCATACATACCCAATTGGGAATCTTACCCCACAGGAAAGAAGAGGGAAGAAGATAAAAAAAATGGGGGGGATGATGGAGGAGAGGGCAGATGGGGGTGGAGGTAGTCAAAAACAAACACTTTGGAAAGGGGACAGGGTCAAGGGAGAAAATTCAATAAAGGGGGATGGGTTGGGAAGGAGCAAAATATAGTTAGTCTTTCACAACACGAGTGTTGTGGAAGGGTTATACATAATGATACACATGTGGCCTATGTTGAATTGCTTGACTTCTTAGGGAGGGTGGGTGGGAAGGGAAGAGGGGAGAGAATTTGGAACTCAAAGTTTTAAAAACAGATGTTCAAAAACAAACAAAAAATGCTTTTGCATGCAACAAGAAAATAAGATACACAGGCAATGGGTCGTAAAAATTTATCTTGCCCTACAAGAAAGGAAGGGGAAAGGGGATGGGAGGGGAGTGGGGTGACAGAGGGGAGCGCTGACTGTGGAACAGGGCAACCAGAATATACGCCATCTTGGAGTGGGAGAGGGTAGAAATGGGGAGAAAATTTGTAATCCAAACTCTTGTGAAAATCAATGCTGAAAACTAAATATGTTAAATAAATTAAAAAAAAAAAGAAACTGAGACAGACAAGAGTTAAGTGACTTGCCTGGGATCACACAGCTAGTAAGTGACAGGGAACAGATTTGAACTCAGGTCTTCCTTACTTCAGGTCCAGCACTCTACCTACTGGGCTACCTAGATGCTTCTATAGAGATGTTGTTGCTGTTGTTTGTCCTTCATTCTTGAAAACGAACATGGTATCAAGAAGGTGATGCCATGACTTGTAAGTGAATTGGAATTAACTGAAACAAGACTGTGCAAAGTCACCAGCCTCTCTTTCTCCTTTGGAGCCATCTGGGTCCAGTGGCCAGATATAGATCAGGATGACTGGAGATGGCCCTGATGGGGATGTTAATTTTTACTGGAAACAAAGGGGCGGGTGAGATAACTTCTGGATGGCCCAGATCCAGACCCAGAATATACAAAGTCCCAATCAATCTCGAACAATTAATCCTAAATCTGAGTTCTTTTTCCTTTGGTGAGATGATGACTGAGAAGGGGCAGGAGCAGACTCAATCAAATAAAGAAGGGAACGGAGAAGGATAGAACTGACATGCTCTAACCACTCAAAAGTAAAGGTCATGTTGGGAATTGGGGAGCTAGGAGGAAGTAGTAGGAAGTTTCATTTCATTCAATTCCAACTTTGTGCAAAACATTGTCCTTGCTGTAGCAGCAAGATAGGGACAGGGTCTGGATCTATGACTCCATTGATACAAGGAACTCCCAATTGAGAAAAGTCCCTCTACCAACACAGACTATTACCTTCTCTGCAACTTAGAGATTTAGAGACTTGCTTAAAATTACTTGCCTGGGTCACATAGTCAGGATTTGAATCCAGTCCATACAATGTTGAGGCCAGTTCTCAATCTACTACACCATTGACCCTTTTGTGACAGTGGTGGTTTGAGGGATGGAGGTAGGTACAAGACATAGAGGCAACAGAGAACTCTAATAGGGAGAATTACATGCTAAGTAGAGAGATGCAAAGCTTCGTGTGATGCCCAAGGCAGAAACTTGTCTCTAAATGGGAAGATCAGGGAAAACTTCCCGGAAAGGGTAATATTTGAGTCAGATATTAACATGTAAGTAAAAGGTCTTTCAGGGAGACTATCTGGTGGGGAGAGGCAGTCTAGTTTGTTGAGAGGAACCTAGGCAGGACACAAAAATAGGTCTGAGAAAGTGCAAAGGCATTTCCAGAAAACAAATTACCGAGGAGGTATAGAAGTTTGAAGCCATGTGGTCCTGTGAAGATATTGTATAGTGAGGAGCCCTATCATCTCTCATACTACTTCTCAGGCCCCAATAATAATTATGATAACAATTAATAATAATAATAGCAGCTATAACTAAATAGCTCTTTAAGTTTGCAATGTTTTGTATATGAGCCTCATAACAATCCTGCAAGACAGGTACTATTATTTTTTTCTATTCTACAATTCAGGAAATGGAGGCAGATGTTAAGTGACTTGCTCAGGATCATATAACTTCTAGGTGACACACTGGATAAGAGCACTGGGCCTTTAGGAGGAAGACCTGAGTTCAAATGTAGCCCCAGACACTTATTAGCTGTGTGACCCTGGGCAAGCCACTTAACATCTGTTTGCCTCAGTTTCATCATCTGTAAAATTGGGATAATAATATCATCTACCTCTTAACCTTCTTGTGTGGACCAAATGAAATAATATTTATAAAATGTGTGGCACAGTGACTGGCCCTTAGTAGGTGGTTAATAAATGCTTATATTCCTTTTTTCCCTTCCCTTCTATCTTTATTAATAAAAATTGTTTAAAAACAAAGAAGAGGAGGATCTGGAATGCCACCTCTCTCTGCCCTCAGCAGCATGTGATGTCTTTGAATACCCTTTACTACATTTGATTCCAGGCCCTGTATCCAATCAGAGAGGAGACATTCTATCATGGCTCAAGTAACTGGGCATTCTCATCAGGTAAAGAGAGGATGGATCTGTATCTTCAGCCTCTCTGGGGGCCTGGCAGATGACTTCTTTATTTATTTGATGGGGGCTTAGGGAGAGGGGAGGAGGGGGAGGGGGAGAAGATGGTTATAATTGGTATATTTTGTAAGCAATCATCTTCTGGCACCTTTTGGAATGGTGTGTGCATTGGTTGATATCGTTAATCACAAGGAAAGGTAGGCCCAGCACCTCAGCTAGGTGACAGGATAATTCCTCTCCCTGTGAAAGGATTGAATATCTGTGTCTTGCTAATAGTGGGATTTTTTATTCCAGAGACAGGTAGAAGCATTCTAATGGAATTCAGACTTAAGGGGGAACAGATTATCTATCTATCTATCTATCTATCTATCTATCTATCTATTTATCTATTTTTCTATCTATCCATCCATTTCTCCTTCTATCCATCCATCCATCCATCCATCCATCCATCCATCCATCCATCCATCCATCCATGCATCCATGTATCTATCTATGTATCTGTCAGAAAAACGGTAGTATGGAAATAAATTCTTTAAAACTAACTTCTTAGCTCTGGCATGACTGTGACCTTTGTTCCTGAACAAATTCAGAAGCCCTTAGTGGTATTAAAGAGCCAGCAAGATATAGTGGAAACAGTTCTGAATCTTTAGTCAGAGTGTTCAGAGTGAATCTGTATTCAGAATCCCAGCTCTGCCTCTTACCTGTGTGACTTTGTTTTTGCAAGTCTCAGTTTCCTCATCTGTAAAATGAATGGGCTGGATTAAATACCCTGGGTTCTGTCCAGTTTTAAACTTAAGATCCTCCCTCTCAGCTGGGCATTATTACTCTACCAGTGAGGAGGCCAGATTGCTCTCTAAATAGGTAGCAAGGTAAAGAGGGAAAACACCAGACTGGGAAATGAGAGACTCAGATGTTAATCTTCTGTCTGCTACTAGTCAGATATGTGACCTTGGGGAAAATACTTTCCCATTCTGGGCCCCCTTTCCCCATCTGTAACACTTCAAATTCAGGCTGTGCTATTTTCTTCCCATGTTACCCTGGATAAGACACTTCATATTTTGGGGTCTCAGTTTCTTCACCAGTAATGTGATGTATAAAACATCCAAGAGACATAATTTATGGGTAACTAACAATCACTTAATTAGTTATGGCTAGCAATTAATAAAAGAGGAGAGTGGCATTCTTGGGGACCAGAGATGAATCACTGAGACCCCCTCAACACTTATATACCCTTAGAGGAGTGGGTGTTTCTTAGAAATCAACTCTGGTTAAAAATTAATGAGATAATGAATATTATAATGAGAGGTGGGCCTGTTCTAATGAGGGGCTAGATACATGACTGATCATGTCACTCATGGTCAAACAGAACCTCATGTCAAGCCAGACCACTCTGCCTTGGGCAGTCTATACAAAAGGACCTCCTCCCCACCCAGTCAAAGAACAATGAACAATGGTGGGGTGAGAATTCCACCTATATTAGATTCTCTGTAAGGTCTTAGTTAGGTGGGGTGAGAAGTACCTACCCAGAGGATTTGGGCAATCTCATCTAGCAGCAGTGTCCTTCACAAGCACTGGGCTTTCAATAAGCAAATACAAAAGGAAAAAATCCTCCATCTCCCTAATTGGTTATTAATATAAGACAAGGCTGTCCAACCTTAGATTATCTTAGGGCCGCATTAAAATAAAACCATTATTTGAGGGCCGCATCCAGAATAAAAATATAGGACACTAATGAAAAGTGAGGGAACCCGTGTCTTCAATAAGACAGGTGAAGGCACAAAGCGCGACAGCAAACACAAAACAACAAAGCGACAACACAACAGTATAAAGGTAGGTGCATACGGACTAGTCTGCATCATACAGACAGAAAGCCTCCCACAGATCAATTGAAAATTCTGTGCGATGTGTTCCGTCCATAACACTGCTTAAAAACACCAAAGAAAATTAACATCAACGAGATTATTTATTAGTGATGGAATTAAGGAATCTAATACTCATTCCATGCAAATTATTATTTTATTTTTTCCCTCATGAAAATTAAAACCCACAGGAGGGCCTCATAAAATCACACTGCAGGGCGCACACGGCCTGCGGGCTGTATTTTGGACAGCCTTGATATAAGAGAAAAGCAATCATTTCTCTCAGCAAAATAAAGGGGCTGGATTAGATAAACCATCAATAAACATTTATGAAGTGCCTTCTATGTGTCAGGCACTATGCTAAGCACTGGGGATATAAAAGAAGTCCCTGTCCTCAAGGAACTTACAATCTAATGAGGGAACTTACATTCTAATAATCTCTCAGGTCTTTTCCAGCTCTTAATTCTCTTATTCTATCTATCCACAAGCATTTATTGAGCATCTACTATGTACCAGACTGTATTAGGTGTTTGGGATACAAAGATGAAGATGAAATATTCCCTGTTTTCAAGGAACTTCTACCAGAGGAGACAATGTATATATGTAGGTATAGTGAGTGGGACTACAGCTTTTATTTCACTGCTGTAGGGAACTCCACCAATGCAAACCAGAGCCTTCTCTGCATCTTACATCCTTAGGGAGTTTTGGTAGCATGACTAGAGATCTGGGCTTGAAGCCAGCAAGACCTAGGTTCACAGTCTGTCTTTTACAGATGCAGGTTATGAGACCATAAGCAGGTCGTTTAATTTCTCAGTAGAGACGTAAGGTAGATAATGCATTTATTAGGTATTTATTGTGTGTCAGGGACTGTGTTAGGTGCTAGGCATACACATACAAGAAAATGAGGCAGTTTCTACTGTCAAGAAGCTTACATTCTAATAATAAGGGAAGAGAAAATATAAAAGGGAGCTGCAAATCAGGGGTTGGGCGAGGGCACCCATCCTTGGCAAGGGTGCTGATGTGGAGGTGGAAGAATCTGGAGAATGAGATGAGGTCAAAGTGAAGTCAGCATGATTTCATCATTACCATCACGAAATATAGACCTGGGCCAGAGACTCACCCATTACAATAGCAGTACCTAGGGAGGAAGCATCTGGAGCTGAGCAAGAAAATGGAGGGGAGGGGGTAGAACAATTCAAAGAGTGAGCTGAGCAGAGAGAGCCAAGGAAAACTTCTAAGACTCTACATTGCAGAGAGGGTTCTGATCTCCACTGACAGAACTGGGGTGTTCAGGGAAGACTAGCACCTGTGGTGTGAGGCCTTGCTGAGCCCTTTTCAGGGCTGCTCACTTACCTTTGGCACCCACCCGTCCCCCAACTCTCCCCAGTGGCTCCAAGAAGCTGGAGCATGTGCAGTGGCCACACCCTAATAAAACCATCTCAGAAGATGGACTAAACCAGCTTGAGGGTAACCAACAAGCTTCAAAACTTTTGGTGAGTTAGGGAGATGAAGACTTTCCCCAGCAGAATGGGTGGGTGAGAACAATTTGTTCCAAGGGCCATGAAAACAATTGAAGCAGGTGCTGTGGAGAGCTTAGAGCTTGGTCAGACATCAAAGATGCTAATGTCATCAACTGTCCACTGGGTCATCACCATTTGTTTGACTTTTGTAGTGCCGCTAGACTCCTACGACTCTGGAGGAGAGAGTGAGGCTGATGACTTTTTGCAATTTTGCCTCACTTAAATGCAATTCCTGTGCAAGTCAAGTCCTTGCCCCATGACATCATTGATCCTCTTTGAAAATGAAGGGTGAACAACAACATACTAATGAAATCACAAGTCGATTCCCTATCCTTATCCCTATTCTTATAAAGAGTATCCCCAGGGTCCTGATGCAGTGTTAAGCTTTAGTAATTGGGAGCAGCTAGCTGGTACAGCAGAGTAGAACACTAGCCCTTGATTCAGAAGGACCTGAATTCAAGACTCAGACACTTACCAGCTGTCACTTAATCAAGTTAAACAAGTCACTTAAACTGGTTATCTCCTCCTGCCCCCACCAATAACTTAAAACTGCACTAAGACTTTTGGAATACACCGTATCTATATATTTGTCTGTGCCTGCATCTATATCCATGACCACATCCACATCCATATCATGTCCATGTCTGTGTATATGTCTATGTGCATATGCAGGTGTACATGCATGTATATCTGTGTGGTATATAAAAATACGTATATGCATATAACACATGCAGATGTGTGTGCATATGTATGTGTATATGTGTTTATGTATGGCTATGACAATTAAAAAGTTTGGGACAATTTCTGGGCAATTTAATAATTTTATTAATAATGCCAATATTTTAATAAAAGGATGGTCATTTGGATGTCTCTCTCTTAGACCAAAGACAATCGTAATAGTGGGCTCACAGCTTACATGCCCATTGGAAGAAGGGTGTTCCTGAGGGTGGTAATCGACTCTGATTGGTTAACAATTAATGAGAGAATGAGTATTACAATGAGGGGCTGGACCTGGACTTTGATTATGTCATTTACTCCTTATTTACCTCCAGCCTTCGACAGTCTCAAACCTGAGTAGAACACAATGGTTGGAGCCACTGGGGCCAAGGCACATGTGGGTGGGCTCTGAACAAGATTGTTAAGAAAGTCCAACCTCATTATCAGTGATGTCCTTCAAGAGACTGAACTTTTAAAATTAGGACTTTAGAAAAAGGAGAGACTTCTGGATCTTTCCAAGTCATTGGCTATTAGTAGCCATTTCTTCCAATGCATATACATGCACAAAATAAATGTAAAGTACTTTGTGGGGAGAAGGCACTAGAAATTGAGAGGATCAGGAGAAGCCTCAGGAAGAAGGTGGTATTTAAGTTTTGAAGGAAACTATGGATTCATAGATGCAGAGATGAGGTTTGGGGGCCCACTGGGGCACAAGCATTGAGATGGGAGATGTCTGGTTGTGCAGTCACCTCATAATGATAACCCATCGTGGCCAAAGTCAGAGGAGTCTGTGCCTCTTCACTATGGGTCAGTGTCTGGGGATCTCTTCCCCTATGGGCCTTGTGCGTTGATGATTTTTGAGGTCCCTTCCACAACTGAAATGTCTCAAAAGTTGAATTGAGGGGAGTCTTTTGTGCTGCTTGTCTTGAGGTTGAGAACATTCATTTTTGCTTTCTGAGGGCACTGAGAATGCTAATTTCAGCTCTGTCATTAGGTCTAATACTGGATATGCTAAGATCCTTTCTATCTCTAAATCTTTTCTATCTTCTTTCTTTTCTATCTCTATCCTATGGTTGGAAGGCCCTCTAAATTGTCCTGTTCCATATTCTCAGGTCCTTTCTAGCTCTTACATTCTATGACATTGGAGAGATAGATACACAGGGGACTTATTAAGCATCACTATGTGCCAGGCACACAGAATTAAGGATGCGACTTTAAGCAAAAAAGACAGCATTTCCCCTTAAGGAGCTTAAAGTCTAATGGAGGACAGCAACAGATACAGAGGAAGTGTAAACAGTAGATAGAAGAGAGCATCTCTGCTTGGGCCAAGGCTGTTGGTGAGGAGGTAGAAAAGTCCCGAAAGGGAGGAGTGGTGAAATCAGCATGACCTGGATACCTCAGGAAATAATGGTCTGGGCTAGGGATGCACTGACCTTAGAGCAGGCCTCAGAGTGGTAACAAGGTGGAGAAGTTGTTAGGAATAGAACTAGAGGAGTCTCATACGGCACAAGTCAGGAGAACAGGAGGGTGTAGGGAAGGATGTGAGGAAACCCTTGGGGCCTAAAGGATGGATGGGCTTCAGAAAGGTGTGGAAGTAGGGGAAAGATAACAGGAATCATATTTTACCTGAGAAAAATCCATGACCTGCCACCCCTTTACCACATATTGGGAATAAAGCAATGAATCCAAGGGAACTGGAGAGTTGCCTGGATGCATTTTGAATTTTTCTTCTTGTGAACCAGGAGCTGTCTGGACAGAAGCTGACAGGGACAGAATGCAGAGTTTTGGCTCCTTGCCCCCTCTGTCCACTAAACTGTCTTCCCTCAGTGATGAAGGACTCATCTAGTCTCCTTCAAGCAAGCTAATGAAGCAATACGTACTTGGAATTAGCAGAGACTGTGCCACCTTTGATGAACTTCTGGGGGTGGGTGGAGGTAAACATCTGAGATGATGTATGAGACCCCAAACATGCAGAAGCATCATTGAGAGGCAGCATTGTCTCCTGGGTTTTGGATAGAGCTCACTTTTGAAGAAGAAAAACTTTATACATATTTGTTTTCCTCCCCTTCTCCCCATTCCTAAACTCATCATTCTAACCTCCAAACAGTTCCCCTTGCTTCTAGGCTCTTCCCTGTTCAGTTGCAGAATCTGTAAATGTCAGCTTTTCAAACTTCAGAGGTCATCCAGTCTAACTTTTTCCTTCATAGGAATGCCCTCCAAAGCCTTCCAGAGAAGTGATCATCCACTAGAAGATGGCCAAAATAAAGGACTCCTCCTGTCTTATCTTCTACAGAAAGCCTTTACTTACCCCTTTCTAGTGTCTTCCCTATCTTAAATATTTCCTATTCATCTGGTATAGTGTGTTCATACATGTTTCCTTGTTGTCTCTCCCATTACATTGTGAGTTCTTCAAGAACAAGGACTCTCTTTTGCCTCTTTTGTATCCGCAGCACTTAGCACAATGCCTGGCACATAGTAGGCATTTAATGAATGTTCATTGACTGACTGGCTATATGATTCTACCTCTTCCCTTCTTTTCAGTAGATGCAAGCTTTTTGAGTCTGGGCTTTTTCATTTTGATTTCTGGATTCTGAGTACCCAGAAACTCAAAATTTCTTGTTGAATTGATGATGTGAAGCAGGGGAAAACAACAGGACTGTTATACAGGCCCAGACCCAGGTCAGGGATTTGCAGAGCTCAGACAGGAGGGCATTGATTAGATTTTGCCCTAGATCAGACCACTTTGGGAGCACTGAAATCTTGCAAATCCTCAGCCAGGGCTGTCCCAGAGAATTAGGAATAGCATATTATTTAATATTCCAAGAAATCATGAAAAGGACCCAAAATGAACAAAAGCTTAAGGAAGACATTTCCCCATGAAGTATACAAAGACAGACTTAGTCCAAAGTTAAGAAGTAGCCAGGAAGAATGAGCATACAATGGTGTTGTATCACTTCTCTGCTTAAGACCCATCAGTGGCTCCCAGTTGCTTATGACTGAAGCTCAAATTTCTTTGATTATTATTCAAGGCCCTCCACTGTAGGTGCAACCCTACTTTTGTAGTCATATCTCATTATATGCCATTCCAAATATTCCATTTTATATGGATTAGTTACTACCTTTGTACATCTTCAGATTTTTCTTCCTCTTTGCCTTTGTTGATGCTACTTCATATGTCCTTCTCCCCCCTCCATTGAATTCCTAACTATCTTTTAAGGACTATTTCAAATGGCTTCTGTTCTATGAAATGCCTTGGTTGGTCATGATCCTCTCCCTCAGACTTCACATAGGATGAAATAAAAATGCATTTATTTACCACCTCTTACAATGTGCCAGGTGCTCTGTTAAATGCAGGGGATACAAGCGATAATAATCTCTAACTTCAAAGAGCTTAGATCCTAATAAAGAATATACACATATACACATCTTGGGGAGTGATAGACAGTGAGGAACATTTTGACTGGGGAAGTTACAGGGATGGCGACTGGAATTATAGAGCTATTAATTATATATTTTGGGGGGTTATTTTTTTCTGTGAGGATTTAAAAGTTTTTTCCTAGTTACATGTAAACAAAATTTTTAACATTTGCTTTTTGAAATTTCCAAATTCTCTCCTTTTCTCCCTACCTTCCCTCCTCCTTGAGAAGGCAAGTAATTTGATATAGATTATCCAAGTATAGTCACGCAAAGCATTTCTATATTGGTCATGTTACAAAAGAAAAGGCAGACCAAAAAAATCAAGAATAATGAAGAAAGTAAAAAAGTATGTTTTAATCAGCATTTAGACTCCATCATTTCTTTGTATGGAGGTGGATAGCATTTTTTTCATCACAAATCCTTTTGAATTGCCTTGGGTCATTGCATTGCTAAGAATAACTAAATTTTTCACAGCTGATCATTGCACAATACTGTTGTTACTGTGTATGTTCTCCTTGTTCTGTCCACTTCACTTTCCCAGGTTTTTCGGAAACCATCCTGCTCATCACTTCTTAAAGCACGATCACTTTCATCGCAATCACAATCATATACCACAACTTGTTCAGCCATTCCCCAATTGATGGGCATTCCTCAATTTCCAATTTTTTGCCAAAACAAAGGGTCTTTTCCCTTTTCTTTGGTCTTTTTTGTATACAGACCTAGTAGTGGTATTGTTGGGTCAAAGGGTATACAGAGTTTTCTAGCCCTTTGGGAACAATTCCAAATTACTCTCCAGAATCGTTGCATCAGTTCACAACTCCATCAACACTGCATTAGTATCCCAATGTCCCCATACCCCCTCCAACATTCATTATTTTCCTTTTCTGTAATATTGGCCAAGATCAATAATATCGTTTTGTTCATGCCTCTCATGAACCTATGTATTACTTGGAATTATAACTATTTGTGTTGTGTTGCATCCGCCTTTACTATAATATAATATAGCTCCAAGAGGGCTGTAACGTGGATTTACAAACGTTGTTTCTTTCTCTGTATCCAATATGGTTCTCTATGTACAGCAGACACTTAATAAATGTTTATTGAATTGTATGAAAATTCTGAGGGCCAAAAAGCCTTTATTGACTGCAGTATTATAAAAGGTGTTACAGATAGCATTTATTATGAGCCTTCAAGAATGAGTAGGATTCCCTGTCAATGTGCACAACCAATCTTGTAGGCATGGGAAAATGAATACCACTGAGGGAAAGTCATCTCCCTTCTGCGGCTAGGAAGTGCAGTGGATAGAGCTATATTTTGAGTCAGGAAGACTGAATTCAGTCTGGCCTTACTCATTTTCTAACTGTGTGACCCTGGGCAAATCACTCAACCTGTCTCCCTCGTTTTCCTCGTCTGTCAAATGGGGATAATAGTAGCATTTAACTCCTCGGTTTCTTATTATTATGAAATGAGATAATATTTTTAAAATGTTTGCAAGTATTTAGGTGCTGCATAAGTGCTAGCTTGGTAGCTAGTAGTATTTTTAGAATTATTATTATTTAGCATCATTTCGCATTATTGGCATTATTTTAATTTTTATTATTAACTAGCAGTGACATCTGGCAGCCTACCAGTAATGGTTGTTATAGATGGCCTGTAGGGGTTCTGCAGAAATAGCCGACATACCTCCATGATGGACAGGGTCTAGTGTCTGATAAGCAGTCTAGCTAAATATAGAGAGGATCATCACGTCTACCCATCATGTCTACCCATGAAACAAATCAAAAGTATGAAATAGCTCTCAATCCTGAGTGGTTCATTTCTACTCCTGCAGCGATGTGGATAGAGGGGCAGAATACTGAGAAGCATATGCTTAATTCAGTGGTCTACACATGTTACTTTAAATGTTGGCATTCTTAGCTCGTAGTCTTGAAACAATCACCAATGAATAGATTCTGCCTTCGAGGAACTTAGGCGCACCCATGTTGGCAGCCAGTAGAATGTATGATCCTTGTGGGCAGAAGCTTTTTTTAAAAATTTCTTTGCTTAGATCCCAGGATAGAGCTTCACTCATGCCAAGTGTATGTTTGTTGACTGAACTGAAATGAATCTACAAGATACGAAGAAATCATATCTCATAGGTTTCCTTTGGTGAGGCCAAGGATTGGTTTCATCCTGAATCCAGGGGCAATAAGAGATGTCATTTCATGAGATTGTGGTCTTCTTTGCCTTGCGATGATCAGAGTGAGCATCAGCTAATGGATTGTCAAGAAGATAATTAGAGCTTGAAATACCAACAGCGGCAAAATAACAATAACGGCATTTATGTATTGCCTATTATGTGCCAAGCACAGGGCTAAGTGCTTTACAAATATTATCTCATCTTATCCCTGCAACAACTCTAATATATACTATTATTATCCTTATCTTACAAATCAGGAGGCAGCCTTATGCATCAACATGTTTCTTCACCTGTCAGAGAGGAAAGGGAACATATTAAGAATTAAGCACTTTACAACAACCCTGGGAAGTAGGTGCCATTATCACTCCCATTTTACAGTTGAGGAAACTGAGGTAGCCAGAGGTTAAGTGACTCACCCCTCAGGTCACAAACTAGTAAGTGTCTAAGGCTGGATTAGAGCTCAGGTCTTCCTGACTCCAGGTCCAGTGCTCCATCCACAGTACCACCTAGGACTGTTAAGTTAAGCTTTGGGGCAGCTAAGGTTCATTCAGCTCTAAATCTATGTTCCAATGATACATGAATCTGTGATGTGAGGGGGATGGGAGGCTGAAGGAGACAAAGTGCTCATGCAGATTAGAAAAAATAAGTTTGCAGAGAAGAGGAGAGAGACAGTGAAAGTACTCCGGGTTCAGGTGGAACTGGCCAATTGTTAGTGTAACTGAGCCCTGCTGTATGAAGAAGTGTTTGTAGTAGTCTGGGATCTGGTGTTCCCCCATCCCTACCCACAGGGATACCAGTCAGTCAGTCAGTCAACAGACATTTATTAAATAATTACCATATGTCAGTCCTTGTGCTATTTTCTTGGAACACATGTACAAGCAGAAAGACAGTCCCTGTCCTCAAGAAGCTTACATTCTAATGGAGGAAATCAATACATTTAAAAAAATAGGGGAATGGCATGGGATAGGGAAGCAGGAGTGGGGTACAACTGGGGCTAGGGGAAGGCAAAAGTGCCTGTCTGAGCATGCTAGAGATTCTCTTGGATGCGGCCTTTTGACTGAGTCCAAGTTTTACAGAACTAATCCTTTTATTAAGGAGATTTGTTGGGTAAAGTTTGTATTCAGTCAAAGGGCCACACTTCAGGACCTAGAGGACCACATGTGGCCTTGAGTCTGCAGGTTCCCCACCCCTGGTAGAGAAAGTCTGGAGAGAAGTCTTGGGAGGAATATAGACATGGCTGAATACCAGTACTGGATAGACATGATATGTACATGATATGTAGCAATACTGAACACCTGTTCAGATTCTGTCTTGTACCAGATACCTCAGTTTTAAATTTCTGACTTCCTTATAATCTCTACCAGGGAAGAGAGACTTCTAGAGAATCACAAAGGATGCTAGAGCTTGGATTTTGAATGACATTCCATGGAAATTCTAGATAAAACTGTAGGGAGGAAAAAAAGACACAAAAAGGAACAGACCTGCTGGTGTTTCTATGGTGACCTCTCCTTATCACTGATGAAGCTGGTACCACCACCACATGTAAACCTCAGTACTAGATGTATTTTGTGAAGCAGTGACAATGATATTTAAGGAGATGTAGACAGGAAGGGTAGATGAATCTGATCATACAGAATAAATCCATTCTAGAGGTGACAGTATTTTAGCAACACCTGGGGAATCAATTTTCGAGATACCTGAAAGAGGGAGAGATTTCAACAGAATGGAAGAGATCATTTTTTAAACAGGCAACTGAGGAAAAAAATTAGCAAGTAGCAACACATATTCCTACTTTTTCATCTCTATAAAATCTTTATGAGAATGATGTATGCATGCATTTTATGAAAATATAACAAGGGAACAGACAGGCTTTCACAGATGATTTTCTACAGCAGACTGCATTTTCACAGTCACACAACTGATTGTAAAGTGTGGAGAATATAAAATCCTGCTGTGTCTATTGTTTATTGAGTTTTTAAAAGCATTTGACTCAGTAGAACAAAAGGCACTTTTCTCCCATGGATTCTCCCATGTGTATGATAAAATCAGAGACCATGGCAGATGTGATCATGGAAATAACTTTGTTGAACAATTTCCTAAGTACCCACATGAAGCTTGTCATTAAGCAAGGAGACCCACCCTGGCATGTCCATGGTCTGTCAGAAGTGCTTCAGGGATGATCTGAATGAGTTGGGTCTCACACTGAGCTCTCTGAAGGTCTCTAGACCTAAGGCATTGCCTGGTAGAATCTGAAGGGAATAGGTATTCCACGTGGATAACAATGTTCTCTAGCTGATTTACAAGTGAATGCATTGTGTTTATTATTATTTTAATGAACTCTGGGACACAATAGAAATTCTTAAAGGAACTGATCATTTTGTGAATATAGTCTGTGTTGCAGTGGATGGACCATTGGGTCTGGAGTCAGGAGGGCTTGAAGTCAGGAAAACTCATGTTCATATGTGGTCTCATATATGGTCTGTGACCTTGGGTAAGTCACTTAATCTCTGTTTGATAACAAAAGCACCTTTTCCCCAATTTTGTGGTGAGGATCAAATGTGATAATATTTTTAAAGCATTTAGTGTAGCCTGGGACATAGTAAGTACTATATATGGTATTATCATTATTAGACTGGATTCTAGAACACAACAGAGACTTCTAGAGAACTGTTCTACTTTTGAATACGTTGTGTTTATTTTATTAAACTCTAAAATACAACTGGCTCGTAGAGAACTGCTCCATTTGTGAATCCACTGAGCTCCAGAACACAACAGAGACTCCTTTAAGAGCCATGAAAAGGTATGTAATACCTTATTCAAAAGGAACAGAATAGATAAAAGGGAAGGGGAAGTAACACTGTGTATAATAAGAAGAAATATTTGCGATGAAATCCAAAAACTAGAAAAGAGGAGCATAGTGGAGAGGATTTGAGTGAGGCTCAACTGAGGGAGATATGGAAGTGACCGTGCTCTGGGAAGATAGTGCCAACCACTTATACAGAAGGAGGAAATAGATAAATTCACTAAACATATCATCAATACCTAAGAGATTTGACTATCCAGATATCTGATGGAATTTTCTGTCTACCAAGAGTAAAACAGCTGATCAACTCTAGGCTTTACCTCAGTTATAATTTCATCCTTGAAAAGGTGTAGAAAGTATCAAAGAGAACTGCAATTCTGAACCTGATTTGGACTAACAAAGATGGGCTGGTTGCATAAGTAGAAATAATGGGAATCTTGGGAGGACGAGGCCACTACTTCCCGAATACTGTGATAGGAAGGTGAGTTAAAAGGGGCATGGACAGATATATATCCTAGACTTAGGGAGAGAAGATTTAATAAGTTTTACAAAAAAAGGTAAGATATAATGGGCTAAAACTTCTACAGGGGAATTTGACCTAAGGAAAATGGAGAGTTGTGAAATATAAAATTCAGAATCTATATGTAGAAATGATTATGATGAAGAAGAAAAGGGAGAATTATCTAAAGAGACTAATGTGATTACATGGGGAACTCATCAACCAACACAGATTAATAAAAGACATTTATAGAAAATGGAAGAAAGGGCAGGTAATTGGGGATGAATTTAAAGGAGTGGCAAAGTTCTGCAAGTATAGACCAGGGGTGCTTAAGTTTAAAATGAGTTGAAGCTGGCAATGAATATTAAACAGATTTTAAAAAGACTTTTAAAAAACTGTGCTGTGGACAGTAAGGATATCAAAGAAGGGATAGGAATGCTCTTTTCTTGGTTCCTCCAGCACTTTTCCCTTAACCTCTAAAAATACCTTCTTTCTATTCTGTATGTGTCTTATATGTACTTATTTATTGACATATTAAATCCATCTTCTCCTCCCCCCAACCCATCCTTTAAATTTAAGCTTCTTAAGAGAAGGGACTCTTTCTGTGTTTTTGTCTTTCATTTTATCACTAGGCCCCAACACTGTGCTTGGCACATAGTAAGTATTTAAGAAATATTTGCTGATTGGTTTTTTTTTTTTGGTATAGATTAGATATTGTTAAGAGACAGTGTTGAGAAGTCAGAATGATCAAGTCCTGTTTTTCTACTGTTTTTCTCCCAGATTGGGAAAGCAAGAAAAATAAATGAGTGGGGAATCAAAACCCTAAATAAGTGAGTAGGTATAAGATAATTTCTGGATGCATTCAATTATTTTGAGTCAGACAAGTCCATATGAACCATGCCTTCAAGATATTCAAAGAAATGGTGGGTGACATATATGAGCAACTACTAATGGTGATCTTTAAAAAGTAGTGGAGAATGGGAAATGTGGGTGAGGCAATACTGGAGGTGAGAATTCAAAAAGGCATGGCGTTTTCAAACCATAGGTCTGTGAGCTTAACTTTGATTCCTGGAAAAATTATAGAAAATATATTTATAATGATGATAATAATATTTTTATCATCTCATTCTTCTCATCTTATTTCATTGACGTTCAAATTGTACTAATCCTAGAACAGGTCACTATCTTACTATTATTCTTTTCTATTTAAAGGTCTGCAAACTATTGCACAGCCAGATAGAATAACTACTTTTTGTAATCGGATAAAATTATTGGAATGCTCCTCTTCTGTAGGCTTACTGAAAGTTCCTTGAGTATTATTATTGTTTTTAGAATAGTTAGTGAAAATTTAGAAAAAGAAGCCAGGATAACTAAGAGCTAAAATAGTTTAGATAACTAAGAATCAGAACAAATCATATGCTAGCTTTTTCCCCCTTTTTGACAGGGTTCCTAGAATGTTATATAGAGGAGAATGAGAGAGAGGGAGGGAAGAGGTATTTATTAAGCACCTAATGGGTACCAGGCACTGTGTTAAGGACTTAATTTCTTTTGGGATAATTATAGACATTAGCATAGTCTACCTGGATTTCAAAAAAGCAAAATGTTTGACAGACTCTCATGCTACCTTCGCGGACAAAATTGAGTGATGGGGCTAGGTGACACTACAATTAGGTGGACTGGACACTGACTGAACCTGAAGAGTAATCATTCATAGGCCAATGCCAACTTGGAAGTAGCCTTTAGTAGAATATCCCAGGGATCTGCTACTGGTCGTATCCTATTCAACATTTTGTACCAAGAACTTGAATGAAAATAGATGTCATGCTTGTTGAATTTTAAGATGAAATAAATAAGGGAGAGACCTGACTTTGGATGGGAAAGTCAAGATCCCAAAAGACCTTGAATCTAGTAAGAAAGTAAATGAAATAGATGCAAAATCTCAAACTAGGATTTCATAAAAGCAGATACATCAGGGTCTTTGGAATTAGACCACATTATTTATAATGTCATTTCAAGCTTTGAGATGATAATATTTATTGGCTCCAAACTTGAGGGAATAGGATGATGGAGGCTCTGTTGATGAGAATAGAAAAGATGGGAGGAGGGATTGAGGTGAGGGAGGCAATGGCTATTATTATCTATTTAAAGAAGAACATATTCGTTTTTATGTGAGGTGGATTATCAAGACAGAAATGTCCATTATTCATTTGAAAATATGGTACTAGAGTTCAGCGACATGTCAAAAGATGAGTGCACATCGAGGATGCCAAAGATGGGCTTCTTGCAGCTTGGGCTGGATGCCCTCTAATATCTCTTGCTTTGTTAAGAATTTGTGATGGCTTAAAAAATAGATGAGGGCTGGTAAGCCAATCCTCCATTTTTTTCATCTCTCCTTCTGTCTCATCCCCTCCATTTTCTTTAGACTCTCTCCACCTTACTGTCACAATTCTCATTCTTCTGCTTTTTAATTTCTCCTTGCTTTTGCTCCCCTTCTTTTACCCTCTTTTCTCACTTTTCTCTTCATAAATCTCTTTTACTCTTCCATTCTCTTCCTCTGCTCCTATGACCCCCTCACATTATCTTCCTGTCCCTGTGTGTGTTTCCTTTTTCTTTGTCCCCACTGATATTCTTTTCCGACATGTCTCGCCTCTGTCCTTTCTCTCCCCCAGAGATAAATATTTAAATTCCATGGTACTACTCTTAATGTTTCTCTTATGCATGTGAATTGGTTTAGGCCCATTCCCAAGAGCCCAGGTCATGAAAACAAACAAAAAGAATCTGAGGGGCTCTGGTTACTGTTTCTCCTTCCTATTCAGAAAGTGTCAGGCCCATCCCCCCTTCTTTCTGTGTCACTCAATAAAATTGAATACAGAATGTTAGAGCTAGAAAGGATTTTAGTCTATACTTAGTCCAATTATCTTCATTTTATTTACAAAGTAATTGGGGCCTGGGCAACTAGGTGGTGCAGTAGATAGAGTGCCAGGTCTGAAATCAGGAAGATTCATCTTTGTGACTTCAATTCTGGCCTCAGACACACAGTAGCTGGGTTACCCTGGGCAAGTCACTTAACCCTGTTTGTCTCTGTTTCCTCATCTGTAAAATGAGCTGGAGAAGGAAATGGCAAACCACTCCAATATCTTTGCCAAGAAAACTCAAAATGAGGTCATAAAGAACTGGACGCAACTGAAACAACTGAGCAACAATAAACTGGATCTCAGAGAGGGGAAGGGATTCACTCAAAGTCATGCAGAGAATTAGTGGCAAAGTTCAGATCAGAGACCAGGTCTCCTCACTTCCAGGCCAGGGTCCTGGATGCCTCACCAGAGAAGTCAGTTCTTGAAAACAGTGCCAATATGCAAATGTTGGATCAGCACAACGGATGGTGTTAGTACACACCTGAACTTAAAAAAAATGTGTGTGTGTGTATGTGTGTGTGTGCATGCGTGAACTGCTGTGGAAAGATGGATAAAAATATGACTATCCCTGTTTTGCTGTTCATGATGGTGCCGCTGTAGCTGGGGGTCATCAAAAAAAGTCAGAGCTTTTATGGGCAGCAATAAAATGGGAGCAATATTTCTCTCCTTGCTCACCCAGGGGAGAACCTTTGCAATCAACTTGTCCTCCAAGTCACCTCTGAGAGGAATGATTCTTCCTATTCATTCCTCCTTAGAGAGGTATAAAAACCTCCCTTGGCTTTAAGGTTCTGGGAGCCCAAGGTGCCATTAAAATGGTAAATGGGGAGGGGTCAGCACTACAGAGTGAGGATGGAGGGATCAGGGAATGCCATGCAGGCTTCTTTGGGGGCAGAAGGATGGCTACAGAAGAGATGGTTTCCTTGAACCAAAGGGATTGAAGAATGAGTCTTTGCAAATTCAAGATCTGATGCAATAGACTGGGAATCAACAGATCTGGGTTCCAGTTCTACCATTGTCTTTCTGGGTAAGGCTCTTCTTGACATTCAACCTCAGGTTTTCCACTCGCAAAATGAAACGATTGGACTAGGTGATGTCCATGGTTCTTTCCAACTTTCATATTCCATGTACTATGGAGCTGGGCAGAATAGTTGATAGAGTGATGGACTTGGTTTCAGGAAGTCCTGAATTCAAGTTCTCCCTCACACACTTACTACCTGTGTGTCCCTGGGTGAGACACTTACTTAACTTCTCTAAGCCTCAGTTTTCTTAGCTCTTAATGTGAGGATCCACTGAAATAATAGATTTAAATACTTTGCCAACTATAAAGCCTACATAAATGTTAGCTGCTTCTATTATTATTGTTATGTCCTAACATTCTATGGAGATTTCTCCCAGCTCTAACATCATGCATTTATAATTTAAGTCCCTTTCTCACTGTAACGTTCATTCTATATTCTGTTGGTACAATGTTCTCGGTTCTAAGGCATATTACAGCTCTGACATTCTATGTTCAGATATTCTCTTTTTTTATATTTTGTGTTCTCTTTCAGCTCAAACATTATATGTTCTTTGCTCTAACATTGTGTATTTAAACATCTCTTCCAGAGCCTAATTTTTTTTGTCTGAGTCTCTTCCAATTCTAATTCACTTCGTGCTTCATTCTATATTTAAGGTCATCCCAACTGTTACATTCTATGATCTTTGTTCAAGCATTTTAGGTTCTGAGGGTCTTTTTCATATCTAACTTTCTAGGCCCTGCATTCTACCATTCTGTGTTCAATGGTGTAAAGTCCCCTCTAGCTCTGCTGTTCTCTTACTGTGTAATTACACATCTGGCTCAAAGCTATGCTCCCGCCATCTGCCCATGTTCAGTGGCACCTGTTGATTTACAAATGTGAAAGAAGGGATGAGGAGATCTGCATGAAAGAGGGGCACACCAGGCTAAGGAAGGGGTACCTTACAAATTAAATTTCTTATCTCTTGGCTCTGTGACCTCCAATTGGAAACCCTGGATTTGGGAGAATTCTCTGGGGTTTTTAGTCTTCCTTTGGAATGTAAGTTGCTGTGATGTCTGTTTGTAGGATGATGTTGGTGCCCTTAAACTTTTTCTGGCTCAAAAGGAGCTTTGAATGCCAGGTTTGGGAAAGGAGCTGCCTACATATGCTCACTAAGGTCTGGGTCCTAAGGCAGATGATGTGGATGATATATTTTGTTTTGAGATTTGGAGAAAATCTCCAGGAAATTAAAGTTGCTGGCAAGATCGGATTGTAGGACTTAAAGCTGGGAGGAGTCTTAGAGATCATCTGATTAATTTTATAGATGGAGAAATTGATGCTCAGAGAGGGAAAGTGATTTGTCCAAGAAGACATAGATATTAGGAGGCAGATACAAGATTCTAACCCAGGTCCTCTAAATTCAGTGCTTCCTCTCCACCCCGACTATACAAGGGGCTAGCCTGATATCACTTCTTTTCATGTGTGAGCTGCTACTAGTAATATGCTGTAGCCTTCTCCTACCTGCTGAATGTTTCTCCATTGGATATCATTACCAAGAGGATGAAAAAGATACCTAGGCTCAGGGAAGGAGTTGAATGGTTGGGCTGAGGTTAAACAGTGAGCCAGGGACAGGTCTCCTGACTACTAGTTCAGGATACCTTCCATTTTTCCATCCTTAATGTCTCTCACCCATCCTGGTCCATGTTGGGGGATGCATATGTACATTGATGGGATCATTCTGGCTTCTATCTTCTCTATCTGTTTGATTCTGAGTCCTCTCATTTCAGTTTGTCAAGGACTATAAAGCATAGAATATTGGATCTAGAAGGTACCTTAGAACTTAGAGCATTGAATGTCAGAGCTGGTATCATAGAATCTCAGAGCTCTAAGAGACCTCATAGGTCATTTAATTCAAATAATTCCTATATACAAATCCAATCTTCCACATGCTCAACCAAAATGTTATCCAGTCTTCACTTGAAGATATCTAGGGATTGGAAACCCAATACTTCCCAGGAGAGTCACATATAGAACTAAGAACACAGAACATAGAATGTCAGAGCTTTAAGAAATTTAAGAGTACAAAACACAGAACTTTAGAGTCAAAAAGGACCTTCAAACATAGGAGAAACAGTATCAGAGCTCGAAGGAACTATAGACAACATCTAGCCTAATCCCTGGAAAGTAGATCAATCCCTTTTCTATGTAAATGAGTCTTGTTCTAATGAAAAGATCCTGGGGGAAACCTAGAAAAAAAAAGTTGATTCATTTCTGACAACCTGCTGTTTGTTTATCCCTCAGTGGAAGATTGAGGTAGGGGTTGATGGATAGAAAGCAAAACACACCTTCCCCCTATACCCCAGATGCTGCTTGAGTTGGTGGAATTGAAGATTTAAGGGGAGGGGAGTGTTATTTTTTCAGCTCAAAAGTTATGTTTCTCAATATGTTGTGGTCTAAATTTGAAATCCTAGAAATATCTTCCAGGTTATAAATAACATACCCACAACAACACAACAGTTACATCAAACACACACAGAAATACATGGATAGTTCATATCCTCTGATTCTGTGCCTGACATTGACTCCCTCCCTGCCCCCATTTCCTTTTTTTACAGAGTTCACCCCAGATAGCACTTCATCCAGGAAACCTTCCTTGAGGTCTGCCCTCCCTCCCCACCCAGTGAAAGTTATCTTTCAAGGTTCCAATTTCTCATAGCTGTTATCTTTCTCTTAATTTTTTTGCACTTACCTAACTCTCCCTTGGATCTTACCTAACTCTCTGTGGATCCATGATCTCAACACCGGGGGCTCAACATCCAAGGGAACCCACCCACAGTTTCCTGTCTTATGTGACTCTTGTCCTCATTCTCATATAAATCCTTCAAAGAGGACCCATCCCATATGCTAGGGTCCTTCATCTTGATCTCTTGACATTAAATGTGACCTGTTAATTGACCATTCCTTGACTTTGCCATATAAGTGCCATTTCCATCTTCCTGTACCAAATTTCTCTAATTTCCTTCAGCCAGTCCTCCTGCACAGTTATTTATTGGTGATACAGGACAAGTTAATCATGCCCATTATGCAACCCTTCATTGCCCTTTGGGTGATTTTCAACTTTAATTCTTCAAAGACTGTAGTATCTTATGACCTGCAGTCATATAGTATCAATAGAATGATATTGATGTTTAAAATATAGCCTTTTGTTTCAGGAAGAAACCATGGGTTATTAAAAACTTCACTCACTGCTCTCCATCTCCCATTCAATTTGGGGGCCATTTCATTGTCCATTGCACAGTGTCTGTCCAAGATATATGAGCTGATGGATCAGCTTCGTGGGTTATCTGTTAAATTGTATGTTACAGTCTGGACCATATGACTAGCCAGGCTAAACTCTTTTGAATGATTAGTAATTTGGTTTGGGAAGCTTTGCAATGCTCTGGGACTTAAGGCAATCAGAACAACGCCATCTTTAAACAGAAACATTTAGAGTACTTTCTCATCTGTAAGGAGTCTGTCTTCAATTTGAATTCTGCTGGACAGCCTCCATGACAGTGGAAAACAGGTTTGGTAAACCTATGCCTCCCTGCTTTATGCCTCACACTATACTAATGCATAGAAGGTTGAACTAAGTTATTTCTGTTATATATTTCAAGGAATCCTGGATGATTTTCATCTAATCATGAGAGATACTTTGTTGGAGAGGCTCCTGGAAGTCAGTGTTTTTTCTGCTTCTATCAAATGAAATATATTTTTAGTCAGCAAACAATAAGCAGTGTGATCTTGTATTCCTTGTACCATTTAATTCATACAAAGATGTTATTTACTGTAGAATTTTATTTGTGAAAACGTTCCTGTTCCCTTTTCATACCAGAATAAAATAGCACTTCAGTGCACATGTTGATTATTCTCATAAAGATTTTGTAGAGCTGGAAAATAACCAAATTAATCCATGGCTATTAATATTTCCTTAGGTGCCTTCCCCCTGCCCCAAACCCCAGGAAGATCTGTGATTCCTGACCCTCCCCCTGCCGCAAGCATCTGTTGTTCTTACCTTTTACAGGAATCTTGAGAAATAGCATCCTAGTTCCATAAAATTATGTCTCTTCCAGTATGGACCTCCTCTGGGTATACTTGGTGAAAATCAGAGGCTCTTCCCATATTTGTTTTCTTCAAGAGTGCCATTTCCACTTCCTCATGTAGCAGCACTCAGGGAACTCAGATATTACATAATAATTGTTCGTGGTGGTTCTGCTCTCTTAGGTGGAGAAATATTTTATTATGAAAAAATTGTCCACAGATCATTTCCATTTTTCATCTGTTGTCCTCCTTCCTCTGTTTCATCCTTAAATGTCCTCCAGATGACATGGCTTAATTGTGTTCCTCTCTGAGTTTTCTATATACTTGAATTTCCTGCCCCTTTATTGCTTTATGACGCAATGCTACTGCTAATCTTCCCCTACCCTGCTATATAAGATTTCACAAATGAGTTTATATTTTAAACTGGCTTGGATAACATAGCTCTTCTCTTTGTATTTTCTTGTTGGGGCAGTTTCTAGGCTCTTTTGGTATCCTCATTATAGTGATTAAATCCACTTCTTTTCCTCATAGTGATCTTCAGTCTCCTATACCTTAGTCTGCTCCCAAATTATCACTCCTGGTCTGGCTACACTCTACCTTTCCCGATCTTGACCACTCAGTGAATCAGTTCAACTTTGCCTTATCCTTAACCTTGCTCCTTGTCCTAACCTCAATAATGCCTTGCCAAATGCCAACCATGAGCTACCCCATCTATCTGCCTCCTTCACTTCTAGGCAAATGTTGCTGAATGGGACTAGAGAAAATTAAAATAAAAACAACTTCTGACTGTATCCACTAAACATTTCAGCTCTCTAATTTTAATTGGGCTTTCACTGCAGCAAAGCAATGCTACTCTTCCTCCCTAATTGATTGCCTAATCCATTCACCACAATGTTTTTTTTAAAGCTTCTTTCTTTCTCAAGTTTTCCATGTCAATCCCTTCCCTACCCTCTCAGTAGAAGATCTCACCTTATACTTCCCTGAGGAAAAAAGAGGTCACTTAACCTAGAGCTTTTCTTCAAATATCTTCATCTCCCATCCCTCTGTCACTACCCTTCACTGTTTTCTCCTTCACTCTAGTCTTTGATGAAGAGGTTGCCCTTGTTGGTGACTCAATGTCAAGCCCTCTACATGAAACTCTGTTCTCATCCCTCTCTTTTTCTTCATGAACTGTCCCAACTATTATCTCCACTCTGTTTCTAATCATCAATCTCTGTGTACTCATTCCTTTCTTACTGCCTACAAAAATCTCAAATCTCCTTTATCTTTAAAAAATATCTCACCAGATTCCCCAATTGAGAAATGGTCAAAGGATATGAACAGGCAGTTTTCAGAGGAAGAAATTAAAGCTATGTACAGGCATATGGAAAAATGCTCTGGATCGCTGCTGATTAGAGAAATGCAAATCAAAACAACTCTTAGATACCACATCTCTCCTGTCAGATTGGCTAAAATAACAAATCAGGAGAATGATAAATGCTGGAAAGGATGTGGGGAAATTGGAACATTGTTGCATTGCTGGTGGAGTTGTGAGCTGATCCAGCCATTTTGGAGGGCGGTGTGGAACTATGCCCAAAGGGCTATACAAATGTTCATACCCTTTGACCCAGTAATACCACTTCTAGGGTTGTATCCCAAAGAAATCATGCAAGCAGGAAAAGGACCCATAGGTACAAGAATATTTATAGCAGCTCTCTTTGTGGTAGCCAAGAATTGGAAAGCAAAGGGATGCCCATCAATTGGGGAATGGCTGAACAAGCTGTGGTATATGAAGGTGATGGAATACTATTGTGCCATAAGAAATGGGGATGATGCAGACTACATAACAACCTGGAAAAACCTACACGACATAATGCTGAGTGAGCGGAGCAGAGCCAGGAGAACGTTGTGCACAGCCACAGATATGTGGATTCCGTGAGGACCAACCCTGACATACTGTGCTTTTCTCAGCAACCTAAAGGGCAAGGACAACTCCAGGGGACTCACGATGGAGAATGCTATCTTCATTCAGAGAAAGAACTGTGAAGTTTGAATACAGACTGAGGCACACTACATGCTCGCCTTTTCTGCTTCTCTTTTGTTTTTGTTTTTGGGTTTTTTTTTTTTTTTTGGTTCTGTTTCTTCTTTCTCAGGATTCATTCCATTGGTCAAAATTCTTCTCCACGACCTGACTAGAGCATAAATTAATTCAATGCGAAGTTATACATGACAGTTATATGGGACTTGATGCCGTCTTGGGGAGGGAGGGGGGAGGGAGGGGAGAAAAACTGAAACTCAAAACTATGTAGAACCGTGTGTGGTAAACTAAAAATAAATAAAGAAATTTAAAAAAAAAATCGTTGCTGTTAAGACTTTGAATTCTGTGTAATAAGAATATTAAAATTATAATGATTTAGACAATTTAGTTTGTGTGAATCCTCTAAAGCACTGTGAATTGCAGGGATGTATTTGCAATAAAGCAGCTTTGAATGTTAAAAAAAAAAAATATCTCACCAGGTACCATCACCTTCCATTCCTTCTGGCTATTATCTTGCATTCCTCATCCATTTCTCAGATAACCTCCTTGAAAAAGCCATATAAACTCATGGTCCCCATTTCTCCTTTCATTTATTTTAAAGTTCTATTGAAGTTTGGTTCCTGACCTGATCATTCAATTTAAGCTTTCAAGTCTCAAGTCTCTTCCAACTCCAATCCATTCTCTATATGGCTGGCAAAGTGATTTTCCTAAATTTTCATTCAGATCATGTTATTTCCACCAACTTTAATAAACCTAATTGGATCCTTATCACCTCTAGAATTAAATATAAACTCCTCTTTTGGGCATTTAAAGCTTTTCTTAACTTAACCCCATCCTTTATTTACAGTTTTCTTATATATTACTCCCCCTCTGTATATTCTACAACCTAGTCATGATTGAAGATTCTCACACATAACACTCTATCTCCTATCTCCATTAATTTTCACTATGTCCTCTATGCTTGAAAGGTTCTTCATCCTTACCACCACTTCAGATCCCATACTTGCTTGCTTCAGGGTTCAGGTCAAGCACCATCTTCTTCAGGAGGCTTTTCCTATAGTGCCTACCCCTCTAAAGCTACCTTCCATTTTATATTCTGTATATGTGTTATATATACCTAGATATTTACATATTGTCTTTCCAGTAGCATGTAAACTCCTTGAGGCCAGAGACTGTTTTTTTTCCTGTCTTATCTCTAGTGTTTAGCACAATGTCTGATATATAATAAGAATGTAAAAATATTTCTTTTGGAAATTATGAGAGTTGTGTGTATTGTTGTCTCTTCTTTTATCATCACATTTTTTTTGCTCTAAGCTTATTTACATAGTGATCTCAATTTTATGCTGTATTTTTTCTCACTTTTATTTTTTCTTCTAATATAATATTGATTTTGATCCTTTCTCTAACAAGTCAATACTTTGTCTATAGATAGGTAACTGATTTGGAGATGACTCCCACATTGGTAGATAGTGTTTCCATCTATTACAATATAATACATTTTTTCCCTCTGTGATAGTATTAGATGATTATAATTTCCAAGGCCTTCTAACTTTCTTCTTGAAACAAGTACTCATAATAAATAGGCATAAAGCTTATGACCCGTCTTTATCATTTGACCACTCTTGTTTTTTACTCCTAAACTATCTTTTCCAACACACACACATATACATAGATATACATGTATGTATATATGTGTATTTCTATCTATATATCTGATCCATATCCACTTTTGCATTGAAATACGTAATATTAAAGGATACATTGATTTAATCTGGGGTCTTATCAAGTTTCCTGTTGAATTTCTCTGCCTCCTAATCTACTTCAATAACTGTTGGCACATGTAAGACACAATTATCTTTATAGTAACCTTTTAAAAGAAATGCTTATTATAAGCAATATAGCAAGAAATAATCAATTATTCCATGAAATGATGCTTCTTCTCATGTATGGTTGCAAGGTAAAAACAATTTCTCTAATTTTTTTATCTGTAGTCCTAAGGTCAACCTGTGAGCCACCGTTCCTTTGAGCTACAACTTCCTTTTGTCTTATGGTTTCATTTGTAGTGAGACTATCAAGATTGTTATGATCTATTCCTATCAGTAATAAGTCCCCTTGCTGGCTTGTTGCTGGCACAAAGATCTTATATTTATAATAGCCAAAGTTAAATGGATGTTTATAGGTGAATTAAAAACCTTAGGAACCTCTTTCTCTTTTCTACAACTCTGCTACTGTTATGGAAGAAGCAAAAAGGAGGGCCATGTACTACTGAGGGCCATTAAATGTCTTTTTTTCCCTTTGGTATATAGGTTGCTGTGGTCAAAGAATTCAATGCCAACTGATCATCTTATTAGTCATAAGCCTCTTGGTATTTAGCTAGTTTGATGCTCAGAAAGCAGATATATTCTGCTACCAAGACCACACATGATACTTTCCATCATGAATCTGCCAGATCTTCTGCTTTGCTGGAATTGTTTTGAGAACCAGAGGTCACCTCCAGGACAAGAGACATAGGAGTAGGACTGTGTGAAAGATGTTACCTTGCATTTTAGTAATTAGTCTATTCCTCATCTAATCCCGGGATTGTATTTTGGAGATTGAAAGGACCTTTGATATCATCTAGTCCAAACCTTCGTTTTATGGATGAAGAACCTGAGGCCAGGGGAATGTGGGTGACTTGCCCAAGAATACACAGTGAAGCTGGGATTTTAACACAGGCTCCTTGATTCTAAATCTATGGTTGTTTCCATTCCATCACAATGCTACTAGATAATTTTCTCTTTGAGAGCAGGGTCTAAGTGGTATCTGTTTTTGTAAATTTACTTGGTGTCAAGCATGGTACTTTGCCAACACTATGTGCTTAATAAATGTTTATAGAAATGAAATGAAACACAACATACATGTGTGCATATATATGCATGTAGATATTATATATGTGTAGATGCATATATAACACAGAGTAACATAATACATAATACATAAATATGTAACCCATGACCCGGACCCCTCATGACTTTGGGTTTAGATGGGCCTCATTCTGCTTCTAGTGTCTAACTTCAAGAAGATCCTTAAATCTCCTTGGCTTGTTGCTCCAATTTGGAGCTACTTCATTAACGTCTTCTAACACAGTTATAGTATAAGTCATGTCTGGGTTTCCACAAGTGTGGGTAAAAGAGGTTCCCAGTTTCCATAGAACACTCAATATAGTATGGTTTCAATTTTGTAATGTCTTTTATTTAACTCCACAGAAAATACAAATGATGCAAAGTGTTAAAAGGAGCCCATGCTGTTGCTGCTGCTTGTCCTTCATTCTTGAAGAGGACCATGATATTAGGGAAGTGATACCATGACATGGAAATGAATTGGATTTAAGCGAGGGAAGGCTGTGCAAAGTCACCAGCCTCACTTTCTCCCCCAGAGCCATCTGGGTCTAGTTGCCAGATATGGATCAGGACAATTGGAGTTGGCCCAAGATTCAGTGGGGGTCTTCAACAGGTCTCAGTTTGACTGAGGCCGTGCCCATTCAGTGATTAAGGCTTAATAAGAAATGAGGCAAAGAATGGCCCCTATAAAAATAGATCTGGGAGGGGAAGACCCTCAGAGTTTCAGGCCAAAACAGAAACAATTCTTATTTACATTCATTATGAACCAATCAGGGCCCAAACAATGACCAAGTGTGACTTGGTCTGGACCTATTGTTGGCCAATCAATGAGAACCAGAGTGATATGGGGTTAAGGTTGTTCTTTATGAGAAAACACTAAAACAAAACAAGAGTTTCAGAGACTAAAATTTACATTCCCTTTGGGCAGAGCACCAATAGATAAGGGTTTGTTACCCTATGTGGAGAGAGGGACAGAAAGAAAGAAAAGAAAGGAAGGAAGGAAGGAAGGAAGGAAGGAAGGAAGGAAGGAAGGAAGGAAGGAAAGAAACAAAGAAAGAGAGAAAGAAAGAAATGAGAGAAAGAAGGAAGAAGGGGGTCCTCAAACAAATACAAAAACACACAAATTATTCAAATACCCAGCTCCCTTCCACACCCCTGGAGGGAACTCAGCTTGCAGCTCCTGTCATTGCAAGGCTCTAACGTTCTGGAGGAACCCTTTGGTTCCACAGGGTCCTATCCATGCTGGCAGAATCCTGTTCTCTTGGAAGCTAAATATGCTCTGGGGGCTGCTGAACAAATAACCCCCTTTCTGTTAGAATAGCACTTTCTGAGTAACACATGGGCTTTGCTCTCTAACTTAGGATGCTAGCAGCACTGGAGCTAGGTGCTTTCTTTTCCTTTTTTTCTCCTCCTCTGAGCACAAATTATCAGGAAATCTCATTTAAGAAGGCAGAGAACAAGTGCATACAGTTCTGCCTTGTGCTTCTGTAAGAACTCTATTAATGTCCTGGTTGATGCTCTCTCTTGTGTTGAGAAAATCCATTATGAGGCTTCTGGTTTCTAACTTGTGCTGAGAGAAGATGGAAAGGCAGAAGGCAGATGGGAATTTGAGGAGCAGGAATTCCTCTCTACACCCCTACGGTCACCTTATTCCCCTCACCCTGGGAGAGTGTAAGTGGCTCATTATGTACTTTTGCCTTGAGTTGGCATTACCTGCTCCTCGAGGAGAAGAAATTATGGAAAGCCACAGTTTCCTCTGAGGCCAAATGCCAATGCATGTTGACTCCTGCCATGTGCTCCTGCACCATATTGTCATCACCTGCTCTTGGAAGAAGAAACTGCATAGGCATATGTTTTCCACTACCCGCATTTTCCCAAATGTAGGAGTGTATTGCTATGGATTGGCCTATTTTCTTAAAAAGACCAGACCAAGAGAGAGCTAGTTGATCTGTTGGCTAGCTCTTAGAGACCATTGTGAGGGGAGCTCCTCTGCAAATAGTCCATTTCCTTTAGTCTAAATCACAGTCATCTTGGAAGCATCCCTGATCTCTGAAACCTAACCAGCAAGGTGCCAGTGGGCATCTTTGCATTTCATGGGGAGAGGTGCCCCTTAGGTACCTCCAAAAACCCACATACTATTATCTTGTCAGGCTTATTAGGGGACTCATCTAATGATCCTCTGATTGGACCCTATCCATTTGCACCAAGGTTGTGAAAAGGGTGAAGAGGAGACAGCAGTTTTAGGTGGCATTCTATCTATATGAACTTTATATAGCTCCCTTAAGCCTAATCATCCTCCAAGGACTACCAGTATGAAGTGACAGCTGGTGTTAAGTAAAGGAGTTAGGGGACAGCTGGGCCACTTCAATATGGGTAAATCAAGGCCTATCTAGGTACACTCCCTACTTTATAGGTAGGCACTGAGGAGCCAGCATATAAGAGGAGAGAACCAAACCTCAGGGAGAAAGCAGTGTGATAAAGTGGAAAGAATACTCAATCTATTGTTAGGAGATCTGAGTTCAAATCTCAGATTCAGTACTTGTTACCTGTGACTCAATTTGGCGAATCACTTTTCTCTGTGCTTTACTTTCCTCTGTAGAATGAGAGGAGTTGGACTCTACCTGCTATCTCCCCATCAGCTCTAAATATGATTTGACAGTAGCTGATGTTGAGCTCTGAGCAAGAGGCACAAAGCAGCCAGAATGGGCAGGGGGAGTTGGGGAAGGGCAGGAGAGGTACGAATCTTATGAGATCACAGGGATAAAACAGATTTTGCTCCCCATCTTTTCTCCCAGTATGTGCCTTGGGGGAGTTTTCTTTTGATTCTTCTATACTCTATAAGATATATAAATATACGTGTATATATAATGCTTCTATATTCTTCTCCTCACTTTACTGCTGACTATCTTAGACAATCCTATCAGCCTGGTAAGGTTCAACTCAGGCACTACCTACTCCTTTGGCCTTCCTTGATTATTTGCCTACGTACACCAATGAAACTATTTTTGATTATGCTATCTGCCCATTACAGAATTCCTTCTTTGGCTCTTTGTGTTCACCATTAGCCCCTTCTCTATCTCCTGAATTTTCCTTCTTTGTTGTTGTTGTTTAGTTCTTTCAGACTCTTTGTGACTCCCTATGTGCTTTTCTTGGCCAAGATACTGGAATGGTTTGCCATTTTCTTCTCCAGCTCATTTTATGGTGGAGAAACTGAGGCAAATAGGGTTGTGACTTGTCCAGGGTCACCCAGCTAATAAGCATCTGAAGCTGTATTTGAATTCAGGTCTTCCTGACTCCAGGCCTAGCACCTGAAGGCCCAGGATTCTCTGGGAAGCCTTTGCCAGTTCTCACTTTTCTGAAATCTTCTGTCACTTACTGCTTGCAATCAGGAAAGTTATAGTGATAATGATGGTGATAGAGTTGATGAATATGAAGAAAATAATGGTGCTAATTATGATGGTTCTAATGCTGTCGATCACCTTGCTAGTTAAAGTAAGATGGGCATAGGAATGCAGAGAGTGATGGCGATGGTGATGGTGATGATGGTACTGGGATCATGGTGGTGGTGATAGTGATTCTGGCAATGGTGATTGTGAAAACGGTGGTGGTGATTATGATGATGGTGATGACAAGACAGTTACACTGCTGATGATACTGATGATGATGGTAGTGATGAGGATGGTGAAGGCAGAGACGAGGAGATGAAGATGTGGATGGTTGTGATGATACTGATTATAAAGATTGTTTCTGAGATGGAAAGGGTGAGAGGACTGGACAGCATGCCATGTGAACATTATCAGGGCTCAGTTGAAGGCTCAGATGAATTGGGAACACATAATCTGAAGAAGAGAAGGCCTCTTGGGTTAGATAGAGTAGAATATGTGATCTATGTTTTCAAATATGTGAATGGCAGTCATGGGGAAAAGAGCTTATTCTATGTGGCCCTGAAGGGCAAAAAACTAGGACTTGTGGGAGTGCGGGAAAGGCAGATTTACACTCAGTATGAGGGAGAACTTCCCAATAGTAATAGCTGTCTCAAAAGAATGAGATACCTTGGAAGATAGTGAACACTCCTTTCACTGGAGATGCCCAAGCTGAAACCAAATGATCACTGCCTGGAGATGCTATAGATAAATTTCAGCCTCTGAGTTAGTGTTGAATTAGATGATCTTTGAAGTTCATCCCTACTCTTTTTTGTCCATGATGCCTCATTCTGCCCAGATGAGGCTTGATAGAATGGGGGAAGTAGCTATAAATATCTGAAAATCCGAGGCACTTGGGATATGAGCTGCTCTCTCCTGGGCTTGCCTTTGCGTAGAAATCTGGGGAAAGTAATTCTTATGCAAAAGTAATGAAGCACTAATGATGTAATTTTAGATGTCACCAAATAGACAGCCACTTGAGATCACAGACAATAAAATTTTAGAGACCTTAGAAAAAATAGAGGCATTGTAGTATAACAGATAAAACCTTGGACTTGGAGTCTGAAAGACCTGAATTCACATTCTGACTCAATTACCCACTAGTTGGTGACCAAAGCATGTTGCCTAACTTCTCTCAGCCTCAGCTTCCTCATCTGTGAAGTGGGATGACAACACCTACCTCATAGAGTTGTTGTGAGCATCAAATGAGATAATGCCTATAAAGTGTTTTGAAAACTTTAAAGCACTATATAGTTGTTAGATATTATTCGAAGGAGCCCTAGAGATAATCTATTCTAACATTTTACATAGGAGAAAACTGGGTCCCTCCCTCCCCACCCGCAAGAGGAAGGTAATTTACACTATAACACAGTATTAGTTACAGATGTGGGACTAGAGATTAGGTTTCCTGACTTTGTGGCCAAGGCTCTTTTCACTACAACAAAACTAACTTTCTTCACTTACACTTAAGGTCTTTCTTTCATGGACCTTGGGATCATGGACCCCAGTTGTAAGAGGATGCATCTCCGTGAGAAGAGCTGGCAACTAGCAAAAAAAAAGAGGAAGGGAGAGAAAGAGAAGAAGAGAGAGAGATGAAAGAAAAAGAGAGAGGAAGAGAGAAAAATAGAGACAGAGGAGAGACAGAGTGAGCAAGAGCGAGAGAGAGAAAGAGAGAGAGAGAGAGAGAGAGAGAGAGAGAGAGAGAGAGAGAGAGAGAGAGCGAGAGAGAGAGAGAGATATCAATTGAGTAGTTCTTATGGAGCTGGGATTGTTCATAAACTTTAATCAATTTAAAACCTATTTTCTGGGTATTAAACTTTACTAACCATTTAACACCTCGGGACAAATCTGCAAGGAGACCTCTCAATTGCAGCAGTCATATCCCATGAAGGCAAATGGGTCTGAAGGGCCCATATTTATGCAATCCATAAAATGTCTTATATTCTGCAAGAATCACTGAATCACAAGATTTCAGAGCTGTCAGGGTCCTCAGAGGGCATCTGGTTCAACTGCTTCCTGAGTAGGACTCCCCTTTGCAAGTGACCATTCCAAAATTGTCTGAAGACCTCCAGCACTAAGGAGTCCACTACTGCTTGAAGACAGCCTCTCCCAACTTTGGACAGTTTGGGGAAGTCATTGTCTAAAATTGGGTTTTTTACAGTTTCTATCCACTGTTTCAACTTCTGCCTCACAGGATTGAACATGAGAAGTCCAGTACCCCCTAAAGATGGCAGCCCTCCAGGAACTTGAAAACAGCTCTCATGTTCTGCTTAAATCTACTCTAGACTAAATATGTCTAATTCATTCCAGGAATTCTGTAATAACATGGTTTCTAGTCTCTTCATTATCCTTCTGGACACATTCCAGCTTGTTAAGGTCTTTCCTAAAATGCTCAGATCAATACTGAACTCACAATTCTAGATGTGGTCTGGCCAGAAACGAGGAAATTTTGATATTATACCTCTAAAATAAACCAAAGAGTATAGCCGGCATTTGTAGAGTGCTTTAAATTTTGCAAAGAATTTTACATATATTATACCATTTAACCCTAACAGCAACCCTGTAAAGTAGAGGCCTTATCACCCCCATTTTACAGAGGAGGAAACTGAGGTTGAGAGATGTTAAATTACTTGCCATGGCTTATACAACTATCAAGTATCTAAGGCAGGATTTGAACTCAGTTCTTCCAAACCCCAAGTCTAGCACTCTATCCACTGAACCACCTAGACATCTAAATCTTTTGATTATTGCATCAGTGTCTACACCTATTAGATTTTCAGATCTAAAAATCCCCAATTTTTTTTCAAACTGCTCTCTGGATATGTCCTCACATTCCCTGATGTTTTGAACCCAGATATAGGATTTTACTTTTATGTACTAAATTTTGCTTCATTAGATTTAACTTGTTACTTTTGTTTGTTCAAATACTTTGTATCTTAACTGTCATCTGACAAATTACTTAGTCCTTCCAGCCATCTTTCATTTAGAAATTTTTCAAGTGTACCACCTCTGTCTCCATCTAGTTCATTGATAAAAATGACAAACAGTCCAGGGAAAGATCCTTAAGGTAATTTTTTAGAGGCTTCCTTCCAGTTTGACATCATTACATTACTCATCATCTTTTGGGTCATCAGTCAACTGGGTCTAAATCTGCCTAACTACGTTATTGATGTATTCATATCTTTCCATCTTGTGCACAAGGAGCACATCAGAGGTTTTGTAAAATACCTTGAACAGGAGACTGACTGGCTGAGGAGGCCAATGATATGAGTAGTACCTTGAAGGTCTAGTGGAAAGAGACCAGAGATCCAGAGAACTGGATTCTTGTTCTAAATCTTCTGATGGCTTGTAGTACCTTGAACATAGTATTAACATAGTATTAAGTGTTTGCTGACTGAATTGGATTGACCTAGGACAGGTCTTAGATAAAGAGGTGGTCCTTTTCCTTGCCAAGACAAATTCCTTTATGTCCACCCTTGATCCCATCTCCTTCCAACTTCTTTAGCAAATTGCTCATCTCTTCTCTTGACAAGCTCTCCTTATCTACTGGCTTCTTCCCTTTACTTACAAACATATTGATGTCTCCACTATCCTTTAAAAAAACTCCACTTGATCCTACTCTCCTGGCTAGCTATCATCCCATAGTGTTCCTCCCAGTTATAGCATCTAGAAAATGGAGGAGGGGAAGTGGGTAGTAAGCTAGCCAGCCTAGGTCATAAGATTTTCAAGTTGGAAGAAGTTTTAGTCATTTTGGAGATGAGGGAGTTGAAGTTACAAAGATAGTTATTCACATAGGTCTAGAACATGTCTTCTTGTTTCCAGTCCAGTGCTCTCTCTTCTGGTATGCCATATGCCATCTGCCTTCCTTCTCAGGAATGAAAGGTGGGAAAATGCTGTAAGTTTACACTTCAAGAGATCGATTAATTCATTCAACAAATATCTATTAAGTGTCTAATATATTCCAGGCAATGGGCTCAGTACTGGAAAAATAGAAGAGGAATTCAGTTTTTTCTTCTGGGTCCCACAGAGCAGAACTAGAAACAATGGGAGAAAGCTATAGAGAGACAGATGGAGATTTCATATAAGGAAAAAATTATTAATTAGCATTACACAAAAATGGAATGGGCTTACCCCAAATCAGTTTTAAAGTGGGTTACCCAGTAGTCAGTTTTCTGTCACATGAGGTTTTTGGGATATATGTCCCTATATCTATGGATAGATAGATAAATTATCCAGTGATTATTGTGTGCCATGTGCTGTGCAAAAGTTGGGAGTGCAAGCAAGAAAGGATGATGTCTTCCACCAAGAGCGTTTGAAAGGGGGTAGTAGTCACTTGGATGTGTGTGGTTTAAAACAGTGGCGGGGGGTGTCATGGAGTGTTTTGGACAGAGTTCGGAGTGAGCCTCAGTATTAGGATATATCCTCAAATGGGAGTGCCAGGGAGGAACTTACCAATTGGAGGAGGAGGAGGAAGCCATGGAGGTAGAGTCATTGCCAGTTTGAGGAGGCTGTTAGAGCAGAGGGGAAGTAGTCTGGACTGAGCCAGGTTTGAAGAAATTTCTGGATGGCTACCTGTAGGTAATAGTGTAGAATGGATTTTTGTTGGAGTATCTAGAATTTCTTCTAAAAATGATATTCTATGATTCTATCAGAGCCTATGCTTAGCTGTTAAGGTCTTCGAGTCTGTAGAACCATGTTCACAACTCAAGAGGCTTCAGAAGACAACTTTAGTGGAAAAACAAGGATTTAGTAAGTATTTTAAACCACAGAAAGTTAGAACTCAGACTTCAGAACTTAATAATCATAACTGACATGTATATAGCTCTTATAAAATGGTGGCAAAATGCTTGGTATGCACAATCACATCTGAGCCTCCCCACAACCTTGTATGCTAAGTACTGGAGGCACTGTCACCATTTTACAGATCAGAAAACTGAGGGTCAGAGAGGTTAAATGATTTACCCAGAGTCACATCCAAGTCCCTTGTCTGCTTCATAACTGCCTCTTTAACTTAGAACACAGAAGAGAGAATATTAGAACTGAAAGTGACTTTAAAACATAGAATGTTAAATATGAAAAGTACAGAAAACCATGGGGCAGCTAGGTGGCACTGTGGTTAGAGTGTTAGGTCTGGAGTCAGGAAGATGCATATTCCTGAGTTCAAATCCAGCCTCAGACATTTACTAGCTGCATGACCCTGGGTAAGTCACTTAACCCTGTTTGTCTCAGTTTTCTCATCTGTCAAACGAGCTGGAGAAGGAAATGGCAAACCACTTCAGTATCTTTGCTAAGAAAACCCCAAGTGTAGTCACAATGAGCTGGACGTGACTGAAAAATGACTGAACAACAGAAAAATATAGAATGTTAAACCAAGAAGTTTGTTATAGGGAGCATCACGTTCAACCCTTTCATTTTTGCAATTGAAGAAACTGAAGCACAGAGAGGGGCAAGGCACTTGTCTAAGTCATGTGCCTAGTTAGTGGGAAACTAAGACATCTCAATCTGGCTCACTTTTCATTGCATCATCTTAATCTCCTGTTGACTTGAATGACCTGCGACATCTCTCTCCAATCTCATTCCCCTCCCTTGGTACTCTGCTCTCTATATCTCCGCATTTCTGCTTCTGTTATGAGGACATTTCTTATTCATAGAGCATGAGAAGTGTCCTGGGAGCTTTACAAGGCCATAAAAGGCAGCATTGCTGAATATAATTCAGCCACCCAATGTTATTGCCCAAGGTCTGGGCCCACATGGCCTTTAAACAAATTGGTTGAAAAGTGTGACTCTCCAACAAACTGACTATTTTTACTGTGTGCAGATTACCTCCATTTCTTGCTTTCTCTTTTTCCACCTTCTATCAGAAAAAATCACAAATAAACCTTATTCTGAGGTGATTCGAAGATTCCATGGTCTCAAATGGGTTGTACACCTGTGGTTGATGGAATCATGGAATAAGAGTTTCGAATCGTGAACTCTCCTTTATAGACGAGGAAACTGAGGCCAAGGCAGGGAAGAAACTTACCCAGGGCACCATAGCAAGTCTCCAGCCTCCCAGGCCAGCTCCATTTCTGCTGCCCCATGATCCTCCTTGGAGTGAAATAGAGCTTTTTCTGATTTCATTCTAAGTTTCAAAGGGAGCCACCTCCTATGAGAATTTCCATTCATGTTGAACCTTTTCTTTCCTTTTTATGACTTTATTGCCTGAGATCTGCTCCCTCGTGAGCTTTTGCCCTTTCCAGACTAAAGACACCACTTCTGGGAAATCTCTCATTTCTTTTGATGTATTATTTAAAACTGAAATTCATTCTTACTGGTTTGTGGGTATAGATTCACCCTCAGGGCATGGGATATTGCAGCCTCATAGAATCGCAGTATCTTGCAACCTCAGAGTCAGGAGGGACCTAAAAAGGCTATTTTGTCCAGCTACTAAATGAAAAGGAATCCCTTCTAAGGAATCCTGGACAAGTGGGTCACTCAGCTTCTACTCCAAGGCCCTAGCCCTGAGCAAGGTATGATATCCAGAGGTAGTCTGCCTCATCTTGGGACAATTCTTAGTGCAAAGAACTTCTTTTTAGGTTGGACTGAAATCCACTTCTTTGACATGATCGATCTTCCATTTATAGAGCACTTTTAGGTTGGCAAAGAGTTCTATAGATATGATATCTCCCTTTATGTGCACAACAACCCTGTGAGGCAGGTGCTGTAATTGACTATTATATAGCTAGATTGGCCATTATTATTAGAGATGGGGAAGCTAAGGAGATCAAGTGACTTATCCAGGGTCATACAGTTAATATGTATCTGACATGGGATTTGAATCTAGGTTTTCCTGATTGCAGGTCCAGCACTCTCTCAACTGCTCAAAGTTCTCTCTCTCTCTCTCTGTTTCTCCCTCCCTACCTTTCTCTCTCTCTCTGTCTCTCTCCCCTTTCCTCTGTCTCTCCCTCCCACTTCTTCCCTCCCTCTCTTTCTCTCTTTTTCTCTCTCTCCTCTCTCCTTCCCTCTTCTTTCTGTCTGTCTTTCCCTCTAATCCTTCTCTCCATGGCTGAGGGGAAGTAGTCTGGACTGAATCAGGTTTGAAGAAATTTTTGGATGGCTACCTGTAGGTAATAGTGTAGAGTGGATTTTTGTCACAGTATCTGGAATTTCTTCTTGGGTCACAGAAAGTAAGTTTGCTTCATCTGCCCTCTCACAGTACTTTACATACTTGAACATAGCACTCTTATCCCAACTCCCACCCTCTCAAAGCTTCTGTTCTAAAGAGAAAACTGTCACAATTCCTATCTCCTGATTAGTCACAATTCCTTTTAACTCTGGAAGGACTCTACTTATTCTCAGGGATTAGCCTGGGCTGGTTCACCTCCTCTTTCCTCAGCCATAGGATGTGCCAGGCCTATCTCCTGACAAGGAGAAGCCTAAAAGGGACGCTGTCTAGGACAATCAGGGCCTCTCTCTGCCTCTCTGCCCTCCCAAAACAGGCCTCTGGGCTGTGTCCTCAGCAGGGGAATGGGCTTACACTGGGGCACCCAGACTCTCACCGGATTACCTCATACCCAAAAACATAGATTGCAAGGCAGTTGTTGGGATGAGACCCTGACTAGGGGCAGACCTCAGCCCGGGCCTGGTGTCAGGACTCAGTCTGGGACAGGATAAGGACCCAGTTTGTGGTTAAAGTCAAAGCTCAGTGGAGGGTCAGGAGCAGGCCTCCACCTGGGGCTTCATTTCTCACCTGGCTGTACTCCTATGGACTTCTTTAGCATGACCTCACACTGAGTGCTATCCCACCACTCCCCCATTCCCTTTCAGCTTTTCTTTGTGTACCATCTTCCCACATTAGACAGTAAGGTCCTAGAGGGCTATTAATGTTTCTTTGTTTGTATTCATATCCACATGGCTTAGCGTAGTGCTTGGCATATAGTAAATATAATATAATAGTAAATATAAACATAATAAATGATCTATCGATCAGGATTAGGATTCAGTGTGTGATCAGTATCAAGGGTCAGTCCAAGAAACAGGATCAGGATTCAGTCTGTGACCATGTTTAGCATGTCGTCAGTCAGGCTAGGTTTAGGGACCTGAGTTAGGGCTTAGTTTTTGATAAGCTTAGGGGTCAATCTATAGTTAGGTTCATGACTCAGCCTACAAAATAGATTAAGGTTCAGTATGGGATTGAATTTTGGGCCTCATCTGGGACAATGGTTATTGCTTAATCTGTAACAGTGATTAGGAGCCACTTTTACGTGAGGATTGGGTTTAGTAAGAAATTGATAACAGTCCTTGGGAGAATAGAAGGGAAATGAGTTTGAAATCAGGAGCCTAAGAGCTTGTCCTAAGTTTGGCATTCAATCGTCATGTGGCCTTGGACATACATTTGTCTGTTCTGGGCCTCAGTTGGACCAGATGGTTTCAGAGCTCTCTGCTCTGATACTATTCTAATTCAACTGGGTATTAAAGCCACGACAGTGGTCTCCTCAGCTCTGTATGTTAACTCACTGAAATCTGTTACCATTTTCCAGCCTGTGTCATCATTAAACTGCTTTCCACATTCTCCATCTTGAGTGACCTCTGACGGCTGAGTTGGCCTTTTGTGGAGAACAATTCTGCATTTTGGGATTCCTCCAGCAGTGTGCTCTTGGGAATTGAAGAGCCTTGAAATTCTTAAAAAAAGAGTCTTTCTTCGAGCTGCCTGTGCCAGATGGAACCTGACACATTGAATAAATTAGGGGACAATTACTTTTAGCAAACATTATATTAAACAGCTTGAGGCTGCATTCGTGGAGCGTGCCAGATCGAGCACAAGCAGCAAAGCTAAAAAAAAGGTTGCATCTCTATCGTGTGGGGATGACGACAGGGACTGCCAACACGCAGTCAGCTCCCTACTGCTGCTGCTGGAGTGCATGAAGCAGTGTTAGTGGGCATCTGCTTGGTGGTGCCTCCCTCAGAGCCCCACCCCAGGAAAATGAGCTTTGGCTTGGAGAGAAATGATGGGTGTCAGTTAGCCTGGGGAGGGATCACCTCGACAGAGTGCAGAGAGGCAGTGGTACCTGGTGGCCAAAGGTAGGAGGCAGAAGATATGGCTTCCAATCTTGCCTTGGCCACTACTTGCTTCCTTGTAGGACTTTGGCTTAATTAGATCACATCATTGAGCTTCAGGACCCTCAAGTGAAGCACAGTGCTGTTGGAAAACTGCTGGGTTTGGAATCAGACGACTTGAGTTCCAATCCTGACTCTTTTTACCTGTGTGACCTTGAGAAAATCACCCATTATTTCTGGTCCTTGATTTCCCTCAACTGAATAATGACTTGGTTGGTCTAGATGACCTTGTACATGCTTTATATCTCTACAACTATGATATTTTGGGCTGTGATTTGGCGGTAGAGATGTTTTCACTTGCTGTAGTGGCAAGAGACTCAATCTGGGAGCTAGAAAGTCTGAGTGAGAGTGTTGGCTCCAATCTGTTGGCTGTGAGACTCTAAACAAGTTATCTTCCTTCTTTGAGATTCAGAGATTCAGCTTTGGAGCTGGAAGAGACCTTAGAAATAATGTAGTCCAATCCCTTCATTTTACAGATGAAGAAATAGAAAAAAGAGGAGGGGACTTGCTCATGATTTCACAGGGAGCCCATAGATAGATTTGAACTCAGGTTCAAGTTCTTTGGCTCCAAATTTCATGTTTTTCCCACCATTTCACACTTTCTTTAAAAGATAGAGTCTTGTTTCTTTTACTTGTAAAGTAAGTGTAATTTGTTTACACCCCAAATCTCACAACAGGGTTGTAGTGAGGAATGTTGTTCCAGAAGTATATGTTTCCTCCACGTGTGTAGTGCTTTTCCCCCCTAGTGATGGTCTTTAAAATAGGGACAAGGGCAGGGGGAGACTACCTTAACTCAATCCCACTTTTCCTACTGAAAGATGATCATTATGGGCATTTCTTAGCCAAGAGTACAGTCAACCTAGTTCCTTGGGTCTTTGGAAAGCTATGGTATTTCACTGAGGAGGTCTTGAGTGGAGATCACAGATCACAGGTATGCTGTGACTAAATGCTATGAAGTTCCTCCCCTTGTAACAGTTTTTGTTTCTTGTCAAGGAGTGACACCTGTCTCTCTACTTCTATGAATGTTCATTTACAAGCATTGCTACTCTGGACTTCAGTTCTTTTCACCAAGGCCTGTTTATTTTAGGAAATTCGATGTGAGGACACTAAGAACACACAGAATGTCTCATAGGCTAGAACTACAGAATGAAATTAGTTTTATTTCTTTCATTCAACAAACACTTCACAGAATCCCAGAATTTGAGAGTTGGAAGTAGTCATCCTCACTAGATCATGTTTATTGTTCATTCATTCATTTGCGTCTGACTCTTCATGACCCCATGGACCACAGCACCGTAGGCCCTTCTAACCTCTGCTATTTCCTGATGTCTGTCCAAGCTTGTGTTCATTGCTTCCATGACATGATCCTCTGCTGTCTTCTTCTCCTTTTTCCCTCAGTCTTTCCCATTGTCAGGGTCTTTTCTCGTGAGTCCTGTCTTCTCAGTATATAGCCAAGGTATTTAAGCCTCAGCTTCAGTATTTGAACTTCCAGTGAATAGTCTGAATTAATTTCTCTAAGTATTGACTTATTTGATCTCCTTGCCATTCAAGGGGTTCTCAAAGGTCTTCTCTAGTACTGCAACTCATTCTGTTTGGGGTCCTGGGTTTGGTACTTACTGAAGGGGAGATGGATGAACAAGCCAAAATGTCTTCCCTGTTGGAGTTCATAGACTGGTTGCAGTGGTGTTTTTCTAGCTGATTGTGAAGGAATGTGAATATAGTTTTGACTAGATATCCAAAGACATGGGTTCTAACATGATCTACCACTGACCTGTTATATGATTTTTAGGAAGCTAATTACCTTCTCTGAGATTCAATTTATTCTTCTAGAAAATGGGACTTACGATCCCTTCCCTTTCTATCTTGTTGATTTATTGTGGGTACAGAGTAAGATAAAATGTGGAAGTACTTTGCCAATGGTGAAAGGCTTTACAAACTGAAAATATTATAGAGAGGTGAGGGAGTATTATTGTCTTTGTTATCAATATTGTCTCTTTTTTGAGAGGTAGTATTGGATAGTGACTAGTGGGTCAGCTTTGGAGTCAGTAAGACCTGGGATCTAGATCTGCCCCTGATAGATACTAGCAGTGTGACCCAGGTGAATCATTTAATCTCTCAGGGCCATTCTCTAAGGCTATATATAAATTGTTGAAAATAGCCAGTTTGCCCCTTTGCATCTGGGAAGGGAGTTTCTATTGCCAATAAAATCACAAATTTGTCTTCTTCCTCCCCCCAAAAAGTCCTCTTTTCAATTTTAGCTTCAGAAGAGGCATGATTTCATCAGGGTGGGTGCCCCCTTCCTGCCTTCCCCCTCAGAGTCTAGAACTCTCTTCATGACTCACTAGAGCATTTTCATGAGTATTGGTGGATAAAAACAACTCATTTCCTGGTGGTCAACTTTTTGGTGGTTTCCTCATCCACACTTAGCTAGGCTGGCTCCAAGAGGAAAGACATAGGCTTCAATGCTGCACTCACAATGTACGTAATACCAGCTTGTGAGCTCCTAGATGGAGGTTGGCTGGCAAAAGATTCAAGATCTCAGGGTTCCCAATGAAACAAAGGGAGCAGTGGTTGCTTATATTATCATTAAATTTATCACTGAATGGTTCCGTCACTTCCTTTCGCTAGCAGACACAGACGATTCCACATCCCATAAGAATCAGGAGAGCCTTGTTCTTCAGCATTGAGCTGTCTTGTGTCTAAATGAGGATGATTTCTTAGGGATTCTGGACAGACACCAGCATGATAATAGGATACCTTATCAGTGGCCCAATTGCTCCCAGAAGTACATGTGTGACATTGGTCTGGAGAGTACAGCTGAGTGGCAGAGCCCTCCTCCCATCATGCAGGGCTAGGCTTTCTGCCAGCCTCTGACTTATTAATTCCTTTCCCTGCTGTCCCTGAGCATGTGGACTTCTCTGTTCACTCCCCCCATCTGGAACCCTGGCTGGGCTAGAACGCCAGCTATGACAGAACCCTGGCTAAGAAAGAAAGTTGCCTGGCATAGAATCCTGGCTGGTAGAGGATGCTGGCGGGTTTAATGGAAAGTATGGCTTAATGGAAAGAGTGCTGGTCTTGGAGGCAGAAGAAGTCAGTTTGAATTCATTCATACTTTTGAGCTATGTGACCTTGGGCATGTCCCTTAACCTCTCTGTGCCTGTGTTTCCTCATACCATCTGTAAAATTGTGATAATATTTATACTATCTATCTTATAAGGTTATTTTCAGGAAAATGTTTGGTGCCATGGAAATGCGTGTGGTTTTTATTATTATCTAATTTTCTTCAGCCCCTTTGATGACATTCTATAGAAATGGTCAAGGACAGGTAGCTATCTTGCCATTATCCTTTTAGTGAGTCAGTCAATATATATTTATTAGGCACCTACTATGTGCCAGGCACTGTCCTAAGTGCTGAGGACACAAAGAAAGCCAAAATGTGGTTCCTACTCTCAAGGATCTCATATTTTAAGGAGAGGAAGGCAATGTGCTGGCAACTTTGTTCAAACAAGATGTATACAGAGTTACAGAGTAAAAATTGTTGTTGCTGTTGAATAGTTTTAGTCACATCTGACTCTTCATGACCCCATTTGGGGTTTTCTTGGCAAAGATATCAGAGAGATTTGCCATTTCCTTCTCTGGCTCACTTTACAGGTGAGGAAACTGAGGCAGACAGTGTTAAGAGATTTGCCCAGGATCACTCAGCTAGTAAGTGTCTGAAGCCAGATTTGAACTCAGGAAGATGAGTTTTTTTGACTTCAAAGCCCAGCACTCTGTCCAGTGTGCCACCTAGCTGCACTATACAGAGAACATGGAAGTAAATTTCAGAAGTCATGCATTAGCCATGGAGTGGAGGGGCTGGGTATGGTACAGAGAAAGGCCTCCAGCATAAGGTAGGATTTGAGCTGAGTTTTGAGGGATGCTGGGAAGTTCCAGGCATGAGGGAAAGCCTGTGCAAAGACAGAGTCAGCAGATGGAGTGTTGCATGAGAGGAACACAAGAAAGCCTGTGTTGCTCTATTGACGATGACATGGAGAAGAGTGAAGTGTAAGAAGACCAGAGAGGTATATTTGATGATCTGTGCAATTTGGTGTGGTGACATTGATTGAAAATGTTCATAAACTTTTATGGATCAATACCATATCTGGGCAGTTGTGGGCAATGCTTCTATTTATAATGGTGCTCAGGTTCACATAACATTTATTTGTAGAAATGTCAAAGATACTTAGGGGTTTGTATTTGGAATATGGGCATTTGTCATCTTTTGGTTAGCAAAGAATAGTATGCTTTGGCTGTATCATTCTAGTCACCTGATTGTGTCTTTCTGGGTATCCAATAGATGCTAAATTTTTACATCCGAAAGTAATATGTTACAGAGTTCCTACCATTTCACTGAATAGCATGCATCCATTAAGAAGTCTGACATCCCTAAGGATAACCTTTCTGTACCTTTGAAAGGGCACCACCTGGATCCTGAATCATCATTGTAAACCCCTTGGTTTCCATAAACATATCTTCATGACTCAGCTATTAGTCTGATGCTTCTTTGTCAACACATTACTTGTTGTATTCATGTGGATGTAGCCCATAGAGAGACGTTTTATTGCACTCTTGGATTTTAGCCATCTCATAGGCTCTATCTAGGAATAAAACACTTTCGTATTGCTTTAAATCAATCTGGTGCCATTTACCTCTTGCCATCCTTTCATATTGCTTTGTAAAGAAATTGTCTACTCTAAAATTATTTCTGTAAAATTTTAATCTGCTTATCATATGTTCTGAGAACATCTATCAATCTTCTTTTTCCTGCTTTGATGAGGAAGTGTTGATATTTCTAAAGTTGTCTCGGGGTGATGAGCCCTGCTTTCCTTCTTTTTTAAACATTGTAAAAATCTTTGTTTAGACATTTAGATCATCTATTTTACCATTCCAAAAGTATACATTAGAAGTAGTGCTAATTTTTTTTTCTCTTTCTCTTAAAAAAATATGCAGCCAACCAAAGAACTTTGTTATAAGGCATGGCTTTCTTGGAGGGGGACGGGAAAGGAAACAGGAGAAAATTTAGGTGATGTGAAACCAAAAATATAACAATGAAATTTGCATTAAAAAGACTGCTGTTGCATAGTTATCAGTTGCTTCAAACATGTTAAACTTTGACTACAGGTTGACAGTCAGTCTCTTAACATATACAGCTGTAGCTTTCTTGTTAATAGCTTTATGCTTGATGTGTCCTGACTGGAGAAGGCCAAGGTACTTGTACAAATCTCCTCCTGTCATTGAATTTGATGCACAAACTCAAGCTTAAAGCCTGTAATCTCAATTCTTCCTGGGAGCACATGAAGAAATTTTCACTTATTGAGTCCAAATGATATTTTGAAATTACGGGATATAAAGTAACTGTTTAATGCATCTTTCAGTGGAGCCACATAACTTGAGGTCATTGACATGCATCAAATAATTAACTTGATGTTTTGGTCTGATTACATCTTCAACTTGAAAGCCATCTTTAATTCTATTCAGGAGTGATGCAAATAGGTGAGCAGAGCCCTAGCAAGGTGAAACTCTCTTCCTAGAAGATGCCATGTTGAAAAATCTATTGTTCATGATATTGTGCTAGTGGAGTGTTTCAAATAGAGAATATTTTTTCCTGTGATATCCAATTATTTATTATTATTGCTGCGGTCATTGGTATTGTTGCATGCATTATGATGAAACCTTGACTAGGCTGGAAGATTGGATAGGCTGGGGAAATGACTGAGATAGAATATTGCCTGGGAGGGAATGATCACTGGAATGGTGATACGGTATAATAGAAAAACTACTGGTCTTAAAATCAGATCTTATTTTGAGGCCCAAATATGACTACATACATTGCTGCGTTATCATGGGTAAGTAACTTAAACTCTTTGTACCCCATTTTATTCATCTGTTAGAAAAAGACAGCAATAATTAACTTTTTCAAGTTATAGATTTTAGAGCTGGAAGGAACCTTAGAGGTAATCTAGTGTCTTTGTCTTTAGGAGCCTTGTGAACCTTAGAGCACCATAAAAATGTAGAATCATATAGAGCCCTGGCCAGGATAAACTGCTAGTTGATTTGAAGGCCAGACCATGATAGCATGTTGGCTAAGATATGAAGAATACTGGAATATAAGTACTAAGGGTAGCTATTATTATATATGACTGGAGTTAGAATGAGGAATCTTAAATGGCAGGTAAAGAAAGTTTGGAATATATTGTGCAGGCAATGGGGAGCCAAAGAAAGTTTTTTTTTTTATTATGATTTTTTATTTTTAGTTCACAACACTCAGTTCTGCGTGATTTTGAGTTCCAGATTTCCTTCTCCCCCTCCCAAGATGGTATGGAATCCTATATATCTTCTACATAGAACTTCGCATTGGACTTATTTACACAATAGTCAAGTTGTAAAGAAGAATTATGACCGATGGAATGAATCATGAGAAAGAAGAAACAAAACCAAAAGAAAAAAGAGAAAAAAAACAAAAGGAAAAAAGGAGAGCAAACAGTTTACCTCAATCTGCACTTAGACTCCATAGTTCTTTCTCTGGATGTAGATAGCTCTCTCCATCATGAGTCCCCAAAGAAAGTTTTTGAACAAAGGGATAGCATAAGCCAACCTGTATCTTGGCAGCCATGAGAAGGATGAATCATACAGGGGAGAGAATGAAGACTGGAAAGACCAGTTTGGAAGTTATTACAATAGTCTGGGCAGTGGCAGTGGCAGTGTAGATCTATCTTAAGAATGTAGACATGGGAATATAAAGGTGAGGACAGAAGTGAGAGATGTGACAAGGGTGGGACTGGCAAGACTTAGCCACCAATTGACTGGTATGTGAAGGACAGGGGTTGTCAAAAAGGAGAGACTGATACATTATGTACCAAGAGAGATAAGAAAACCAGTTCCAGATTTTCTATCCCAGCATTATGGAGGCTGATCTTAAGAAGGGACGAGGTGTCTTAAGGAATCTTGGCTGACATGGTATGTTTCAATGGATGGATGACCATGACGCGTCATATTAAGTAAAACAGGCGTTGCGATGAATTCCCTTTCTTGATGGATGGGCATGTCTCTGATGAGAGAGTGAGTCAGTAATTATGTTTCTGCTCAGCCTTTCATGATTAAGCTGGGGAAGCTGAAAGCTTGAAGCAATCCATCATATTGAATAAGGGCTGCTCTCTTATGTTCCTACCCAACTGGGAGGTTGTAAGATCATAGGATCCTACAGTTGAGAGTTGGAATGGCTTCCGAGGTCACCTTGTCCAATCTTTCCACCTTTCTTGTTACCTCCACTATTCTACAAATGATGAAACTGAGGGTCAGAGAGCTTGAGACAGTAAATGGCAAAGTCAGGACTCAAACCCAGATCTTTTGACATTGAATCCAACAGTCTTTCTAATAAAACACACTACTTCCCTATCTTTTCTGATTCTCACAGAAGTTCGATGATGGAAAGGGCAGGATTATCAACCCCAGTTTCTAGATAGGGATTAAATGGAAGCTCAGAGAAAGGGAGTGATTTGCCAAAGAAGTTCATAGGCCAAGATAGCATTGGTGTTGGGGGTCTACCTCAACAACAACACAGGACTTTGACTCCAAATGTAAAGGATTAGACAAGAGAATAAATATTTCTGTAACTCCTATTATAGGCCAGGCACTGTGCTAAGTGCCTTTAAAAAAACACACCAGAGTATTATCTCATTTGATCCTCATAACAACCCTGTGAGGTAGAGGCTACTACTATCTGTGTTTTATAGTGGAGGAAACTGAGGCAAACATGGCAAAGTGACTTGCTCAGGGTCACACAGCTAATACGTGTCTGAGGCCACACTTGAACTCAAGTCTTCTTGACTCCAGGCCAAGCAGTCTAACCACTGTGCCATCTTGCTGCCCCTAAGATCCACCATTTCTGCTTAAGGTTTTCACCACCCAGTTTTAGCCACTGGAAGCATGGTGTTAGTGTCTGGATATTTTCCTCCCCCAATCTCTTTATCATCAAAATATTTATGAATGACCCATTCTTTCATGATCACATCCTTAAGTACTATAGCTATTTAAGGGAAAAGGTCAAGAAACTATTTTGTGCTAGGGTATAATGGTTAGGGTATTCTACTTTCTGAAGGAGAAATACATCTTTTAACAGAAGGTAACATTTTGATCAGAATGAAATGATAATGGTGGACTTTCAGGCACAATAACTTTCTGAGGAGTGGAAAGTTTTATTTGTCTTTTTTTTTCATCCTGAGTAGAGGAGGGATTCCTGATGGATCCTCAGATCCTATCACTTTGTTAACTACTCTGACTAGAAGGAAGACCAACCCTGCAGGTAAGTGATAAGCTCATGGACAAGGCTTGGGCTGCCCGTGTCTCATTGCTTCTCTTACAGGGTGAATTTTTTCATGACAGCCATGCTGGGTGTAAGCTGTACCAGATGTATAGATTATAATTACCCAGCCACACTTACTGAGCCAAGCGATTAAAAAGGTATTTGAGCAGAAGGAAACTGACATTCTGAAGTTTTCTATGGCTCTACGGGATTCTGTTGGACAAACCTGCTAATTGCCGTTTATGTTTTTCCTTTTTCCTTATGAAGAGCATTCAGAGGGCACAGAAGTACAGAGTCTTAGAATTTCAGTTTTATAGAATCGTTTTATCTTACAAGCTTTGAATCATATAATAATATAATATCAGAAATTTAAGAATTAAGATTCATGGAGTGTTACCATCATAGAATTAGTGGCTTTTCAAATCATAGGTTCCTATAGTTTTAAGGAATTGTAGCACTGTCCAAAAATATAACTTATTATCTAAGGGAACAGTGAATTCCTTGTTACTGCAAATGCTTGAGTGGAGCCCGGAGAGCTATTTTTCTAGGAGGTAATAGACAGGATTCCTGATTTGATCAAGATGATTTCAGTCTCTCAACTTTCAGAATCTAGAATCATACACCAAAGCATAAAAGTTGGAATTATAGAATCAAAGATTATAACTTCTGGAAGGAGCCTTAGAGGTCATGTAGCTCAATGTCTCACTGATTGTAGGAGTCCCCTATATGGCATCTCTGATAGATGCTCCATCTGGACATTGGCTTGTGAGGTAGTGAACTTCCTTTTACTGGAACAATTTAAGCAGAGGTTTGGGGATGAGAACCCATTTAGTTGGCAGAAGAGGAGTGAAGGAGTAAGGAAGCTTTAATAAAACAAGTAAAATTCAATCTGGAAAAATAAATCACCAGCTGTTAGGTATATTCGATCAATCAGTAAATACTTTGCTAAGGCCCTATCGTGTGCTAGGTGCTGTACTTTGTTCTGGGAATGCATAGAAGAATGAAACACTCCCTGTCTGCCCTCAAGGAGCTTACATTCTTCTGGGACAGGAGAGGAGCAACAGGCTTCATAGGCATAGATAGAGAATGCTCATGTATTTTGGAAAACCATGCATACCCAGTCATGTTCTATGCATTCCTATTTATAATATATAAATATGTAAGTATATGCAAATTAAAGATATACACAATTAGTATGAGGTAATTTAGGGGTGAGACCGGGGAGGGATTGGGAAAGGCCTCATATAGAGGCAGCTTGAATATAGCTTTGGAAGAGAGATTCTAAAAGGCAGAGGTGACATAGGGTTGTGTTCCCATGACCTGGGATGGACTACTTAACTATTTAACACTACAGAGATGGGTCTCGTGTATGAAGAATGCGTGATACTGTGGACTGAGCACTGGACCTGGAGTCAGGAAGGCCTGACCAGCTCATGTCCTGCCTCAGATGCTAAGCTGTGTGAGCCTGAGTAAGTCATTTAACCTCTTCCTCAGCTTTCTCATATTTAAAATTGGGATAGTAATAGTACCTAACTCCCAGGATTGTTTTTAAGGATAACATGAAACAGCATATATGCAAACTACTTTTCAAACCTCAAAGTGCTATACAAATGCTAGATATTTTTATTAATATTATTAAAAAGCCAGTTTAATTGGACTTAAAAATGCCTTAAGGGGAATAATCATTAATAACACCAGAAAGGTGGTATGGAAGCCAGATTGTGAAGGGCTTTAAATGCCAAAAAGACATAGGAGGAAACCACTAGAGTTTATTGAGCAGTGTAGTAAAATGATCAGCCCTAGAACTGTCACTTGTTGGCTATGTGGAGGGTGACTTGGAATCAGAAGAAACTAGAGGGAGGGAGGAGACTAATTTAAAGCCTAGTGTAATAGTCCAGGCCTGAACTTGGGTGGTGTCTATTTAAGAGGTGAGAAGAGAGCAAATCCAAAAGGTGTGAAAGTAAAATGATAGAGCGCTGGGCTCCTGGTCCACTAGAAACTCCCAGTATAGTAAGGAGAGAAGATACATACACAAATAACTATATTAAACACTAATACATGATAAATACATCAAAGAGGTGCCCCAAACATGCTATTTGAAGTGGAGGGGGCAGAGCTTGTTATTGACTAGGAAGATCAAAAAAGATAGAAAAGTTTAGTGGAGGAAATAACTGTCTCTAGCTTAGACTTTGGGTGGGTTTTCACTAAGAATGCATAGAGCATTCCAGGTATAGGAAACAACTTGATTAATGGCATCAGAGCAAGAATGTTCTGGGTATGTGTGGGGAAAGGGCATGGTTTGACTGGAGAGTAAAGTATGTTGTGGGGAGTAGTCTGAGCTAAGGCTGGAAAGGAAGGATGGCGTCAGGTTGTTAACAATGTCAAGAAGTTTGAATTTTACTTGGTGGACCATTCCCAAACACTGAAGATTTTTGACCAGAGAAGAGGTATGGCTAGATCCATACCTAAGGGAGAGTATTCTGGCCTCTTTTATAGGATGAGTTGGAGGAAGATGAAAGTGGAAGACTTGGAAGGAGGTTGTTGCAATAGTCTAGCTAGATGGTAATGAGGGTCTCTACCAGAATGCTGGCAGTAAGGATAGAGAAAAGGCAGCAGGCATGAGAGATGTTACATATATGAATTAACAGGACCTGGTTACCTTTGGTCTATGAGATTAAGATGGAAGGAAGACTCAGAGATAGCCTGAAAGTTACAAACCTTGAATGCCAAGTGAATGAATGTCAATACCCCACATAGAAAGTATAGGTAAGCTCTTTTTCAGGGAAGGAAAGAAGGAATAAACATTTATTATGTGCATACCATGTGCCTGGAATTGTTTTACGCACTTTACAAAAATCATCTCATCTAATCCTTTTAACAATTCAGGGAGGCAGATATCATCTCTATGTTAAAATTGAGGAAACTGAGGTTAATTGACTTATCCAGAGTCACACAGCTGGTATGATTTGAAATCAGGTCTTTCCGACTCTACCACCTAGTTAAATAACAAACTTAGATGAGATTAGAATGATACAGGGAAGAGTTGAGATTTGAGGTCAAGCGGCCAGGTCAGTGGCAAATGGAACCTTTTTCCTGTCTTTGAATTCCATGGACCACATAAGAATTGTTGGTCATTCATGACACAATTACCTTATAAACAGCTTGATCAGGTAACTGCCTAGGACAGTCATTGGGCTGGTTTTTTTTTTTCCTGGCCATCTCAGCCCATCCTTTCCAGAACAGTCCTAGCACCAATTTAGGGGCTTTGAGTGAGCTGTGATAAATTGGTTGAGCGTCTCACAAATAATTTGAACTCAATTATGGGGAAGGGAAAAAATTGAGTCAAAGCTTGCACGGCTTAATGGCAGGACTGATGTGAGGGAGCCGGAGTGTTGGCAGCTAATTTCTCTACTGCTTGGAAGACAGGGCTGCTAGTCTCCAGCTGTGAAGGTGGGAGGGATGACAGTAAGCGAGGAGATTCGCAGGATTCTTATGTTGGAAGGGGCCTGAGTCACTTCCTATGTTAGCCAGGGTGACCTGAGAATCATGGCATATTGAGCTGAAAAGGAGGTCATTTAGTCCAATCCCCTGGCTAATGCTGGAAATATTTCTTTCTTTGTGTTCTGGACAAGTAAGTGCCCTTTTCTGTGTGAATTTGTTTTTCCTGGGTCAGCCTTCTATAGTGGTACAGCTCTATTTGGTAGGGATCCTTCCTTAGGCTGTGGTCAAGTCTGCCACCCTGTTGCTGTTCCCCACTGACACTACTTCTGCTCTCTGGGAGCTGATAGTACAAGTCTTCCTCTGCAACATGATAGCCCTGCAACTACAGCCATCATGGTTCCTTGCAGTCTTCTCCATATTTCATAGTAGAAGGTAAACACCAAGAGGGCAGGCACAATTTCATGGGTTTTGCCTTTCACTCTTAGTAACTTCTATGACTATAACTTCTACTGAAGTCACTTAAACCTTTTCATGCCTCAGGCAACTCCCTAGGACTAGAGGTAAGCTAAGGAACAAGCACTTATTAAGCACCTACTATGTGTCATGCACTGTACTAAGAACTTTACAAATATTATCTCCTTTGATCCTTACAACAATCCTTCAAAGTAGGGGCTGTGATTATCCCCATATTGCAGTTGAGGAAACTGAGGCAAACAAAGGTGAAGTGACTTACCCAGGATCACATAGCTGAGGCTGGATTTGAATTCAGGTCTTCCTAACTCCCTAACCCAACACTCTATCTGCTGCACCACTTAGCTTCCTCTTTGATTTGCTTACAGTCACAGACATTTGTAGTCTGGGCCCTTCCAGGAGTTGTGAAAACTAAGGAAATTAGAGATCCTTCCCATATTCCTACATGCTCATCACCTAACACAGTGCCTTGAACATAGGGGACATTTAATAAACATTGCTTGAACTGAATTAACCCCAGGGTGTTGTGCAGTGGTATTAAACTCAAATAAAAATGTGGGCCACTGAACCAGAACTAAGGCTGTCTGTGGGCTACACATTGACTTAGAAAACCACATGTTAACATTATCTCTGTTCTATTGTATTTTAATTAGTTTTGTTAATTATTTATCAATTAAACTTAATCTGCTTTGGTCCCACTAGGAGGTTCCGTGTTTGACACTTCAAAGTCTTAGACTTAGAGTCAGGAAGACTTGGGTTTAAATCCTGGTTTAAACATTTATTAGCTGCATGTTTTTGGGCAATTCACTTAGCCTATCCAGGCTTCAGTTTTCTTATCTGTAAAATAAGGGGGTTGTATTGGATGGTCTCCAAGGATTTTTCCAACTGTAAATCTATAATTTGTGATCCTCAATCTCTTCAAGTAATTTCTCCTGTATAGCCTTGTCTCCAGGCCAGCCAGAAAACTATAGGCTAATATCATTAATGATCATGGACTCAAAGATTTTTAACAAAATTCTGCCAAACAGACTACAGTGATTTAGCCAAGAAACCACTCATTATGACCAAGTGGAATTTATATTAGGGGTGTGAGAATAGTTCAACATTAGGAAAACAATCAACATAATTATATTAAAAATCCAAATATCCCAAACCACATGATCATCTCAATAGATGCAAGAAAAGCCTTTGACAAAATACAACACCTTTATGTGAAAAACTCTACAAAGTAAAGGCATAGAGAGATCTTTTTTTAATATCATAAAAATCCACTTAAAACCAAAAGCAAACATCATGTGCAAGAGGGATACATTAGGACCTTTTCCAATAAATACAAGAGGGAAGCAAAGGTGTCCACTCTGCCCACTATTATTTATATAGTTCTGGAAATGCTAACAACAGCAATATGACAAGAGAAAGAAATTAAAGGAATAAAGATAAATAAAGAAGAGATAAAACTGTCTTTGTTTGCTGATGATATAATGGTTTACTTGGAAAATCCTAGGCAATAAGCAAAGAACTAATTGAGACAATAGCCTCAGCAAAGTTGCAGGCAGCAAAAATTAATCCTCAAAAAATCACTGGCAATTCTATATAATAATACCAAAACACAAGAAGCGATAGTAATAATAACCATAAAATGCCTAAAATATCTGGAGATCAGCTTACCAAAACACACAAAAAATTGTACGATTCAATTACAAAGTGATTCTTAAAAAACAAAGTACAACTTAAATGGCTGGAGGAATATTCAGTGCTCATGAGTAGGCTGTGCCAATATGATAAAAAAAAGATAATACTACAAAATTAATGCACATCTTTAATGCTATATGAATCAAATTGCTGAGGGGACGCTATATAGAACTTGATAAAATAAAACCAAGCTTCATTCGGAAAAACAAAGTATTTAGAATATCAAGGGAAATGAAAAGAAATAGGGAAGAGGCTGAAGGGTTTTTTCAGACCTCAGAATATATTATAAAGCAATAGTTATCAAAAACATCCAGTACTGGTATAAAAATAGAGAGATAGCTCAATGGAAAAGACTATACAAGGGAAAATAAAAAAAATGCAACCTAATAACACAGCATTTGATAAAGTAGAAAACATAAATTACCTAGGAAAAAACTTCATATTTGATAAATACTTCTGGGAGAACTAGAAAGCAGTATGGCAAAAATTAAGCTTAGAACAACACTTTATGCTCTACTCCACAAAACATTCTAAATAGATACACAACTTTAATATTAAAATCATGCTATAAAAATAAGTAGAGAAACAGATCATATACCTTTCACAGCCATGGGTAGGAGACATATTCTTAACAAGAGATCAAAGTTATTACAAAAAGATAAAATAGATAACTTTGCTTACTTAAAACTGAAAAGCTGCACAGATAATATTACTGCATCTAGGATAAGAAGGGAAGTGGTCAAATGGGAAAAATAATATCAAATTTCTCTTATAAGGGTTTGGTATTCAAGATATATAAACAATCCAAGGTGTATAAGCAATTCATATTTATACGTGTATATATATACACACATACATACATACATATACGTAATAGCCATCTTTCAATAGATAAATGGTAAAGGGTATGAAAAATACAGTTCTCAAAAAAACTGCAAAGTATTCACAAGTACATGAAAAAATAACTAATAACCAGAGAAATGTAAATCAAAACAACTCTGAGGTTTCACCTCGTACTTTTCAAATTTGCAAAAAATGACACAAAATGGCACCAGTAAATGGTGGAGGGGTTGCGGCATGATAGCTTTGCTAATTCATTGTTTTTGGAGCTGGGAAATGGTACAAACATTTTTGGAAAGCAATTTGGAGTCATACAATTAAAGTGACTAAAATGTCCATACCCTTTGAACCAGAGACTCCATTAATGCGCTTACACTTAAAAGAAATCTCCCAAAATATTTATAGCAGCACTTTTTGTGATAGCTAAGAATTTGAAACAAAATAGATGACCATTAACTGAAGAATGGCCAAAGAAGTTGCATATATGAATGTAATGGAATATTCTTGTGCTGTAAGAAATTAGGTGTGTGATGAATACAGAGACACATAGAAAAATATCTATGTGAACTGATGCAGAGTGAAGTAAGCTGAGCCAAGAAAAAAAAATATACACAGTTAACTACAACATTAATAGAAAGAACAACAACACAACAAAAAATTGAAAGTGAATATAACAAAATGAGAAGACAAGCCCAACCTATCCCTTCCTGGAGCTGGGAGGACCCCAGGTTTCACACAGTACACATGTTTTTGGACTTTTTCAATGTATTAATCAGTTGGGCTGATTTCCTCCCTCTCTAAAAATTACTATTTGTTATATAGGATGGCTCTGTGGGAAGAAGAAGGAGAGGAATGCTTGGGATAACTATGATGATATAAGAAGTGATTAAAAATAAAATCTATGTCAAAAATAATAAAAAAAGAAAATGGGCTGTAAATTTGCATCTATAGTGAACATTGTATTTCACAGTCTCAGAGTAAGGCTGGCTACAGCTCCCCAAGGTTTCCAGAGGTACTCCTGAGGGGTTGGGGTATCTCTTTTCTTATGTTATCAGCTCAGCCTCTATTCCTGTCTATCATTCCACTGTTAGGTTCCAGTCACCATTGCCCCAATTCCACTCAAGCAATTAACCTCAATTAGCTTTTAAAAAGGGATATTTCATTCAAGCAAGATTCAATAAGAATGAAAGTACAAACATTTCTATCGTTAATACTTTAGGGGCACAGTGGCCCCTTTACCACCTTGGTCCCTGGGCTAAGACCTAACCCAATTTCATGGCCAAATGTAGCATGCTGCTGGGTGAGTACTTATCTCTACTACTACTCAGCTGGGTCACAAAGGTCACTTCTCATTTCTCAGGGCCTCAAAGTTGGACTAACAGTATGCAAACCTTGGCACAGACTCTACCTTCTGGCCTCCTATTGGATCACACTCTTGACCTTTTGAACAAATGCTGAGGCAAAGAACTAAGATCCATGTCCATGGGCCACATGTCAGCCTCATCTGGTGAGAGCCCAAGGATTTAAAGTATTGTCTCTCTTTTCTCCCTGGAATGCCAACAGATGGAAAAAGTCAACAAAAAGAAGGCCAGGCTGTGATTGCCTAATGGGCACATAGCAAATGCTTAATAATTGCTTGTTGAATGACTCATGAACTAACTGTTTTTTGAATGTCTCACTTCCAGGTACATAGCTAATCAAAGAGGCTCCTGTTTGTCATGTAGATAGCGGACTGGAACCACTTACAGAATGTCTAAACTTGCTCCAAAGTTCAGGTTAATGATTATAAGAGCTAAGTACCCTACACATTCTTGTAAAGCCTGGGCTTAATGCTCAGTCCCCTGTTGATTTGCCACATCTTCCTTCTGGCTCAGGGTGAGAAGGAGCCAGTCTCCCATTATACATTGAGGGAGGGAGATTCCACAACAGGAGTTCCCTAACCAATGAAATCACAAGTCCAGACACTCCTCATTCCCCCCCCTCCAAATTCCAATGGTCTAGATGAGCAGCACCATCCATAAGACCTACAAGAATTCTGAATGAGTGATCACTGTGTGCTGAGTGTAGGAGATGTATGCCGGGCATTGAAGGATAGTTAGTATTTGAAGTGGTTAATAGGAAGGTTGAAATGTAAAGCACAGCCAGAGGTGAGAAGGATCAAAGGATTTAGAACTGGAAGGGACTTTGAGTGTTATTAAGCTAGACTCTTCATTTTGCAGGAAATACGAGGGCCCATAGAGGGGTAGTGAGACACGCAGGGTCATATGTGTAGTGAGAAGCAGAATTGGAATTTGAGCTGAGGTCCTCTGTTTCCAAGTCCAGTGCTCTATCCACTTCCTTACATTTTGTTTCTCATCTAGTCTGTGTAAAACAGAGGGAGAAGACCAGCTTTACTGAAAGAGCATTGTTAGCAAGTAAGAACTTTGAAATCTCATCGGATTCTTTTGTTCTCCTGATTTTTCTTCTCTGCTCAGCATGTGCTAAAAACACATGTACATAAAAACATAAACTGGTTTGGCTCTTGGAGGCGTGGGTAGGTTGGCACTGTGAGGCAAGTAGGGGGTCTTGTATATTTCTCTCAATCTTCCCTCCAGGAAAATGCAGGAGACTCAACAGTGTTATTGGCTCTCCCTGAATTAGCTTGTTGAAATATGCCAGCCAGGCCTGCATATCTGATCTTTTCCTGCCCTGGATATGCCCCTTATTACCTCGGATCTTTAACTGGTGATGAAGAGACTTGAATAATGTCAGAGCTAGAAAAAACTTTAGAACAAGGGTGTATTGGAGCCAGCTCCAACCAGCTCTCGAGACCTGATTGTTATATTTTCAGTATGATTGTTTACACATTGGAAATCAGTAGATACTACAAATTAGGGCTTGATTTGCTTGTTTTTATTGTCTAGACTGAAGAAAATGATGAAAACAATGTTAATCATGCAATGTAAACTTAAAGGTATGATGGGTACATTTTTTTCCCTGAGAAAGCCAGTTGTTAAACATTTGCAGTACACCCCTGATTGAGAACATAGATCATAGTGCTGGAAGGGATGACCAAACTTTTATATATCTTGAGTGGGAGGTACTTTATTTATGGCTCCTCGGTTCCTGACCCTCAGTTTTCTGTTTTTTCCTCATTTTATTAGTAGGGAAATTGAAGAACAAAGGGTATTCTATAATCTAAGAATTCTTAAAACTTCAGAAGTCTTGAAGATCCAATTTCCCTTCCACCCAAAGCATTGATTCTGTCTACAGCATTCTCAACAAGGGAATCATACAGCTTCTGGTTGAATACTTCCTGTGACAGGGAGCTCAGTATCTCACTAACTAGACCATTCCATTATGGGATTGCTTTGATTTCTAGAGAGTTCATCTTCATATTAAACTGAAAATTACTTGCCTGCTTCTTTCCTCATCCATTGGCTCTATTTCTGTACTCTGGGATCATGCAGAAGAAATTTTCTCTTTTTCTCATAACATCTTTGGCTTCTGATTAGATTTTGTCAGACAGAAGAGAGCCTTGAATGCCATGCAGAAGAATTGAGATTTTACATCAAAGAGTAAAATCAATGAGAAATGAAGTATATTGTTTTGGGGGAAAATTAGGGGGGAAATTCCCTGGCATAAGAAGGCATCACTGGCTATCATTTTCCGCAGTCATGACCTTTAAAAATTCCTGATTGGGTATAACTTTAGAAGTGACAACTTTGCCTTCTGATTGCCAGAGCCAAGAAGGTCATTACAGATCATATAGTCCAACCTATTAATTTTCCTGTGGAGGAGGGAAAGGGACTTGTCCAAGGTCACATAGGTGATAAGCTGGGGCTGAAAGCTCGGGATCTTCTCAGTGTAGGATTCTCCCCAGTACACCATTCTGAAAGTGTACAAGTGCCTTCTTGGTGTGTGGCTAGTCCTAGATCCATTTATGTATCTGCTGTCTGCCCCAGGAGAGCATATTGTAACTGTTAATGGTCACCACCATCCTTCAGTACATGGCTTACAAGAATGAAAGAGCTAGCAAGGCCATCCCTGTCCTCCTGCCTGTCAGCCACAGATTTGCATGTTAGGAAGCAGAAAGTACTTTTTTTCAAGTGAAATAAAACCAGCAGAGGGGAAATTGCTGAGAAATCCTGGGCTCTTTTAGAACAGATTGCCTCAGCTTCATCATTGTTTAATAACCATAGTAATCACCCCTCACATGTGCACAGAGCTTTTCAGTTACAAAGCCTTTGCACATTCATTATCTCATTAGATTCCCGAAACAGTGACTTTGAGGGAGGCTGAGTGAGAATTCTTCTTCCTTTCTTGAAAGATAGAGAAACTGAGGCCTAGAGGAGTGAAATAATATCCAAATTGAATCAGCAGTTGAACCAAACTCAGATCCAGGTTTTCTGATTTCAAACCCTTTCCAGCATGTCACCCTTCTCTTTTCCACCTTGATATCCACCTTCATTTCTGACACTTATAAACTTTGGCAGTGTGATGTGGTTAAGAAAATGTCTAGTCTTGGAAGACAAGCAAGACTTGAGTTCAAGTCCTAAGTCTTTCAGATACTGACTTTATGACCCTGGGTAAGTCACTTAACCCCTCTGTCTCCAAGCAACATTCCATGACTATACGTTTCAGAGAAAGTATCAATCTGTAAATCTGTACTTTTTAGAGGTAGTTTCTTATTTGGAATTCTCTATATGTTTGAACTTGGACAAGTCATTTAACCCTTGTATCTCTTAATTTTCTCATCTGTAAAATTAGGATAATAATAGCACCTACCTTCCTGGATTGTTGAGAATATAAAGGGAAGCAATATTTGTAAAGCACTTTGTAAGCCTTAAAGTACTATATAATTGCTTCCTCTTTCTTTTCATCCTCTCCTCCTCCTCCTCTTCTTCATTGTTATCTTGTCTTCTTCTCATCTTCTCCTCTTTCTCCTCCTCCTTCTTCTCCCACTGTTCCTCCTCTTCCTACTCCTTTTTTACACTGATGAAATTCTGTAAAATATTTTGCTATGAAATTGAGCCTCAGTTTAATTAACTGTAGAATGAGGAAATTATTTGCTTTGTAAACATTAAGGTTATAGAAATGTCAGTTTTGTCATTATTAGTATGTTAGTGTTTGAATGACAGGTCCATAGACTTTATTTTTTTAAATTAATTGATCAACAAAATCCTCTTCCTCTCCTCCAACACTATTGGCAAAAAAAACCAATTTTTTTCCTGAGTTGATCACTTCTCAGGCCCATAGACTTAATAAATGAATTGAACTGTTGGGTGCTGTGAAGGAGAGAAAAGAATGAGAAGATATAGTTTTTACCCTCTGGGGAGCTTATTTAGCCAAAGAGATAGGACTCACTGTCTAGGTACATCCCTGCAATAATTACAGAACAATTTGTTTTCCAGTAGTAGGGTCCAGACTGTAAGAACAATAGGAGATCTGAGAAGAAAGAGATCAGTGTGAGCTGGAAGCAGTCAGGGAAGGCTCCCTGGAGGTATATGAACTTGGGCTGTTTTTTGAAGGATGAAGAAAATTTGGACAGATAGAGGGAACAACCATTTAAAAGCAAGAATTGGTAGAGCATGTATGAGGACAGTGAAGAGACCTGTTTGGGGAGGTGATGGAAGCGAGGTTCTGGGAATAGAAAATGTAGCAATAGTATGACCTGGATACTGCTATGGAAATTTTGAACTGGCTAAATGGGGTTATGATGGTGGGTACGGAGAGTGGGTGGTAGTGATGCTATCCCTTTAAGGGTCTCCTCCCCACACCCACAGCTGGCCACATCTGGCTCTCTCAGGCAGTCGATGCCAGGCTCCTAATCTTGTTATCTGTGGAGTTACTTCACCATCTGCTATGCCGGTAGAGAATATTTAATGACCTAGTGTGACACATATCAACACAGAGAGTCTCTCTCCCTTCCCCCACTTTCGTCTTCCAGAGCCTCTGCTCCAATCTGGCTGTGATCTGCTTTTTTCCTTCTCCCTTATACTGTATCTTCCTTGTGAGCCTCTCCTTTAACACAGCTGGCTAATGGGGGGAGGGAGGGTTAGGGGAAGGAAGAGGAAGCAAGGGAGGGAAGCAGCAAGTGCAAGACTTCCTGGACTCTTTCTGCAATGCTGCAGAGCTCAAGGAGAATCACAGAATGTCAATGCTATTAAGGGGCCTCCAGAACAAAGAGTATTAAAGTTAGAAGGGGCCTTAGAACAGAGAATGCAGGATATTACAGTGGGGAGGGCCCTGAGAATACAGAATCATAGAATTTCAGAATCAGAAAGGGCCTCAGAGTCCACTGAATCCATTCTGTATAGGAATAGAAGTCCCCTCTATGGTGTCCTGGGCAAGTGGCCATCAGCCTTTACTTGAGTGAGGGAGAATGCATTCCTTAGTCAGTTCTTTCTACCATGGACAGCTCAAGTCCTTAGACCATTGACTACTAGAACATAAAACACAGAACTTTGGCTCTGCTTCTTACTAGCTCTATGCCCTTTGGTAGATACAACTTTAAAGTATTGATTAAGGGCTTCTTATGTGTTTTGCACTGTGCTAAATTCTGGGGATACAAATACAAACGAAAAGATAATCCCTGCCTCCAAAGGTCCCTGTTAGGGGAATACAACCCATAAAAGGGAGTTAAAAACAGGGGTAGGGGAAGGATACCCATCTTGGGACATAAGGAGGAGGTTGCAGGAAGTAGCTTAGAGGCCTGAATTGAGGAAAGCTGTGGCAAAAACCTAACCTAACAGAATTCAGGGAGGACAATGTTTCAAGTCCAAGTTTCCATTGTGGAGTGGGGTGAAGATGGTTGGAAAATGGGGCCATGGTGAGGAGAGGCTTCCTCTCTGTCCCTCAGTTTCCTCATCTATAAAATGGGGAAAATACTACCGGCATTATCTACCTCATAGGATTGTTTGAGGAAAGTTCTTTGTAAACCTTAAAGTGTTATGCAAATAAGAGCTCTTATTACTGCTTTATCGAGCTCCCCTTATAGTCCCCAAGTACACCCCTTTTCCTCCTATTTCTGCCTTTGGTTATGAAGCTTCTGACACCAAAATAACTTAAATAGCTTAAAACTACCCTAAGACTTTTGGAACGTTTTATCTTTATGAAATACAGCCCCTTCATTAAGAGAAGTACAGCATGACGGGAAAATTACATATGTGCCAACATGGGACTATTACAGGAGCTCAGTACATATTGTTTAACTAAAATGAATGATTTGGTAGCTAAATTACATTGCTGTATTTGCCTCATTTGGGAAGGGACTTCACAGGAGGAAAATCACTAATGGAGTTTGGTCCTGGCCTCCCTTATCTATGCAATCTCCCTTTTCGGTTTCTAGCCTGGGAATGATAGTTATTTCCCATTCTGGACCTGGATTGGTCTTGGCTCTTTTACTGTTTCTTATTTTTTTCTCCTTGTCAGGGCTAAAAATCCCTGCCACACCCCTGGCCAATTAGAGAAGTCTGCTGACTTCTGGCAGGGCTGTTGCATTACATATCCCCATCCCTCTGTGATTGCTGACTTTCCTTCTAACTCTATCACTGCACCCCTCACCCCAGGTCTTGACCTTCTTGGACCAAGGGCAAAATCACAGAACAGGTGAGCAGCATAAAAATGACAACAATAGATATTTATTAAATATGTACCTTGAGCAGGGCACTGTCTGTAGCTCTTAGAGAAACACATTTTGATGTGACACAGCCTCTGTCCTCAAGGAGTTTATAGTCTAGTATCAGGGAATAACAATTTTCAACTCATCTTCCTTTCTATAGTATGTCACCACATACAAAGAGCTCTCCTTGCATTGATCCTGTGGGATAGAATGTATATTCTTATCTCTTTTTAAGGATGAAAAAAAGTGAGACTCAGAGAGATTAAATGAGTTACTAAAGGCCATACTCTAGACCTGAGGTAGGGAATCAAATTTTCCCTGACCCCACCTAAAGAAGGAAGGAAATAAACATTTTAAGTGCCTACTATATATTAAGTGCTTAACAAGCCTTATTTCACTGTTCCTCACAACAATCTTGGAAAGTCAGTGCTGTTATTATCTACATTTTACAATTGAGGAAACTGAGGCAGACAGTGTCTGAGGCCAGATTTCCACTCAGGGCTTCCTAACCCCAGGCTTAGTGTTCTATTTTACCACCTAACTGCCTCTAACCAAGATTCCATCTCTTTCCATTACTCAAAATGGCAATGTGATAATGCATGAATTTAATGAAAGTATAAGAGAGAGGTGCAAAGTAGCACGTGAGGCCTGAATAGAAAGGTCATTACTGTCCACAAGAGGAGGGAAGTCTCTTTGGGGGAGAGGGTGCTTGAGTTGGGTTTTAAAAGGTAGGCAGATTATAATAAAAGTGACAGGTTTTCATGTAATTGTTTAAAAAAATCAGAGCTGGAAAGAACATGCTAGCTGCCTTCAATTATTTGAAAGGCTTTCAACTGGAAGACAGCTTATGTTGTATCTGCTTGGACCCAGAGGGCAGACCTAGAAGCTGCAGAAAGGCAGATTTCAGAATGATTTGAGAAAACATTTTCTAACAATTAAAGTTGTCCAACAGTAGAATGGTCTTCCTTGGGAGACCTTCCTTGGGAACCCTCCTGACTGAAGGGAATACATCAAAACTCTACAAATGTGTAGCAACAATCTGGCTAGCAGCTATTGTGGGGGTGTAAGACCCACCAACAACCAGCACACAGAAAGCTGCTAACACAGGTTCTTTGATCTGCTTTACTAAGGAAAGTAACTTTAAGGGGTTAACAATCTTACTTTAGTCCAACATACAAATATCATTCACTTAGTTCAGGAGGAAAAGCCAGCACCCTGAACTTCAGAGTAAATACAAACAAATTATAAACATACACAATATAAACAGACCAAACCACAATTCATAGTTACCAGGAAAGCATCAACATCTGGGTTGACAAGCCAGGAGGCTCTTAGAGAGGCTACCCAGAGTCCCAGGCCACTCTTCCAGTGACTGAGAGCCCCAAACAAACCCCTCTGTTCTCTCTTTTTATACAGTCCTTAGACATAATCCTATTGACTAGAACCTCATCTGATTGACCAGAGCTTAGGCACATACTATTGGCTCTTGTCTTAGCAACTCCCCTTAGGGCCCTGGGGGCTTCATGCCCACATTGGCTTAAGCACCTGGTTTTTAGGGTTTTGGAGCCTACATAAGAGTGAAGATGTAATCAGACCTCCCTTCCTTGGCCCCACCTGAAGCCTATTCAAATGGGCTGGGGGGGAGGGGAGAGAAGATGTTCTCATTTACAGATTGCCTCTACAGAATGTTAGTCAGATGGGTTGAATAGTACATGGGGTGTCTTTTTCAGGTATCCAATAAACTGGAAGAATTCTAGGGTCCCTTCTAACTCAAAGTGCTTTGTATATTATTATCTCATTTGAGTCTCAGACAAAATTGTGAGATAGATAAAAACAGGTATTAGTAGCCCCATTTTAAGAAAAAAGAAGCCCAGAGATGTTAATTGACTTAATCATAGTGTGATAGCAGAATTTGAACTCCTAGTCTTCTAGACTCCAAGTTCAACATTCTGTTCTCTATGTCATACTGGGTTTCCATTATAAATACCAGTGTGCCACCAAAAAAACTTTTTCCTTTTCCCCTAAAAAAAAAACCCATCTGAGGAATTTCAATTCTGAGGGGAGAGGCATAAGTTAGGGATGAGAAGAAGAACATTTAAAGGCAAGGAGGACTATTCAGGTCACACTGTATGGTTTTTTTTTGGAGCTGAAGGACCTCTTGGGTCCCTTCCAACTCTGAAATCCAATGGTTCTATGATTCTGTTCCTTATCCAACCTTATTAACCAAGATGGACCTCCCTAACTGGCCTGCTGCACGCCTGCTGAGTGCTGAAGGCTGGCAACTGCAGTCCTTTATTGTTTCTCCTTAGAATTTGGCATCACCTCTAAGGGCTTGAGCCAGTTCAAGTCATCACTGGGAAAACAAATTGAAGAGAGATTTTTCTTGGGGTGGGGAAAGGTTGTGCCATGACCCTGACTGAAGGGGCTGTATTGTGGAGTATTTCCAGGAAGCTCTAGAATGAGGTAGCTGCTAGGTCGTGGTGTAGTAAGAAGTTAGGAGGCAGCTAGGTAGCATAATAGATGGAATGCTGGCTTTGGAGTCAAAAATACCCACGTTCAGAGTTTGCCTTAGACACTTAATTGCCTGTGTTCATTTAGCCTCTCTCGGCCTCTATTTTCTCTTCTGTAAAATGGGGATAATAATAGTGTCTACCTTAAGCTGTTTTATAACAACAACTGTTATTGTTGTTGTTGTCATGCCAGAAGACTTTGGTTTAAATCCCAGCCCTGCCTATGAGCTACATGACCTTAGACAAGTTATTTAGTCACTCAAGGGCTTAGTTTCCTCATTTAAAAATGAGAGGATAGTACTAGATGGTCCCCAGAGTTCCTTCTACATTGTGAATCAACTCATTGCTCATTGACTCATGGTCACAGCTAGAAAAAGGCAAACAGGCTTTTGACCTGGAAGAGGGTTACTAGGAGGCACAGATCTCATGTTCCTCCCTGCCCCCCAACTCCTAGAGGCAGCCAGGTGGTGCAGTGGATAGAGTGCTGGGCCTGGAGCTAGGAAGACTTGGGTTTGCAGCTGGCCTGACATACTTGCTAGCCTATTCCTCAGCAAGTTCCTTAACCTTTGTTTCCTTAGCTGTAAAATGGGGATAATAATAGCATCTATCTTGTGTGATTGTGCCTAGCAGGTAGTAGGTACTATATAAATAAATGTTTGTTCCCTTGACTTCTCACCACTGAAGGCAGAAGAATGGGTGCCGAAAGAATATTCTTTCAGGACCTATTCTTCTTCCTGTAATTACAGAGGGGAGGGTTAGACCCCTCCTTCTACCAAGGCAACTCTACCCAGATGGGGACTATGCTGTGTGTTACTATTTCCCTGACAACTTTTTGCTCAAGGTCAAAATATTCAAGCCGCATCTCTGTCATCACCTTTCAACTCCATCTCACTTCTAGCTAGCTCCAAATGTTAGGAAGTTTTTCTTTACACCAAGTCAATCTCCCTTTCTAGAACTTCCCTACATTTCAAGGATCCTATAAATGAGTGTGCATGGCCTAGTCACGCCAAGGGATTAGAGAGGGCAGCCATCAAGCCAACAAGGCAGGAATCGCCAATTCCCAGAGGCAAGGTGACACGATTCCAAATTCAGAGGAACCAGGACCAAAGCCCAGCAGATGTACTCCATAGGGTATTAGTGGGAGGTTCAGCCGTACCAGAAACTGCCAGAGGCTCAGAATCTCCCCCTGGTTTCTAGGAACGTAGGACCCATTTTCCAGCCTGGCAACCCATATTGCATGTTGCTAGTTTAGCCTGAGCTCTTGGGGTCTTGAGAGTAATGCTACAGCTGGTGAGTTTGGGGTTGTGGCCAAGAGTCCATTATAACAAGCTCAGTGGAAGCCCCAGAGAAACAGTATCTGCCTGGGAAAGGAAAAGAACCCCCAGTTCTCTTTAGGATCAAGTCCAGCTCTTTGCTAGGTCTGGAATTTAAGGCATATACCATCTGGTCTCAATCTACCTTGTAGGCACACCCTAGAGAGGCAATACAAGTGGTGGAAAGGGTCCTAGATGCGAAGGCAGAAGATATTGGTTTGAGTACTGGTTCTGATTTTGTCTAGCCCCTGGGACCCTGAGCAAGTTGCTTCATCTGTATGGGCCTCAGTGTTTTTATTTATAAAGTGGGAATAAAAATCCCTGTCCCATCAACCTCCACAAGGCTGTAGTGAAGGTCAAATAAACTAATGAGTTTGAAAGTTCTTTGTAAACACCCAAAGACTATCGAAGTTATTAGGCACTATTTTTATTGTTATTTTCTTTAAGGCATATTCTGAAATGGAGGTAACCCTGGATTCCCTGACCAACAGAATACAAGCTCTGGCAGGTCCTACTAATATGGAAAGATGTCACGTATGGCCCAGGAATCTATGTTATGCCTGGCCACTAAGGGCCAGCCTGACTAGGAAGAGCTCCTATAGCCCTCAAAGGTTTGGACAATGTGCAAGATAGCACTAATGTTATCCCCACTGTAAAGATGAAAAAAGTTGAGTCCCAGAGAAGTTGAATAAATGCCCATGATCACTCAGGTAGACTAGACTAGAGCTAAGAGTTATGAGTCCAAGTTAGTTTATAGCTAACTTACCTTTTCCTGGCTAGCTACACTCACTCTTTGGACTCTTCTAACTCTTAGATAAGCAGCCTTCCTACCTGGAGATACCTCTGTTCTGAGGCCTACTCTTATGACTAGAGTCACTAGGTCAGACTGCCTCTTCATGAGGGGTCCAGACATGATCATTTTCCTCCTAGCTTGATTAATATTCTGGATTTCACGTCCCCCACCAGAAGATTTACATCTGAGTAGCTATCTTCTTCTCTCTTTCCCTTTTCCAGCTCTATTTTAGATATTGTTTTTCTTTATTGAGAGTAGGGACTGTCTTGTTTGCTAGTATTTGTATCCCCAGCACTTAGCACAGTGTCTATTTCATTGCAAGTGCTTAATAAATGCTCACTCACTCTTTTATCTATCTATCTATCTATCTATCTATCTATCTATCTATCTATCTATGTATCATTTATCTGTCATCTATCTGTCTGTCTTTTACATTTTGCCAGGCTACCTATCTCTCACTTTGGAGCAGTTTTCCTCTAAGAGATTTAATCATTAATTGAACTTTTTTTTGGCCACAGAGCTTTGGGAACCCCTATACATTTCACCCCAATTCATACATTGCCTGACTGTGTGGCCAGCCTGCCTAATTCTATTATTATTATTATTATTATTATAAGTCTATTCCTATCTGGGGCACCCAATCTCCTGCTTTTAGAATTCATCCACTTCATGGGAATGAGGATAGCACTGGTTACGAAATTCAAGGGCCAGGGTTTGACTTGACTTCCACTTACTGTCTATAACTTTGAATGAGTCTCTTGACCTATCTAAGCCTCCATTTGTTTTCTCTAACTGAGGGGATTGGAGTAGATGTTGCCTTGCCCTCCACCCACCGCCCCCAGCTAGCTCTAAATTTTTGATCCTGCGATCCATTTTTTCCAGCTCTAATCATCTCAGGTTTTCTCCCTCTGGACATAAATTCTCTAAAGAGCTGGTAAATCTATGTACAAACTACTCTGAGAATAGGTAAGGAAGATAAATATTAGGCTGCAGTGCCAGCAACTCATCAGTCTGATATTTTTTCTTATCTTCTACTGAGATGGCAGGTAAAAGAAAATTTGAGAATGATTGACTCTTCAAGTTGCCCTCAGAGGGCATCTATTCCTACCTATTCCTGAACATGGATCCAATTCATAATATATCCAATAAGTGGTCATCTTGCCCTTGCTTGACATCTTCGATGAAGATGGAAGTCTTTCTGGAAAGCTATTTTGCTCAAAACTTTCATCTCCTCATCCCCATCATGTTTGATTTATTTAAATACTATACATCCTTCAGAGCCCATTTGGCTTGTAAAGCTAGTCCTGGCTACTAAACCTATAGGCTTCATCTTCTCCTTTGGCACTTGTAGATGACAATAGAAAGTATATCACTTTATTCCTTGCTGCTTCCTGTTGCTGTGTGGCTGTTTGGTGTGTGAATCTAGTCTCCCTCAGTAGATTCTGAGCTCCTTGAGGACAGGGACCATGTTTTCCATTTCTATAGTGGTATACAAGAAAGAAGACTGGACTGGGAGACAAGAGTCTTGGGTTCTCACTCTGGCTTCAGAACTTGTGCAAGTCACTGCACCTCTCTAATCTCCAGTTTTTAATCTAAAAAACTGAGTACATTAGACTGAATGGCTTCTAATATACCTTGCAGCTCTCAATGCTATGATCATCTCACTCCAAACCTTAATTGTCCGGGAATCTTCTTTACAAAACGATCACTCTTAGGGAGGGGAGTCATACCGAGAGCATAAGTCATATCATTTTCTGATTATATCTATTGTCCATTAATATCTTTTGAAGCTAAGCTAGAATTGATTCACTCATAAAAATGTAGTGTTGAAATTTAGATATATTTCTAGTTGATGGTGGTAGGTTTCTTTGATCAGGTGTTCTGAATTGTAAGAGGGATATTTTGCCAGAGATTGAAATCACAAACATGAATTGTCTATTGCTTTTTTAAAATGAAAGACAAGGTTAATAAAACATTTATCAAAGTAACAAAGCAGAACAACATCAAAGTATAATGTAGGTCACCTTATAAAACAAATTTTAGGAGAAATGTTCACAATGGTGTACCTTTTTTAGCATGTAGTCAAAGCCCACTTTGGGGGTACCTACTGGAAGATATGTACTCTGTTCAGAGACGTAGAATTGCAAAGATAATTAAAACATAATTTCTGATCTTTTGTAGTTTACAATTAGCAGTGGGAGAGAGAAAACAGATAAATATGCAATAGTGCTTATAAAATATACAAGTATCATGTAGAGTATAACATAAGAACAAGTGACAGGGAAAGTTGGAGGAAGGAAAGATGACTGCTGACTTTGGGTATCTGAAAGATCTTCCAATAGTTTATGGAATTTGAGGAGAGTTATGAATGATGTATAGAATTTCAAGTAGAAATAGGAAAGAGGTGATTCCAGGCATGATGGTGGAAAACACAAGATGTGTGCAAGGGATGGAAAGTAGACCATGTTGGCTGGAGAATTAGGCATGGGGGGAAGCTGTTCGGATAATTCTATGACTTAGATCCTACCTCAAGAGTGATTAGAATAGTATTTTCTACCTCATCTTGAACCACAGCTTGGAATCAAATCTTTTTCAGAGCTAATACATTGTCTTAGGACTTCAGGCAAGCTTGGCATCAAAAGCCTGTCTTCAGATTGTCCTCAGCTTTTGGGCTATATAGTTATTAAAGTACTCATGCAAGTTCTTATACTATTCATTATAAGCACTTCAGTTTAAGAAATTATTTCTGTGATTCACTTCTGTTTTTTCCTGATGCTGGAATCATAGGATTCATCTGTACAAAGGCAAATTCCTGATAAAGCCTTCATCATGTACAGTATCCCTGGTCTTGGTTTTGCCTTTTCAGCTCCTTCTAAGCTACTCATGAGGGACAGAGAAAAAGCTGTTTATTTCTTCTCTATGCTGACAGCACAAAACTCATGTGACTAGATTGTCCTATTCAGAAGGAGCTAATTTTCTGCTCTACTCTAAAAAAATCCCTCCCCAGAAGCATTCCCTGGGGAGAATTGGCAATAATAATGTATTTCTATATAGATCTTTATGGCTTATAAAGTGATTTTATCTCATTTGATACTCACAACAATTCCATGAAGTTGGTGCGATTATCCCCATTTTATAGATGAGGATATTGAGGTTCAGAGAAGGGAAGTAATTTGCCTAACACCTCACAGCTGGCAAATGGCAGAACTAGCACTTGAACCTGGGCCAGAGGAGGTAGGACTTTATGGGTTTTTGAATCACTAACTTCCCAATTTGAAACAGTACCAGGTCCTTGGGCACGAGAGACTTTTATCATCATCTATCATTTCTGTTTCACACTAGAGAACCATGGGTAGCTGGCCTGAAAGTATCCACTGTCATCTGGTTGGAAGTTATGATTACTTAGAAACAAACCCAGATATTCGGTTGTCATGAAGTCAAATCACTGGATCGACACAGATGCCCACTCCATGTTTGTGACTCATACACTCAAAGAACTGTGATACTTTTGTCTCAAAGGGCTTCCAGTCCATCCTTCACACAAAATAGGACCTACACTATCCTGACAAATGGTCATCTATGCTCAGCCTGAAGAGCTTCTTTGATGAGTCATTTATGACCCTTGAGGCAATCCATTCCATCTTTGGACCATTTTTTCAAAGTTATCATACAGTTTCTGCTTAAAATGTTTGGTTATAGAGAACTCACTACCTCAAAAGTAATCCATTTCATAGAGAGGAAGTTCAAATTGTAAGGTAATTTTTATTCCTTACATCTGTTGAGCCTAAATTAATGTGTCTGTAATTTCTACCAATTATCCCTAACTCTGCTCTCCATGACCAAACAGAATAATTATTCTCTTTCTGCTTTGTGCTAAGTCTTTAAGTAATTGAAGATAATGGCCATGGTCTTCTCTTAAGGATAAAATTCCCTAATTTCCTCAATTGATCATAATGGGACATGGTTTCATAAGCTCAAAGGAGCATAGGATTTAAAGCTGAAAAGGAACTTAAAGAATGTATAGCCCACCTACTATATTTTACAGCTGAGGAAACTGAGTCCCAGAAAGGTTCAAGTTCTTTCTATATCTTGGATTTACCATTTTGGATGGCCTCCAGGCTTCAAATGAAGCCAGTTGACATCTTCACTGTAAGATTATTCATCACCATGTAATTATGTGAGAGAATGCCATCACACCATGACCCACAGGGAAGGAATGAGAAGATCCATACCACAAAATGGTTAAGTAACTACCTAAGACAATACAAGTGGGGCAGCTATGTGGTGCAGTGGTTAGAGCATGAGGCTTGGAGTCAGGAAGATCTGAGTTCAAATTTGGCCTCAGATACTTACTAGCTGTTTCACTTAAACAAATCACTGAACCCTATTTGCCTTAGTTCCTCAACTGTAAAATGGGGGCGCATTGGAGAAGGAAATAGCAAACCACTCCAGCATATTTGCTAAGAAAACTCCATGGACCAAAGTCCATGGGGTCATATGGAGTCAGACATGACTGAATGCTTAAATGATAACTAAAACAACAACAGAAAGCCAATACATGCACTGTCACATAGGAGCATAAACCCCACTTCATAAGGAGGTCCATACCTTAGTAAACAGACACCTATCATGCTTCTACTCGTATGCATGGTACCATGGTAGATATAAACAAATGCAAGAAAAAAAAAACCCTGAACTTCAAAGAGCAAAGAATAATAGAGGATGTAAGTCAGGCAAACTGTTGATTATGATTCCAGAAAGGCTATGTGAAAGATAAAGAAAAATGCTCTAGGAATTCCTAGAAGAGGGAGAAATCAATGTGGGTAGAAGTGAACAAAGATGCCTTCCTTTAGGAGATAGGTATCAAGCTGGACCTTGAAGGATAGTAGAATTTGGTTAGGTGATAAGAACTAGGAAAGGCATTCCAAGTAAGGGATGAACAAACGTATGTTTCTAGTATTGAATCTGGTGTGTGAAGGATATGTTGAGCCAGATGGTCCAACTAAGGTCCCTTCCAATTCTTAGAGCCTATGAATCTACAGATGACAGGGAGACAGATTTGACTGGAGAGAGAGAGGAAGTAGAAACCATATCTGCATACACTAAGCTGTCCCTTCCCTCAAAGAGCTTAAATAAGGACAAATATCTTGGAAGAAGAAGAAATCATATAGATAGTTTACATAAGGTATGAGTTTGAAGGTATCTCAGAATTAATGTCCTAAAAATCTCTTTATTTTATAGATGTGGAAACTGAAATCCTACAAAGGGAAATGACTCTAGGTTCACCCAGAGAGTTATGGCCAGGACTGGAACCTAGGAAAAGCAGGAGTCCAATGATTTTATTTAAATAAAAATCCCAAATCCTTCCTGACTTTGCATTTGTTAATATTTAGCTACATTTATTCTCATTACTAAATGATTCATTATGTTCATTGATGCTAATAGTCCTAAGTACTTCAAATGATCTATCTTTTGTTAAGGATGAGGCAGAGCATGGTGTAACAGAAGACGCTACAAACTGGGAATCAACACGTCCGGATTTTAGTTGTGGCTTTGCCCCTGAATGCCCATGTAAGCTTAGGAAAGTGAATTCTTATCTCTTGGACTCATTTTACCCTTAAGTAAAACGATGAGATTTTGGATGAATGATTTCTAAGATCCCTCCTAGGTTTTTTATGCTGTATTCTAAGGCATCATCCAGCTCTGATATTTTCAAAAAACTACAGAATCTCAGAAGTCCTAGGAACCTCAGAGGCATTTAAGACCAATCAATGTTTAGGAAATAATCTTTATTACATCAGTCAACCAATCAATCAACGAGCATTTATTAGACACTTACTATGTATCAGGCACTGTGCAAAAGCCAAAACAGTCCCTGCCCTCAAGAAGCTTTCTCAGTTATGGCCAAATCTTTGTGATGCTACTTGGGGTTTTCTTGGCAAGGATACTAGCTTGTTTTGCCATTTCTTCTCAAGCCCATTTTACAGATGAGGAACTAAAGCAAATAGCGTTTAAGTGACTTGTCTAGGGTCCCACAGCTAGTATGTGTCTGAGGTCAAATTTGAATTCAGGTCTTCCTGACCTCAAGCTCATTACTCTACTCACTATGGCACCTAGCTGTCCACATGCTATTATAATCAATCAATATAACAATCAAAAAAGGGTTTGTTAAATGCTTACTATATGCCAGACATTTATTCAACAAGAAATTATACAACTAAAGCTTCCATTAATGGGGAACCCACTACCTTGCAAAGTAGTCCATTCTGTTTTAGGACAGCTTTAATTATGAACTGTTTTCTTTATATTTAATCAAGATCTGCCTCCCTGAATTTTCTCCCCCTTTCCCCATTGCTCTTCTTTCTACCCTCTGGGGCAAAGCAAAACAACACTGTTTCCCAAATGATAGCCTCTTTTCCATACTAAACGCATTTAGGTCCTTCAATATATCCTCCTTGTCATGATCTCAGGGCCCTTCACTAAATGGATTGCCCTCCTATGCATACCATCCAGTTTATTATGCCTAAAATGTTCTAGTGTTTCTCCCATTTTTGACATTCTTCTGTTTAGTGTTATTACTGGCTTTAACATTCTATGAGAAGCAGCATGGTATGATGGAATGTGAGCAGGAGTTAAGAGTCAGAGGATCTAGATTCGAATCTTACCTCTGACATTGAGTCTCCTTTGGCAGGTAGCCCTAGTTTTCTCACCTTAAAATGGATAATTCTAAAACAGATTAGATGATATCTCTACCCTCTGCAAGAAACTCTAGTTATTCCCAATGGAACTCTAGAACAAAATACAAATCCCAATTTTGGGCTTTTGAAGCCCTTTGCAATCTAGCTCCAGAGTATCTTTCCAGACCAATTTCGTGTTCCTCCCTTATGTGTTCTGTGTCCTGGCCAAACCATTCTATTAATTATTTCACACACACCACATTTTATCTCCTGCCTCTGCACCACTTCAGAGGCAGAACTCCATGCCTGTGGTGCTCTCCCTCCTCACTACTCAGCCCCTTGGAATTGGTAGCTCTCATCAAAGCTTCTCTCAAGCATCACCTACTATGGAAGGTCTTTTCTGATCCTTCCTAGTGTACTCCTACTTCATATGTATTTTGTTTACTTATTTGTGTAACCATTGTTTCCACCCAGTAGACCCTGAAGGCAGGGACTGTTTCCTTTTTATCTCATATCTGCAGCACTGGCCATCTAGTAGGTGCTTAGCAGGTGCTGGCTGAACTGAATCGAAGAGGCAATTTAGGCTAGAGCACCTCAAAGATCCCTTCCTGATTAACTCTAGGATTTTATAATCCTCTGTTCTCCGAGCCCTCCCAGCTCTGACATTCCATGGCACTGATTCAAAAACCATTCCATGGGAATGTGTTCTTCATTCGCCTTATTCATAGGAGATTTTCTGAATGCCAGAGTCCACGAGACACCCTGCCCAGGCACTTAGTGTAACAAATGCAAAGGGCTCAGTTGCTAAAGATAGAGCTTTTCTTGAGAACACATTAGGAGACCTACCCCAAACTCAGGGGAAATTTAAGGATGCATTTATTTAAAATCATTACTTTCTGCCCTGACTCTGGGCTGATAATGGCTTCTCATCCAGTAATCACAGCTTTGGGAGCCATGGTGCTCAGGAAATAGATTATAATATTTTTCCTTATAAAAGAATATGTATTTCCTTAGCCCTTCAAGGGGTGGAGAGAGGTTTAGGAAGCATTGCATATTCTCTCAGTAGAAACTTCCAGGGCATTGGCTCTTAAGATATAGAGTGGCAGCCACTGAGATAAGTCAGCATGCCTCTACCCCTCTACCCCTTCCCCCAAATCCCACCATGGTCTATTTTGGCTTTCTAGAAGGAAGAAGAGAGGGAAGGAGAAAGTGTAGGTGAAAGAGAGGAAATGAGAGTTTGAGCTTGCCAAATATGAGCGTTGGCTGAAAGACTTGGTAATGTTAGGCCTGGATTTGAGAAAACTAAGGAGGCCTTCAAGTATTTGAATATCTGGCCAGAAAAAATGGATTAGACTTGTCCTTATTAGCCCTAGAGGGGCCTAACCTGGTTGTCCTTCTCTGCACACTCTAAAACTTATCTGTATCCTTCCTAAAATCTATTCCAGGTGGCATAGCTGGGGTCTGCATCCAGGACCCCAAAATACATTGCCCTTTCCAGTAAGCCACATATAATACCTGTCAGGGAGGCTCAGGAATTGGGGGAAATAAGTTTTAGTTGCTATAGTCAGAGGTGACTTCCTGAAAGAAGAGGGGCTTTCAGGGTGAATAAGAATTTGATAAGGAGGGCTATATAACTTTCATTGTCAAGTCTTTTCTCTGGGCCTCAGTGTTCTCTGTAAAGTGAATTTGGAACAAGAGGATTTGAACTCAGGTCCTCCTGACCCCAGGGCCTATGCTGTAATCATTGCACCACCTAGTTGCCACTCACATTCTATATTCTAAGGCTTCTTCCATCTCTGACATTCTATGTTCTATGTCCCATGGTTCATTCCTAATTTGAGATCCTGAGATTCTCTGATGGCATTGCTGCGGACACCTGAGCCTTGAAGAATGAGCCCCCCTTTTGCTTCCCTCTATCTTCTTTGAGAAATTTTCTCTCCCTGAATCTTTCATTCTCTTGGCATCCTCCATATTTTTCCTTCCTTTTGGAAGATAAAACTAGGAAAAAGTCTTGGGAGAGAAAGGCAGCATTTTTCTTCAGTGACAGATCCTACACTTATGGGTTCAGCAATTGGCCCCCTTCTGGGGGACTTCCCTTTAATTAGAGAAGCAAGAGACAGAGTCAACTGCAGCTGGCCATGCCAGGACTGATTGGGTGCTTGCTAATCATAAACAAACAGATGTGTTCAGTGCCTTCTCCCCCATCCACTTCCCTGCTGTGACCCTCTCCTCCCATCACTGAGCAACTACCTCTGGGCTGCCTGGATTACAATATATACCTAAGGAACTCAGCAGTGTCTGGTTCTAACCAGCATGACAATCTCTAGGGATTGTTTTAGACCTGGAGTGCTTCTAGGAGGTGTGAGGGACTCATGCCATACTTGGGACAACTCTAAAAAGTTAAGGTGGAGGGCTTTGGATCTAACTAGAGGTTATGAGAGGGCTGAGGAATACCTAGGGCTAGATGGTTAGAGAGGGCTAAAATATGTACATATTTTAAAATATTTTAATAACTCTATTTTAATATAAATCATTTCATTTCTAATCCTATTTATTTTCTGCATTTAAAACATTATTCTAAGAAGATATCCATAGGATTCACCAGAATACCAAAGGAGCCCATGACAAAAAAAGAAAAGTTAAAAAATCTTGAAGAAGGGCCTTTGAGGGATCTTCAGTTTTCACTAGGGTTTATGAAGGGCTGTGCTAATTACTAGGAATTATAAAGGGTCAAGTTCATCCTCAGAGACTGTGAGGGTCTCAGCTGTCTTAAAGGGTATGAGACCTAGGAATATCCTAGCTGAAGAGAGGTGTCTAGGGCAGTCCTATGAGTTATGGGAACTGGGTCAAACCCTCTACTCAATACAATTAACTAAAGCATTCAATATTCATTTGTTAAGCATCTGCTATGGTCAGAGCATAGGGGCCAGGAGTGGGATGTCTATCATCACTACAGTTTAATAGGAAGATAAACAATGGTAAATGACAAGTTCATTAGAGACATTAAAGTTGCTATGTGAATGCTGACAGTGGAGGTCATTACTGACAAAGGGTATCGAGGAAGGTTTCTTGGATGGGCTGGCATATGAGCTGGAATTTCTAGACTGGGAAGCAATTCAAAGGGGAAAATGGGGAAGAAGGGCATTCTAGGCAGCAAAGGCATGGAAGTGAGAGAGTACATAATACAAATACTAAGGGGATGGGAAATTATCATGTTTGACTGTGGGAAGCAAAGGGTGGGAAGGATTTAAGACAATATGGGCATGTACCCCTCTTTTGTTACTAGTTGTAGATGACTTTGAATTCCATATAAAGGAGTTTGGACTTTACTTAATAGGCAATAGGGAGTCACTGATTTTTTTTTAACTTGTAGTGGAAGGGTGGTAAAAGAATGATCTTTGTGCAAAGATAATTTGTCTAGAAGACTTTGAAGGATGGATTATATAGAGGATGAGGTTGGGAAGGTATTACAATAGACCCAATGGGTGGCAAGGAGCTCCTACACTAGGGTGGAGGCAGTGAGAATAGAGAGTAGTGACCAACATAAAGACTACTTCTTCAGAGGAAGAGTCAACAAGGCCTGGCAACTGATATGGTATGAAAAGTAAGGGAGAGGGAAGAATGAAAGATAATTCTGAGGTTTTGAACTCGGGGGATAAAATAAAATCCAGTTAAAATCAAGAAAATAGCATGTCAAAGGTAGGAATGAAACTACAACATGGGATGTTAAAAGACAGAACATCAAATGTCAGAACTTGAAGGTACCTTAGAGATCATCTGCTCAAATGCCTTTGTTTTATAGAGACAGCATCCAAAGATCCAGAGAGGGCAAGTGACTTAGCCAACATTCCACAGTGGCCAGAGCCAGGACCAGAAGCAGGTTGCTGTCTTGCCAACCCATCCCTTTTTACCTTGCTGGGCAGCCTACCTACTTCTAGTCTCACCTGGTAGCTCCTAGGCTGAAAAAAATTCCCTTTGTTGTTGCTTTATTGCTGGTGCTGTTAAAAGACTGCAATGAAAAACTTCACCATCCTTTGGCAGCCAGATGGCTGAGGGAGTCTTTATTCCCTCTCCCTGCATTTACAGGCAGGCGTCTCTGTGAGCACTAACCAGGCAGGATTGCTTTTTAAGAGCCATTAAACACTCCCTACTTAGGGAACTGCGTACTGTGTGTTCACCATTTGTGCTCAATGTATGCCTTATCATCCTGAGCCTGGACCTCAAATGCAATACATGGAGCATGGTATAGTGGGAACAGCATTGGCTCTGGAGTCAGAAGACCTAGATTCAAATCTATCTCTGATGCTTACTACCTATATGATCCTGGACAGGTTAGTTAACTTTTGTGGGCCTCAGTTTCTGTATTTATAAAATGAGAGACCAGGAAGGAGGTTTACAAATCCTTTCCAGCTCTAGAACTATGATACTATGACCATTAATTCACAGGAACATCTCCTTATAGGACTTAGGGTAAGAGAGATGACTAAGATTATCTAATACAACTCTACCATTTTATAAATGGACAAACTGAGGCCCCAAAAGGAGAAATAACATTTCTAAGATAGAAATGACATTCTTACAGATAGAAAACTACAGTCAAGATTTAAACATAGATCATTAGATCCAAAGTTCAGTGTTCTTTCTACTACACAAAGCCACAGTGGTAGGGATAAAATAATAGAATCTCCAAATTGCAGGCACATCTGAAGTGATTTAGTCAAACCTGGACCTAAACAGGATTTTATTCTTCAGAAGATCCTCAACAATCTTTCCTTGAAGACATAGAATTATGGGGAACTTACTTTGTTGTTGTTCAGGCACGTGTGACTCTTCATAAGCCTATTTAGGGGTTTCTTGACAAAGATACTGGAGTGGTTTGCCATTTCCTTCTCCAACTCATTTTGGAGGAAACTGAGGCAAACATGGTTAAGTGATTTGCCCAGGGTTACACAGCTAGGTTATACAGCTAGTATGAGAGACTGGATTTGAGCTCAGGTCTTCCTGATTCCAGGCCCAGAGCTCTATCCACTGTGTCACAAAGCTCATTTAGTTTTTGAATAGTTCCCCTCCATATGTTTTCAGACCCACTCTGCCCAATACTTCTTTTTTCCTCATGTAGCCAGTAACTTGCATTGGAACTATCCATGGTACTGAGGAAGGATGGAAGGTTCCATTCATTGACCCCAAACCTCATTTTCCCTCACATTTCAAGAGAAAAAAATCAATAATATTATATTGAAAACCAAAACTGATAGAAACATAATAGTAGTAACAATAATAATGAAATAGAGGGAAAAATGCAGAACAGGAGAAAGTGAATTGTAAAAAGATGAAACATAATAGACACACATGTAAAATTTGGAATTAGGGTTCAAAAATTCAAAGGCACGAGAGAAAGATAGGGAAAGACATTATTAGACCATAGGTCCTGTGAAGAAGAGGTGGAGGAGAAGAGTGGATTTCAAGCTCAATATCTGCCAACACTCTGATGTGCTACCCAGAAAGAGCCATAATGATCTTTTTGTATTAAGATATCTTAAGAGAGCCAACTAACTAAGGAAACTAGTAACTAAGGACAGCTATAGCTCTTCAGTTCTCTGACATGGTGGTCGGACCACCTCTAAAATGCTGTTTTTCGTTGTGGGCAGTATGCTTTAGGATGGATATTGATCAAATAGAACATGTCCAGAGCAGGGCAACAGAATCAATAAGAGAGCTAGACACCATGTTGTAGTATGAAGATTGCTTGAAGGACCTGGGAATGTCTATCCCAGAGAAGAAAAGATTTAAAGGGGATATGGTACCTGTCTCCAAGGAATGCCCTAGAATAAATAGAGTTTAGACTTATTCTGCTTGGTCCTAGAGGTCAGAACTAAGAGTAATGGGTGATAATTATAGCAGCAGATTTTGGCTTATTCTGAGTAGACACCAATGTGGCCTAGATTTTCAGGTGCTCTTATAGAAAACCTGAGAATGTGATAGCTTAGTCTGCACCATAGAACCCAGCACTTCACAGTGATTGAGCAGTACTTTGCAGGTAAGTGCTGCTGTAGAAATGTGTAATCACCATCAGCATAATGGGCATTAATGAGAATTTCATAATAAGGTGGGACTGATATGTTAATGGAGCCTGACGATCACTTCAGCTGAACATGATATCTGTGTCTGAGATCAAATGAGGGCAAAGAGAGCCAAAATAGTATTTCACTCAGAATGACACCTCCCTGAACCCCTGCCATGTCTTCCCAAACTGTGTGTATGCCAGGGTGATTAGAAGGTCAGAGGCTGCCCTCTATTTAGAGCTTTAACCATAAACTCTTAGAAGGCAGAGATTAGGTCAAGGTAATATTCTCTGCATAAAAAACTTGAGTTTTATCAAGGTCAAGATGGGACTTGATAAAGGTTTTATAATGATTATAAAGAATATTGGTAATTAACATTGTAATAATAGTGAGAAGAGGGGCTTAGTTGTGATGATACTAAGGAAAAATTAATTGGAGGTGAGGATTTTGCCGCTGATGAATAAATGAAAGAGAAAACAATTTATTAAGCACCCATTATATGCCAAACACAGCCCTAAGTATTGGGGTTACAAATACGAAAGTGAAGACAATCGGGTCTACTCAGTGCAGCAGCAGCCCTTCTTCCTCCACAGTGGTCAGCTACGACCCCCAACTCCCCAGCAACCATGTCAAAGGGACCCACAGTTGTCATTGATCTTGGCACCACTTACTCCTGTGTGGGAGTCTTCCAACATGGGAAAGTGGAGATCATTGCTAATGACCAAGGAAACAGGACCACCCCAGGCTACGTCACCTTCACCAACACTGAACGTTTAATCGGTGATGCTGCAAAGAATCAAGTTGCAATGAACCCTGCCAACACAGTTTTTGATGCCAAATGTCTGATTGATCACAAATTTGATGATGTAGTTGTACAGTCAGACATGAGGCATTGGCCTTTCACGGTGGTGAATGACACAGGCAGGCCTAAGGTCCAAGTGGAGTACAAAGGGGAGACCAAAAATTTCTATCCAGAAGAAATATCTTCCATGGTCTTGACCAAGATGAAAGAAATTGCTGAAGCTTACCTTGGGAAGACTGTCACAAATGCCATGGTCACAGTACCAGCCTATTTCAATGATTCCCAATGCCAGGCCACCAAAGATGCAGGAACCATTGCTGGTCTCAATGTGCTCTGAATCATCAATGAGCCAACTGATGCTGCTATTGCTTGGACAAAAAGGTTGGTACCAAGAGAAATGTGTTGATCTTTGACCTTGGAGATGATACTTTTGATGTCTCCATTCTTACCATTGAAGATGGCATCTTTGTGGTCAAGTCCACAGCCGGGGACACCCACTTGGTTGGAGTGGACTTTGACAACAGAATGGTCACCCATTTCATTGCTGAGTTCAAGCAAAAAACAAGAAGGACATCAGTGAGAACAAGAGGGCCATTCTCCTTCTTCACATCACTTACAAAAGTGTTAAGCGTACCCTCTCTTCCAGTACCCAGGCCAGTATTGATATTGACTCCCTCTATGAAGGTATCAACTTCTACACATCGATCACTAAGCCTGTTTCAAAGAGCTGAATGCTGATGTCTTCCATGGCACACTGGACCCTGTGGAAAAGGCCTTAAGAGATGCCAAGCTAGATAAATCACAGATTCATATCATTATCCTGGTGGGTGGTTCTACTCGAATCCCCAAAATCCAGAAGCTTCTGCAAGATTTCTTCAACGGCAAAGAACTCAGTAAGCGTATCAATCCTGATGAGGCTGTTGCTTATGGTGCAGCTGTCCAGGCTGCCATTTTGTCTGGAGAGAAACCTGAGAATGTGCAGGACTTCCTGCTGTTGGATGTCACTCCTGTTTCCCTTGGAATTGAAACTGCTGGTGGAATTATGACTGTTCTGATCAAATGTAATCCCCACCAAGCAGACACAGACCCTTACCACCTATTCAGACAACCAGCCTGGTGTGCTTATTCAGGTTTATGAAGGTGAGAGAGCAATGACAAAGGATAACAACCTGCTTGACAAATTTGAGCTCACAGGAATTCCCCCAGCACCCAGGGGTGTTCCTCAGATTGAAGTAACATTTGACATTGATGCAAATGGCATCCTCAATGTTTCTGCTGTGGAAAAGAGCACAGGCAAGGAGAACAAGATCACTATCACCAATGACAAAGGATGTCTGAGCAAAGAAGACATTGAGTGCATAGTCCAGGAGACTGAGAAATACAAGGCTGAGGATGAGAAGCAGAGAGACAAGGTGTCTTCCAAAAATTCTCTTGAATCTTATGCTTTCAACATGAAGGCCACCATAGAGGATGAAAAACTGCAAGGCAAGATTGGGGATGAAGACAGAGAAAATCCTTGACAAATGTGATGAAATAATCAACTGGCTGGATAAGAACCAGACTCCTGAGGAGGAAGAATCTGAGCATCAGCAGAAAGAATTGGAGAAGGTCTGCAACCCCATCATTACTAAGCTGTACCAGAGTGCAGGGGGCATGCCAGGAGGCATGCCTGGTGGATGATCCAGGGGGTGGAGCAGCCCCATCTGGAGGTGCTTCTTCTGGACCCTCCATGGAAGAGGTTGACTAAACACACCAGAAGAAAGAGCATTCCATGCAGCTTTCCAAAAATTGAAGGACTCAAATTTGTAGCCAAGGCACTACCAGTTTAAAAGTAACATTTAAGTTACTGTGTAAATCTGGGCATTCTGAATACTTGAATGTGTGCAGAGGGAGAGAAGTGAACAACATTGCACTTTATCAGTACTGTAAACAATTGGAATTGCAATTCTTGTCCTGGAGAATAAAATCTATTTAAATTGGCACCATAAAAAAGTGAAGACAATCCCTGTCCTCAAAGAACTTTTATAGGGGAGTTATGACCAGGAGAGAGAGATATTTTGCTTTGGAAAACTAGAAGGATGATAAATAGAGCCATGAGGAGTAAATTAACCCACCTTTTCCAAGAACAGTGACAGAGTTGATTCTATTATGTTTCCAAAACTGGAACACAGGGATTGAGGAAAATAGGGGATATGGTCTATAGCGAGAAGATGACTGGGGAGTGAAGTGGAACAGCAGCCATGCCTATATGGATTTAAAAAAAAACAATAATTATAGTTTTTGTAATAGTAGTAGTAGTAGTAGTAACCACAATAACAACATATAGCTTCTAGATAATGTTTTAAGGCATGCAAGCTCTTAATTAATACCTCATTTCATTTTCACAACAACTCTGAGAAGTCAGTGCTATTATTATCCTTATTTTGTAAATGAGGAAACTGAGGCAGGCAGAGGTTAAATGACTTGCCCAAGATCATGAAGCTAGTAAGTGTCTGAGGTCAGATTTCAATTCAGGGACTCTAGCTCCAGTGATTTATCTATTGTGCCACTTAGCTGCCTGAATATCTGCCAATCTGACTTAGGTAACTACCAATCAGCACAGTGGGGATTCAAGAGTAAGATTTCCAGGCATAAAAGTGAAGTTCTCTAGGACTTGGATTCTGGTCTGAGCAGCAACATGTCAGATGGCAAAATGATGATGATGACTTTGATGATGAGGATGGTCGTGGGGAATGATGGTGGTGATTCCTGCAGTGGGAATGCAAAAGGAGGGTACTAACATTAGCATTGCTTGCCTTTCTTGTTGTAAAGATAAAATCAAATAAATCACGTAAAGTGGATTCAAAACTGCTAGATGCTATAGCGATAAGAGCTATTATGAATAAAAATAATGTGCTAGCAATGAGTAAGATGTGATTAGAGTGATAGTGGGAGTTTCAGAGAATTAAAAGCTCAACATGAATCAGTTATGTGACCTAGTTGTCAAAAATTTAACACAACATTAGGCTTTATTTATAGCAACATAGTGTCCAGTACAAGGGATCTAATAGCTTTATCTCCCTCTGCTCTGCCTCTATCTCATCTAGTCTGTTGCTCTTAGTCATGGAGTCACATTTTAGGGAGACTACGGAGAAACTTGAGTGTGCCCAGAGAGGATAATCAGGTTGGAGAGGGGACTAGAGATTGTCATATGGAGATCAATCAGTAAGGATGTAAAAGAGAGGGTTCAGTACTCATGATTATAGTCTTATAATATTTGAAGGGATATTATGGAGAAGAAAGATTAGACTTGTTATGCCTGGTCCCAGAAAGCAGTGTTAGGACCAGTGGGTAGGAGTTGCATTGAGTCACTGTTTTACTATATGTAAGAAAAACCTTTCTCGCAATTCCAGATTTTAAAAAGGTAAATCAACAGTTTTGGTAAGTAGTGAGGTCCTCATCAGGCTATCTTCAAGCACAGGCTCAGTGATCACACATTGCAGGAGGGATTCATAATTTTGGTTTGGGTTCAATTCTATGAGCTCTGAGGTCTGTTCTATCTCTGAGTTTCTATGATTCTATGACAATGGTAATATGTTAAAATAACAACTGACATTTATTTCATTTTTAACATTTCCTGCTTTAAAGAAGAGAGCTTTCTTGGTGGCAGTAACACTAGTGTTCATTTTACATACACCAACTTTTTTGAACCTCACAACCACCCCACAAGGTATGTACTCCAGGTGTTATTATACCATTTTATAGACAAGGAAATGAATGCTTAAAGAAATTAGTTCCTTTGCCCATGGTTATAGAGCTAGGAAATAGAAGAATTAGGATTTGAACTCAGATCTCCTTGACTCCAACTCTAGCTCAGAACCCCCTGTTCTACCACATTTCTTTATAGGGACGAAATTGATATTTTAAAGTCAATTCAGGGCAAATTGTTTATGTTGCCACAGAGATAGGAAAATTTGCCTATAGCAGTTTCTCTCAGTGCCCTCCTTTACTATACAATGAATGGTAACCTTTTCCCTTTTCTATGTTGGTTTTAAAAGAAATAGTTTTTGACTTGCTAGTAATTTTATGGGGATGTGCTCATAGTGTTAGAATCCAAAGCATGCCTAAAATAGGCTTTTATTTTCACTACGGCTGATAAAAACGCAGTCTTAGTTCAGTGCTGGGCATTATAGTAGATGCTTAATAGATTCTTGTTGATTTGTCTTGACATATCAGGTTATGCCTTACAATGTTCTCTGTGCCCTACTCTCTTAAAAGGAGTAGTTTAGTGGCAAGAATGTTAGACTTGATGTCAGGCAACACAGGTTCAACTTTTGTTCCACCACTTTCTTTATAGCTCCCACTTCTATTCTTTCAGCCTCAGTTTTGCTCATCTATAAAACAGGGATAGAGACTGAACCTACAATTTCATTGGTGTAAGGAACTCTTAACTGTAGAAAGTCTCTCTACCAAAGCCAGTATGTTTCTTCTTTTTAACCTACAATCTTAATGAGTCACTAGAATAGTAAAAGGTTAAATGACATCCCCAGGGTCATTAGCAAATATGTGTCAGAGATAGTTTTGAGTCCATCCCTCTATTCACTATGCTATTCTACCTTATTATGTGTAAAGTGGGGATAAGGATGCTTACAACCTACAACATACAGTTGCTTTGAGGAAAGTGCTTTTGAATCTTAAATTATATAGAAAAAGTGAGCTGTTACTATTCTCTGAATGTGAGTCTTGTGAGGACAACAAGAATGATGGTTCCCTGAAGGTGAGGACAGACAATCTTTCTTTTTCTGTTTCTTCTACACAGTGAACTTGCATAAGGTTCAGTCCCAGAGCAGGGGTTCAGCAAACATTTATTGATTTGACTCAAAGAGAAATCTTTTGCAAAGGCTTTAAAACTGAAATGGATTTCTCACTGGTTTGTATGTTTCTCCTGACAATAAACACTCTCTCTGGAGAATGGTTTGTGTCTCAGCTTGTATGGTTTCATTGATCATTTGCCTTTTCTTTGAGGGTCATCTTATTCTTGACCAAGGTGGCCCAGTCATGCATTGTCAGTGATATTCTTTTGCCTCAGGAAATGAATAGCAAAGAGTTCTTGCTAATTAGGATTCAGATCCCCAAATCTACTTTCAGCACCAAAGGAACCAGAGTTGGTGAGCCAAGAGGAGTGAGGCTTCTCTACACAAATTTCTTCCTTCAAAAAGCTAAAGAGGCCACTCTTGGTAGCTTCAATATTTTTACTTCATCTAAATAACTCTAGGGATGTTATTGGAATCTATGTGGGTGTATACTTAGCCCTGGATTGGACAAAATTGTGATGTTCAGTGACTTTGGTTTTTGGCTGCTCCTTCTCTCAGTTTCTGTGCCAGAGTAAGTCCTTCTAGCTAGGAGCCCTTAGCCCTTATGCTACTCTCAGATATTCTTGTGCAGAAGAGAAGACCTTAAAATCCTCCCTAGAGATTCTGGAAACTGAATGTGATTCATGTCCTCTCCCATTTAACATAATGGATTATGTTTTGAAGGGCAAGAACCTGGTATGCCCCATGGTGGGGTTCTCTTAGGTTACATGAAGGGAGACAGTACATTATTCATCAATGGAGATCTTTGAGGTGGAGAGTGAATACCTACTTCTATGAGATATTGGAAAATGTAGTCCTATGTGAATATTACTTGGACTAGAGGCACTGTGAAGTATTTCCCAAATCGAGTTTCTGGAAATCTGTGATTTTGTGGGCAAGAGACTCATTCCTATGTTGTAGTAGAAAGAATATTAGTCTTGCAGTTAGAAAACCTGAGTTGTATATTTGGCTTTGTCAGTCACTAGCTGTGTGAAGTCATTTCACTTTTCTAAGGCTTAGTCTTTTCATACATCAAGTGGGATGATAAAGCAAGTCTTATATACTTTATAGTGTTGGAGCATGAAATGGGAGATTATATGTAAAGCATTTTAAAACAGTTATAGAAGTGTATATTATTTCTCAACATTATTTCTTTTTTTAATTTTGATACTGGCATTGGCTGTTGGCATAATAATACCATTTTTCGTGAAGATAAGGAAAACTGAGGGTTTTTTGTTTGTTAACGTTGGAGCTTCCTCCCTTGCTCAGCACCAGGGATAGCTCCAAGGCAGTTAGTCAATACTCTATGATGCTGAATTGTACTATGCCTCTTTCAGTCTTCTTCTATCAATATCTATTTATTTTGAACATTCATTTAAAATTGCTTGAGTTCTAAATTTTCTACTTCCCTCCCACCCTTTCTCCACTTTTCGTGAGGACAAGAAATGTATTAGTAATTATACATATGAAATCATGTGAAAGGCATTTCTGTGTTAGCCATGTTGCAAAACAAAGCAAAAAAGCCACGAAAAATAAAATGAAAAAAATGATATTTGATCTATATTCAGACTCTATCAACTGTTTCTCTGTAGGTGGATAGGATTTTTCATAATAAATCTTTCAGAATTGTCGTGGATCATTGTATTGATCAGAATAGATATATCATTCATAGTTGGTGATTACAATATTGCTGTCACTATGTACAATGTTCTCCTGGTTGTGTTCACTTCACTTTGTATTAGTTCATATAAGTCTTCACAGGTTTTTCTGAAAACACCCAGCTCATCATTCTTTTCTTTTTTTGCCTTGTTTTGTGAGGCAATCGGGTTAAGTGACTTGCCCAGGGTCACATGGCTGTAATTGTCAAGTGTCTGAGGTTGGATTTGAACTCAGGTCCTCCTAACTCCAGGACTGGTGCTCTATCCACTGCACCACCAAGTTGTCCCCTCATCATTTTTTATAGCAAAATAGCATTCCATCACAATCATATGCCACAAATTGTTCATCCATTCCCCAATTGATGGGCATCCCCTCAGTTTCCAATTCTTTGCCACCACATAAAGAGATGCTATAAATACTTTTGTATATATAGGTCATTTTCATTTTATCTCTTTGAATTTTAGACCTAGTAGTTGTATTGCTGGGTCAAAGGATATGCACAGTTTTATAGCCTTTTGGGCATAGTTCGAAATTGCTCTCTATAATGGTTGGATCAGTTTCCACTCCATCAGCAGTGTTAAAATTTTTCCACATTCCCTTCAACATTTGTAGTTTTCCTTTTCTGTCATATTATCCAGGCTTGTGGGTGTGAGGTGATACTTCAGAATTATTTTAATGTACATTTCTCTAATTGATAATGATCTAGAGCATTTTTCATATGAATATAGATAGTTTTGATTTCTTCTGAAAACTGCCTGTTCATATCTTTTGACCATTAATCAATTGGAGAATGACCTGTATTCCCGCAAATTTGACTTAGTTCTCTCTATATTTGAGAAATGAGGTCTTATAAGAGGAATTTGTTGTACTCTCTTCAATTTCCCACTTTCCCCCCACTCTTGGCAGCATTGGTTTTGTTTGTGCAAACCCTTTTTAATTTAATGTAGTCATAATTATTCATTTTATATCTCATGATACTCCCTCTCTCTCTCTCTTTCTGTCTCTCTGTCTCTGTCTGTCTCTCTGTCATAAATTCTTCCCTTATCTACAGATCTGACATAAACAATTTGCCATACTCCTCTAATTAACTAATATCAACCTTTATATCTAAATCATGTACACATTTTGACCTTATCTTGGTATAGGAATGAGATATGTTTGTCTATACTTAATTTCTGCCAAACTGTTTTCTAGTTTTCCCAACATTTTTTGGCAAATGGTGAATTCTTGTCTGAAAAGCTCAAATCTTTGAATTTATCAAACACTAGATCACAATGGTCATTTACTACCATATATTGTGTACCTAACCTATTCCACTCATCTACCACTGCATTTCCCAGCTGGTACCAACTTATTTTTATGATTACCCCTTTGCAATATGGTTGGAAATGTGGTATGGCTAGGCCATCTTCCTTCACATTTTCTCATTGACTCCCTTGATATTCCTGAGCTTTTGTTCTTCCAGATGAATTTCATTATTCTTCTTCTAGCTCTATAAAGTAATATTTTGGTGGTTTGGTATGGCACTGAATAACTAAATTAATTCAGGTGGAAACTTCAGACCGTTAAGTCAACTTCGAATCAGAGATTTAGAGAATTTTTGATCCAGGATACATCTTTGAAAAGCATCTATGTAATCAGTGCTAACTTTGGTGTTCCTTATTTTTGATCCTGCCTTAGACTGCTTGATTTCATTTCTTATCTGACAGCTGTCTCTAGTTGGATTTACCATCCATGGTTGTGAAGACAAAATAGCAATTACAACAATAATGTTCTTAGAAATAATAACAAAATGCTTTACCTATATCATCTCACTTGATTTCACAAACAACCCTATGGGGTAAGTACTATTAATATAATTCTCATTTTACCAATGTGGAAGCTAAAGCTAAGAGAGGTTAAGTGACTTGCTCAGAGTCACACAGCTACTAAGTGTCAGAGACAGGGTTCAAATTCAGGCCTTCCTGATACTAAGTCCAACACTCTATGTACTGCACCACCGCACTGTTTAGGTGTAAAGAAACAAGAACACAATACCAATGCACGTCCATGGGACCCTTGAAGATTTCCGATGCTGACAAGAAGTAGGGTAATGGGAGTGGAAGAGGAAAGAGGTCTGAACTTGGTCAGGAAATCTGGATTGATATCCTGGCTTTGACACTTACCATACGTGTGACCATGTACAATATACTTCCCCTGAACATCAGTTTCTTATTCGCTATAATGGGGCTAATAGTACCAGTATTATGTGCTGTAAGTGGAGTATGAATGTATGCTACTCTTACCAGGAGACTTCTAGTATTTTGTTAACATTTGTTATTTTTAGCTATGTATTTTCTATTTTTTTCTAGCAATACCAATTCATGGAAAACCTCTAAATGGCTATATCATTGAATTAGGAACAAGAGAGCAGGAGGGGGGAGATTGTCTCATTCTGTGGTGGTCCTGGGAGGAGAAAAACCATGCAAGCCACGCTTTTGTGACCTCCAGAAGGAAGGATGACAATGGTGAACAAACATAATTATATGCTACCCTATAAAGTTTATGAAAGCTCTTTAGTATACTCTTTAATTTGATTTGATTGGATATAATGCAATGTGTATTTGTTAATAATCTTCTTTGCGGAAGGTATTGTATTAGGTCCTGGAGATACAAAGAAAAATGAAAGGAAAATTAGTCCCCCTCTAGTAGATGAGACTCCATTAGAGGTGGGGTGGGGTATAACATGTGCATAATTAAACAAATATAAGGTAATTCATAATAAGTGACAGCAACAATAAGCAAAAATAACATTAGGGAGAGATCTCTAATAGTGTAATTATAGAAACAGCATACAGTTACAGAGGTGGGGTAAGAAAGGAGAATCGAGAAAGGTGTTCCAAAAGAGCTGACATAAGTTGAAACTTGAAAGAAGATAAATAATCTATGGGATGGAAGAGAAGGGGGAGGGGAGGTGTTTCACAACCAGGAGGGAAAGCTTCTGGAAAGCTACATAGGAGGGAAATGAAATTCCAAATTCAAGGAATGTCAAGTAGGCTAGGGTGATTCATAAGGAATGATGACAACTAAGTTTGGAAAAGTGGGCTGGATCCAGATTGTGGAATGTTTTTAAATGTCAAACTAAGCAGTTTATATTTTATTCTAGAGGCAATGGGGAGCCATTGAGGACTCTTGATTAGGAAACGACAGGCCAACACTATGCTTTAGTAAAATGATTTTGGAGGCTATATGAAGAATAGATTAGAGAAAAGAGGGACTAGAAGCAGAGAAATCAGTTAGGAGGCAATAGCCCAGATAGGAAATTATAAGAGTCTGAACTAGTGATAACTGTGTTACCAGAGTGGTAGCACAGAGGATAGAAAGCTGGTTTCAGAGTCAGGAAGGTCTGGGTTCTAATCCTACCTTTGACACATAAGTCTAGTAAATACTTAAGTGATGAGTCATTTAATCTCTCAGTGCCTCAGGCAACTTTTCAAAACTATAAATTGTAAAGTAAGTGTTGACAAGGCTTGATAGAGGGGAATTTCATCACTTCCAATTCCCTATACTAATTCATTCATAGGTCCAGTGTAACATGCATGTTTACATGTGAATAATTATGGCATAAAGTAGGTAGTGATAGCTACTATAACAATCTTTATAATATGCAGCTCTAAGCATGTTACTCCTCTATTCAAAAACCTTCAATGACTCCCTAGTGCCTATAGCATAAAATATGACTCTTTTCCCAGACATAGTTCCACAGCAATGTTACCAGCTTATCATTCCAGTCTTACTTCATGATATTGCCTTTCTGGAATCTTACATTCAACCAAACTTTACTATTCATCTCCCTCCTCACCCTGTACCCCCATCTCACCCTGATGCTTCTTCTTGCTCCTATTCATTCATACAGATTCTCTCCCATTCTTTGAACATACTCTTTCCTCATCACCACTTAGGTTGAACTAATTATCTGAACTAATTAGTCCTTTAAGGATTCTCACATTTTCCTAGGTCATTTTATTTTGACTTCCTGTCTGCCTCACTCTCAGACAAACAGATGGATAGGTAGATAGATACTTGAGGACAGGTAGGTAGATAAAACATATGAAAATGATTACTGTGAATCAGGAGCCATGGTAAGGGCTGGGGATAAAATTACAAATATATAAGATTTTTTTTTGCCCTCAAGCTTACATTCTACCGAGGGAAGAAACACATGATAGGAAGCTGGAAACACGGAGTAAGCATGGAAATGATTTGAAGTTGTGTGGAGAACTGGTTCCAGATAAGAGTAGGTAGTAGCTCGACTACCAGAGCTCAAGGTTTCACAGATAGAGCCAAGCTTCAGGTGGAGGAGAGGTGAAAATATTGGCTGAAACATATGTGGCATGGTGTGAAGATGGCAGGGAACTGGTTTTGGAGTGTTGGTTCTAGGCAAAAAAGGGGATGGTTCACCTATCAGAACTTGGGGTCCTAGAAGTAGAATCCAAAGTTCTAGAGTGTGTGTGTGTGTGTGTGTGTGTGTATGTGTGTGTGCGTGTGCATGCGCGTGCCTGTGTGTACTGAAGAGAGAGAAGGTAAAGATCATAAACCACATATCATATCATATATCAACAATGCTGATTAATGGGAACATCATATCCCTTCTTTCCTCTCCCTCCACCACCTGTAGACTATAGTACTTTGAGGTCAGGGTCTGTATCATGCTACATCTTTGTAGAGCCAGGGTCAAGAATAATTCAATGCTCCCTTTTCATTCAGATGGAAGATGTAGCTGATGAATTCCTCTGTTCAATTCCATTGAACTCAGATTCATGCACGAAACAACAAGTTGGTACAGTGCATGGAGCACTGGGCTTGGAGTAAGGAAGATCTGAGTTTGAATCCTACCTCAGCCATTTATTTGCTTTGTGACCCTGGGAAAGTAAGTGACTTAACCTCTTTAAGTCTCAGTTTCCTGATCTTCATTTTCTTATTCTCATAGGATGCAGTTAGGTGGCACAGTGGATCTAGAGTACTGACCTCAGACACTCACTAGCTTTGTGAGCCCAGTAAAAATACCACCTACCTCACAGAGTTGTTGTGAGGATCAAATAAGATATTCATAAAATGCTTAGCATAGTGCCTGGTATATAGTAGGGCCTCATTAAATAATTATTCTATCCATACATCTGTAAAACAGGGATGAAAATACTACCTACATCTCACAGGGTTGTCATGATGATCAAATGTGGTAACAGAGGATGCTCTGCAAACCTTAAAGAGTTATATAAGCACTAGGCCTTATTATGTGCCTGCTATGTATAAGGCCCTTCTTAAGTATTTCCTGAGGGATCTGATTGTGTGCTTGGTTGAGAAGTCTGAGGCCCAGCTGAATTGTCAAAGCCTGAGATCGCCGCTTGTTGTTATCTCTGTTCATAACCTTCAAGGCCTACTCCAGTGCTCTCTCCCTACCTGGAAACCTCTTCTTATCCTCCACCATCTCTGAAGTTCAAATGTGCACTCTCTCTCCCCCCTCTTCTCTCTCTCTCTCTCTCTCTCTCTCTCTCTCTCTCTCTCTCTCTCTCTCTCTCTCTCTTTCTCTTTCTCTCTCTCTCTCAACTCTGAACCTCTGTAATATCTTGTTCAAATTACTCTTATGGTACTTCTCATGTTCTGCTTTAAATTATAGCTATTTTTATCCATGTCTTACCACTCCTTTTAGACTGTGAGCTCCATTGGGACAAGGATTGTGTCTCATTCATTTCTATCTCCAGAAGCAAGCACAGGACTTTTGAACACATTAAATTTGCACATTAGTAAAAGTTTGTTAATTTTGACGGGGAGGGACAGAGAGGGGGGGGGAGAGGGGGGGAGAGAGAGAGAGAGAGAGAGAGAGAGAGAGAGAGAGAGAGAGAGAGGAGGGGAGGGAGAGGGATAGAGAGAAAAAGATGGATCATGCGCAACACTTATTACCATTGTTAACCACAGAACTTGACCAGTTGTCTTGTGAAAATTCTTGAGCTCACAGTATGATTAAACCACCATCGCCCTTCATCTTCTTTTGTCTGTCTGTAACATTAAAGACTCCAAATGCTTTCCAGTTTTATAGCATTAGACATAAGTTCCACTGATTGAGAGGAGCTAGCCATAAATGGTAAAAGGAGATTTGGTATAATGGTAAGAGTTTGAATTTGTAGGTAAGCAATCCTGAGTTCAAATCCTAGCTCTGATACTTATAATATATGTGAACTTGGAAAATCACTTTACCACTTTGTGCCTCAGTTTAGTCACTTGGAAAATGATGCATTTGGATTCTGAGGTTTCTCATAGCTTTGTATCTGTGATCTCTTGACCACTTGGGTCTGGATAAACTCCTGTTGGGCATGTTCTTGAGAGGGTCCCTGTTCAGGTATTGGTTGGAATGGAATATTTATGAAATCCCTTTTGACTCTGATTTCCCATGATTCTGCAACTACATTGGCCCTATTGGCACTAATAATATAATGTCAACTGGCATGGACAGAGGCCTGGATTGGGAGTTATAGTTAGGATTGTAAGATTTGAAGCTTGAGGGGACTTTAAAATTTAGAGTATAGAATGTGAGAGGTAGAAAAGACCCTGGAACATGGAATATGGAGTGTCAGAGTTGGTAGAATCCTTGGAACATGGAACATGAAATGTCAGATGGAGGTTATCCTAAACCCTTAAATAGAGAATATCGGCTCTGGAAAGGTTCACTAAAACATAAAATATCAGAAGGAGCATTAAAATATAAAACATCAGGCATGAAAGGAATCCTAGAATAGGGACTGTAGAATGTTAGCATAAGAATGAAGCTTTAAAATGTGGAATATTGGAAAGTATCTTAGAATACTGGACATAGAATGTCAGAATTGGAAGGGGCCTTATAGCACGGAATGTAGCATGTTAGAACTACATGGGACCTTAAAACAGAATGTCAAGAGCTGAAAGCCACTTTAGAGATTACTTCTTCCAACACCTTCTTTTTACAGATGTAATGTCTGTGTCCCAGAGAAGGAAAGTAACTATTACTTAAGATTGTATATCTCATAAATTTCAGAATGAGGATTCAAACCTGGGTCTCAAATTTCAACTTGAAATGCAGGGTCCTTTTAGGCATCTTTCAGGAGAAGGATGAGTGGCTAATGCATAGTTCAGGTACAGGGCAGTAGCAAGGCAGGCAATGGGGGCCACTATGAAATTTGAGAGATTATCTGCCCCACCCCCACTAGAGAGAAGCAGGTGGACAAGCAACCCCTTGGAACACTCACCTTCACCCGTTTATAGATTCTCCTGCTTCTGACAGTATCTCAATGTCAAGTGCAATGGATCAAATGCATATGAATGATGACTTTATTCTTCAATTTAGAGGCTGTCGACTTCTGAAGAAGCATCCTTAGTTTCTTCAGCATTCCCCTAGATCTCTGCCCACTATTGGCTGACTCCTACCTAGCAAAGGTGAGGACTGGGCTTAAGAGCTGGCTGTCCCAGGCTAGCAAAGCTTTCCCAGGGCAACAGTCCTCTTCTACAAGGGGAAATTCCTGCTTGGAAGATTGAGATCTTGGTTCTGATATTTATTAGCTGTGTGACTTTGGGCAATTTACTTGCCTTCTCTTAACATCACTTTCCTCATCTCTAAAATGTGGATAATAACTTCTTTTGTATTGCCTACTTCACAGGGTTGTTATAAAGATCATAGGAACAAAAGGATCCAAGAGAAAAAAAAATGCCCAACAAATCACAGACAAAGCTTTGTAAAGTACAAAGGGCTATAGACATGTGAGGGATTATTACTATTATTACAAATGCTGCCTTTTGGTTTGGAACACAATAGCACTCATTTTGTGAGAATCTGTTTACTTGAATTTTTCTTAAGTACTTAGAGTTGGAGATTTTATGCAACTTACATGAATATTCATGCTGATGGTATGCAAACCAAGCCACCCCCAGATCACCGGGAGAAACCTCTACATCTCATCCTTCTAAGCCTCATGGTGTCAGCCCAGTATCGAGCAGCTAGCTGTTCAGAGCTTTGCATAATCACAGAATTTCTATCTTAGTGACATCCTCCTCTGAGGAAGCTTCCTTGACCATACCAATGGACATGGAGCTCTCCCTTTCCTGAATCTCTTTTTGCTCTCAGATTTTGAGCGGGAAAGGGCTATTAGAAGTCATTGAGTTCTACATCCCCATTTTATGGATGTCAGTCACTTGATTAGCATTTATTAAGCACCTATTAAGTTCTAGGCATTGTGCCAAGCACTGGGTATATAAAGAAAGGCAAAAAATCTCAACCCAAACTAACACTGGTCCCTCCTCCCAAGGAACTCATGGTCTAATAAAGAAGATGAAGTTCCTCAACTGAGTCCCAGAGAGGTTGTGACTTAGTCTAAAGTCTAAAGTCAAATTGCTAATTAGAGTCTGAGGAAATAGTTGAACCCACATCTTCTTGATTCCAAGTCTATTGTTTTATTTACTACACAATGGTCATCTCCAAGACTGAGAAGGCAAGAATTTGACATAGATTATACATGTGTAGTCATGCAAATCACATTTCCATGTAAGTCATTCTGCGAAGGAAAACACAGACAAAAAACCCTAAGAAAAATAAAGAAAGTAAAGAAAAAGTATTTTTGATCTGCATTAAGGTTCTACCAGTTCTTTCTTTGGAGATGGACAGCACCTTTCATCATAAGTCCTACAGAATTGCCTTGGATCATTGTATTGCTGAGAATAGCTAAGCTATTCATCGTAGATTATCATGCAATATTGCTGTTACTGTGTACAATGTTCTGCTCATTTCACTTTGGATCAGTTCATGTAAGAGTTTCCATGTTTTTCTGAGAACATTCTGCTAATCATGACTTAAAGCACAGTAGTGTTTCATCACGATCATATACGAGAACTTGTTCAGCCATTCCCAAACTGATAGGGAATTCCCTCAATTTCCAGTTCTTTGATACCACTAAAAGAGTTGTTTTAAGTACTTTACCCTTTGGTTTTTTTTATCTCTTTGGGATACAGACTTAGTAGAGATATTGCTTGGTCAAAGGGGATGCATGGTTTTATAGCCCTTTGGGCATAGTTCCAAATTACTCTCCAGAATGATTGAATCAGTATAGAACTTTGCCAATAGTACATTATTGTTTTAATTTTCCCACATCCTCTCCAACATTTGTCATTTTTCTTTTCTGTCATATTAGCCAATCTGACATGTGTGAGGTAGTAACTCAGAGTTTTTTAATTCACAGTTCTCTCTTCTATAATGATTTAGAGCATTATTTTCATATGACTATAGATAGCTTTGATTACTTTGTCTGAAAACTGTCTGTTCATATCCTTTGACCACATATCAATTGACTCGGTTTTCTATATATTTGAGAAATAAAGTCTTTATCAGAGAATTTCACTACAATTTTTTTTCACAGTAATGCTTGCTTACCAACTATGTATTTTCCTCCATTCTATTTTCTCCATTTACCCTACTCTGTCTCTATTTTCACCCTGTCCTTCCTTAAAAGTGTTTTCCTTCTGACCACTGCCTCCCCCAATTCACCCTTCCCTTCCCCTGCTTTTATCCCCTTCCCATCCTACTTTTCTGTATCAAAAGATAGATTTTTGCACCCAACTGAGTGTATATATTATTGCCTCTTTAAGCCAATTCCAATGAGAGTAAGGTTCATGTGCCCCATTCCCCTTTTCCTCCATTCCCCCCTCCACTGTAAAATATCTTTCAGGCCTTTTTTATGTCACATAATTTATCCCATTCTACCTCTACCTTTCCTTTCTCCCAGTGCATTCTTCTTTCTCATCCCTTAATTTACTTTTTTTTAGATAATCATACCATCACATTCAACTCATACCTCTGCTTTGCTCTATGTATGCTCCCTCTAACTTTCCTAATAATGAGAACATTTTTAGGAGTTATAAATATCATTTTCACATGTAGGAATTTAAGCAGTTTAACCTTATCAAATCCCTTATGATTTTTCTTTCCTGTTTACCTTTTTATACTTTTTTTTACATCTTGTATTTGAAAGTCAAATTTTCTATTCAGCTCTGGTCTTTTCTTCAGTAATGTTGAAAGTACTCTATCTCATTGAATATCCATTTCCCCTTGAAGGATTATACTTGGTTTTGTTGAGTAGGTGGTTCTTGGTTGTAATTCTAGCTCTTTTGCCCTCTGGAATGTCATATTCAAAGCCCTCCAATCCTTTAATATAGAAGCTGCTAAATCATGTGTTATCTTGTTTGTGGCTCCACAATATTTGAACTCTTCCTTTTTATCTGCCTGCAGTATTTTCTCCTTGATCTTGGAGGTCTAGGATTTGGCTATAATATTCCTAAGAGTTTTCATTTTGTGATCTTTTTTAGGAGGTAATGAGTGAATTCTTTCAAATTTTATTTTACCCTCTGGTTCTAGAATATCAGGGCACTTTGCTTGATAATTTCTTGAAAGATGAAGTCTAGGCTCTTTTTTATCATGACTTTCAGGTAGTCCCATAATTTTAAATTATCTCTCCTGGATCTATTTTCCAGGTTAGTTGTTTTTCTAATGAGGTATTTCACATTTTCTTCTATTTTTCATTCTTTTGATTTTGTGTGTTTGTTTCTTGATGTCTCATAAAGTCATTAGCTTCTATTTGCTCAATACTAATTTTTAAGAAACTATTTCCTTCAGTGAGGTTTTGTATCTCCTTTCCTATTTTGTCAATTCTACTTTTTAATGAGTTCTTCTCTTCAGTAAAGTTTTGTATGTCTTTTTTCATTTGGCCAATTCTGTTTTCAAAGCATTCTTCCCTTTATTGAATTTTTGTGCTTCTTTTACCATTTGGCCTATTCTGTTTTGTAAGTTGTTATTCAGTATTTTTGTGCCTTCTTTACCAAGTTGTTGACATCTTTTTCATGATTTTCTTGCATTAATCTCATTTATCTTCCCAAATGTTCCTCTACCTTTCCTATTTGACTTTTAAAATCCCTTTTGAGCTCTTCCATGGCTTGAGACCAATTCATATTTTTTGGAAGCTTTGAATCCAGGGATTTCGACTTTGTTGTCTTCTGAGTGTGTGTTTTGATCTTCCTTGTCACCATATTAATGTCCTGTGGTCAGAATTTTTTCTGTTCTTTGCTCATTTTCTAGACCATTTCCTGACTTTTAACTTCATTCTAAAGTGGACTTTGCTTCCTAAGTGGAGGTGGTGCTGTCCCAAGCTTCAGGTATTTTGTGCAGTTGTTTTCAGAGGTATTTCTGGGGACCTGTTAGTTTTTGGCTCTTCCAAGGTGGTATGATCTAGGGAAAGATGTGCTTCCTACTCTTCTGTATGGTGCACTGGTTTGGGAATGACCACAAGCACTCTTTTCAACCCTAGAACTGTGATGAGGGTCCCTGCTCCCTATGCCCTTAAACTTTTCTGTGTTAAGGCTCTTCCTTTCACTGGTACTAAGACCCTAGACTGTGACCTAATCCAAGTATAGGCAATGCAACAGAGTCCTGCCCCTAGAAAAGGGACCTTTGAAAATCTCCTGCTGACAAGTTGTTTGATCTCCTTACCAACTGTGGGCTGAGAGGTCTGAAACTTACCACTGCTGCCACTGATTCAGTCTCCCCAATGCCTACTCCTGGTATGCTTGGGCCTGGTCTACTCTGGACTGTGCTCCTCTGTCACCCTGGCACAACCAACCTTTCCTGCCAACCTTCTAAACTGTCTTGGGCTGGAAAATGGTTTCACTCATCTTTTTGTGGGTTCTGCCCCTTAATTTGTTTAGAGTAATTATTTAAAGGCATCTGGAAGGGTTTGGGAAAGAGTTCAGGGGAGTCCCTGCCTTTACTCTGCCATCTTGGCTCTGCCTCAAAGAAAACCCAGACTAAGGAGAAATGATCAGAGTCTTCAAATTATCTGAAAGGATGATGTGTGAAAGAAGGATTAGCCTTGTTCTTCTTGGCTGTAGAGAACAGGACAAGTGATAATGGTTGGTCATTGCAGAGAGAGCTGTCTTAAAGGGGAAATTTGTTGGTTGTAGTTTCCCAATCACTGGAGCTTTTCTGATGAGAGCAGGAGGACTGCTTGGGGTGATTAGACATAGTAAGCATTTGAAAAATTCTTGTTGACTGACTGATTCAGAGGGGCACTCCTCTTCAGATATGTGTGGAACTAGATAGCCTTTGGGGTGCCTTCCAACTCTGAGATTCTGTTCTTCCACAAATAAATTTCCCACTTGCTGGGCTGGTGTTTTGGTAAAAGTGAGATGTTGTGGGCTCAGTTTCAGGGCCCCTAATCAGTTATTCAATCAATAAACATTTATTAAGTGCCTACTATTTGCCAGGCACTGTGCTAAGCTCTGTGCTAAGGATACAAAAAGAAGCAAAAGAGAGTCCTTGCTCTCAAGTAGCTTACAATCTAATCAGAAGACAATGTGCAAATGAATATATGCAAACAAGCTATATACTGGATAAATAGGAAATAATTAACAGAAGAAAGACTTTAGAATTAAGAAGGCTGGGAGGAAGTTTTTAGTTGGGACTTAAAGGAAGCCAGTAGACAGAGACGAGGAGGGAGAGCATTGCAGGCATGGAGGACAGACAGAAAAAATTACCAGAGCTAAGAGATGGATAATCTTGTTCATGAAACATTCAGAAAGGCAATGTCACTGGATTGAATACTATTTGTCAAGGAGTAAGGTGTGAGAAGACTGGAAAGGTAGGATAAGGATAGATTATAAAGGACTTTGAATGCAACAAAGAGGATTCTGTATTTGATCATGGATGTGACAGGGAATCACTAGATTTTATTGAGTAAGGGGGTGAAAATGTTCAAACCTGGACTTTAGGAAAATCATTCTGGTGGCTGAATGAAGGATAGAGGGGAATGGGGAGAGACATGAAGAAGGCAGATTCACCAGCAGGCTATTACTATAGTCTGAGTGTGAAGTGATGAGGACCTGCACCATGGTGGTGGCAGTGTCAGAAGAGAGAAGGGCTCATATTCAAGAGATGTTGCAAAGGTGAAATAGATAGACCTTGGTAAGAGATTGGACATGGGGAGTAAGAGAAAGTAAGGAATCAAGGATGACAATGCCTCATATAGAATCGTGGAATTCTAGAGTTGAAAGGGACCTCAGATTTCATCTCCTCCATCATACATGTGAGTAGGAATAATTATCACACCATTTCTGACAAGTGGTCATTCAAGTTCTGCTTAAAGATCTTTTGTGATAAGGGAACTTACTCCATTGCAAGGTACCTCATGGGATAGTTCTGACTTTCCCAATACAGGTTAGCTCTTCATTGTTCTGTTATTATTTCCTCTTTCTTGGTTGTCCCTTTGGACTGTCGGTTTTTCAAGAGCTGAGACTCAGTTTTCTTCCATTCTTTGTTTACCTCATGAAGTAGTAAGTACAACAGATTATTTATGCCTGCTAACAAAATAGTTATGCACATTTTAATATCTTAATTGTGACAGTGTTCACAACTAATTGCCGTCTTTATTTGGGCTGGCTATGTGGTCATCTGCCATTTTTCCACCTGAGGAAAGTCAACAAGTCTGGCTCTTAGCATCACCAGAACCCAACTCTGAATTCTTTTCTCCGTGAAGTATTGTCTACTCCCACCAATGTCTAACTGATGACAATGTTACAGTCATGTGCCAGACTCTGTCATGAGTTCTCCAAAATTACATAGCCTTTCTTGTTTCTATAGAGAAAATGGAACTATATCATGTAGGTAGTAGGGAGCCCTGAAGGATTTTGAGAAGAGGAATTGCTATGTGATTAATAAGCATATGGGGAAGATGAGCTCAGATGGGGCAGTGCCCCAGAAACAAGCATAAAATATTAGCAAGGATTTATTGTGTTCAAGATAGTACATCAAAAGAGAGTCTGAGCAGGGGCAGAGGAGCCTTTCTGGGTCTGGGCACTGGCTATGAGCATCAAGGGTTCCATCGATTTCCAGTATGGTAGGAATAAGTATTGCCTACAGTACTTATGTAACTAGGTCAGGCCAGTCCAGACCTTGTGT